>NC_057400.1:5569748-6169748 GCF_019320065.1 Cervus canadensis | reverse complement strand
TGGATTGGGAGGGGGTGAGGTGGTGCTTCTGAAGACCTGGGCTGCTTGTGCACAATGAGGGCAGTCTGTATTGTTGTCAGGCATTCCCTCTGAGCTGCTTTAAGAGTAAATGGGAAAAAAAAAAAAAAGTAAATGGGTGGCAGATGAATGGATAAACTATGCTACATACATACAATGGAATATTATTTAGACTTATAAAGCAAGGAAATTCTGACACGTGCTACCACATGGACAAACTTTGAAGACACTATACTAAGCAAAATAAGCCAGTCATAAAAAGACAAATATTGTGTGATGCCTCTTATATGAGTTATCCAAAATCGTCGTCCACAGGGAGAGGAAGTAGAGTGTTGGTTGTCAAGGACCAGGAGGATAGGGGATGGGCAGTTAGTGTGTGGTGGGGATGCATTTTAGTTGAGGAAGATGGTCACACAAGAATGTGAATGTACTTAACCTTACTGAATTGTGCATTTAAAAGTGGTTGAAATGGCAAATTCTGTTATGAATATTTTACAAGATTTTTTTAATAAGGATTCAGTGAGAGGCGACCCCTTTCTTCCTTGTGACTTCCCTATGGGGAATGATTGAGATCGGGTTTTTAATCTTTTATGTCAATAGTGATTAGTTGATAATTGGCTTCTTCTGCAGAGAAACTAAAGTGACTCCCTTGGGTCACCAGGGCAGAACATATGCATGGGGAGCCCCAGAGCTGAGCCTCATGCACCTTGGCATTTAGGGGTCCCCCAGTGGAACAGTAAAAGTTTCCGCTGAACAAGTCCCTCTCGGCATTGTGGGACAGGTTTCTAGTCTCTCATCATTATAGATAAATTGACATTCAGTGTTTAACCAACATCTGGAGAAAGTCTGCGACATGAAAGAGCGGTGTCAGCATAAACCATGGACAAAGTATTGTCCCAGGAGAAACCAAATTCAAGAAGTGAAAATGTAAATAAAAAAGATAGCCTTCTCATGGGTATTCTCAGAAAGATTGAGAAAGCATTGCATCCATAAAACAAGAATAGGATGCTATGAAATAAGAATTTTTAGAGAGCAGAAAAGCATCTTTCTAAACCTTGAAGTATAGTTGATTTACAATGTTGTGTTATTTTCTGCTGAACAGCACAGTGCCTCAGTTATACATATATACACATTATTTTTTTATATTCTCTTCCATTATGGTTTATCACAGGATGTGGGTGTAGTTCCCCGTGCCCTACAGTAGGTCCGTGTTGGTTATCCATTCTCTACATAGTAGTTTGCATCTGCTAACCTCAAACTCCCAATCCATCCCACCCCTAGAAAAACAGCTTTAGATTAACTATATGGTGGTGGAAATTAAAGGTTCATCAAAGGAATAGAGGGAAATATCATGGAAAGGAGAATAAACAAGCAAAGGCAAAGAGAAGGGAAGAGAGGTGAGCAAGCTAGACTGTTAAAGCAGGTGGTTGAACATATAACTAATGGAAGTTACAGAAAATGGATGAGAGAAAATGATAAGAGTTAACAGAAGAAAATTCTCCATATCAGAAAGACAGAAATCCTTACAATAAAATGCTCTTCTGCACGCCTAACACTTATAAGAAAAAAAAAATCCTATTTCAACATGTCTTTGTGAAATTTCAGATAACCAAGAATAAAGAGATTTTCTGAAAATGTCTAGAGAATGGGAAAACAAACAAACTAACAAGAAGCCCATCTTGTCTACCCAAGTGGGAGGATGGTACCGCCCTCTGGAGCAGCAGCAGCCTGTGTGGAAAGAACGTGACTTTGCCCTGGCAGGGAGAAGGGAAATAATCCATCAGACTCTCAACCTGTCACTCAGGGATGAGGGATGTTTCCAGTCATGAAGGAAGGACTCAGAGCTTTCACCTCCCACACCTCTTTCTTGGTTCTTTAAAGATCCTCTGATAAGGGAGTAGGTGAAGGAAGGGACCCCAGCAGGGAGCCCCCCAAAGAGAGTGATGACGCAAGGTTTACACTGTGGCCACCTCCTGCATCGGTGCAGAAGGAACCGGGGGTGGAGGACCTGGGGAGTTGGGGAAAGGCATCAGTAGAGAGGCTCCACACCTGGAGGAATAGCAGGTGAGTCATCATTACGTGGGGAGGAAAGGGTGGCCTGATCCACCATCCTGTGCCTGGTTGGGGGGCTTCAGCGAATCAAGTTTTCCTCCATAGAGAAAACTGATCAAACACTGAGCTCGTGGGATTAAAGAACCAAAACACGGTGTTTTAATATATTCCTTATAAGGATCAGGTAGCTGTCAGAGGTGTTAAAAGTAGAGAAAGTTTAAAAAGTTCAAAGCAGAGAGATGCCTCCAGACCACGGTGAGGGGTGTCAGTGTTCATAAGCCTTTCTGTGCTATTTGCTTTTTTTTTTTCCTCATTGTATGCAGAAACGCCTAGATATTTTTTTAAGTTTAAAAAAAGAATCATGAAAATTAAACCGAAGCAGTATGAAATGGGTCATGGTTTTCAGCGGGATCCTTTTGGGGTCTACTCAGGGAAGCCCGGCTGGGCTGTGGACCCACCGGCTTGAGCCCATTGATGAAGTCCATCTGGGCCTGGGTTGAAGTGACCTCTCAAGTGGGGACTTTTCAGTTCTGTTGTTTTGCTCTGTCTGGGTTATTCTTTGGGGAAACAGATATGCAGACATACTGCCAGTGAGCCTGGGCAAGTTCAGAGCCAGTGGAATGGTCGTGGTCTTGTACTTGGGGGGATCTAGTGGACACGGTCACCTGTGGCTTGGGCACCCGGCTTCTCTGGAATGCAGGTCTGCCTTGGAATCCTTTGGGGCTGTTTATGTCCTGGGAGGACCCACAGGTGAGGCAGGCTGGGCCCTTGCCCTTGGGAACTAAGCGTGAGTCAAGGCAGAGTGGGAGGCCCTATCATGGAGGCCTTCCCAGGAGAGGGGGGCTAGCTCCCGCCAGGCTGTGGGCAGCGGGCTAAACCACTGTGGTGACTACATCCACCGAGCTCCTCTGCCCTTGGAGGCAGTGGGGGTAAATACACAGGTAAATACACATGAGACCTTTTCAGCAAGAGCTGCTGGGAAGGAGGTGCCCGGAACAGAGCAGGAGAGAGTGATCAGGGAAGGCCTCTCGGAGGAGATGGCGTGGGAGGGCAGGGAGCTGTGATGGAGCTGAGGAACCCTGTTTGCAGAGAGTCTGACTGGGGCCGGGAAAAGAGGAGCAGAGGCCCACGGGGAGGAAATGGAGATGTCCAGGGCGTGGGGCAGGCTGGTTGGGTGGGAGAAGATCATCACATCTTGGAGAAATACTCTTCTTGGCTCAGGACTGAGCTGAGACTGGAAAGGCAGGTCAGGGCAGGGCCAGGGGAGCTTTGAACTTCAGGCTCAGAGGAAGCAGCCCCAGACCCAGAGTGAGTGGGTAAGAAAGACCCTGGGGCAGCTCTGGGATTACAGCCTAGACGACATTTGCCGGCATAAAATACACTTGGTGGTTTGGTGGTTTAGTTGCTAAGTCGTGTCCTACTCTTGTGACCCCATGGACTGTAGCCCGCCAGGCTCCTCTGTCCATGAAATTCTCCAGGTAGGCATACCTGGAGAGTGGGTTGCCATTCCCTTCTCCAGGGGATCGTCCCAACCCATGGGTTGGGAAGATCTCCTGCATTGCAAGTGCATTCTTTACCACTGAGCCACCATTGACTTGATAACAAATCTTGAGCTTGGATTCTTGAAGGGAATCCCAGTAGAGAAGGACACATGGAGTTTGCCATCCCTGTTCCACCCAGGCTGATGTCAGACAGGGACAGGCGTCTGAGTCGTTTCCTATGCGAGGAGCATGCTCCCCGCCCCGTTCGTGGGCCAGCTCTGCTCTGGGCCTGGCTGGGGCCACTTCAGGCCAGAGGAGGTGCTGGAATCCTCCCCTGCTCACCCCGGGCAAGCCCCGCCCCCCACCCCTTGTCACTCCAGCCTTGGGTGACATGCTTTGTGGGCACAAATAAAGTCAACGTGGGACGGAGGGCTGGCACGTGGAGCCAGGGCTGGCCTCTCCGAGGCAGGGTCACTCGCACACACAGACAGAAGAGACAGCTTTTCCATGGCTTGAGGAAGGCTTCCGTGCCCACAGACACCTCTCCTGCCCACTCCTCCCCAGCCCACTTGGGGCTGAAGCCTGGAATTCTACCATTATAAGTTCATTCCTTTGGCTTGGAATACAGATGTCGCAGTGAGGAGATGACCTTTGCACCATCGCTGCCATCACTGGCCCTGAGCCCCTCATGTGCCTCCGCAGGGTGCCGGGGCCTTTGCCGTTCCATGGACCAGCCAGCCTCTACCAGCTGTGCCCCTGGGAGCTGTGCACCATGCCCGGTGTGGTTGTACAAAGATGGGTTAGCCTCTTGTGAGGGCATCGTGGGCGCCGAGAGAGAGGAGCAGGAGGATGTCCCTTCCACTTGTTACGGCGCGTGTTCCATGAAGCTCATTACGGAAAGTCGGCTACGTCATCACTCTTGTCTGCATTTTACAAAAGGGGGATGTTGAGGCTCATGGAGGTGGGTCACTTAAACATGTCTGCACAACTGGAACTCAGCCGGGGCCGCTGACTCCAATGCTAAGCTCTCCCTGCTGTCCATTCTCACTTTTCTGCCACTTCAGGCCAAGAAACTTGATGAATGGGCTCCTCTCCATTTCTGCCCCGTTTCCTTCCTCGGGGCTCCTCTGGTGTCAGCACCCAGGAGCGTTCAAGGATATCGCAGTGCCTGCCTCCAGCATCTCAGATGCTGATGCGGGCTCTGCTGGCTGCACCTAGAGTCTGAGCCGAGACCATCACCCATCTCATCACCCACGGCTGAGCCTTTCCAGTTCCCTCCTGGCAGGCTCCAGGCCGGGATTTGGGCTGCCCACATGTGACAGGCTTGGGAAGGCAGCTCCTGGGCCAGGAGGCAGGATGGCGAGTAAGTTGGGCTGGGGAGAAATTTGGTCAGTTAGGGGCTTCATTCTAAAGTGGACCTGCACCCTCCCCTGGGCCTCTGCTGCCCTTAGGCTGTGTAGTCCCTGGCTGGCTTTGGCTTGGGACTGGCTACTGTGTGATGGAGCTGGCCTGACTGCCCACAGGACACCCCCACAACACCAAGAATCCTCTGAGCTCCAGGGACCCTCTGAGCTCCAGGGTACTGCAGTCTAAGCCCTGCCTGCCCTCCCCCGCCCTCTCCCAATATTCTGCAGACCCGTGTTGCCTGGTTGCCTCTGCTGGCTGTCCAGTGCATTCCTCGTTCCTCCAGGGCATATGAAGACGCCTCATGTGGCTGGAATGGGATAAAAATTCCAGACAAATAAGCCCCTGATGGGTGACTGGGCCCCCTGGTGGACCTGGCTCATTTTCAGGCCCAGGGGAGTGGCCCTCTCTGAGTTGAAACAGACCCAGGGGCCCTCTGATTTATGTCCAGGGGTTGCTGCCTGCACAGGCGGAGGCGTGGGCTGTGGGCTTGTGGAGGATGGCAAGAGAGTGTGGTGGTGGGGAGGCTGAGAGGAAAAGTTCATTCCTCCAGGCCTCTGGCTGTTCTAGTCTGAAGACCAGGGGAAGGCTTCATGATGTGTGTTCTCTTAGATGCACGGGGCTGAGAATCTTAGTCTCTGAAGTCACTGTCCTAAAGATCAAGATCTAAGTTGAGTGTCTGTGGAGGAAAGGAAAAAGAGATGTCAGGTAGAGATGAGAGGTAGAGACAGAAAAGAGGAAATGCCCTGATTACAGAGCTTCTGTGCATCCACACCCCCATCTATCAACCCATCCATCCATCCCTCCATCCTCCCATATATCCATCCATCTGTCAATTCACCCATCCCTCCATCCATTCACCCATCCATCCATCTGTTTACTTATCCATCCATCCATTCACCCATCCCTCCCTCCATCCATCCATCTATCAGTTCACCTATCCCCCCATCCATTCACCCATCCATCCATTCACTCACCCATCCATCCATCCCTTAATTCACTCACCCATCTCTCCATCCATTCACCCATCTCTTCATCCATTCACCCATCTCTTCATCCCTCCATCCATTCACCCATCCATCCATTAACCCATCTCTCCATACGTTCACCCATCCCTCCATCCACCCATCCCTTCATCCATTCACTCATCTCTCCCTCCATCCCTCCATTCACCCTTCCCTCCATCCATCCACTCATCCATCTATTTACCCATCCCTGCATCCATCCATCCATCCATCCACCCATCTCTCCCTCCTTCCCTCTGTCCATCCATTCACCCTTTCCTCTATCCATCCACGCATCCATCCATCTACCCACCCATCAATCTATCCATCTATCCACCCCCCGACATCCATCCATCAATCCACCCATCTCTCCCTCCTTCCCTCTGTCCATCCATTCACCCTTTCCTCTATCCATCCACTCATCCATCCCTCTACCCACCCATCAATCTATCCATCTATCCACCCCCCGACATCCATCCATCAATCCACCAACCCACCCAACCACCTGCCCATCTACCCAGCTCGTTTTTTTAATTGATCACCTGCTATGTTCTCGCCATTTCCGTGTAGTTTGCACTTCCTCATTATAGCCCCCAGTGGACAACCATGCCTTTACTGTTTATATATATATTTTTTTATTTTTTTTTCACTTACAGCCTGATCATGACCCATGGCCCTTGCAAACTCTCCTTACCATTTTCTTATAATTCTACTTGTTTCTCTTTGCAAACTCTCAGAGACTGTAAGCCCCTTCATTCAGAGTCATAGTTGCTTCTAATTCTCTTGGTGCTATCCCCGGAGCAGTCACTCAAATCATCTTTAGAGGGTTGATGGAAGCATTGCTGCAGACACTTAAATTCCTTGAGACTGAGGTTGCCTGGGCATCTTTCTAGAGTGGTTGGGGTGGAAAGGGAGTTCATACTTTCTGGGGCTCGGGGCAGGTGGGTGGTACAGAGCGTGGTGCATTTTGGAGCCAGATGAGAGTGGAATTGATTCCCAGGGCTGATGACCTTCAGTGAGTCATTTACCTCCCTGAGGCTCAGTGTCTTTACTGTCAAGAAACAAGATATAAACAACCTGTGCAAGTAAACGGGTGTGTGTGTATTCCACATGGTACCTGCATGTGGCTGGTGGGTGATGCCTTCCCCTCTCCCATGTCCACAGGTTCAAAGGCTGATTAAGGCCTCCTTTGACACCCCCGCCTCCACCTTGGTGAGTTGGGATGGGCAGAGGCACATGAAGCTCTCTGAGGATGCAGGACTCCTGGGCCAGGGCCAAGCCGTGACCCAGTCTCGGATGTTTCTCGGCGCTCCCTCTCCTGGCTCCACCCTGGTCTGCTTTCATCCTGCTGTTTTCCCTCTTGGGCCTTAGCGTCCCCCCGGGCAGGATGGGGAAAGACACAAGCTGCTGAGTGACTGCAGAGTTTGGGTTCTGCCTGACGCCTTGTGTGGGCCCTCCACCTTGGGCTCCCATGCAGCTCAGTAGCCGGTGGGCTGCTTCTCACTGGGTACCTGGGCAGTGATAGAGGGGAGCTCAGATTCAGAAGGCATCAGGAGGTGAAGGGGGAGGCTTCACCCTGGGGAAGGCACACAGCGCTGGGGGCCACAGGCTTTTAATCAACTGAATTCCCTCCACCCCGCCCGACCCCACTTATTACCTATTAAATAATTATCTCATTTGGAAAGTGTTTCTCAATGTAGGGCAGACTCCTCCCCAAGGCACGGGTTTTGCAATGGATTGTCTCCGTGCTCCAGGCTGGGGCAGGACTGGAGCGGTCTTGCCCCGGCAGAGCCTGTGCATGAGCCTCAGTCCTGGCTGGGCTTTGCCGAGGCACAGCGGGTGGGGCGTCGCCTCCCCGAGCCCCAAGATGACCTGGTTAATAGCTTCATTACAAAGATGCTCTTCATCGCCTCATAAAGGAGGTTGCCTGGGGCTGCGCAGCCTCCAATTACTTGATATTTTCTGGGGCCCTCCCCAAACATCTGGCAATGTCAGAGATGGAAGGGGCTTTTTTTTCCTTTTTACAGGTGAGGCCCTGGGGAGGGGAGGGACCATGCTGAGGTCATATACTGCATTGGTTGTAAAAGTAGAAGCCAGGGCCTCCTGCCTGAGAGAGCTTTCTCCACTGGATCCTTCCTTGGCCTTGGAATGTCGTGTACACCAAAGGTGGCCCCCTCCCCTTTTGTAGGAAGGGGTTGTTTTCCTGAAACCAGAGCTGGGAGACTGTGTGCAAAGAGTGAGTGAGTGATGAATGAAGACAGCTAAGCCTCACAGCAAACAACCCTATAGAGGAGCCTCCTTTTTTGTTATTAAAAAGTTACGCCTGCTTTCCAGAACGTGTGTAAATAGTCCTGAAGCCCATAGAGAAAAGCAGGCCTCGCCCCGCCCTGTCTGCTCCCAGAGGTCATCACAGTGGCCGGGCAGGCACGGGTCCTCCCTTGGCCACAGGGTGGAAGATGGATGGGGTTGGAGAGGAAACTCAAGAGGCTGGGGGAGTTTGTGAAGGTCCCCCAGGCGGATCACTGGTTGTGGACCAGGGCTGTGTCTAGACTTACTTCCTGATCTACAGTCGACCCACGGCCAGGAATTTCTGTCTCCTTCACGCTGTAAGATGCTGCAAGGCCTGACTTTGGTCCCCATGCCACGGAACCGTGTGGCATGCTGTGTCCCACCTTGCCTCACCTGGGCTCCTTCATCTGCATGGTGGGGTCCCTCATCCTCTCCCAGCCTTCATCCTGGGCTTGAGACTCACTCCAGCTCTGGCCCAGGCCCTGGAGCGCCCTCTGCTCAGGCTGGTTCTCCATGTTGTTGATAGAAGATCTAAAGGCTCCCCTTGGGAAAGGAGGGGTGGGATGAATTGAGAGATTGGGATTGACATCTGTACATTACTGTGTATAAAACAGATGACTAATGTAGAACCTTACATTACATGACTAAACTAGAACCTACTGTAGAGCTCAGAGAACAATACTCCCTACGTAGGAAAGAAATCCAAAAAGCGGGGCTACATATATACGTATAACTGATTTACTTTGCCATACAGTGAAAACTAATACAACATTATAAAGCAATTAAACCCCAATAAAAAAAATTTTTTTAATAGAAAAAATAAAGGCTCCCCTTGGACTTGGCCCAAAGTCAGGACTCCAGGATTGGGACTCAGCAGTGGTCACTGTTACCTGGAGTGGGGAAGGGGCACTTTGGTGTGAAGGATGAGTGGCTGAGCTGTGTGGAGGGACCCGGAGAGGGCATTTCAGACAGCTGTCCTGGTGGGTCAGAGATGGGTGAAGGGTCTGGAGGGAACCTGTTTGCCTTGGGAGAAGATTCGGTGGAAGATTCCATTGTGTGCAGGCTCATCACAGAGCCTGGACTCAACTCCACTGTTAATAGGTAGTCACTGAGGGTTCTAGAGCAGTGGGGGTCCTTGACGCAGAGGATGCGGAAGGGGCTGGGCTCTGCAGTTCGGTTCTGTGAGGCCTCAGGAAAATTACCCCACTTCTAATACTGTGGGGGTCAGAGTCCCTACCTTGCAGGATTGTTGTGAAAATTGGAGCTGATTTCATTACATACGTGATGCAGCCCTCACAGGCAGGAAATGTGCAGTGCGGTGGTTGTGGTGTAACCCATGTAAATGATGGTGACTGAAGCTGAGGGCTGGACCACTGGGCCCTTAAAATTTTGGAGCCCCTAGACCCGTTGACCCCAGCAATAAAACTGTGGTTTATTGTTCAATGATGGGTGATGGGTGATGGATTAAGATGCTACATCCCTCTGCTCTGCTTCCATCTCAGGGCTGCCTGTGTTCAAGGCACCACGATCCTGCCAGGCTCCAAGGATGCCTGTAAAACACTGCAGTGGGTGTAGGTCCCGTGTGTAATGAGTGCTGAAGTGAGCATAAAGCACCCAAAGTCCTGGCAGGCCTGGCCTGTGACTCAGCTCCAGGTGACAAGAGCTGGGAGATGGTCCTGACACCAGGCCTGTGGCCGGGGCCAGCTGCCCTATAGGCATCTGGGCTCCTGTCAAGTCTTCTGGTTCACTTCCTTGCTTTTGAAGACAAAAAGTCAGTCTCCTGTTTTAGTCTCTAAGTCTGGCCGGGTCCTGGACCCCTGGGGGAAGTGGACATGGTGGATTGCTGATGCCACGGTGGGATGGACTCTCCACAGCCCCAGCGATACCTCCCACCTCCCTGACCTTGGGTGTGAGTGAGCCTGTTGAGCTGAGCTCCTTTGTTAATACAGATGAAAAAGGCCTTAACCTGTGGGCGCTGAACTGCCTGACCTGAAAAGGTGACTTGGCTGCCTTTGTGCTAAGAAGCTCACGAGCTGGCCTGTCTACCCTACAGACTCATTACCGCTGGACCACAGTGGAATCGCAGAGCTAGGTAGGGATTGTGTCTGCAGGCTCCGACAGCTCTGCGGATTTCAATGAGCTGATCGCTTGTCATTTTTTATTAATGAGCGAGTGCCTGATTCATTATACATCTGAGGGGCGAGCCACCCGAGATGGGGAGGAGGAACATGGAGACACACAGCTGCCGCAGAAGGGGTGAAGTGGCCCCGTGTGTGTCTTTTCTTCCTCTGTTCCCAAAAGAAACAAGTCAGAAGAGGTGTCTGTCTTGGGCAGGCCAAGACAGATGACCTGCTGTGTGATGACAAAGGGGAGGTGGCCGGATGGTCCCTTAGTCTGGGGGCTGCAGCACTTGGGGAGTTCTCTGTGGCCAGTTTCTCCAGGTTTCTCTAGTTCAAAGTCCCCTGCTTACCTGTGCCTTGACCAGGGTGTGGGGTGAGCAGAGGGAAGCCAGGCCCCCCAGGCCTGGGACTCTTGATGAAGGAAGGGCTCAGCGAGCCCAGCTGTCTATGAAGGAGGCCCCCGAGGAGACCTGGAATGCACTTGGGGTGAGCGCTGGCCCCAAAGGCATTTGCTAAATGTTTGTGGGATGAACACATGCCTGCATGGGAGATGCCTCCTAACAGCAGGACGCAGTTCAGCCGCCACGCTGCCAGCCCTCGCCCTGCGCCAGGCTTCCTGCCGGGCGCTGCAGTCCTCGCTCTCCGGGAGCTCCCGGGAGTCCTGGGTTCTGTGTGTCCTGTCCCCGCACCAGCCGTGGGATTTCAGACACTCTTGCTTCCTTATCTGCAAGATATGCTGAGCAGTGTCCGCCTGGCTGCCTCTCCCGTGGGATGGATCAGCTGTGAGAGCTGGAAGCCCTTGGCAGGGGCCGTGGGTCCACCAGGAGCGCCTGGCACCCAGGTGAGCTGGCCAGGCGTGCCTGGCCTGGCAGGTGGGGACTGAGCTTTTAGGGAGACCTGTAGCATCTTGCTCAGTATTGTTCCACTGTGCACGTGTTGAGCAGGCGCTCCGTGATTCTGGGTGAGCGAGGTGGGTCTCCACGACCCTGGGGACGTGGGAGGTGGCCCTGCTCCCTGTCAGTTGCCTGTGGGCCTGAGGTGTGAGAGCATCACAGGAGCAGCCAGGGCCACACAGCTGGCTGTGGGCTCTGCCGCCTTCCAGCTGTTTGCACTGGTGTTCACAGCATCTGCTTCCTCGGGTTATAAGATGACGGGAGACCTGGGAACAGTCTTTGCTGTGACTGAACCATTGGAGGACCTGGCTTAGATTCCTCACAACTTGACCTCCTTTCCTCAGGTCATCAGGTCAATGAGAAGAGGATGTGTCCATTGGGGGCCCTGAGAGAGGCCTTGGGAGACCCTGGGAGCATAAGGCTTGCTTTGAGGTCCCCTAAGGAGGGCTCTCAAAGACACCTGCTGCCCCCTCCACACCCAGCCCGCTGCAGCCCTGGCCAGTGGCCACACTGCCCCCAGTGAAGGACTGTGTGAGCCGCCAGTGCCCGCCCCTTCCCCAGCACCGCAAGAGGACGAGTCCTGGCTGTGGAGTCCTGGCTGTGGAGTCCGTCCCAACCTTCTCTGCCCTGATGATGCTTTGCTTCAAGCCCTAGGACGCAACAGACATAACACACAGATCCATAACCTACTGTAAGCAAATGCTCAGTGGCTTCCAGTTTGCTGCATTATGAGGGTTGTATTGCATTTTTAACTTTTTTAAATGAACTTTTATTAGAGTGTAGTTGGTTTGCAGCGTCGTATTAGCTTGAGATGTGCAGCACAGTGATTCAGTTACATGTATACATATATCCACTTGCAGTTTCTTTCCTACACAGGCCATTACAGAGCAGTGAGTGGAGTTCCCCGTACTAAACAGCAGGTCCTTATCGGTCATCGGTCGTATGTACAGTCGTGTCTGTATCTCAGGCCACTCCCCCAGCTTGTCCCACCCCACTCCTTCCCCTTTGATAACCATAAGTGTAGTTTTTGTATCTGTGACTCTATTTCTGTTGTGTAAATACATTTTTTGTACCTTTTTTTAAATATCCCTCATATAAGCGATATCATATGATATCTCTCTTTCTCTAGGGACTGTATCTTTTAAGTAGAAGTTTTAACTGTAGTTCTGCAGTTTCCCAGCACATTGTGGGTCACCTGGAAACCCACTCACACATTATTCACTACGGAAAAATGCATCTGGGGTCCAAATCATTGGTTTGCAAAACGCTGAACTTGGGGAACACAGCTCCTTTGTAAGTGGGAACAGCCTGGATTCAGAATGAAATCAAGGGTCTGATGTGTCCTGTCTCACAAAGGCAAAGATAAGCCCGGAGAGGATGCGGCTAGGGGAGCCCGGTCAGGAAGGCTGGTGCTCAGAAGAGGCAGGGTTGTAAGGGCAGGAGCGAGACTGTGTGGTGGGCCTGCAGGCACATTAGTTCAGTGAGAAGGCCAGCTTATCAGCTAGATGGCCCATTTGTGGGGGCGACCAGAGAGGTAGACAGCTTTCCAAGGGTAGTCACTTGATTTGATCATCAGCTGCAGGGCTTTGGTGGGGCCACGTTTCCAGGGTGTGGAGAACCCGTGTCTGCGTGGGATGCTCCCTGCGGGTGGAGTGGGGACAGACCAGTCAGGGACCTGAGGGAGCTGCTGTGGGCCTCTTCCGTGGCTCTGTTTCCAAGCTATGTCTGTTTTCCACCTGCTGTCTCTAGTATCGCTTCCTCGGGGCCAAGGCAGCTTGGATCCTGTGAGTCATGTTCTCTGCTGACCCTGGAGTGTTTATATGTCTGGGGGAAAGAGAGAGAGGGAGAGAGTCATAGATGGTGGACTTCCTGGAGGAGATTCTACTACCCTCATGTCCCTGAGCCGGCCAATAGACACAAAATGGCTTTTGCTCTCTCTGGGCTTACCAGCTGGTGCTAGTGGTAAAGAACCTGCCTGCCAATGCAGGAGATGTGAGACTTGGGTTCGATCCCTGAATTGGGAAGATCCCCTGAAGGAGGGCACAGCAACCCACTCCAGTATTCTTGTCTGGAGAATCCCATGGACAGAGGAGCCTGGTGGGCTACAGTCCGTTGGGTTGCAAAGGGTCAGACCCGACTCGCACGCACAGGGCATTTGTAAGTCACAGGAGGATATTTCTTAAAGCTCCCTTAAGCTTAGTGGAAGAGAACCAGCTTACTGCTGCATGTGGAAGGTCTGAACAGGAGGCAAGCACCTTGCAAAGGGCTAACTGGAGATGGGCGTGGGGCCCAGAGAGCAGCCCTTTCTGTGGGGTGTCCACGGTTGGGCCAGGAGCTGTCTCATTCTGGCCCAAGGGGACGGAAGGACGATGACACCCTGTGGTCCTGTCCCCTCAAGCCACCTCACTTCCGTCTCTGAGTAAGGCTGGGGGTGGGGCGGGCTGTATAAATCCAGCTTGAGCTTCTAGAAAGTTTAGAGGCATAATTGTAGCGATTTGGGAGGCTCCAGACAGCCACATGCCTTAAGTCAGGAAGCATCTCCCTGGATGATTGAGAGCCAGTAGCTGCTAGGCCAGTTCTCTACTCTCTGGGGAGGAGCCCCGGCCCCCACCTGCACCACGGCTGGCTGCCTGGTGTTCTTGCCACCAGGAGAGGCTCTGGCCTGCAGCCTCCCACCCATCCCCAGACCTTGTGCTCCCCCCAGGCTGAGGCTAAGTTTGGGTCACTTCCCTTGTTTTTTCTTTCTTTTTTTTTTGTGGGCTCTGTGGTGCCATCTGAGGCCGTACCACCCAAGAAGGGGCCTGCTTTTTCATTTTGCTGACCCAGGAGGTTTGCGGATGAGCTTTTTGTGTAATCAACCAAGACAAACCTCTGACCCTTTGCATCTCCACCCATCCCATCTGGTTTGGCTGTCTCCTCCGCACCCTCCACTCCCAGGAAGTAGCCTTGACTCAGCTCCAGCCCTGCTGTTCGGAGTGTGGGGAAAGTGAGCAGGCCTGAATGGTGCTGACCTGGGATCCAGAGGCCCCAGTGATGCCCAGGTCCTGTGGGTGGGGCCCCTTCTGGTGGGGCCTCGCTGGGGGCTCTGTTTCTGGGGCCAGAGGCTGGCAGTGTGCCCTGGGCAGGTCAGAGGTGGGACAGAGGTGATGGTGATGGGCAGGCGGGCCACACCCAGCCTGGTTCCTCGTGCCCGTGGGCAGCACTGCCGGACTTTGAGTGAAGGATGCACTCGGTGTTTCTGCACACAGTTCCTTCAAGATCCCAGGGAGGACCATGGAGGCCCGGGCTGCCTTCCTGACCTAGGAGTGGGTCCCACAGGCTCCGCCCCCTCCGTAGGAAGCTGTCCTGTTTTGGGAGGCTCCAGATGTGCTCCTGACAGCTTAAGTGGGAGGATGTGGAGGGTGGGGGCAGGAGTGATGTTGGCCACACTCAGTGGGTCTCTGTGGTGACGTGGAATCGGGGACCTTCTAAAGAGGAGTGGAATTCCAAAGGGTCAGGGTGTGGGGAGGGGTAGATGGTTCAGAAGCCTCCCTCCTCCTGGTCACACCCTTCTCCGCATCCCCCCTCCCCCCCGCAACTCCTTTCCATTCCTGGGGTGAATTTCTAGCCTCTTGTATTTCTGTTAACCCCATTAAGGCAGGCTATCCCTTTGGGGACAGAATGGCCACCTTTCATTTCATGATGCCTTGAGATCAGATGGGAGAAAGGGTACAGAATGTCCTTGGGGGTAAAAGGCCTGAAGATGACCATGGTATTGACCATGTCCCACCCCAGTAGGCCCCTCCCCTCTGTGACCAGAAAATACAGAATTCTTCCACCAGTCCAACACCTGGCAAAAGTGGTGCAGGAGCAAGGTGGAGGCTTTGGAGGTCAGTGGTCCTGGCCGACCTCCCCTGGCAGATCCACAAGCTGTGTTTGATGGGCGCTGCTTGTCCCAAGGTAATTGCCATGGCCCCCCTCCCTATGGAAGGGAAACGAAAAAAGGGTGAGTTTCCATAGCCTGGGGAGAATGCCACACTCAAAGATAAACTCTGTACGTGTCATTTCTGCAAGTTGGCTTGGGGTCACATTGTCCGTGACCCCTGCCTGTGAAGGGCCATTCTGCAGGCCTCTGCTCCCTAGCTCTGTGGCTCTCAGTGTCCACACAGGGCCAGGGAATCTTCCAGAGATTCCCTGGGGACAGTGGCCTGGGGTCCACTTGCACCTTGGGCAAGTCACATTCCCTTTCCTGGGCTCCGTTTCCCCTTCTTCCTCCAGTCCGGATGGGCCCCTGAGGTTCCCGCCAGCTCCCTCTCCCTCACTGGGGGCTGCAGAGCAGGGAGCTTGAGGCACTGCGGGCCCCCCAGCTCCAGACCCTTGCTCTGGGACAGCCCAGCCCGGTGGAGGACGGGCGGACAGGCAGCTTCTCCCAGCAGGAGGGTGCTACACTTCCCAGGCCAGAAACGTTCCCCATAGGAAGGTGAACACGCTGCCCGCAGCGGCAGCCGGATTCCGAGTCCAGCCGGAGTCCAGCCGGCGTTCAGATTAGCCGCGTTCTTAAACCCTCCCGAGCAAGGGAGCGAGCGCCGGTCATCAATGATTCATGCGCCCCGCCTCCCTCCCGGCGGCCACTTGATGTTCCCTCCCGCTGCTCCATCCCGAGGCTCCGGCGGCCTCTCGCCCGCCCGGCGGCACCCTCTCCCGCAGGGCCGCCCCTCCAGGCGGGTGGCAGCCGTCCTCCCTCCCGGCCGCGCTGGGTAAGTTGAAGGAGAAAGACCGCTTTCCCGCGACGCTTCAAGTGGAAATGAGGAGGCGGCTGCTCTTGTTTGCGCAGGCCTGGCCTGCAGGTTCTGCCGCGTCGCCGCGCTCCAAGTTTGAAGTTGGGAGCATGAGTAGGGCCCAGCCAGGGGGAAGCTGGCTGGGGGAGGTGGGGACAGAGGTGGGGGCGTAAATGAAAAGAGCCGGGGTCGGGGGTGGGGAGGCAGGACTTCGGCCACTAGAGAGAGAGAGAGAACAGAAGAAAGTGAAGTGACTCCTGCTTGGGGAAGGGAAGGAAGAGGTTGTCAGGGATTGAGTGGGAGGCAAATTCACATCGTCAATTGCAGGATTTCTTCCCAGCTCCTCCTCCGGGACAGACAGCCCCTGAAACTCTCCGGGTGCCCACGAGAACTTTGAACTGGGAGTTTCTTCTGAGATCTGGCGGATCGGGAGTCTGGGAGCTCAGCCTTCACCACTGAATTCCCTGGTGGTCTCAGCGGCAAGGAGGATTCGCAGACAAGAATCTTTATTGTCTGTGGAGCCTCAGCTCCGAGTTACTTAGAAAAACATGTGTGTGTTAAAGCCGAGCTTCCCTGGGGAAGACACTGTGTTCGCATGAGGAATGAATTTGGGAAAAGTTGAATTGAGGAGAGGAGGAAACAAAATCATATTCAGAAGGAATGTTCTTGAGGCTTGGCAAAATCTGGAAGACACTTTCTTTCATTGTCTCTTTTTAACATCCTTTTGATTCTTCCTTCTTCCGGCTTCCAACAAGTCCTTGCTTGGCTTGGCCTTCAGGTCCCCAGGAAGGACGCCCCCAGGGGTCCTGAAAGTGGGGAGCTTGTTCCAGTGGGGGTGATGGTGGTCCTGAGGCTGTGGGAGTGCCGCCCTGGTGTGGAGGAGCTCACGCTCTCAGGGGAGGGCCAGGGAGGGCCAGAGGCCCTCCTCAATCCCCATCCTTGCATGGGACATCCGTATTTTCCTGTTTGCTAGTTGGAAGCAGAGAGTTACACAGGGAGGTAAGGTCTTCTTGGCGGCTGCCTTTGGGGAAGTGGTGACACGACCCCACCATGTCAAATCAGAGTCTGCGTCTGCGGAAGGAGAAGTGTTGGAAACCTGCACGTAGTCGACGTGGGGGAACAGCTGCCGTCAGCTGGAAACATGCTCCTCTGTGTTATAAAGGGAAGCCTTCCCAGGCAGGGGGAGCTGCGTGTCATCGCCCTATGAGGGGGAGCCCCAGGA
Source organism: Cervus canadensis (assembly GCF_019320065.1). NCBI lineage: Eukaryota > Metazoa > Chordata > Mammalia > Artiodactyla > Cervidae > Cervus > Cervus canadensis. Next base: position 6,152,508 of record NC_057400.1, on the reverse strand, counting down.
GGAGACGGGAAAAGTCTCCTGGAACGTGGTGAGGGGCCAGGAAAGGGTGGGGATGAGATGAGAGAGGAAATGGGCCCCTTGATGTCACAGGCATTGGGAATTAGGATCCCCCTGATCCTCAGGGCAGCAGCAGGACACACCCGATGGTCGTGCGGAAAAATCTCTCTCTCGCTGACGTGCTGAGACAGGGCTGGAGGGATGGGACAGATGGCCTTGGAGGGGACCAAGACAGGGCCTAGCAGAGATGAGCATGGCCTGGCCTGGAGCTGTGTGGGGAGAGCGCTTCCTCTGGCCAGCTATTGGTGAGTCGGGGGCGGACTACGGTCAGGGGGCCAAGGCCCTGGGCATTTGAGTACAAAGTGCCGTTCAGTATAATGGACACAGCTCAGGCTTGCCCATTTGTGGTTTTTAAACAAATCATGATCCCTACCTTCCAAACAATTTAAGGTTTTTTTTCCTAGCCAGCCCCATCACAAACTTTTGAAGCATGAAATGAATTTTGCTGCCCCCCGCCAATAGGATCCTTTCCCTAGATAATGGATTTTATGAAATGGCTATAATCCTCCCAGGTAATGAGCGAAAGCTACACTCTCCAGTTGGACCTGGCATTCCTCTTCCTGATTTATGATGTATTGGTTAAAATAGTAAACTGATAGCAGTCGCAAAATAGTCATCAATCACCAGGCAGTGTTGTTTAAGCTATAGAAAGGTTTCCAGAAGGGAGATGCTAGAAGCCAGCAGAGGAACAGTTTGGCAGTCCCAAAGGCGTAAAGCGCCAATGAAAGCAAATCTATGTGCTTGTGTTTTGAAGTTGGAGAAATGCAGTGAGGAAGGAACTGCAGGCAAGCCTGTTCCCAAAGGTCAAGGGGTGTCCCCTCCTGCGCTCCAGGCTGCAGGGGGTCCACGGCGCTCTCCTTTTGACTTGTAGTTTGTTTCTCTTTCTAGACCTTTTTGGAAATGTCCCCAGTTTCTAATATGTGTAAGAATGTTGGGCTAGTGGGTGGTGTTGAGTTTTAAAGCAAGGTCTATCAGACGTCTAAGCGGCGTCAGTGTATTTTAACTAACACTGGAGTACAGAGCCTTAAAGTGTTGGTTGGTGTTGGAGAGACTGATGTTCTTGGGGGGCAGGGGGGAGGCGCGGAGAGCTCGGTTTGGTTTGCAGCGTTGTTTTCACAGAATTGCCCCTATCTCAGTGAGTCATAACTGTGAATTACTTCTATCTGTTTAAGTGGAAAGCTTTTCCATCATTGGCTGAATGAATGAATGGGAGAAAAGCTGTGATGATCTGTGTAGTGTCTAGGTAACCCCCTCCCTATTTTATAGCTGAGGAAGCTGAGTCCTGGGAGAAGGGAGCAGCTTGGCTTGGGTCTCGTAGGGAATTGGTGAAGTTGTTTGGCATGGGATGGACCCCGGTCAAGGTGCGATTCTCAATGACGTCGACCAGAACTTGAGCTTTGCAGGTGACATGGATCAGTGGTTGTGTCTGTTTAGTACCAGCCCTGCGTTGGAGGGCAGGGCATAAAGCTGGCAGCAGGTGACCCCTGTGATGAGATTGCATGGGTGCCTCCGCCCCTCCCAAGGGCTGGGTTACATGCCAGCTTCAGACCCTGCCCCTGCTAGAGGGCCACCCAGCCCCTGGTTGGCGCAGAGTGCCAGGCGCCCCAGAGCCTCCGGATGGCTGTCATACGACCCCCTGAAGCTTCCCTTTGCTGTGGGGCCTCCTACAGAGCCGGCAGCCACCAGGCATGCAGTAAATGCGACCCGTGTCCACCCTTTCCGTTCGGTGAGCAGCCGTCAGGCACCAATTCTCTGGGCCGGGCCCCATGCCAGCGCACAAATGGAAGCTCAATAAGAGATGGTTGGAAAGGCCACTTGGGATCGGGGACAAGGCTGTCAAGCCCTGTCCTGGAGGTCAGGACTCCCAAATTGAAGAAGGCAAATGCCAGGACTTGAAGGAATAGATGGGAAAGAGTGACTCATCACTGCACTGGCCTTAAACTAGTGAACTAGGAGAACGAGACAGCCCTTCCCTCAGGCCCTTCCTCCAGGCCACGGCCACCAGGCTTCCGCAGAGGCCCTGATGCCGACACCCCTGGGAGCCTTCCTTATCCTAAGTCATGGCTTTTATCTCAGTGAGCGGGGCTGCATCCCCCGCGCCTGCGCTGAGCTGGGTGTGGTGAGCGCTTTGTGAGCGTTCGCCTTCTAAATGCACAGAAGGGGCTGGCTTTTTGGAAAACCCTCCCTCCAGGGGTCCTTCCAGGGCTGGAGATCCTGGCCTAGGCCTCCCCATCCCCTCTCCCCTTCCCCCCCAACTCTGTCCTGACACCCGGCCAGCCACACCCACCCAGGACAGAAACTTTTCTGTCCCTCCCGCACCTGGCTGTCCAAAGGTGAGCGCTCAGCATACCCAGTCTGCACTCTTCTCGAGGTGCGGTTTGCACAGGACGGCTTTTGTTCTTGTTAGAGTCGCTAACCTCTAAATCTATTTAACACCCCTTCCCTGGTTGTCCATCATTATGACACATGATTTTCCAAAGGATTTACTATTAGTTAGCAGCACAGGGCTTTCTCCCTGGGGTCGCAGCTACTTGCAGTGAAGAAAATGCATGTTCAATGTAGCAATTTGTCTTTTTTTTATGTATTTATTATAAGAGTAAATGAGTTATTGTTGGGGACTTCAATATTGTTGCAAATTAGGTGCTGCACGTGGAGCCGGGCCCATTTATTATGTTTTTCAGCTCCCACAGCCAGCACACCCTTTCAGAAACCAGTGGAGAATTCGGGCCCTTCCCAGGGGGCACCAGAGGGGGGCGCTCAGGGTCTTCTCACTGTGCCGGGGTCAAAGGCGATAGGGAGCCACCTGCTGAGGCAGGGACGGAGTACAGAGTTTGTCCTTGTGCCCGGTGGTCAACGGTGGGCGGCCGATGACCCGAGTCTGCAGGCTGGAGCAGGCAGCAGCGACATGACCTCAGACTGTGACACCTGCCCCGTGACCTGCTCCACGCCCATGTGGGGCGGTCAAGAAGCTGGGGTTGAAGATCTGTGCCTGGGGGTCCCTGGGGCCGTGACCTCACTTCTGGCCTGGTGGGCCAGCCTCGGAGGCTGCATTTGTGTTCTGATTTGGGATGAGCTTCTGAGGGATGGAGTGGTGGTGGCCGGACCCCTGCTGAGGTGTTGGTGTACCTGCTGGCCCTGTTTGATAGCCGCCGTCTGGTCTGGAAGTGGACACGGGGGCTTCAGGATGCTCGGAAGAGAGCTGGGTCCTTGTCCACCAGAGCTGAATCCCATGCCATCAGATCCAAAGAAGGGTGGGCAGAGACCCTGGCATGCAGGCTCTTCTTGAGGCTGGAGAACCAAGGGAAGGCCACCTAGCCAGTGGTCCAGTGGTCAGAGACACAGGCCTGGTCAGCCCAGATCAGACCGACCAGCCCAGATCAGAGTCCTGGCTGTGTGTCCCCTCGTGTTTGTGTGACCGTGGACAAGATGCTCAATCTTGCCCTGACCTTCAGGTTCTTGTCTATAAAACGAGGCTGATAGCCCATAAGCATCATCGAGATTTGATACTCATGTCTCTTGAACCCTTAGCATGTACTCAGCTCAGAGGAAGGGCTCAAAATATTATTTGTTTAATTTACTCTTCCGTGGGCTTTTCTGAAAACGGGAGGCTAAACCTTCAACATGAATTATTCACTTGATTTGATTGTAGTAGTAACATATGTGAATAACAGGTGCAGAGGAATCCCTCCCTCCACACTACCACCCAGACAGAGCCTGTGGTGAAATCTTGGACCATGTGCTTGCATTTCCTTCTCTGTCCACATATTATACACACACATCTATTTTCTTTTTTCTGACAAAATGAGATCGTATTGTATTGCCTGCTTTGGAACCTTTTCACTGGCCAGGGCATCCTGCCCACTTCACCACCCCTTGTCATTAAAATTCTACCACTGCTGTTCTCAAACTTTTTGGTCTCTGGACTCCTTTATGCTCTTAAAAATTATGGAGAACTCCAAAGAGGTTTTTCAGAAGTGTTGTATCTATCGATATTTACCATTTTCAAAATTCCAACTGAAAAATGTGAAAGATATTTTCAACTCATTTTAAGATAATAGTTACAAAGCCACTTCAAAATAAGGAAAACAAGCCATTTTTAGGAAAAATACTTGCCAAAACAAACAAAAAATGAGAAGAATGACCTTGTTTTTCAACTGCACATACCTCTTAACTGTCTGGTCTTATAGAAGGTAGCTTTTTCTTATGTTTTCTGCATTTGATCTGTTCCGTGGTAGCCTCTGGGAACCGCCACTGTCCACTCATGAGAGAGCGAGAGGGAGAAAGATGAAATCTTAGTAAAAGATAAAGATAGCTTGGCTTTGTGGAACCTCTGGGAGAGCCTTGGGGTCCTCAGGGATCTTTATGCTCTGGTCCCCTTTTTAAAGCCTAGCGAGTGTTTGCAGCCTCCCCAGCTGGGGCTGGGCCATAGGCATCCCTAGAGCGGTCGAAGGCTCCCTAGACAATGCTCCTCCTCTGAGCATCTGGCTGCATCTTTCTCCCCATTACCATACGATGGAACTGACGTCAAACCTTGCTTGTGTGCAGGGAGTGTGACTGCTGAGAGCATTTCATACCTCCTCAGTCACCTTTGGTGGAGACGCCCGGGGTCTTCAGCCAGCCCAGCACCTCACCCAGGTCAACTTCTTTGTTCAGAGGCTGGTCCAGGAGGGAGCTGCTGCCCCAGGGTCTAGCCACATGGGAAAGCCCCCAGGTCCCGCCTGTCCTCACCCCAGAGCGCTTCTGGCCTCAGGCCGTGGTCCCTACTGGCACCCGAAAGGCCAGAGTGATGACATTGAACTGAATATGGCTGCTCTTCCAGAAACGCCCCTCGGGCCAACAGAGCCTACTCTGTGCGAGGGCCCCTGTTTGCCTTGGCGTTGGCCTGATTGCTCGTCTGGCTGGCCAGCCCTTTTCAAAAACTGCGGTGTTCTGAAACTTTATTTTTCAAGAATTCCTGGACCTGGAGCAAGGAGGGAAACAGTTAGGATAATAATCAAAAGAACCAGTAGCAAAAGTAGAATGGTAAGGATTGGAGATTCTGAGAATCGTCAGAGAGCAGCATAGATCAGGAGAGAGGCTCGTGGTGGGTGGGTGATGGGAGCCATGGCCCCGTGTATGTGGAGCAAGGCTGTGCTGACTTCTCCCTGTGTCAGCGTTTGGGGGAAAGATGGATGTGCCCGGAAGCGGCCGCACTCCTGTCTGTATCAGCAGGGCCCACGTCGAACATCCAGGGGTGGCATCCATCACCCACGACCTGTAGCATTTGTCCTGGTTGTTTATGGTCTCCTGGCATGCATTGTTTTCTCGGGGCTGAAATATAGCACGCTAATGAGGTATCTCTCTGCTCAGGAGGACGCGGGCGGCTTGGAAGGATGCCTCGGCAGGATGCTGACTAGTTTGTCAACAGCTGCATGCGGTGGCAGCTGCTGTCCGTGCAAAGAAGAAAAAGGAGTTTGGAGGGTGGTGCTGGGAGAAGCTGCAGTGAGGACGCAGTGGGGTGGGTGCCTGGGAACCTCCGTTCAGTCAAGGGTGTGCCTGGAGGTGACTTTCATTGGGGATGTCTGTTCCTGGGCCTGACGGCCCTGGGGCCAGCAATCACTCAGTGGAATGTGGCTGCAGGAGGGCCAGGGGGACTGGTAGGCCTGGGTTTGGGTCCCAGATTTCCCCCCATTCAGCCTGAAATGGGCCTGTTTCCTCATCCCTCAGGTGGATGGGGGCACCCACTCTTGTAGGCACTGGGAGGCTTGACTGTGGCTTGGGGCTGTGCTGCGTCTGAGGTGGTGGGCAGCTGATGGTGGCGGCTGAGCCCGGCGTGGCAGTTGACTTTGTACTCACAGGGGCTGCTATGGATCAGGAACCTGGGTGTGGGTAGGTGCTGCCCCCGGCCGCACACGGTGTCTGATCAGAGAGCAGGTGTCTCGACAGGCGCAGAGTGGGCTCAGGGGCCGGGGAGCTGGACCAGATCTGGGGGAAGCCTCGGGAAGGACCTCGGGGACCTGCGCTCTGCGTACCAGAGTGGCCGAGGTGCTTCTCAATTGGAAGGAAGTCATATGAAAGGCAGTTTGCCCAGATGAGGAAGGGGAGGGGCTTGCGAGGAGTTTGAGAACAATTTTCAAGCCAAACAGAGTAAAACAAATATCATGTGATAACATTATTATGTGAAATCGAACTGGGGGAAAAAAGACACAAGTGAACTTATTTCCAAAATAGAAAGGGAAGGAGCGCACCCCTGTGCTCTGGGACAATCTCGAGGGATGGGATGGACTGGGAGATGAGAGGGAGGTTCAAGAGGGAGGGGGCTATAGTATACCTATAGCTGATTCATGTTGATGTATGGCAGAAACCAGCACAACATTGCAAAGCAATTATCCTGCAGTGAAAAAAAACATAAATTAAAAAAAAAAAACAGAAAAGGACTCATGGACACACAAAACAACCTTACGGTTACCAAACGGGAAACGGGGGGGAATAAATTAGGAGGCTGGGATTTACAGATGCACACTGCTATCAGTTCAGCTCAGTTCAGTTGCTCGGTCGTGGCCGACTCTTTGCGACCCCATGGACTGCAGCATGCCAGGCTTCCCCGTCCGTCACCAACTCCCGGAGCTTACTCAAACTCATGTACATTGAGTCGGTGATGCCATCCAGCCATCTCATCCTCTGTCGTCCCCTTCTCCTCCCGCCTTCAATCTTTCCCAGCATCAGGGTCTTTTCCAGTGAGTCAGTTCTGCGCATCAGGTGGCCAAGTATTGGAGTTTCAGCTTCAACATCAGTCCTTCCAATGAATATTCAGGACTGATTTCCTTTAGGATGGACTGGTTGGACCTCCTTGCAGTCCAAGGGACTCTCAAGAGTCTTCTCCAACACCACAGTTCAAAAAGCATCAGTTCTTCGGTGCTCAGTTTTCTTTATAGTCCAGCTCTCAAACCAAAGCTTTGGCTAGATGGACATACTGCTATACATAAAATAACCAACAAGGACCTACTGTATAGCACAGGGAACTCTACTCAATATTTTGTAATAGCCTATTAGGGAAAAAGATCTGAAAAAGAATAGACTTATATATTATATATGTATGTATAACTGTTTTCTATGCTGTATACCTGAAATTTACATGACATTGAAAATCAACTATACTTCAATAAACATTTTTAGGGAAGAATGTGTCCTTGGATTAGAAGAGCCATGATACATGCACCATGTCCCTGGTGAAACTTCCCAGCTTGTAACAACAACAACTAATCATACTAGCTGCTCCTGTTACGTCCACTAGCCATGGCCCAAGCCCTTTACAGACACCATCTCTTTTCTTGTCCTCACAACGCTACCTGTGTTATCACCTATAAATTCTGTACAGTCAGTCATGATAGAGATCCCGGGAGGATTCCAATGGAATTCTCCAAGTTGATGGTAAAATTCGCATGGAAGAGGAACTCGTCCCACAGAGCCAGGAGTGTTCTGGGAAGGAAGACAGTGGTGGGGTGGGAGGGCTGCCCCTGAGATACAGAGCTGGAGTGATTCTAGCAGAGCATTGCATCAGAATGAAGAGTCCAGAAAGACAGAAATGTAGAATTGGGGGGTTAGCCTGTTTTTCACAAGGATGTCTATTGAAATCAGTAGAGAACGATAATGGTGTTGTTGGTAGAATTAAGACAACGGGTTAGAGAGAGAGAAATTAAATTTATAACTCCTCCTTTTTTTTTTTTAAATTCAAGTTGTGTAAGTGAACTTTTCTATTCACCCCAACACTTTGGCCACCATGGGAAGCCTTATACAAGACACAAATGTGAAAGCCTTAAAGGAAAAGATGGATATGCTTGACTGTATCAGAAATGCATACTTCTTCCCTGGCGTTTTTATTGGGAATTTTCAATACATTTTTCAAAATTTTCAAATTTTGAATTTTCGAACATTCAGCAGAGCTGAAAGAACATTCAGACCTGATTCTGCCATGATTGTGTTCCTCTCCTGGACCACGTATCTGTCTGTCCATCTGTACCTCTCTGCTACCTCTGTTTCATCTGATTTCTGAGGCAAATCAAAGTAAATTGGTGCCATCAGTGAAACAGTAAACTTTATGGGAAAAAGATGCTATAAATGAAGTTAAGAGACATGGCAGCTTGGGAGAAAACTTACTACACGCAACTGAAGGGCAGGAAACTTCACCAAACGAAGGAAAGGATGGTCCCGTTTTTCTAAAGAACAGATAAAACATAGAAATAGTTAATTATGAAAAGAGGAATTATTAATGTAATTTGGATTAAAGGAAGACCTCTCAACCTTCTTAGTATTTAGGGAGTAGATCTTGAATTGGCAAAGACGGAGTAGTAAGGAAGGACAGGATGCATGCTAACGGCCCTCCCTTGGTCGCTGGTACCGTGTGAGCTGGGGGGGGGGGCCTGTGGCAGCAGGTAATGACGGTTTCCCTTCTCGGGATCTACCCTGGAAGAGCATGTGCCCAATGAGGCCTGCTCAGAAAAGTCCCTTGTAGCCCTGATTAAAATAACAAAAGGTTGCAAACACCCCAAGCAATCCAGAAATGTTTAAACAAACCATAGCACCTCCGTTTAGAGGAGCCATATACAACAGTTAAAAGTGAGTCTGATCTGTTAGTTCTGACATGGGCTGATCTCTTAAGAAGCATCGCTAACTGAACCGTGAACAGACTGTATCTCTTAACTTGTACAGTGTGAAGGAGAGAACTTAGAAACAGCACAGCCAGCCTTTACTGGGTCCTTGTGTTTTCAGGTCTTTCTGCCTGTTATCTCTGTTCCTTGACAGAAGTCTGTGTAGTCCTATTCTTCCCATGTCACAGATGAGGACAGTGAGGTGAGTCTTGCCAGGATCACATCTGGACTTTCCTGCCTGCAAAGCTGTTGCTGTTTCTGCAACGCCTTCCCTTTGTCTAGATAGGAAAAAAAATGATACCTGAGCAAAAGCTCGGGAAATTGAATTCCCTCCCTACCCTGAGCTTTCAGACCTTGCTATTCATTCAAATACTATATTTACAAATATATGTATATATATATATATTATATATAGCTGCAGATCAGAAACACCATTTAGGTGCAAGCTGGAGAAGGCAGGGGACATGTCGTGGGCAGGGCACTTTGGAGCGGGTCTAGTGTCCAGAGGTGCAGTTTCTTCTTCCTCGGGGCTGGCCGGAGGCCACGGAGGCCGCCTTACTTGCCGAGCAGGCATCTCTGCTGGAGCAAACAAACTCTTCGGGGTGGTGTCATGGAGCCACTCCCCGTAGTGACCTGCTGGCCATGCATGCCCTGACCTGGGGGGCTCACAGAACACCAAACTGGGCTCAAAGCCAGCCGCTCCCTAAAGCTCATCAGAACTTCCCACTGCAAAGATGCTGGAGATCAGGTCTCATCTGAGGAACATGTTAAAATCCCTTCATAGGGTTCTAATAGTCACCAGAAAAGTAAGATAAGCTAGGGATGACAGACGGGAAGGGGCTGCTCTCCCAAAGGTTTGTAGCTGGCTGCAGAGGGATGGAGTGATGCCCAGGCGGTGGAGGTGGTGTCTCTCAGGAGTGGCCTTGTTCCACGGGGTCTCTGTGGGCTGGATCTGGCCGACCATCAGGGTGGAGCGAGGCTCTGTGGGCCCCAGCTGAGGCAGGCCCCGGAGGTACTGATGGACAGTGGGGGCAGGCCAGTGTCAGGGTCAGGCACCTGGGTTCCAACAAATCAGTCTCACTCAGCAGAGGCTGATGCTTCAGGGCCCTGTTGCACAGCCCCCTCCATGGCCTTGTGATGGAGCGTAGATGCATTATTTGGTATCTCTTTTAAAGAGCCTCCCTTATCCCAACTGTATGAGCTTCAGGCCCCGTGGAACCTGGACTTGTCCCTCACACAGTCGGTAGCAGCAGGTTGAAGGGCAGAAGGTCTGAGAAAGCCTCGCCAGGCATGGGCGTGGGGCCTGGGAGGGACCAGGCCTTGGCCCTAGGCCTGCAGGTAATGCGTCTGCCCCAGGCTTGACCCACCCCCCATCCAGTGTGGCCGTGTGGGTTGCTTCCCCCACAGATCTGGAGTGGGAGGCCCTGTCTGTGGGGACCCCTGCTGCCCACTGGCCCATCAGCCTGAGCTTCCTGAGACTGGCCTCCAGAGCCAGTGGACAAGTTCTGTGTCACTTACTGATTTCTCTGGAGCTTTGAATGCAGACACTTGAGAAAGTCTTTAAGTAAACTCCTTTGACGAAGTTTAAAAAGGACCACACATCCTTCAAAACAGTTACGAGAATATAACGTCCATACAACAAAGAGCACACATCTTATTTTTTCCTGTTCCTTTTTTAAAATTGACGTGTAGTTAATTTACAGTCATCATGCTAGTTTCAGGTGTGCAATAGAGGGATTCAGTTATATATACATACATATCTATTTTATTTCAGATTCTTTTCCCTTAGAGGTTATTACAAGGTATTGAACATAGTTCCCTGTGCTATACAGCCGGTCCTTGTTGTTTCTCTGTTTTATATACAGTACTGTGTGTACATGTTAATCCCAAACTCCAGATTTATCCCTCCTTTCCTTACCCTTTAGTAATCGTAAGGATGTTTTCTCCGATGGTGGTTCTGCTTCTGTTTTGTATGTAAATTCATTTGTATCATTTGTTTTAAAGATTCCGCATAGAAGCCATATCACATGGTGTCTTTCTCTGTCTGGCTTACTCATTTAGTGTGATCATCTCCAGGTCTTTCCATGTTGCTGCAGATGGCATCATTTCGTTCTTTTTTATGATGAAGAGTATAACATACATTAAGTGTACTGCGTTGGTGAAATTTTGTCATTTGAACACATTCATCTGAGCAGCAGGCTTCCCGGGTGGTGCTAGTGGTAAAGAACCCACTTGCCAGATTGTAGGATCGATCCCTGGTTCGGGAAGATCTCCTGGAGAAGGAAATGGCAACCCACTCCAGTTATCTTACCTGGAGAATCCCATGGACAGAGGAGCCTAGCAGGCTACAGTCCATGGGGTCACAAGAGCCGGAAATGACTTAGCAACTAAACCACATGTAACCAGCACCCAAATCTCAAAACAGACCACAGCCAGCCTGCCCCAGCCCAGGCAAGCCCGCTCCTGCCTCTGGTAGCATCTCTTGGCTTCGCTTGCTGTACGTTCTTAATGTAAATGGAATTGTGTGCTGTGTGCACTTTTGTGCCTGGCTTCTTTCTTTTGTTTGGGGGATTTGCTCACGCTGTTACACGGCCTGGTGGTTTGCTCATTCTCACTGTCAAACGGTATTGACTCCTTTTCGGTAAATACAGTGTCATACACTGTGTGGTTCCAGTACTGATGGGTGTTTGGGTTGTTTTCTGTCGGGGCTGTTCTGTGTGTTCCGAGTTCCTTGTGGACATCCTCGTGTGGTTTCTGTGGACATACAGGTACCTTTCCGCTGGGAAAGGACTTAGGAGTAAAACTGGGATCTTGGGTATGTGTGTGGTCAGCTTTCATAATTACTGCCAATCGTCCAAAATTGTGTACCAGTTGCCTCAGTTTTGATACTGGGATTTGCTATTCAAAGGTTGTTTGGTTAGTTTTATTTTATTTATTTATTTATTTTTTTTTTGGTTAGTTTTAAAAAATTTTCTGTATTAACATCTAGGAAAAATTCTTTGGGTAGGGATGGCTACATGAAAGTGTTGACTGAGCCTGAGTCCCTGATGGGAAATTAAAGAATTGTGAACTGTAGCAAATAGACCTGGAGGGATATTCACTCACACCCAGACTCACCGACTCACATATTTTTTCTTCTTCCAGCCACAAATATTCACTGTGGCCTCCTCCCTCCTAGAGGCCAGCTGAGCAAAAAAGAAAGACAAAATCAAATCCTGTCTATTGTAGAATATATTGGTTTTTTCTTATGGCCATTAAAGGCTCTCACTGAGGAAGGCCATCTATTTATACAGTGAGGTCCATGCAGAGCTGCCTAAGCAGAAATCATGGGTGCAGTAAAGTCACTTCATAGTATTGAAAGACTTGGCTGAATAAAGAGGAAAGTTTAAATAAATTAATGCCTGTCTATGGAATGAAGCAGTTTGAATCCTCTAAAATGTTATTTATGCAGAATCTTAATGATGATATTAAAAAACAGAATATAGAATTATATACACTGTATGAAATGTATTTTTCAAATGTGAAAACCAGTGGAAGTGTTAGTTGCTCAGTTGTATCTGACTCTTTGCAACCCCACAGACTGTTGCTCGCCAGGCTCCTCTGTCCGTGGAATTATCCTGGCAGGAATACTGGAGTGGGTAGCCATTCCCTTCTCCAGGGCATCTTCCTGACCCAGGGATTGAACCTGGGTCTTCCACATTGCAGACAGGTTCTTTACTGCCTGAGTGACCAGGGAAGCCCATTTTTCAAATGTATTCTGTAGCCAAAAGGAAAAAGGCAAACTTGGCTTACTTTTTCTGGTTTTAAAATTTTTTCTTCTACTTGAAATATCCCTTGAACTCCCAGATTCTGGCGCCATTCTGCCCTGTTGGCACGCAACCACATCTGGGTGCAGCCACGGAGGGGTGGGGGGTGTGTGTGTGCGTGCGTGTGCACGTGCTGGGCGCAGTGCTGGGGTCCCAGTCTGTAGTCACCTCCTGGATCTAGGAAATGATCCACCAGGGCAGGGACTTCACTTTCTGTGGCTTCTGTGTGCCCCTCGTGCCCCACCCCAAGCCTTTCTTCAGCTGGCTTCGGTTTAGGCGAGAGGACTTTAGCCAGGCATTGCCCAGTCTGGAGCAGTCTGCAAAAAAAATGGGGAACAGACCAGGTGTTGGGAAGAGCTGGAGGAGCCGTGTCCCTGGTTTCGGAGCTTGCCATTGGTTGGTGAGTGGGTGGGGCAGGTTTGTCTGGAGGCTGCCGCAGGGTCTCTCCAGGTGGGAGATCGTGGGCGGATCCAGGCTGAGCCCGGATCCCAGTGTTGTGAGGGGAGAGCTGGCCTCAGAAGGCTGGAGGAAGGCAGGCTGTGCAGACGACTGCCAAGGCCCCGTGTCCACTGGTCTGCCTCTGACTGCAGCCCTGCTGCGAGCTGGCCGCTTGGGCACTTCCCAGGCTGGACTGGCTCAGTGGTCGGGCTGTATCCCTGCAGTAACTGTTACTACTTAGCAACTGCTCAGGAGTTACTAGGTTACTCATAATTACTACTTAGCAGTTTGCGGACCAGAGCCCGTCCGCGATTCCAGTGCAGTGTGTTAAGTCTGTGCAGGCTCCCGCTCTAATGAGGAGCTTTGAACCCACCAGAGCCACCCTGCCACGTGAGGGGGGCCCTGCAGCCAGCGGAGCAAACCAGTAATTTTCTTCAGCATTTAGCTGAACTTCCACAGTTGGCTGTATTTCAGCCACTGAGGATTTTAAATGCTGTTGAAAATGCCCATATGGAGAGATGTGTGTGCATTTCAAATGAGTGTCAATTTTGTGTGTGTGTTGCTCTGGGGACCCAGAGTGGGAGTACACTGGAGCATCTGGGGATGCTGTCCGGCAGCCTGTGACCTCCCTGCATGCGTGGACTTGACTGGGTGGGATGCCCCTGACTTTCTGACTTTTATCCTATTAGGGGCTCTTATGGGGAAGGAAGGGGTTTCTTTAAGGACCCAGAGCGTGAAGGATTGGAAAGTGGAGCGTGTTCCTCTGAAATCCGGCTAGCGCTGAGGGGCTGCTAGCCTGGAGTCCACTGTCCACACACTTGGCTTCCTCCCCGTGTTTTACATGAATGTCTAGCGCCCAGCCATGGGGGTTCTGCTTGTTGGGAGTTTTAATTAGAGAATTGGGCAGACTTAGTTACTCTCTATTCAGATTTAAAGCTAAGGGAACTGATTCATGTTTCCTCCTCTTTCCCAGCCTGGCCAGGGCCACCATGTCCAGGTCTAGTCTCTGAGGTTTCATCCTGTCATCTCACGTCTCCCTCCCACCCTGGCCCTCCGGCTCCACCCTCAGGAGGGGAAATCAGGTCACATATGTGGTTATTCACAAACAAACACAAACCTTGTTTGGCCCTGCTAACAGGCGAAGCTTGTGGGTTTTGTGTCCACGCCCTGGGACACCCCGGAGCAGGAACAGCGTTAAGACAGTCGAGGCAATCTGCTTATGAGTGAGGTTGTCAATGACGAGGTTATGTCTTTCTCAAGCAAATTTGATTTGTGCTGATTTTGTATGTTTATTTTTATTTCTTCTCAAAAGTTTTTTTTTTTTTTGGGGGGGGGTTACATTGCATGGCATACAAGATCTTTGTTCCCTGACCAGGGATTGAACCCTTGCCCCCTGCAGTGGAAGCACAGAGCCTTCACCACTGGACCACTAGGGAAGTCCTTTTACTGGTTTTGAAAAATACAGTTTTGGTATTAAGTTGAGCTTTATTGGGGGGCTGAATCATTGTTTCCCGACATCACGGTCATACACAAGACCCAGCTCAGCTTCCACCTGGCTCCCTAGGGGGAAAGATCAGTGTTTCTACCCCAAGGAGAAAAGCTTGAAATTAGTCATCCTTTTAAGTTATTCTAAAAAAGCAGGTCCTCATGGTGGCAAAAACTACTCATGTTATCACAGTAACACGGTGTCCAGGAACTTCAGTTTCTGCATCTGTGAAATGGGGGTGAGGCACTGACCATGTAAGATGTTTAATCCAGTTACCTGAGCAAGTTCAGGTCATTCCCCTGACCCCCTCGCTGTGCACAGAGGTCCCATTAGTGTTGATGCTTTCTCGCTGGAGACCTTCAGTGTGATGCTTTCGGGAAAAACAGCTCCAGTTCAGAGCTATTTCCCAGAGCCCTGTCAGTTACCCCTGCCACACCCAGAAGTGCCAAAGCTGGGACAGTGTCCAGCAGGAGGAAGGCTCCCCACCCTCCCCTGCCATCCTCAGGGTACCCGGACGTGGGAGGGCAGGTGGGAAGGGAGGGCAGATGGAGCTGGCAGACCAACCACGCTGAATGGGGAGGGAGAGCAGGGATCCCATGACCCAGCATCCAGAGGCAGCTTCAACAGGCCAGGTCCTTGGAGATGGAAAGTACGAAGGGACTAGTAAGACCCAAAAGGTCGATTCCAGAGGACACCACGGTTCAAGTACAGGGTTGGAGAGAGACTCCCTGTGGCTTGGAAGTCAAACAATTCAACCAATTTCAGGGGTCTTACTTGACTGTGAGTCGACAGTGGTCTCTAAATGGACGTGCATATTAGTTGTTCAGTCGTGTCTGACTCTTTGTGACCCCATGGACTGTAGCCCGCCAGACTTCTCTGTCTGTGGAATTCTCCAAGCAAGAATACTGGAGTGGGTTGCCATTCCCTTCTCCAGGGGATCTTCCCAACCCAAGGATTGAACCCACATCTCTTAGGTCTCCTGTATTGGCAGGTGGATTCTGTACCACTGAGCCACCGGAGAAGCCCTTAAATCCTAAAAGAGGTGTATAGTCATGTTACCACTGCCACAGTCAAGATTTACAACAGTTCCCTCCCCCTAAATGTTCATCCTGTCCCTCTGCAGTCTCACCCGCACCCCCTGGCAACCTCTATTACGTTTTCTGTCCCTGTAATTTTACTTTCCCCAGAACATCATATAAATGGCATCGTAAAGTGTGTTTAGCTGGGGTTTTGAAGAAAGGACAGGGTCCCTTCAGTCCCTGGAAGCAGGTCCGCCTTCTAGCCGTACATGCTCTAATGAGAATTGCAGACTCCGTCAGGCCTACGAGAAGATCACCTGGAGGCCAGCCTCATTGCAGAGAGTTGTGGTGTTGGCAGGGACTTGCTGAGCATTGGCTCCCTTCTCTCCTTAAATCTGCGAAACAGTCATAGGAGGACCAGTATCATTGTGACTCCATTGAACAGATCTAGGAATCAGAGGCTCAGAGAGGTTCAGTAATTCACTGCACAGCTGAGATGAGAGCCCAGTCCTGTCACCTTCATTATTTTATGTGGCTCTTGAGCTGAGCTTTGGACAGATGTTATTTACTCGTGACAAGTAAAGCTCTGGCAACTAATGGGTGGTGGGGGTAAGGAGGTACCTAGCCCCATGTCTCCAGTCCCTGTCTGGGGCTCGGAGGCTTCCAGGTAGAATAGTCTGAGCCGTGGTCCCTTCCTTGGAAATGCATGTGTTGAGGCCTGCCTTTTGGGAACCAGAATTTGCACTGTGCTTCAGCACGCCTCCCCACACTGTTCTGTGCTATACCTTCTCAAGGCTGTCATCTGAGGTCCTCTGGAGGGTTGGGGGCGGTGCTCCAGGGACCCAGGGCAGCTCCCAGCAGGCAGCCCCTCCTTGGGCTCATAGCCACACAGAGCAGCTGGGATCACACGCGTCCTCTGCCTGGGCCCGGCCAGGCCTCTCCAGGCAGGGCAGAGGGTGCCCACTGCCTCGGAAGGAGGCAGGGGCCTGGGCCGTGGGGAGAGTGAGGCGGTCCACCCTGATGGCGGAGTGGATGGACGTGGCATCAGGGCCGCCTGCTGCATATGCTGGCCAAGGGGAGGGCCCAGGGAAAGGGCAGTATCGCCGTCTGGGGACCAAGTGCCACTAAACCTGTGGGTAATGGGTTTTCCATCCCCTGGGTAATAGGAGACACCAAAAAATGAGGACATTACTTAGTGAGTCCCTCACCTCCCTGGCCCCATTCAGCAGACTCGGAGGAAGGACATTGCCCAGCATTGAGCCGTGTGTGGATTTAATGGGGTTTCCAGCTAAACCTTCCATCAAATTTACAGCTGTGCCTGTCTCCTGACCTTCCCCCTCTCACACATTCTTTTCGGAAATGAAGCTGTGTGCAGGCTGGGAGGTGTCACTTCCCTGGCGTCGGAGATATACAGCCGTGGGCCCGGGTTGAGATGGTGGATTTAATCAGGCTGGGTTGCCGCAGTGCACCTGCCCTTAAGCCAGGTGACATTAGAAGAGCCACTGAAGTCCATCTGACCCACACAGAGTCAGCGAGTCCTTATCCTGCCAGCCACAGGCCCAGGCCCAAACCTTGCCCACCTCCCTGCTGGAGCAAGGCCTGATGTCTGCTCACCCCACCTGGCTAGGAGGAGGGGTCACTACACCATATTCTCCCCTCACCCCCCAGCCTCCCTGTTGCTGCAGTCAGCATGGGCCCCTGGATTCACTTCTCCTTCTTCCTACTCCCATGCTGCTCCTCACTGCCCCCTCTTCCTATTTCTTCACCTAAATACCCTCTCCTACCTCTCTGCCCATCTAAAGCCAACTGTCCTTCAAGTTCCCACATAAACGCCACCACCTCCAGGAAGCCTTCCCTGATTGTCCTCTCCCCAGCAGGAAAGCTCTCCCTTCTGGGAACTACGAGGGCACCGGAGGTAAAAGCCACGGGCACTGCCTTCACAAGGGCATTCTCCCTCTTAGTCTGCAGCCCCGTGTGGACTGTGAGTCTTGAGGGCGGGCCTCTCCCTGTGGGTCCAGTTGCTGCTGAGCGTGGCCCACAGAGCGCGCCTATTATTGTAGGCACTGTCCCTGTTGCTGCCATAAGGCCTTCTGGTCAGACCCCCGCCCCAGAGAGTGAGGACACAGTTACACTGTGAATGCTCCCATCCCCAACAGGGCATGCTCAAGGCTCGCAGATGGGCCCTCCTCACTGCCAGGGTGCTGGCCTCCGTATGTCTGGGCTCTGAAATAACTGGTCCCATGGGAGGCACCCCTACACCCTTCTGCTCCAGCCTGGAAGCACTGACCAGGTCTTCCTGACTGGCCTGGCCGCCCTCGCTCCCATCCCTGGACGGGGCAGGCAGTTTCTTCCGCTCCTCTCCGCTCTCTTCGGGGGCGGCGTATATTTTCCCAGCCCTTCCCTTCCTGGCCCCATGTTTGTCTGACTGGCTGCCTCAGCGGCCTGCGGTGGAGGCTGTAGCTACAGGCAGTGTCCAGTGCCCGCTTGGACAAACAGCACGCGAGGCGGCTGCTGGCACAGGGCGGTGTCTAGCAGGTGGGCAGAGTGACTCAGTCTTGAGGCCTCAGGGGAGGACTCAAAATCAAATCGTCTGTGTTCCTTGGAAGCCGAGGGCTTTTGTGCTTAAAGGTGGAGAAGGAAGAACCTGGGAGCACCAAACCTTCCTGGGGCGTATGAGGTGGGGTGAGCTGTGGTTGATACATTCATGTAATCACGGTTAGCACAGAGGACCCTGGGCTAAAACTGAACTTTCCTCCCTCTCTGGCTCTAAGAGAAGGAAAAAGGGGAAACACACCTGTCTACTGAGCACTTGTTAGGTGCCGGAGCTTTCTACACCCATCAGCGTGTGTTCTGAAGGCAAACTTCTCAGAGCGGGGAGTTCCAATCCCATTTTACCAAAGACTTTAGGAAGGGGAAGGCCATGGTCAGACCTGTACTGTGGAAAGCTCACACCAGCCTTTCTGATGGGCACAAAAGGGCAGGGGCAGAGTGCGGAGGCCAGGAGACTGCTTAGCGGAGCTAAGACTTACACCAGGGGTAGGAGGGCTGACAGAGGGCTGGGGTAGGTGACACATGTGCTGGTGTGTGCACTTCGGCAGGGAGGAATCCAGGACAGTGACCGCTGAGCGCATGGGGGTGCCTTCACCGGAGTGGGAGGCCCGGTGAGAGAGGGGGTGGGGGAAGGAGATGCCAGGCTCCGTTTTTGTTGGATGCGTCACCTCCAAGATGCTCACGGCTCCTGCAAGGAAGGGACAGAGCCATTTGGTGCTCAGAAGAGAGCTGTGGGCCCAAGATGCAGCCTCAGAAATGCATGGTGAAAGACTGGCACCCGACACACCCGTGTTTTTTCTCTGTAGGTGCCAGGGACCCTCGAGAAGGAGGCCCGGGTTCTCAAACGAACCCTAGAAGCTGGCCCTGAAGGATTCCTGTGGTTATTGAAAGCAGGTGCCTAGAAGCCCTGTCTGAAAACTGACGCCCCCCCATTGCAAGTGGCAGACAGTGCCAGCCACAGGACCCTAGTGTGAGGGAGCATCTGTAAATATGCAGCCCAGAGGCAACCTGGGAATATCCCCCCATAGTGAATCTATACTAATGCTCACCAAATTAGATCATTTCCAGCCAGAGCATTGAGCCTGTGATTATAACCCTCTCAAGCCATCTTTTTCCTGACCAGGCTGGGTATTAGCGTTCCAAGTGACTTGTGATCAACAGCGAGGAGAGCTGAGGATGGCCGCTCGCTGGTGCCTGCGAAGCCCAGGACGGCCCCTATTTGAGGTTAGCCTTGAGTCAACTTGTGCCGTGTACTTGGGAGCCTTTCAAAGGAGACGGGTGCACACAGATCATTATGAGGCTAATCAGAAGTTTGGGTATTTAGTGGGCTGTGTACACAGCAATCATTGTTGGCAAGGGCCCTTCTCCTGCGGAGGCCATTATTGCAGAGCGGGGTGCTGTTTGCCTGGTTTTGTCTGGACCACGATTTGCATCCACTTGACGGATTGTCAGGGTCGGGGGTCTCCTCCTGAGGAAACAGTGGAGTGGTTGCTGAGTAAACCCTTGAGAGGAAGGGGAGCACTAATACCAGCGTTTGCCCAGGTCCTCGAGAGGGCCGGACTCCTGGCGCGGTGCTCCATCAATATGACAGGCGGCTCCGAAGCTTTGGACGCTCATTCACAGACCCCTTTTATTGTTCGCTCAGACAGGGACCCAGGAAGTCCACTCCCGGGGAGGGAGTGGCCGGGCTGCGGTGGCTCAGATGCAGTGAGCAGGACCTGGCCTGCAGGCTCTTGCTTTGTGGCCAGCTCTGGTGGCCTGCGGCTCCGTTCGAGTTTGCAGAGTGATTTGGATGTGGCCTTCTTCCAGTCCGGCCCTGTGGGGTTCCCCTGTAAACCGCTGTCCTGTCACCTGCCTCCCTCTGTCTGGCTGGACGCTCAAGAGCCTCCAGAGTGGGCAGGGGTTGGTGGTGGGTGGGGAGGACTTTGCTCGCTTGCTGCAGAGAAGGCACCCCCCCCGCCCCCTCCCCCAACCATAGTAAACACTTTCAGTTGCCAAAATTCCCTGCCACCCAGCACCGTGCTGTCTTTTTTGGCGAGGCAGGAGGTGTTTGGGGTTTTATTTTTGGTATTTTTCAGGGACATCGCTTGACGCCTGGTGGTGATTCATTTTTCTCTTGATGGGACATTGTGGCCGAGCATTAGGAATGAGGCCTAAAGTTTTATTATGTTTATCTTCTTATTTTTCACGGAAGACTTCAACCCTGAGATTCAGGGCAGGGTAGGCAGCAGACACAGACCACAGGGCCACGCCCCATTAGGAAGCCCGCTGCTCACCATAGACACGCCTGCAGTTGGTTTGAGTTTGGGTGTGGAAGGTGGTGAGTTTTTTTAGATGACAATTTCCATTTAGAACCATCAGGGGTTTTCTTTCCTCATAGTCATAACTGTTTGACACAAGCTGGTTATCAGTGAGGATGCCAGTTTCCTTCGAACAGCCCTCTGTTAAGAGTTTCCACTACAGGGGTCCAGCTCAGGACAGGAGTCACCAGTGGAGTCCGGGCTCCACTGAGAGGCTCAAGGTGACTGGGTGGGCCAGCTTTGGCTGCAGCTTCAGTAGTGAGCCCTTCATTCCAGAGAACCCACCATTCACAGGCTGTCTGTCAGTTAGCCGTGACTTCATGGTCCTCGTTTTCTCCGTTTGCAGGTAAAGTGGAGGCAGTTAAGCTGCCAGCCCAGCACCAGGTGGGGACGAGGTCTCCTTGTCCCTTAGATGGGGAGGGGCCAGGCCAGGTGGGCGTGAGGTCCAGGTGAGGTCATTAGGTCAGGTCTCCAGGGGTGAGGTCCAGGTGAGGTCATTAGGTCAGGTCTCCAGGGACCCCAGAGGAGCAGAATGCATCTTCTACCTTTTCCTCAGGGGCCACGAAGAAAAAAATCTCTTTCAACCCTTTTTTGGTCCTGCCTGTGACAAAAAGTTGTTGAGTAAAGACTGAAAGGAATTGGGGCTAGTTTAGCCATTGAGATGTTCTGTGCGTGCTACCATTTCTGTTGTGTCCGACTCTTTGTGACCCCGTGGACTGTAGCCTGCAGGCTCCTCTGTCCATGGGATTCTCCACGCAAGAATACTGGAGTGGGCTGCCATGCCTTCCTCCAGGGGATCTTCCCAACGCAGGGATCCAACCTAGGTCTCCTGCATCACAGGCGGATTCTTTACCGCTGACCCACCAGGGAAGCCCTGTTAAGATGTTCTAAGGAAGTTTAAATGTCTCTTTCTTTGCATCTCATCTTTCTTAGCAACTTGTAAGCCACCTCGGCCAGTCCTTAGAAGGTGGTTGTCAGATAGACAGAGACAGAGAAAGGATACTGCCCACCTCAGAGAATGCAGGTTCCCTCACTTGAGGAAGGAATGAGAAGTCAGAACACAGTGTGAATGTAAAACATAAAATGACAAGACTTTTTTGTGAAAAACAAGTCTTGAGGGTTCAGGGCCTGGCACAAGATCTGGACAGCAAAAGCTTGATTGGCAAAAGGAAAAATTGGACATATTGGACCTCAACAAAAATTCTGAAGTGAGCTCTTCAAAAGACCCCATGAAAAAGATAAGCTGCAGACGGGGAGAAAATATTTGTAAACCGTGTCTCTGACAAAAGACTCATATCTGTGATATGTAAAGTGCTCTCGAAACTTGATAGTTACAAAAGAAACAATCCGGTTAGAAACTGGGCAAAAGCCATTTCACCAAAGAGAATGTATGCAGATGGTAAGGAAGCACATGCCAGCTAAGGGCACAGTGAGATACCACTGCCCGTCTATCATAGCAGTTAACAACCCCATGTGCTGGCCAGGTTTTGGGGCAACTGAATCCATTGCCGGAGCAAAGGTGACGTGGTGCAGCCACCCAGAGAACTGTCTGGCAGTTTCCTGCCAAATTAGCCTTGTGTATAACACATAATCCAGCCACTGTGCTCTTGGACATTTATCCCAGAGAAGTGAAAATGTAGGTTCATACAAACACTTGTATCTGAATGTCTTTAGCAGCTTTATTTGTAATAAAACCCAAATTGGAAACAATCCAGATGCCCTTCAGCGGGTGAATACAGTGTGGCCCATTCATGTTGTGGAATACTCCTCAGAAACCAAAAGGAACACCCTCTTGATATTCACACCAACTTTGTTGCTTCTCTGGGAAAGGATGCTGAATGAAAGAACCAATCCCCAAAGGTGATAAACTGTGTGATTCCATTCAGATAAAAATTTTTGAAATGATAGACTGTTGGCGGTAGAGAACAGATAAGGGGTTGTCAGGGTGAAAAACAGATGTTGGGGTAGGAGGGAGGTGGGTGTGACTGTAGAAGGACACATGAATGATCCTAATCGCGTTGGGACTCTTCAGTATCTTCACCGAGGTGATGCACACACATGCACACACACACACACACACGCACACCCACCCACCCACACCCACCCACACCCACACACACACCCACACACACACAGACACACACACACAGACACACCCACAGACACAGACACACACACACACACACACACACACACACACACACACGAGTACCAGTAACATTTGGAAAACCAGAACAAGATAGAGGGACTATATCATTAGACTCCTGGAATAGTGGTCCTCTCTTTCCCTTACTGCCCCGACGTGTGACCAGCGCCAGACCCCACCGAGGCCCAGAACTCTCCTGACCCTGCAGGACTGTCTGCCTCCTGACTTCTTGCTTACTATGCAAATTCTGGTCACCTCCTTGGACTACTTATTGCAACACCCCACATAGGTGTTTATTAAAGTATTATCCTGTTGTATGTGTCTTCCCCAACCCCCCCCACCCCACCCCTCCCCACTGAGGTCGGGAAGGGAAGATTTGATCTTTTGGTTCAAGTCCCAAACACGTCCTCTTCTTGGTTTTCACCTCCTGATGTTTCTTCTGGGTCACAAGGGGAGAAGTTTGTTTCAGAAGAGGTTTCTGTAGGTGCTGGGTGGACTGGAGCCCCCACCCCCAGGTCAGCAGGGCTGAAGTCTGGACTGTGGACACACACAATCTATTCACTGTTAGTTCTGTGATGCAGGGGGTTAGGAAGGCCTTGCAGAATGTTGGTCACAGGCCTTTCTTTGCATGTCAGGAAAGTGGGTGCATGCAGGCTGTTCTGTGCAACACAGCCCGCAAGAATGTTCTAACTGGTCTAAAACTTGACCAGCAGTGCTTCTGGCAGCCTCCTGCTGCCTCCTGACCTGGGCCTGGCATCCGCATGTCTGTGCCTGAGGGCTTTCTCTGCTGCTGGCCAGGGCTCCTAGAAGTTAACCCCTGAAACCAGCAGCCCTGCTTCATGAGTGGCTGTGGCAGAATTAGTATATCAATGTCCCAGCTCTCTCACCCTCGGTCAGGGCCTCCATGTCCATTTCTGGGGTACCCAGACCAGATGGGGCTGACACGGCTTCCCTGGCAGATACTATGCACTTTGAAGTCATGTGGGATGGTCCACCACTAGCAAAATGGGGACTGTGGCCCCTGACTAGCCCGGTTCCTGCCCCCCGCACACATAGTTATTATTACTGTTATTATTGCTTTTTGGCGTGTGGCACACAAGATCTTAGTTCCCCAACAAGGGATTGAACCCATGCACCCTGCCATGGCGGTGCAGAGTCTTAACCAGTGGATCAGCGGGGAAGTCCAGTTACTAGTTTTCTGAGTAAGATGTTTTAGAGGGACTGGCTCAGATATCTCAGCCGCCCAGCCTGTCCCCAGGTGGTTTGAGAGGAAGGCTGAGTTGCCACAGCTTCTAGAAGTTTCTCTTTCATTTTTCTGTTTTTGTTTTTGCTGGTGGATGGAAGCTGAGAGGAAAGGTGGGCTCAAAGGTGAGTAACAAACCCCAGCTCCCCAAGAAACGGAGAGTAGTTGTCAAGACCCCGGCGGGCCTGTCCCTCAACTTCTCTCTGCTGCACCCGGGGTATGTGTGTGACTCGGGACAATTAGGGTTCTTGCTGGGCATCCACAGCCCCCTGTCTTCAAGGATCTTCTGAGAACCGGCTCCTTTCTGGGAACCTTTATAAGAGATTTCTCATGGCTCAGTTCCCCTATAGAAAACTAGGGATTGTAAGTCTTGCCGAGCTCAAGAAAGAAGCTGAAGGGAGTGAGTTAGAGCCTGGCAAGAATAAGTTAACAGTATTCACGGCAATGTCTTGGGAGGAATTACCCAAGAAAGAAAGAAGAAAGGCTGAACACAAAACCGGCCAAAATGAAAAAAAGGAAAACTTGAAGGCCACTAAGAAAAGATGGACAGAACGCATCCAAACTCCTGGGCCCAAGCCGTCGAACAAGGGGGCAGACGGTTTTGTGGGGCTCTGGGTGTTCAGCCTCCTGAGCCCAGGGCTTTGTGGGCCCTGTCTGGGGGGATATTTAGCAAAGCTGTTTCTTTTGCATAAACCCAAGTAATGACCGAGCTTGAGGAGAGAGGAATTGTGTGGGCTGACAGCGGAGTGATTTAACGAGGGGCCACCTGATCCTCTGCACCTCCCCGCCTCCCCTGCTCAGGCACTGCATGTTAATCACCACAAAAGGCTGAGGCCCGAGGGAGGCCCATTGTGGGGACAGAAGGCCACAAAGGGGTGGCCGGGGTCCTCCTGGGGCTTTGTGACTCAAGCTGAGTTGGGGGCGTCATTCAAGTTTCCTTTCTCTTGACACTGAAAACTCAACTTGCTGGGCGAGGGTGTGAGTCTTAGTTTTCAGCTTCATTTACCTTCTTGCTTCTTCCTAAGAATTTACTTGACTCCCACATCTATGTGCTTTCTTTATATTTGTATATATATTTATTTTTAACATATAGTTAATTTATAATGTGCTAATTTCTGCTGTATAGCGAAGTGACTCATTGTACACATATGTACATTCTTTTTTCATATTCTTCTCCATAATGCTTTATCCCAGGAGATTGGATATACTTACCTGTGCTGCATAGTAGGACCTTGTTGTTTATCCATTCTAAACACTTTCTGATTGCAAAATTTGTTCCCCTCATTTTTAAAATGTAATCTTAGTGGCAGATATCCAGGCCTTTAGAAAGGAGAGCTTCGTGGCGCCCGCAGGGTGGCTGCTGGATTGACCAGGGCTCGGTTTTAACTGCGCCCTGGGGGCCTTTAACCTCTCGCTCTCAGAAGCACTTGCTCTGTTCCCTCTCCTGCATTCTGTTCCTTTCCTCTCTTCCGAGAGCAGCAGTGCTGCTGGGTCAGCCCTCGTTGCTGGGGAGTAGAGGCCGGGGGCACGGATTTCTGTGATTCAAATCAACGGGACCAGGTAGGGATTGGAAGGGGAGGAATTTCAGTATCATCAAGAGACTGCAGATTAGAGAACGTGGATTGGGAGCGTCAGCTGGTTTCAAGTCCACAGAGATGAATTCACACGCCTCCGTCTTGTTTCCTTCCTCCGGGATAAGCCCAGTTCTGCCTCATCAAGCCTCAGTGGGCACCTTCCTAAGGGTGTGGCTGGCAGTGAGGGAGGGGGTCTCTCCAGCAGAGGCTTTGGCCAGGAGTCTGTGGACCCCTCACAGCCCCCACCCCAGGCTGGCCTGAGCCTTCCTGTGCTGTGATGCCCATGGATCTCCACTCCCGAGAAACTGGGAGGAAAAGGACAATAGGAATAATGAAAAAAAAAAAAAAAATCCTGATAATGCAAACTTGCCTGTAAACGTGGGGCAGAAAAGTCATGCTCAGGCTTGCCACTGAATGGATGCGTGGAATGAACAGTACAATGTTGGGAGGGGGAGAGGTGAAGTTAAGCGTCTTCTGAGAACCAGGGTGAAAATCGAATCATTACGTGTCCATGAGAGGGGATGGACCTCAAGGAGATGGTGTGCCTGGGAGATGGGAAGCCTGCTTCTCATCACTTGTCTCCCCCAGAAACCCAGCCCTTCCTCTTCTCTTTCTAACATGAAGGATCCCTCTGTTACTGCCGAGGTTTTCCCACAATGACGCCTTAATGATTGCAAAAGACTCTGAAGTCATTAGTCCTTCTTTTTCTTCTGCTGGTGCACAAGGATCTCTTCCTGCCCCTTATCTGGATGAGAAGCCGAGACCAGGTGGCTGAGTGGTGGGCAAGTTCTGGAGTTATGGGTCCCATCAAGCTAAGCGGTACATTGTCTGATCTTTCCATCTGCATCTCCGCTCCCTGTGTGGGCTCTGGACAGGTGGGTTCTCAGACACTCCTGGTTCTGCATCTCCCAGTACCTGCTGTGCTCCGGTTTCTCCCTCCTCCCTCCCTCCCTCCTCCCCGCCCTCACTCTGTCCCCCGCTGAGGGCCACCTGGAGGCACCCACCACCTCTGGGACACTGGGTCCCAGACCTCCTGGAGCTGAGGTTCAGTGGGAGAGTTGGTTTGGGGTCCAGAGGGGCCCTTTCTCCCTACTTGGGTTGGGGTGGGGCTGGCAGGGCTCTGGCAGAGTCTTGAGATGTGAGTGTCAGCCCGGCTTGACCAGGTTGGGGCAGGGTGTGTATTTACAGAGACAAGGGAGGTGGTCTTTCTTCACAAAGGATGAGACTTGAAAGGCGAGCCTCAGGTTCCATGGTTACAGCAGCCGCAGTTTCCAGGGCAAAACTGCACCCTGACCGTTGGCATTTCATTATAAAGGTGGGGAGTGTGAGCACGCCCGTGTTTCCTCTGAAACCCACGCATACAAGACTCTTTTGAAGCTTTGTTCCTTTTTCTGTCTTTCTTAAGGAATCCTCAACTTGGGAATTAATCAGTTGTGAGTTACCGAGGGTTAACTTGATGAGATTTGTTTTTACCCTCTGTGGTTCTAGAGGCAACCTCCAAACAGGCTTGTCATTTAATGGGGTCAACTAAAAAGAAGACCAGGGTTTTAAAAAGGGATCATAAAATAAAAAAGAACAGGGCAAAGTGGGGGCCAGTGCTTGCGGAACTGGGGGAAGGTGTTCCTCTCCAGTACTCGGTGGTCTGTGATCCTGAGGGAGGGAGCCTCCGCTGGGGACTGTCCTGTGGGCAGAGGTCCCAGAAGCCAGAGTCCAGGACTCTCCTCTGTTACAATACCCCAAATGCAATACCCCAAATGCGGCGCTTTCCCCAACCCAGCACCCCTCCCGCTGATGCTCCATCACACACCTCTTACTCACAAATGCATCCACATTTCCTGATCTTGTCTCAGCCTCCGGGGGGAGAAAGTGCCCTGAGTTTATTTCCTGTGGAGGGAAGTAGGGCTCCATCCTTTCCTCAATCTTTCTCCTCGCCCAGAATATTTTGGAAAAACAAGTAGACAACAACAAAGGAAATTTGCTCTCAGGCTTTGCCATTAACATCTGTGACCTCAGGAAGGCAGGTGACAGCTGGGAACTTCAGTCTCCCTGTCAATACAGGGAGTGGGTTTGGCTGATAATCTCTTGGGT
Source organism: Cervus canadensis (assembly GCF_019320065.1). Lineage (NCBI taxonomy): Eukaryota > Metazoa > Chordata > Mammalia > Artiodactyla > Cervidae > Cervus > Cervus canadensis. Next base: position 6,125,174 of record NC_057400.1, on the reverse strand, counting down.
TGAACTGATAAGATCTTTGATCCTATGCATGTATATATACTTGGGTTATCTCTTTAGGGTCCTCACATTTTACGAGACTTTTCTCACCCAGTTTCATGAGATCATCTAGTAATTCCACCCAGTGGGGTGACATTTTGTTTCCAACATCAGTGTCATGTCTGATTAGATGGATTCTGGTGCTGGTCCTTGGGAATTCTGCCTTTCCAGCTCCTGACATTCAGAAGAGTAACTATAGTAATATTTTCCCAATGAAGGTTTCTTCACCTGTAATGTTTTCTCACTGTTACTGTGTGATGTGATTCCCATCCACACCCCCTCCTTCCAAATCAGAGTAAAATGCAACAATGTGATGCACTGCTAGAGTAGATTTAAAAAAAAAGATTATTATAATGAAAATCATTCCAATTCTGTGAGTTTCGCATTTTATTTCCCCCAGACATTTGCTGTGTTTACAGAGGAAAAGAAATGTCTTTGTAAACATAGGTTGTATTTACAGAGAAAAATAAATATCGAAATAAATGTCAAGCTGTTAAAACGGGAGCACTGGCAGAATTCCACACAAACGGTTGGATGCCGGCTTCCCTGACTTAGGCTGTGCGTCCCCGGATTGCTCGTAAATGGGGAGTTTGTCTTTCTCCCTTCGGTGTTGAGCCCAGCTTCAAGGAGGGGAAATCACCGTGGGATGGACATTTTACACAGCCCCATTTTCTTACCACCCGGCTATTACTACCAGCCTTTAGATGAGGCCGCTGAGGCTCAGAGAGGGAAAGCGACCTGTCCTGAATCACACAGCTAGCAGGCGGGGCAGCCGGCTGTCTCCCCAGCCCAGATGGCAGGGCCGGCCGCAGGGCCTGCCTGCCTGTTTGCTTCTACCCTAGATCCCGGGTGACGGCCTGCGTGGGGCACCTCTAGCTATAGGCTAGACTGGAAGGGTGTCTGGTGAGCGAGGCAAGCATCTCTCTCTCCAGTCCCCCTGGCCTAGGATGCCTGGCTGCGTATATGTTTACACCTCTTCACCGAAAGCTGGGGCCTTTGGAATCTCTTCCAGCCGTCAGGCTGCCTGCACACCCCCCCAGGACAGCTCTTGCCTGGGGCTCACCGTGAGTGAAACTGCAGCTGGGCTTCATTTGTGTCTTAGAGTTTTACTAGCAGGCATCTCGGTGGGAGGTGGGTTTTGCAGATTCCTGTAATATAGAGACAAACACCCTGGGATAGAAGGGAAAACACATTTCTCACTTTAGGGGTTTGCTTCTGAGGGCTTCCTTTTTTGGAAATGTGTTCTGTCTCACTCTCTCTCTGACACACACACGCTCACACATAAACGCCCCACAGCCTCACTGTTCCTCAGGCTGCCACTATGGAAGTCCAGCCCTGGAGGAGGATTTCCCCCCACCCTGCCCCACTTCCCTGCCCCAAGTGTGGACCTGGTCCCTGCCCCGGCTCGACCAGCATGGGGCCTTCAGCCCTCCTTGGTCCTGGAACGCCTCTTAGGCCAGGTGGTTGTAGCAGGCAGTAGAGTGAGGGCGATCGTGTGGCCACGGCAGACGGGAAGCTGGGTGCCTGCAGCTCAGGGACCCTCTTTCTGCCCAGACCCAGCTTGGACCTGTACCTGATGGGGCCTCGGTTTCCCATCTGCTCAACAGGAACATTTGGGCCCCACCTCGCTTCTGTCTTGTGGCCTCTCTGAGGGTGAAGTGAGGTCTTGGATGAAAATATGCCTTAGAAATGAGCCTGCCCAGGGAGTATGAATGCAGGCTGTTTTTCTTGCTGGTGCCCAGCCCAGGTGTGGGCCGCCAGTGAAATGTCAGTGCTTGTGGGAGGGACAGGAGCCCTTTGTGGGGGGATGTGCCCTGGCTTGGTGCATCCAGGGTCTTGGTGAACGCTGATCACTGAGCTCTGGCCCCTAGTTCCCAGGATCTGGGGCGATGCCCAGTTGTGTGCATTTTCTGCCTGCTCCCAGAGCCACCCCGAGAACTGTGAGCCAAGTGTGTTTTTCTTTGAGTTCCCAGTGGGGCTGGGCAGAGTCTTCTTGGGGAGCTGGATGCAGCTGGCCTATTTGCTGCCACTGGAATCTGTGTGTGTCCTGCTGCTATTCTCAGCTGTCTTTTTCGGGTCATTCTTTAACAGACTATAATCCTTCAAACAGTGTTCTCAGACTTCAGGGTACAGAAGAATCACCCCAGGATATTGCTGAATTTGCTCCTGGATCTGTAGGTCAGCATGGAGCCCAGGAGACTTCATTTTTAACACACACCACGTAATGCCAAAGCTACTGGTGCTTGGACCACACTTTGAGTAGCAGAGCCCAAGACAGGCGATTTCTTAGTAGTGGAGTCACTTCTAATTGGTGATCGCACTTGTCATTGTCTCCAGGAACTCTAAGCAGCTCACCCACTAGCTTGGTGACCCTGGGCACAGGATCTGAGCGGGTGCAGCCTCGGTCTCCCCTCTGTGTAGTCAAGATGATGAACCTGGCCCCTGGATGGTTATGTGAATGAAACGAGATGAGGAGACCTTGCCTACAGCCTTGGAGATTTTGGATGAAAATTATTTGCTGTCTTTCAACTCTTTGACTTTCACAGCCCCTGATAAAATAGCCAAGAGATTTGTGTGGCTATAGTTGTTTCAAAAGAGTGAAAAGTGTTGGCTGGCTTGCCCAGGGTGGTGGAGGAAGCCCCAGGGGTGACCCTGCTGACCCCCAAGTCCAGGTTCTGCATCATGCCTTGAGAGTGATGAGTAAAGACCCCTCAGAGCATCTACCTGGTACTCAGATCCATTTGGACTTTTCAAGAATTTGGAATCACTTACTTTTTTTTAGGTCAAAAGGGAAAACAGAGGCTTTTTGCCTGATGATTATACATCTTAGCTTTGAGGTTTGTACCAGTATGAGTTCTTTCTCACACACCCACACATTTACCCTCACTCCTGTTCAAATCTGTAAACAGATTTTAAATGTGTATTTTCTTTCAAAATAAAGCCACTTAAGCTTTACCAAGATGAACTGCTGACATGAAATCCACATTTGGGAAACCTCTGTCATCCGTGTTTTACTGAGTGTGGGCTATTGTAAATTAAGTGAAGTCATAGTGGGGATCCCCCCCCCGAAATGGTTATGGAAGTCGAGCTGCTCCCAAGTGAAAGATAAATTATGGCTGGATGTAAAAAGGCATCATTTAAAAAGTGTCAGGATACAATTGGGTTCTTAAAAACCATGCAGAGCTGCTAAATTCACATGAAAATTGAGTGGCGAGGGATTGCCCGGGGTGACAGCGTCCTTGGCATTGATTTATCCCATCTGTTTGGCCAACCCATTACTTCAGGCCTCTAATGGAGACACAGCATCAGCCAGGAGGGTCTTCACGGCCCCAGCCCTCAGCTAGATCTCTGGTGAACACCAGGAGAGCAAGGATCTGCCCAGACCCCCAGGAGAAGGGTAATGCATGTGGAACCCTGTTTTTATTGAAGTTTAGTTGATTCATAACGTTGTGTAAATTTCTGGTGTATAGCACAGTGACTCTGTTATAGATATATAGGCTTTTTTTCATATTCTTCTCCATTATGGTTTATCACAGGATATTGAATATAGTTTCCTATGCTCTACAGTAGGACCTTGTTGCTTGTCCATTCTGTGTATAATAGTTTGTGTCTGCTAATCCCAACTTCCCAATCCTTCCCTCCCCCACCCCTCTTGCCCTTGGCAACCACAAGCCGGTTCTCTGTGAGGCTGTTTCTGTTTATTTCATAGACAGGTTCATTTGTGTCGTGTTTTAGATTCCCACATATAAGGAATATCATGTGGTGTTTGTCTTTCTGTGTCTAGTGTACTTCACTTAGTTTGACCATCTCTAGATCCATCCATGTTGTTGCAGATGGCATTATTTTGTTCTTTTTAATGGCTGGATAATGCTCCACTTTACACACGTTCATTTTCTTTATCTGTTCATCTGTCAGTGGACATTCAGGTTGTTACCATGTCTTGGATGTTGGGTGTAGCGCTGCTATGAACATAGGGTGGCACTTTTTTTTTCTTTTTTGGTTTATAATTTTGTTTAGATATATGCTCAGGAGTTGGATTGCTGGATCATATGGTGATTCTGTTTTTAGTTTTCATGCTGTTCCCCATAGCGGCTGTTCTGGTTCACATTCCCACCAGCGGTGTAGTAGGGGAACTTCACTTCAGTAGGGGACATAAACCCTTTTTTATTTATGATCAGATCCTTTCAGTGTCATCTTGAAGGTTGATTTTAGGTCTAACTGAACCTAAACTTCTAGGCCGCCCATGATCATTCAGTGTTGTAAGTTCTACTGCAAACGGAGTCAAAATCTCTGGACTTGAACTTTTCACCACTTAGGTTTTTACCCCGGAATAGAAGGAGAAGGTGAGGTTCCTAAGTCTAAGGGTATGATTCTTGAACTGTGTTTCCAAATTATTTCTAGTAGTCATTTCCAACACAGCACCTCCAAATGCCTTCTCCAGCCTTCGGTTTTTTAAGAAAAAAATCTTGCCTACATTTTTAGGTAGGAAACAGTATTATTTAATTATTAGGACATCAAGATGGTTTTGCTGTTTTGTTTTTTTCTTTTTTCCCCCCAAAAAGAGAAGAAGGTCCTTGATTACAGAAGCATTGAGGGTTGTAAGGACCCAACTTGGCAGAGCCTGGCTGGAGCTTGCTCATGCCAGCTCCCAGGAGCCAGTTCTATACATTTTCCAGCTCCCGGTTCATGTCGCTCCTCAGCAGCTTAAATTCAGCCTTGGTGGGAGCATTTACACTGTGGAAACTGGCAAATGATGCAAACCAGGCCTCCTCCCGTTACCCCTGCCCCTGAGAACTGGTTGCTAACATTATCAGCAGTGCAGCCATTTAACACGTGCTTAGAGAGGGCTTGCTGAGAAAACACTCGATAGCAAGAAAAGCCTGCTGTCTGGTTAGGGAAGAAGGAGTCTGGTTAATAGTAATGGACACTCTTCAGTCAAGGGCTGGATCTTTCCAGCTCTCCTAGTCCCTGCATGGGAGAGAACATACTCCCTTCAGGCTTGAGTACTCAGGGAAGACTTTGAGGAAGAATTAGCACTTAAGCCAGATCTCCAAGAGCCTGCAAAACATGGAGGAAAGAGGAGTGGAGTCTGGGAGGTGTGTTGTGTTGGAGGGGCTGTCAGGAGCCCTCACTTGTTGTCATAAGCGAAGGCTCACATTAAAATCCCAGCTGGTGCTGTGAACCTTGACTGTGACATTAGCCAGGACCCCCAGACGGTCCATGCTGCCCACTCCCACATCCCTCTAGGGGCTGGACCATGATAGCGAGATGCTATGCACCTCCCGAGGGTGGCTTCTGGTTCCTATTTTGTCAAAGGTTGGGGTTCACTGTCCACAATCTGCAGCCCACGTGATTTCAAAGGCAAGGCTTAATTGGTCCCCAATGCTGGGCTTTTTTCATCTCCCAAGGAGAAATGAGTTCTGTTGCCTGATGGATGGGGGAGGACAGGTGGAACTTGCAAGTATATTTGAAAGTTGCAGAAGGAGTTCATTCTGAGACTCTGTGTGTAATAAATGGTTCAAGCTGGGGCTGGAGAAAGGAAGTGAAATCCAAGAAATAAGACAGCAAAGGAGGGAATCAGGGCCAGACGGCCAGAGGGAGATATTCAGGGCTTGATTTGGTTTGGCTTAAAAGGGCAACTCAGATGGTCACTTTACAGTGGCTCCAGTCTCTGGGTGCTGGTGGCCCTTGCTGTCCGAGGCCTCAGTGACGAAACTGGGATCCAGCTATTCCGTTCTGGCTGCTCCAGAACCTTCTGCTGTCGAACCTTTGAATTTGGCCCAAGAAGACAGGTTGGCTGAGTACGCCTCTGAGGGTCCTCCAGCCCTGGCTGGTCTTCAGTTTCATTTCCTGTCTTCATGTCTGCATGGGTCCTCATGGGCAGAGGATGCGGAGTCTTTGTCCACACTGGAGACGCACGTGGGCACGAGCCTGAGATGCCGCAGAGCTGGCAGCCATGACGCAGGTGAAGGGGTGCCTTCTGCGGCCCCATGGTGCTCCCCACTCCTGCCCTCTGCCCACTGTCTTCCTAACGACCCCACACTTGATCCGGAGGTGTCATGACAGAAGAACCTGTAAGAGGGGCCTGGGAGGAGATGGGTGTGACCGGGAGGTGTTGGTGGGCGGGGGAAACGGGCTTGCTCAGGAGCGGGCATCTGTAGGGTGGGGGGCGTCGGAGGAGGCGGTGTGTGGCCAGCCTGGATTGTGACGCGGGGGCAGGAAGAGCCGTCCTCAGCCCATCGCAGCCCTGGGGATGTGTTCATCCCTGAGAGCCACTGTGGGCAGTGGGCAGGGCTCTGTGAGCAGCGCCGGCAGTGACTCTGAGGACAGGCAGAGGTCTTGTCAGCCTTGAGTTCTGGAATCTGCTCGGCGCTTCGGGAAGGTGAGCGTTTGGGGAGCCCTGAGCACCATCCCGACCCGGAGGACGTGGAGTCGTCCAAGGAGCTTCTTGTAGGTGGAAGCCATTCCTTCATTTGTTCTTCCTCGTCCCTTGAGCACTGGACTCACCTTCCACTCAGAAGCTCATTTCAAACACAGCTTCTTCAGATTGGAAGGGTAGGGGCCTGGGTGCTGAGGGTGATCTTGTGACCTCTGGGTTTTATTCTTAAACCATCCAGTAGAGAACGCCACACTTGCCCAGTACCTCCCAGCTGCAGAACCAGGTGTGATCATGCATGAGCGATGGAGGGGCCTGTCCTGGAGGAAGCACAGCTGTTCCCAGGGCCTACAAGTCCCTTGGGATCCCCCGGGGAGCTTTCAAAAATGCTGATATCTGGGAGCCCACCCCAGAGGCTCTGTTGGCCAGAGCGGGCATTTTTAATTCCCTGGTGTTTCAAATATGCTTCCAGGCCCTGCAATCCCCTGAGGTTGAGAAACGGGGGGAGGTAAGGGGGATAGTGGGTGATGGCTGCCCTGGACCCCTAACCCCTCAGGCATGGGGGGTTCTGTGGCCAGCTGGTGCAGGGACAGAAGGATGGAGAGAGCAGCCGGCGCCGCAGGCTCTCCCTCAGCCATTAAAGTTTATCGTCGCCGCGGACAGTGATTGAAAAAGGCTTTTTGCAGGACTGAAATGTGAGCAATGAAACTTGCCAGCTGATACCTACACAGGGCACTTATCTCGTAAAAATATCCTCCGTGTCAAAAGGTTTCAGTAAGTGTGGCTGCGAGTATTAGCGGTCGTTTCTGCCGGCCTCAGGCTCCCCCGGGGCTGCAGGAGGGCTGTAAAAGGGGGGAGCTCTTAGTTCCTGCAAAGGGGGAGGGAGGGACAGAAGGAGAGAGGAGGAGAAGCTCAGCCCTGTCTGCTGCTGGCCAGGAGCGTGCTGGCTCCTCGGGGAGCCATCTGCGGGGCTGTCCCTTGCGTGTATCCTCCAGTTACCAACTTCTGTGGTGGTAGGGCCGCTCCCCTGGGGCAAGTGTGCCCACAGCCAGCTTAGGGATGAGGTTCCATTTGTGGAACCTCAGTGGCAGCTCATTAGCGAGAGAAGGAAGTTAGCTAGGCTGAAGCTCAGGGAGGGTAAGCAACTTGCCCAGGATCACACAGCAAATAAGTGGCAGAGCCAGGATGAGGAAACCAAAACCCTCCTCTTTTCAGGACGCCCAGTGCTGGGATGAGTTCTCCCTCTGAGTCACTGCTAGAGGCCCAGGCTGACCTGGGCAGGCCTCTGACCACTGCCCCCGGGAATGCTCCAGAGCCTGGACTTGGGGTGCAGATCCAGCTGAGCCAAGGTCTCCTGCCTGTTTCTGGGAGGCTCTTCGGTGGGAACACGGATTTTCAAGGCGAACTCAAGCGAGACTCATCGTGTGGTGTAGGGGCTGGTGGCTCGGGAGCTGCTGCCTCCCCGGGGGTCACCAGGGACTGCTGAGGAGTGGAGTGGCTGCACCCACGGCCATCCCAGTCCGAGTTTCTGTCCAGGTGTCAGGACCCCAGCTCGTTCTGTCCCCTGCCCCTCACTGGGCTCCAGTGACCTCCTGAGCCCACTGCTGGCTTGGACGGAGGGTGCAGTTCAGAGCAGGGCCTCTCTGAGAAGGCAGCTGTACCAGCCATGGGCAGGGCGCCCTCCCCACCCAGCTTCCCATGGCAGTGTCCCCTGGGAGCCAGGTCAGTCTCTGGGCTCAGGAACTCACTGGGAGCAGGCCAGCCTGAGTGGTGGGTCCAGTAGGAAGACAGGGGGTTGGCCGTGATGGGAGCTCCTGGACTCCGACCTAGGGGAGGCGAGGGTCCTGTCTCCAGATGGGCTTCCCCTCTCCTGCCCTGCCCCCATGCGTGGGTGGGGATCGCTGGCCCCCGGCTCAGCCCTCCTCCCACACAGGACGCCAGGTGAGCTGGGTCCAGAGCAGAGCACCCAGAACCCAAGCCAGCAGCTCACAGACTCTGCGGACCCCATTCCCAATCCATCCTCCCCTTTGGCAACCACAAGTATTTTTGTCTGTGAGTCTGTTTCTGCTTTGTAGATAAATTCATTTGTGTCATACTTTAGATTCCACATATAAGTGATGTCGTATGGCATTTGTCTTTCTCTGTCTGACTTACTTCACTGAGTATCATCATCTCCAGGTCCATCCATGTTTGAAATAATGCAAAGGGCATTATTTCATCCTTTTTTATGGTTGAGTAGTGTTCCATTGTGGAGAAGGAAGAGGCAACCCACTCCAGTATTCCTGCCTGGAGAATCCCAGGGACAGAGGAGCCTGGTGGGCTGCCGTCTATGGGGTCTCACAGAGTCGGATGCGACTGAAGCGGCTTAGCAGCAGTGTTCCATTGCATATACGTATCACATCTTCTTTATCCAGTCATCTGTCAGTGGACATTTAGGTTGCTTCCATGTCTTGGCTATTGCGAACAGTGCTGCTGTGAACATAGGGGGCGTGTGTCTTTTTTTTTATTATAGTTTTGTCCAGATACATGCCCAGGAGTGGGATTGCAGGATCATATGGCAGCTCTGTTTTGAGTTTTTTGAGAAGCCTCCACACTGTTCTCCATAGTGGCTGTAACAATATATAATGTCGAGTGTCCTTAGCATCCTGTGAGATGTTTCATGCCCCAGCCCCGGCCCCCACTACGGCCCCGCTTTGATGCTGTGATAATACCGAGCCTCCCTGCTGTTTCTCATCTCCGCTCTCACTTGTCACTTGCTAGTTTGGGTGTCTCCCACTGGCTGGCAGATCCTTGAGACCAGTGTCCATGCACTTTCCCTCCTGTGTCTCCAGAGCAGAACCTGGGCCTAGGGACTGAAGATGTGCTGTATGGTGAAGAAGACAGGACAGGAGCTGGACTCTCCCAAGGAATCTGAGTGGAGGTGGCCTCCCTGGGGAAGACCACAGGGACTGTCTTTTCTGCGGCCAGGGAGTTAAACATCTTCATTTGTGCAGCCAGCCACGCTGTTGTAAGAAAGCAGTCATGACGATAGGCAGAGGTCAAGGGTGGTTAAGCTTCAAACTCTAGAACACAGACAAGGCTTGAAATCCTTTCTTGCCTGTGACTGCCCACTGTGTAACCTTAGACACACTACGGATTCTACAAGCCTCGGTTTCCTCATCTGTAGAACTGGGGCAGTCATATTCCTTCCTACCCCACGGAGGGCTGAAGTGAAAGTGAAAGTCGCTCAGTCGTGTCAGACTCTTAGTGACCCCATGGACTACACAGTCCCTGGAGTTCTCCAGGCCAGAATACTGGAGTGGGTAGCCTATCCCTTCTCCGGAGGTCTTCCCAACCCAGGGATCGAACCCAGGTCTCCCGCATTGCAGGCGGATTCTTTACCAGCTGAGCCACAAGGGAAGCCCACAGAGGGCTGATATAAGAGCAAATAAACATGAAAGTCAAGTGCAGGATTATGCTTGGCATGGTGCTCAAAATGACGTTTTAAAGTACTCATTGATTTGTGTGGCTCTGTTGGGTCTTGGCTGTGGTGCAGGGGTCTTCGCTGCATCGTGCGTAACCTCACCGCAGCACGTGGACCCTCTAACTGTGGCTCATGGGCTCAGTCATGGCCATGCACTGGCTTAGCTGCTCTGCAGCTTCTGGGATCTTAGTTCCCCAACTGGGCATCGAACCTGCATCCCCTGCATGGCAAGGCAGATCCTTAACCGCCGGACCAGTAAGGAAGTCCCTCAAAATGATTCAATAGATATTCTTGAGGGTTTACCTCTGGACTTATGGGCGTGGAAAAACAATGTAATTACTACAGTGAACAATACGGACATGGAGGCTGCTGTCCTCGTGGACATTTATTGACCCTCTTTCATGTCCGTGTGGGACCCCACGTGCCCCCCAGCACTGCAGGGTGAGCAGAGACCATCTGTAGTGGGACATCATCCAGTGGTGACGAGGGAGGCCCTCAGACCCTGGTCTGGTGGTCTGTCTGCTCCGCTTCAGCCCAAAGAGGGCTAGCCAGGGGAGCAAGGGTACCCAGGACCAGCCAGAGCATGAGTGTGGCCGTGGGTCTCTGGGTGACTGGTGCACTCGCCCTTGGGTAGGCCCGCCGAAGGGCCACACGTGGCATCTGCCCGGGAGCTGTGGTTTGCGGGAAGTCAGGGCTGTGGGCACAGCTCCTGGCTCGGGCTGGTGTTGCTCCAGACCAGAGGCAGATTCATGGTGGGGGGTTTGGTTTGGGAATCTTGCTTTGCTTGGAAAGGAAGGGGACTCAGCCGCCAGGTAGAACACTTCACCTCATCGCACGGCTCATGGGCAGTGGTCTGACCGACTGTAGAATTGAGAAGCAGGTTTTGGGGTCCAGCTTAGTGCCAAGCCCCCCTCCTCCTCTGCCCTGAAGGGGCGTCTCTGACCAGTGGGGAGAACCAGGCTGCAGTGTCTCCCAAGGCTTGTGCTGGTGATCTTACCCCCAGCAGGGTGGCTCTGAGGGAGGGTCCCCTCATTCCGGTCCCCTGTGACACTGTGAACCTCAGGATTGCAGTGTGCTCACTGTCATTCCTTCTTGGAGATAAACACATCTTCTGCCTTTTGGCCAGCTGGTGAGGAGGGTCCCGCAAGGAGATGCCCTGGAGGCGCCTCCCAGACTCAGGAGGCCCACTGGTGCTTTCAGCCTGGCTGGCCTGGTCTCTGCCGAAACGTGGCCCTGTCGTTTCCCCGCCCTGTGAGCCCCACCTGCCCTCCCCGCTGCCCGGCTGGTGTTCACCGCCCCGGCCAGCTGTGCCCTGTCAGTCAAATCCCCGCTGCATGTGGTTCTGTCCACTTCTGAGAACTCTTCCAAAGTGCCCTCTGGAGGGAGAGAGTGAAATATTCAGGGGCCCTGGAGAAGGGATGTCAGTTGCATGACTCCAAGCCAGGGAAGCTGATACTCAGAGGAATGAAAATACACACATCGTTCATGGCGGGACAGCTGCTGGTTGTGCCCCCTTATTCACTCCTACTTTGCCTCCTGGTTTGTCCCAAGCCACCAGTGGGTCCTCATCCCCTTCTTCCAGGCCCCCAGTGGGCCTTCATCCCCATGGACAGCAGCACTCAAGGGAACAGATCAGACGGTAGCCTTAGCCGCAACTTGTCCAGGTGCACGTGCTGGGCGTGGGCGCGGCCGTCTCGTTTCCCTCTGGGTGCCCTCAGGGCCACGATGACACCTGCAGTCTCCCCAGGCTGTGGTTTCTTCCTTCCAGCCATCCTGTTCTGACCTCGATCCCCTGGGACATCTGGTCCAACCCTGCCAGTGGGACCTTTGTTCACTGGGTCTCCCTGTGGCCCCAGGCCTGAGGCAGGGGTAGCGGCAGAGCCCTCAGCCACACCGTCCCTTGGCAGGTATGCAGGGGGGTCCCCTCCTAATTATAGGCTGTTTGTCATCTATGCAGACGGTAGGAGTCACAGACATCCATCACCCCATCTCCCAGCACCAGTCAATCATCAGCGGGGCCTTAAAGATGATCCACTCTTTCTTTAAGGCAATTACTTAATCTTGACAAACTCCTCTGTTAAGGAGGGCTCATGGGGGGCCATCATTAATCTGCACAGAACCAGGTGGGTGCTTTTTCTGAGCCACAGTCACTCCTGGGGACCAGGGCTGGGCCCTTTGCCTCCTCGCTGCCCTAATTATGCACTCAGCATGCTAACAGCGGGCACCCCGCTTGCACTGTGGGGCCACCAAGCCACGGCAGGGCAGAGGGGTGCAATTTTAATACTAGTCAGCACATTTCCAAGCCCGGCAGAGTGAGCCATGCGGGCGATTAGCAGGCCCCAGAAACATAGCTGGGGAAAAAAGATAACCCCCTTTGGTGGGTCCCCCCAGACTTGCCTCCTGAACTTTGCTAGATCCCTGGGTAGTGCTTAGAAGCTGCCGCAGGGAAGATTCATTCCATTTGGGGAGGAGGGGGTCAATTCATTTTTGGCAAGGCCACGGACCACGTGCAAAGAGCTCGTCCAGCCCTGTGACTGCTGGAGCTGGTCAGCTCCGCCCCCTTGCTTCCCTGGCCCTCCTGTGCCTCGCCCTCTCCGCCACACACCTGTGGCTCTGGCCCCACTGAAGCCCTGCCCCAGGTCCCCTTGGCTGGGGGTGAAGCTGGACCACAGAGGAGGACCCTGGACCTCCTCCCTGGCTGACATTTTACCTTCATGGCCCTAGAAGAGCTCTTACTGCCCTGTTCCACCTGTATAAGAATGTGGCTGGGATTTCTGTGGGTGGTTGTGTCACTGATTAGCTGTGTGACTGACCCTGGCTGGACTCCTGTATCTCTCTGTGCCTCGGTTTTTTCATCTGTAAAATGGACGTGATGCTGCTGCCTGCTGCTGCTAATGAGAATACATCCTTCCTCAAATGCTACGAGGATTAAATCAGTTAACAGATGTCACACACTCAAATAGCCTCCAGTACCTAGGAAACCTGGTGATTCTGCTGTTAGAACAACTTCTAATTTCAGTCTCTGAGGATGGCCCCAGCTGACGAGTTGAGGACTCTGTCCTGCTTTACCTGTAGCTACGACTCAATAGACATGAATTTGAGCAAACTCCAGGAGATAGCAAAGGACAGGGGAGCCTGGCATTCTGCAGTCCGTGGGGTTGCAAAGAGTTGGACATGACTTCGTGACTGAACAATAAAACGTTCTGTTGGCTTCCCAGGTGGTGCTAGTGGTAAAGAACCCACCTGCCGATGCAGGAGATGCAAGAGATGCAGGTTCGATTCCTGGGTTGGAAAGATACCCTGGAGGAGGAAATGACAGCCCACTCTAGTATTCTTGCCTGGAGAATCCCTTGGACAGAAGAGTCTGGAGGTCTACGGTCCGTGGGGTCGCAGAGTTGGACACGACTGCAGTGACTTAGCGTGTGGTACTGTTAGTACCATGTCCGCGCCCGCTGCTCTGCTGCCGCGCTTCTGCCTGCGGCTGCCATCCCGTCCGCTCTGCCTGCTCTCCCTGCTCCAACATGCTCTGCCGACTGCACATCTGCGCGGCAGGACCTTCTCTCCCAGGTCCTAATCTGTGCAGAGCATTGGCAGCTATTGGCCCCCTTGTTATCCCCAAGTCTCTTTTCTAGCCGTGAACAGATTCCCTCACTCATTCATCCCCTCATGTATTTACTGCCTCCCTCCACGCCAGGCGCTGGACTCAGGCTTGGAGGAAATGGCCCAGAGGCTGTGTCTTCTGTCTGATTTGGGGAGGGAGCAGGAGACAGGTTCAGAAAATGTCACAGCAGAAGGCACTCGTGATCTTGATACCAACCAGGGTTCCCAGCCTTCCTTAATCAATAGAAATTGACTAGAGGCCAGATAAGAAATTCAGGCAAGGCTTTATTGGGGTATCAAGAACAGGAAACAGGTTTCTTCACTTCCTCCACAGGGTGGGGTGAGCTGGTTTCTTACATGGGATGAGGGTAGGGGTCGTCCAGGGGTTGGGCTGGAGGGGTGGCTTAGGTGGTTTGCCCGCCTCTTATGTGATGTTGCGTGCAGGGCACGTGCATGGCACCCTGCTTTTGCTCCGGGCTCCTCAGAAGTGGCAGTTGGCTTTTTTGGTCTCTTTGTATCTTGTTGCCCATAATTTGACCCAAACTGTGCATGCAGGCAGTTTTTGTTTGTTTGTTTGTTTGTTTTTAATCCCTTAGACTTTCTTTGTATTTTATTGCTCTGGGAGATGTTTGCTCAGATGCAAGCGCTGCAGCAAAGGGTCCCAGATCCCAGCCTGCCTCAGCCTGGAGTTGTTTAAGGCAGTATCAGTTGGTGTGATAAGTAGGAGATGGGCTTGGTGGGGAGTAGCAGAGTGTGTGGGGGTAGCAAGCTGGGAGCTTTCTGGGATCTGATCCTGGAGGGAAGACTTGGGGATAGGATCAGGAGAGTCCAAGGGTCCGGCCAGGCTCTGGATTCCATTCTGCCGGTGAGAGCAGGACCTGGGGGCCACCTGCCAAGCAACGGGATCCCTCCTCTGGGTCCCCTTGGCTGGGGTGAAGCTGGACTCACAGAGCAAGGCCATTGCCCACAGCCCCTTGAATGGGGTGAAGAGGGGCTAGGATGCTCTGGGGGTTGTAGGGAGGACAGCTCTGGTTTCTTCAGCCCCCAAATACATTGTGTGAGAGAGTTCACCCTCAGATGTTAAACACTCTTTGTTTTTAAGAAAGTGCACACTATCTGCTTTTAATTCATACACTTAGCTCATCAAAACATTGTTTTGCAAGAGGTCTTTTTGATGTCCAGGGAGCCTTTGGAGGTTTTGTTTTTCTTTTTTGCACCCTGCCCCCCGCTATCTTTAGCCCCTGTTATAAACTTTAATTCTAAAAAAAACAGGTCCTGGGGCCTCTTCAGAGCCAGCAAGTTGGGTCTTGAGGCCATGTTTTCTGCGTCTGTTTCCCCATCAGCAGTACTGGGGAAAGGAGCTCTCCTGGGCATTCTGTGGGTGGGCCTCCAGTCCTGCAAGGGGAACATCCCATGTTCCCGGATGTGGCAGTGGGGTGCTGAGGGCTGGCATGTGGGGTGGAAATAGCATATGCCGGGACTGTCGGTCAGACAGTTGCGTCCAGAATCACATGGAGCCAGTGCTGCCCAGGGAGCCGGGCTTCCAGGAGTGTTGAAGGACTCAGCCTGTTTGTCCACGGCCCCGCCCTCACCACGCCCTGTGCGTCCTTTGGGGACCCTCTTATTTCTCACAGGGTCTCAGGAGTCCAGATGCCTACTCTGCCTTGTTTGGGATGCCTGCCCAAGCCGATGGGGAAGGCAGTGGGCAACAGTCCAGGGTAGAATTCGGGGAGGCTCTGAGGGCTTAGTCTGTACCACGCTCATGGGTTAAGGGTATGGAAGTTTTGTGATGAACCAAGGGCTAAGGGTATGGAAGAAGTTTTGTGATGAACATATACACATGACTATATATAAAATAGATAACCACCCACAGTCTACTGTATATAGCCCAGGGAACTGTACTTAACATCTCATGGTAACATAATGGAAAGTGTTGGTCGCTCAGTCACGTCCAACTCTTTGTGATCCTGTAGACTGTAGCCCGCTAGGCTCCTCTGTCCATGGGATTCTCCAGACAAGAATACTGGAGTGGGTTGCCATTTCCTTCTCCAGGGGATCTTCCCGACCCAGGGATAGAACCCGGGTCTCCTGTTCTGGCACGTTCTTTACCACTAGCACCACCTGGGAAGCCCACACATATGTATGTTGTGTAGTTGTAGCCATTATCTTGTAATAGCATTTAAAGGAGTATAATTCGGAAAAACACTGAATCCCTATGCTGTATACCTGAAACTAATGTAATATTTTAAATCATCTGTACTTCAATAAAGAATTTTAATGAATAAAATCAATAGATTAAAAAACAATAAACAAAAAAGGATGTGGAAGGAATGAACCTGGGCGCCCTTGTGACTTAAACAGATGCAAACGAGGGAGAAATGGAAGGAAAAACGGTTAACTGCTTGTTAATTGGCTAATTTAAGGGCCAGAGTTGGCTGGGAGCTTAGATGCAGAAGCAAAGGACAAGTTTGGGGAGAATGTTTGTCACCATTATTTATATATCAATGAAACTTTGATCCAACTAGATTAGAATTCAAAAGCAAAGTCCGATAATGATAACTGGTTAAGCCTCGGTTGTGCAGTAAGGCGGTTGCAAGCTATGTTGACTGTCCTGCACTTCACCTGGAGCCGATTCAAACTGAGATGTGCTGTCAATGAAACTACGCAACTGACTTGGAAGACTTAGTACAAATAAAAGTGAAAGTCACACAGTCGTGTCCTACTCTTTGCGACCCCATGGACTATCCAGTCCATGGAATTCTCCAGGCCAGAATACTGGAGTGGGTAGCCTTTCCCTTCTCCAGGGGACCTTCCCCACCCAGGGATCACACCCAGGTCTCCTGCACTGCAGGCGGATTCTTAACCTGCCGAGCCAGAAGAGAAGCCCAGAAACACTGGAGTGGGTATCCTATCCCTTCTCCAGTGGGTCTTCCCGACCCAGGAATCTAACCGGGGTCTCCTGCATTGCAGGTAGATTCTTTACCAACTGAACTATCAGGGAAGCCCCAAAATAAAACATCAGCTTAATGATTTGTGTGTTGAAAGGACAATATTTTTGATATACTGGGTCAAGGAAATTGTATGTGAAAATTAGTACCTGTTTCTTTTTAGTTTTTTTTTTTTTTTAACGTGGCTACTGGAAAATTTAAAGTAATATATGTGGCCTACCTCACATGTCTGTGAGGCCAGGGCTGTCCTTGACGGGAGGAACACTGGAAGAGACTCATTTGAGGAAGATTGAAGGAAAAAAGTCCCTTTGAGTAGCATATAGTCATCTGTGCTGTACTGACAGGAGCCTCCCAGAAGGGACCCTTCAGAGTCCTGCTTCAGTGAGGGAATGGAAAGCATTTGTGATGAACAGTCGATGGCAGGAAAATGAGCAAGTGCCGCCCATAGAGGTTGGAAGTACTTGGAGGCGTTTCTCATAGCAGACTCCACTGCCTGGTTTGGAGTCTCACTGACTGGCTTTGGTGGGCTCTGCCTTGGAACATTCTGTGGAGTCGGGGGTCTTGGCCAGCCTGGGGAAGCATCAGCAGTGCTTGGTGGGGACAGGATGCTGTGGCCTCCTTGAGACCCAGAGCCTTCTTGGTGCTCTCGGGAGGTGGGAGGCAGAGCCGTAACCCAGACAGGGGGTCACCTTCTGCTGGATCTCTGCAGGAAAGGGCAGATGCTGGTGAGGGGAGCAGAGTGACACGTAACACTTGGGGGACCCAGGGGGGCAGGCAGAGGAGTGTCACAGGTGTCCTCCTGAAGGGTCCCGATGCCCCTGTGACACGTGGGCTTTGGGGTCAGCGACAGGACAGCAGTGAGGCTGCTGGCTAGTGGGGCTGCTCGCGCAAGCTGGCGGGTGAGTCAAGGGCATGTCTGAGCAGGTAAAGCTGTGCGGTGCAGGGTCCACACGGGTGTGTGCTTCCATCCCAGGCCACCCCACCCAGCTCAGCATCTGGAGCCACTGGAAGGAGGACAGGAACAGGTCCGTCTCTTCTCCAGGCCCCTGGGCTGAATTTGTGCTTTCGGCAAGGCCCCTCAGAGGGCTGCGGGGGACGCATTTAGAGCCACAGTCTGCTGGACTGCAAGTCTATTGTAGATTTTGGGGTCCTGCATGCAGTTTTCTATGGGATAGATTCTGTGGCCAAGACAGTTTTCAAAATTAATCAGGCTTGACCTCCCAGGTTTGTTTTGGTCCTAAGAATCTGTAATGCGGGACTGCACTGGTCTACCCTGATCGGCAGGCCACTTATCCCTTTCCTAAGACAGCAGGGGTTTCCCCAGGGCCTCCCTGGAGCTCCCCGCTAGTCTCCCAGTCCTCACTGCAGGGGCAGGAGGTCCGTGGAGATGACCGGGCTGGCAGTGCTGGGGCCCCACTGTGTGCCCAGCCGGCATAGACTCTGACACGTTAGCTGGTCTCTGCTTCACATCCGCCTCTGACCTGGGTCCTAACACCACCCCACTTTACAAATGAGAAAACCAAGGTGCAGGGAGGTTAAGTGCATCAGTGGTGGGGCTGGGCTGGGCCAGGGCATCAGCTGCAGCCTCAGTGCTCTTCACCACAATCCTGAGGCCTCAGGCCCCCAGGCCCCATCTGCCTGCCGTGGACGCATCTTCCCACCACCCTCTGCATCTGTCTCAGTCAGCGCAAGCTGTGTAACAAGAACACCAGAGATGGGTGGAGAGCTCAAACAAGCAGACATTAACTGCTCGCGGTCTGGAGCCTGGGAAGTCAGAGATCAAGACACCAGCAGATTCAGTGTCTGGTGACATCCTACTGCCTGATTTATAAACTGCCCGTCCCCACTGTGTCCTTATATTTGGAAGGGGACAAGGGGCTCCCTGGGTCTCTCTTACTAGAGCACTAATCCCATCATGCAGGCTCCACCCCCATCACCTCATCACTTCCCCAAAGCCCCACCTCCAAATACCATCATCTCAGGTGTTAGGACTTCCACATAAGAAGTTGGGGACAATGTAAATATTCAGTCTGTGGTGGAGAGGAGCAGGCCCAAAGTGCCCATGTGTGAGGGCCATGTGGCACTCAAGTCTGGACTCGTGTCTGGCCTCTCCCAGGTGTCTGGCCCGGCTGTGGCCCTTGTGCTCCTCTCTGCCTGCCTGCCCACCCACCCTCAGACCAGCATCAGGGCACTGCCCTCGTGGAGTGGCTCATGCTGGCCCCAGCCCAGCTCTTTTGTCCTATTTTGTCTAGCAAAACCTTCTTGGAAAGGCCAGCCCATGGTGGTGAGGTGGGCCCAGCCGCGGCCCTGGTCTTGCCAGGCCCTGTGTGGGGGCAGGTCTGCACCAGCGGCCTGGGCCTCAGCCCCCAGACACCCGCCAACTTGGAGTGCTGGAATTTCCTGTCTGATTTTCATTTCCCCCCACTATTTTCCCCCTTAAGTGAGACAAAAACGCTTTTTAATTGCATACTCTGGAGTGCCAGTCAGGATATTATTATTCTTATTAAGTGCTTCCTCTGGGGCAGTGCCCGGGCATGGGGAGTGGCTCTGGAAGCAGCCTGTCCCCCGGTTATTATTGGGAGTAACAGTGCTATTCGCATAAAGTCTGGCCACTGAGAAGGAGGCTTTCCTGGCTGTGCCTGCAAGGTCTTCTTCCCAGCCCTGCTACTTCAACCCATTACTTGGTTCCTGCTGGGAGAGGCCTTGGCCATCTGAGTCCATGTGACTGAAGAGCTGGCCTTTGAAACTGTCCAGGTTTGAAAGTGGACTGAGCCCACCCCCGCACAGGGAGGCGTGCACAGGGGCCATCCGCGTGCTTTCTCCAGCGCTGCCTGCATCTTTGTTCTTGTACTTGGGAAAGCACAGACTCTGGGCCGCCTTCCTCATGGTCCTCTGGCCATCTGAAGTCTGTGTTCAGGAGCCCTGGTAAATGGGACAGCTTGGTGGTCCCCTGGATTCAAATGACACACCCAGGCGGTCTCTCTCCTCAACTGTGGAGTTTCTCCAGCTGCGAACGTTCTCCTGCCAGGACAATGCATAGTAGGTAGAAATATGAGAAGTAATCTCCTTACTGGCACTTACTGGTGCCAGAGGGAACTCTGGGGCAACCGCAGGTAAAGGGTCATCCAGGCTAGCTGTTTTCCGAGTGTGGTCCTTGGCAAGCTTGCTCAGTACCACCTGGGCCCTTTTTGTAAATGCAGGGTCTCAGGCCCGCCCAGGCCCATGGAGGCCGAGACTCCGGGGAAGAGGCCCAGCCACAGTATTTTAACAAAGCCTGCAGGTGATTCTTGGGTCTGAGAAGCACTGATATGAGCTCCTAGTAGGTGTTGCATTGTGAATCCCTGAGGGCCCCAGGCCTTCCTCAGCCTGGATATACCGGAGAGGCCACGTGGTTTGGACCAGCACCCACATGCACACAACTCTGTGCCAGGATGCATATGAGTCCTCTGGACTCCGTCCACACTGCCTCCCAGCCCGAAGGACCCATCATCCTCTCCCTTCGGTCCAGCCCTCCCACTCCTGGTTCCTTGAGGACCCAGCTCCAAAACCACCTCCTCCAGGGAGTCTTCCTGGCTGCTCTGGGTCCCATGGAAATCTTGCTTCCTCAACTTGAGGCGTTCTGGCAGCTATGCCTGTGGACCCCGTTGAATCCCACAGGGTCAGGGTCTCCAGCTTTGCAGACAGCCTCCACTGAGATGCCCAGCGCATGACCTGTGGGCAGGAATACTGCTCCTCGCTCTCTGGGCCTCCAGGACCCTCGAACAGGACTCCCCTATTTGGACAGAATGGGGGGCCTTAGGTGGGCTGTCAGTTGACTTCCATTCTCCAGGCTGTGATGGGCCAGAGTTGAGAGCTCCACACTGTGAATTCCCCAGAAAGTTAAGGAGCTGGACCTCGTGGGAGCTGCAGCCTGTGCAGGTCAAGGCAGTGTTAGAGGGGTCACGTGTCAGCCGCATCATGTCCCTAGGTCAGACCTGCGTGTGAGGAAGGGGCATCCCGTGTATTTTTTGCAGCTGGCACCGCCATTCCTGGTATCTTCTGGGAAGGTGAGCGCCTGGTGTCTCCACGGAGATGGGAGGAGTTGTGGATTTGAGACAAGCCCAGCTTCAATGGCTGAAAGGTCGAACTTTTTTGAGGGCTGGTGGACCTTCCAGGTTCATTGGGGCACAAAATATAAAGGCACCGATCGCCATCCCATCCCTACACAATCAGTCCTTTTCCTTTTGCTAAGTGTCCTCATGTTCTCGTTCCCTGAAGAGTTAAACAGTTAATTGACCAAGTTGGGCATTCGGGGTAGACTGGAGAATAGTGATTTTCCTCTAAGAGTCCTCCCCAAAGGTTCACTTGTTCATGCCATTGATCCCTCCTTGCTTCCTGGAAGGGAGAACAGGGTTTGATGTCAGGAAGTTGGATCATAAAAGGGATCCATCCTCTGAGCTGCTGCCCTCCAGCACATGGGACACCTCAGTCATGTCCGACTCTTTTGCAACCCCATGGACTATAGCCAACTAGGCTGCTTCATCCATGGGATTTTCCAGACAAGAATACTGGAGTGGGTTGCCATTTCCTTCTCCAGAGGATCTTCCTGACCCAAGGATCGAACCTGGGTCTCTTAGATTGCAGGCAGACTCTTTACCGTCTGAGCCACCAGGGAAGCAAGGAAGGGATGGGTACACTTTTATCAAAAGCCGTCATTTGAACAAAATTTACAATGATGTTCATTGGAAGTCTCAAGCCACCTGCAAATCCCCTCGCGTATTTGTTTCGTCTTGGGCGACACATCACGGATTCTAGGGAAGGACCAGTGGGGACCGCTAGAGTTGGAGCAGCCAGCCTGAGCTCCCTGCAGTGGGCTGTGTGGGAATGGGGGTGACTTCAGCAGGAATAAAATCGTAGATTTTATCTTCCCACAGTGCCCTAAAGCCCATGACCCATCATCTCCACCTGTCCCCACTGTGTGAAGCAGCAGCTCCTGACGAGGGCTCATTCGGTGGTGGGTGGTGCATCTGAGGTCAGTGAGATGCTTCTTGGGGTCCCTTATGCCATGGATTGGAGAAAAGGTCCCCACGTGACTCTTGTTCACCTCTCCTGAGATGCACGGTGAGCATCCTGCTCTGTGCAGATGCGGTCATCGGCTACACAAGTTGGGTGTGTGCCATCACGTTTTTCAGATGAAGACTAAAGCTCACAGCCCTTGTCACTTGTTGTTCAGTCACTCAGTTGTGTCTGATTCTTTGCGACCCCTTGGACTGCAGCATGCCAGACTCCTCTGTCTTCCGCTATCTCCAATGGTTTGCTCAAATTCATTTCAAAAAAGCATTGAAAAAGAGTTGGTGATGCTATCTAACCATCTCATCCTCTGCTGTCCCCTTTTCCTTTTGCCTTTAATCTTTCCCGGCATCAGGGTCTTTCCCAATGAGTCAACTCTTCGAGTCAGGTGGCCAAAGTATTGGAGCTTCAGCTTCAGCATCAGTCCCTCCAATGAATAGTCAGGCTTGATTTCCTTTAGGATTAACTGGTTTAATCCTCTTGTTGTCCAAGAGACTCTCAAGAGTCCCTCTCCAGTACCACAGTTTGAAAGTATCAAGTCTCTGGCGCTTAGCTTTCTTTATGGTCCTAACTGTCATATCCGAATATGACTACTGGAAAAACCATAGCTTTGATAATATGCACTTTTGTTGGCAAAGTGATTTCTCTGCTTTTTAATACGCTGTCTAGCTTTGTTATAGCCTTCCTTCCAAGGAGCAAGCATCTTTTAATTTCCTGACTTCAGTCCCTGTCCGCAGTGATTTTGGAGCCCAAGAAAGTAAACTGTCACTTTTTCCCCCTCTATTTGCCATGAAGTGATGGGACTGGATACCATGATTGTAGTTTTTTGAATGTTGAGTTTTAAGCCAGCTTTTTACCGCTCCTCTTTCACCCTCATCAAGAGGCTCTTTAGTTCCTCTTTACTTTCTGCCATTAGAGTGGTATCATCTGCATAACTAAAGTTGCTGATATTTCTCCTGGCAATCTTGATTCCAGCTTGTGCTTCATCCAGCCTGGCATTTTACATGATGTACTCTGCATTTAAGTTAAATAAACAGGGTGACAATACACAGCCTTGTTGTACTCATTTCCCGATTTTGAGCCGGTCAGTTGTTTCATGTGAGGTTCTATCTGTTGCTTCTTGACCCACATACAGGTTTCTCAGGAGGCTGGTAAGGTGGTCTGGTATTCCCATCTCTTTAGGAATTTTCCACAGTTTGTTGTGATCCATACAGTCAAAGGCTTTCATGCAGTCAATGAAGCAGAAATAGATGTTTTTCTGGAATTCCTTTGCTTTTTCCACGATCCAACAAATGTGGGCAATTTGATCTCTGGTTCCTCTGCCTTTTCTGAATTCAGCTTATACATCTGGAGTTTCTCAGTACGTACAGGTGAAGCCTAGCTTGAAGTGTTTTTTTTTTTTAATTTTTTATTTTGTATTGTGGTATAGCCGATAACAATATTGTGGTGCAAAAATTGTCTTAATGACCCTGATAACTACAGTGGTGTGGTCACTCACCTAGAGTCGGCCATTATGGAGTGTGAACTCAAGGGGATCTTAGGACACATCATTATGAACAAAGCTTGTGGAGGCGATGGAATTCCAGCTGAGCTATTTTAAATGTTAAAAGATGTCACTTGCTAGCAAATGACAAAACCGGGGTTCACACCCAGCTCTGTCTGGGGCCCACGTGCTTCCTGCTCCTACCCTGAGCTCCTCAGACCACAGGAACAGGTTACCCCTTAGGACTCTCATTTGACTGATGCACAACTCAGGGGCCAGGCAGATGTCAGTTGAGCTGTCAAGTTCACTATGCTTGACTTGAAGCCTCCTCATCTGCCATTTGTTTCTCCTCCACCCTAGCCCCTTCCTTCTCCAAAGATACAGGTGTCACTTGCTGCCTGGGTCCTTCCATGATGGGGAAGTGACTTGATAAATGATCTGTGAATTTTCACATGAGTGTGAATTTATGACTTTCCCATGATGTGTTTACTTTTAAGAAGAGTGAAACAATTGCTCTGGATGTTTTTTAAGATGCAAGGAATTATAAAGGAAAGGAACATGATCTATTGGTCATGAATGGGGAATCCCAGGCAGAAATAGTGGGGACCCCTTTCCTGGTCTCCAGAGCCATGCCTCCATCTCAGCTTCTCAGAGACTCCCGGATCCCAGCAGAGTCCCCGACAGGGCCTCAGCACTGGCCTTCTGCACAGTCACCCCAGAGCATGGTCAGCCTCCTGAGAGGGATGGGATCAAGGCCTGTCCTGTCCACTCTGAGCTCATGTCCCCCCTGCCCAGTCCCACAGGCCGAGCTGAGATGCGTTTGTGACTCATTGTAACTCAGCCCTGTGTCAAACAGGGAAGGAGGGCCAAACCTCCTTCCAGAGGCTGCTGTCGGCACCCTCCCTCGGTCGGGGCCAGGGCTAGACAGCTCTCCTCCCAGAAGCCCCTTTCTTCCCTGGTCCCAGGCCTGGAGCCCATGTGATCTGAGCTCATTCCTTGCTGCAGTCTTGATGGGAATGACCACGTAACTGGACAGCATGCTGATCTCTAGGAATTAGACTGCCCAGAGGGCTGGGGTGTCCCCAGCACGCCTGGTCTCTCCGGGGAGATGGCTGCTTCCCCCTGATTGGCCCCCCTCCTACTGTGTCTCTGAGCCCAGTCCCCGGGGCAGCGCCTCCCCACTGTAGCAACACATGACTTCATCCAAGGAGAATTCCTCCAGCTGCTGACCTGGCTGCCTGGTCATGTTTCCATGACCCAGTTTTCCCGATTCTTTGTCTGAATTCTCTGCTGACACCCCACCCCCACCGTCCCATCCTCTTAGGCAGTAACCCACCAGAGTCATTAGTAACGGGGCATTAACTAGAGCTGGGCTTCCAGGGGAAGGTCCCCTGGGCCCTTTCCCGGCCCTGCTCACTGACAAAGCCAGATCCTTATACTGAGGACACTGCTGGCACAAACGTGCCCTCACCCCTGGGACCACCAGCCAAGGAGCACTTAGCATTTAAACCTTGGTGCAAAAAAAATCCTGGGGTTAAAGAAACCCGTCACGCCACCATCATCAGTTTCTCAAACTGTTGCTCTTTCTATGTAGGATCAAAAGCAAATGTGCATTTTTTTTTCAGAGAGGGCAGGGCAGTGCATAGAAAATTTCCATCTTAGAGTTTCTTCCTCAGAAACTTAAAAAGAGAGCCATTTCTTTGAAATGGCATATGGTGTGTGTATGTGTGTGTGTGTGTTCCCTGCTCATGCCAGAAGGACATGATTTAGTCTGAATTTTTTTTAGCTTAAAAAAAGAGCTCACAATGAAAACAATGTGTGGATGGGTCCCATTCAGTATGTTTCTGGAAGGCTGCCTTGTTCTTTGCACTTATTTTCCTAAGTTCCTTGGATGCTGCTGATGGCCTCTGGGTGGTGTGCTGTCCCGCAGAAGGTCCAAAGAAGGGCTCCGTCCTCCTCTGCCTGACGGAGGGGCCCTGGGCACAGCATTCCAGTCTGAATGTTTCCATCGGGGGCATGGGGCCTGCAGTGGTCCATGCTGGTCTGTGAGGATCCTGCGTCCTCAGATGCGCCGGTGTCTCCAGATGAGCCACATAAGCTTTATCCTCAGTTTATGTGCACAGCAAAGCTGATCCCAGAGGCAAATGTCTAGGTGGGCTCAGGTGCCGGGGCCCAGGGCGGAGTGCTGAGTGGATTCGGCAGGACCGCTAGGTCAGTGAGTTGTACACAGAGGACCATAAAGATGAAACAGCCTGTACCCAGCATCCCCGCCTCCCTCCCCCACCGCCTATGTCCCTCCTGAAGCCGTGGGAGTCACCAGCTGGGACAAGCGTGGCTTTTCCCTGGGGGTGCAGGTGACCCCTCTCATAGCAGGATTGTTCCTGTCGGAAGGAGCTTGGAGTGCATCAGTCCCCATTGTACAGAAGGATAACGAGAGACCCAGACTGGGGACTTCATGCTCCCTGTGTCCCAGGGCTGCCTCGTGGGCAGAATCAATCTGGGGTCCCTGGCCGATGCATGCCCAGCCCCATGTGGCCTGGCTCTATCACGTGGCCTTCTGACAGATTTCATCAGAGCACATGACTCCCTGCTGAGTACCCCCAGGAAACCTAAATCTGCCAGAAGAGAACCCCCAAGTCCTTCCCAGGGCCCATCCGTGCTTACAGGGCCTCTTCTGTCTCTCCCAGCTCTATCCCTCGGCTCCAGCCCAGGTGGCCAGGGGCTGAGACCACCAAGCTCTCCTCTGCCGCCACCCACCCACCAGGCCTTGACAGTGGCCATGCCCCTTGCCAGGCCCACCGTCTTCCCTGAGAGCCCTGACTTCCTCCCTCGTGTCTCCCGAGGCCCCTGTGATCCCCTGCCCGGCTGGCTTTCCTTCTCAGCTTCTTCACCCTGGCGTTATGTCATCAGTGTCTTTCTGTTTTGCTCTCTGCCTGCCTCCTCTCCCAGGAAGCCCTATGGTGTTGTGGTGGCAGCAATGTAGGTGGCGCGGTGACCCACACCTCCCGGACCTGGAGCCGGGCTTTGACAGAGCCAGCCCTTGATACAAGCTGGATGAATGAATGGATGGATGGCTGTTGCTGTGGTGACGGCTGCCCAGAAGTCAGCCCCTGATATGAATGGCCTGGGTGGTTCTCTGAGGGTGGGCCGAGGGGCCCGGACAGCAGGTCCCAGGTTGGACTCCTTGTTCTCTGCTGGCTGATGAGAGGCCCGCTGTCCATCTGGGAGCTGCTGGATCGGAAGTGAGTGCTCAGAGGCCCTGTGGCTGATGGTTGGCTTTGAGCTGAGGTCTCCGGGAAAGTGCATGGGCTGAGTGGGGAGATTCAGTGAAACCAGCAGTTGAACTAGTTGGTCTCCTAGAGTGGAGACACACCACTCTGAGCCTTGATGTTTTTTCCTGAAAAATGGGGATAAGAGCAGGGTTGATGGCAGGGTTGAAGCAAAGCACTGTAAGCAAAGCTGCGTGAGGCCGCTGATGTCACTAAGAATGAGCATCTGGCTCATTCCCTCCTGACCCTGGTGGGGCCTGCCGTGGTCAGCAGCCGGCCGACCCAACACCTTCCCCACCCTGACTAGAACTTCTGACATGCATTCCCAGGCTTGTCCTGAGGATCCCAAGGGGGTGAGGCTGTGGGTGCAGGGGTGTGGCCAGAGCCCCTGCTGCCTGCTTCTCCCATGGGTGTCAGCTGCGCGGGGGGCAGCAGGGCTGTGGGGAGTTCGTGCCTGGTGGCCTTGACTTGAGAAAGAGGAAGCTGCTTTCCCTGGTGACCTCCACAGCCTGCACCCCAGGAGCTGGCAGAAAGGAGGGAGCGACCCCAGCTGCAGGAGGACCCTGTGGGTGGCTGTCTCTCCTGCCTCTGCTGGGAAGCCCCAGGCCCCTCCGCCACCGCACACATGCACATAGCCTGGTCTTGCGCCGCTGGGTCACCTGGTGCCACCTCCGTTTCACGGATGCCTGGTCAGCCACCGTGAGCACATCATTCCTGGAGTTTTCACAGCTCTTCCGACCTGATGAAGTTGAAGGAATCCTGAGAAGAGCACTGCTAGCTAGTCATGTGGAGGGGGAGGTCTGGGCTCTCCTGGCATCAGGGGACCCCCTTCAACCTTGGCAGGGGGAAAGGAGCACCCCGAGGTGCTGGGAGGTTGGTCAGTGGAGAGAATAGGAATTCTGGGACAAACACAGCCTGGGCTTTCAGGGAGGACCAGGAGCTGATGTTTGCAAAGCAGTGAGAGCAGAGCCCGGGACTGTGTGAGCGCTTGTTAAATATGACTCATCCATGGGGTGCAGACAGAAAGACACCAGGATCACTCTTGGACCCAGGGACTGCCTCTGAGTGTTCGTTGGAACTGGGCAGAGGGAAAAGCCCGTGCCCAGCTGTCCCAGGTCTTGGATTCCCCTCCTGGTCTATCATCTTTCAGCTCCATAACTTTGAGCTGAAATCGGCCTTGGTCTCCATTTCCTTATCTATGAAATGGGCCCAGTGACACCTTCCTCGGGGAGCCTTTTGAATACGCAGGGAAACAGTCAGAAATAGACAAAAATAAACCATGTTTATTTTATTAGCAAATACTGTAATCTGGTCTGCCTGGCTGCATTTTAAGAAAAATTTAAAAAAATATCATAAAGGCCCTTTCCTACAGGTTTGGGAAGGTAAACACTGCTTCTCTGGTGACTCCCATGGGGTTCAGAGAAGCCCACTTTGCCTCCTAGGCTGTAAGCAGACCAGCACCAGCCTTCTGCCCTTCCGTCCTCCCCAGGGTCTGCAGTGGGCAGAGGAAGACTTGTCCCACGCTCCGTGGCCAGTAAATGATGTAGTCATGGTTTGATTGCCTTTTTATACCGTTCATGGAGTTCTCACGGCAAGAATGCTGGAGTGGTTTGCATTCCCTCCTCCAGTGGACCATGTTTTATCAGAACTCTCCTCTGTGACCTGTCTGTCATACAAGGCATGGATCATAGCTTCATTGGGTTTCACAAGTCACTTTGTCATGACAAGACTGTGGTCCATGAAGGGGAATATTCATTGCAACCCTGAATATTCATTGGAAGGGCTGATGCCAAAGCTGAAGCTCCAGTATTTTGGCCACCTGATACACAGTGCCGACTCACTGGCAAAGACCCTAATGCTGGGAAAGATGGAAGGCATAAGAAGAAGGGACAGCAGAAGATGAGATGGTTAGGTAGCATCACCAACTCAGTGGACTTGAACTTGTGCAAACTCCGGGAGATAGTGGAGGACTGAGAAGCCTGGCATGCCGCGGTCCGTGGGGTTGCAAAGAGTCGGACACGGCTGGGCAGCTGCACACCACCACCATGCTTTGATTATGGGCCATGGAGCTCCGAACATTGGTGATAATGGTCGTCATCCGTAGTAACAGACCAGGGTGCTTTTATGTGCACAAGCATCTCTCAGCAGGAGCATTTCATCTTCATGGCAGCCATACAGGTAGCTCCTGTTTCTTGTCTTCGGATCAGACACAGAGATGCAGAGAGGTAATGAAGTTTGCCCAAAGCCAGGCAGTCGGTGAGCAGCAGCTGGTCTCCTGGTCTCTGACTCCCAGAGGCTGTGTAGGCCTCCTGTCACTCTTTTCAGAGTCACAGCGGTATGCCCAGCCTCACCTCCTCAGAGGACATGGGCCTAATGGGAGAAGAGGGTGGTCTTTTCTGCAATCACCAGCCCCAGAAGGGAGCGGCCCACCACAGGGATGGGGCAATGTTTCTGGCCCACCACAGGGATGGGGCAATGTGCCCAGCATCATGTTTCCTTGGAGCCCAAGATTTGTGGAGTCTGGGTTTGGCAAATTGATTCAATCAGGGTGAGAGGATTTGCTTTCTTTATCCCCAGTCCCCGTGGAGGGTGTTAGGACTGTAGAATTAGGAAGATACAATTGAATACATAAAAGTTAAGGTTAAATGTCAGGAGAAAAGTTTCTTCTTAAGAATTCATAAACGATGAACCCAAGTGTCCATCAGTGAATGAATGCATAATCCAGATGTGGTGGTATATCTATGCAATGAATATTAACCAGCCCTAAAAAAGGAAGTTATCCCACTCAGCCATAAGAAGAATGAAATCATGCCATTTGCAACAACATGGATGGGCCTAGAGACTGTTACACTAAGTGAAGTAAATTAGAGAAAGATGAATACCAGATAATATCGTTTGTATGTAGAATCTAAAAAAATTAATACAAACAAATTTACAAAACAGAAATAGACTCATAGAAGCAGAGAACAGATTTGTGGTTGCCAAGGGGGAGGGAGGTAGGGGAAGGATAGATTGGGAGTTTGACATGAGCAGGTGCAAACTAGTTTATAGAGAATGGATACACAACAAGGTCCTACTGTGCAGTGTAGGGAACTGTATCCCGTGCCCTGTGATAAACCTTCATGGGAAAGAATATGAAAAAGAATATGTATATATGTATAACTGAGTCACTTTGTTGTGCAGCAGAAATGAACACAATTTCAAGTCAACTCTACTTCAGTAAAATATATTTTTTAAAAAGAGGAAATTTGGGCACATGGCACAATGGATGCACCTCGGGGACATTATGCTAAGTGAAGTCAGCCAATCACAAGACAAGACACACTGTGATTCCTCTCACAGGAGGTCCCTAGAGGAGAATGGTGATTGCCTGGGGGAGGGGGAGCTGGTGTTTAATGGGGAGAAAGTTTCAGTCTGAGATGATGGAAAGAATTCTGGTGATGCATGGTGGAGGCACACTCAATTGTACGCTTACAGATGGTTAACATGGTAAGTTTTCTGTTACATGTATTTTACCACAACCAGAAAAGATTTCATGGTGCTTCCAGTACTAGGATCCGCTTGGACAAAACCCACAGCATTATTTGTGTGTCTTTATCACCTCAAGTCTGACAGTCAGCTGACCTGTGCGTGTGGAAAACAAACCCACCTGACTTCTTTAAACTCGGGTAATTTAGACTCAACACTCATCCTCTTTGGCCGGTGGCTCTCAGCCTGAGTGAGAGCCGACTGAGAAATCTTAGCCCTTTCCCAGTCTCACTGCTTTTTAAAGAGCCTTGTTTTTTAAGGCCTATAATTATGTTTGCCTCCAGGGTACCCAGGAATTTTCTTTTTTTAATAAGCAAAGAGCATCCTACAATTATCATGATGATTTGTGGAGGGCAGGCCAAGTGCAGACAGGAGGCTGACGCACTCTGGAAGCTAGGTCTCACGTGTTGGCATTGGCATCCCGGGGGCCGGAGCACTTGGGGTCTGTAATTAATATTAAGAGCTGGAGAATTAACAGACCCACAGAGGTGTCCACTGTGGCTGCCAACAGGACGGGGCGGGCGGCTCGGTGGGATTGGCCTGACGGAGGCTGGCCGCAGCCGGGAGCGGTCCTGCCTCCGCAGCCCGTTCTAGGTAAACACCTCCGCCTGGGTGACTGAGAGCCCGGATGCCGTGACCCGGGGCTGCCGGAGCCACATCCAGCCAAGGCCGGGATGCGCAGAAGCCTGTCGGCGCTGTCAGCCCTGATTTGCGGCCAAGTCTGTCATCTCCCCGAGTTCAAAGAGTGCTTAGCTGCTTGTCTTTGTCAAGAGCGCGGTTGGGGATCTTTTATGTGAAAGATGTAGGGTTCTCGGGCTGACTTTGATTATTTATTCATCCCCCTTCGTGGGTGTGTGATAGCTGGGCACCCCGGAGCCCCCCTGTCCTGGCCGTTCTTGCTCTGAAATTCATCGAGCTTTAAAGCCCTTTGAAAATTGCTTTTCGAGGGAGGGGAAAAGTTTCTGAAGTCCTGTTTCTGTCTCCCCTTCGCAGTGCCGCCGCATCTCCTGCCGCCGTTCCACGCCCCCTTCCCGATTGACATGCGACACCAGGAGGGCCGCTACCATTACGAGCCTCACTCGGTCCCCGGCGTGCACGGGTAAGTTCCACCAGCGCCCGGCCTCAGCCTCTCCGCCCCGCAGTGGACGTCGTCCACCCGTGCCACCGAGGCGAGCACTGACCCCGTGGGAAGGAGGGCTGTCGTGTGAACCCCAGCTCTCCTCTGGTTTCCCCCCTCCCTCGTGACCCGCTTGTGTCCGTCAGCGCCCTGAGACTCTTCCCCATCCAGGCAGCGGGGGACATTCTGCAGGCCAGAGTCCCCACATACGTCCGGAGACTCTGGATCGATGTTGTTCCAACATAATCATTCAGAGCACCCCCCTTTCACGCCCTCAAGTATCCCAGTTCAGACAGTGAATTCTAGAGCCTCCCTACTGATAAGGACAAGTTCACCGTTACACTTTGGGGCCTCTCCTGCTCCCTGCTTTGAGACCACCACCACCCGCCCCTTGGCAGTGAAGAAGCTCATCCTCTGCATGTCTCTCTTTATTCCTGCTTCTGTCCCTCTTCGCTCCCACCCTCGGGCTCAGAACCCATAGCCTGTGTCTCTTTTCTTGGTTTTAATGACGCCAAGACCTGAGCCCTTGCTGCCATGTCCCTTTTGCTTCCAGAAAAGAGACTAAATCCTCTGCCCCACCTCCTATATCTCTGCTGTGCCTCTTGACCAGACATCTCCCATTCCATGCCAAGCTGCCATTTATGGTTCCAGCCCCCGTGTACCTGGGTCTCAGCCCCTGCTGCCCAGCCGCCTGGAATGGCCCCTTCTCCAGACCCCTGAAGCCTTGGCTCAGGAGCCACCTTCTCTGGGAAGCCCACCCTGAGTGGGGGCCCTCCCCTGGATTACCACCACCCTGCAACGCCGGAATGAGCTGTTTTTACACTGCCTCCAGCGGACTCTGGGCTTTGCTTTGATTCCCGCCTTGACGATGGCTGACACGTGTGTAATAAGTTCACAGTCAATGTTTGCTGAGCAGAGAACCCCCTCCATACATTCCACCTGCTGAAGACAGACCCTGCCACCTCTCCCAACTCCCACTGGAATAAAGTCAGTCAAAACTTGCTGAGCCCTCTCTATATTCAAAACTGTGCCCCATCAGGGGGCAGGTGACTCCTACACTCACTGCTCACCCCAGGACAGAGCAAATCTGGGACTTCTGTTTGCTTTTTAAAGATATTTTGTACTCTGGAATAATCTCAGACATTTAAAAATAAGTTGGGAAAATGTACAGATATTTCCTATATATCCTCACCCTGTTCCTTAGACATTCATATCTAACATAACCAAAGACTGGTTCAGTGTTATTAACTAACTCATAAATCTTATCTAAATTTCATCAGTTGCCTGTGGATATCCTTTTTTCCTCTGTTCAGGATTCAGCCCTTACATTTAGTTGTCATAACTCCTTAGTCATCTTTACCCCAGGACATGGCTCAGTCTCTTTTGCCTTTCATGACCTTGACACATTTTTTTTCTTTTTCCATTATGGTTTATCAGTTGAATATAGTTCCCTATGTTATACAGTAGGACCTTGTTGTTTATCCATCTATATGTGATCATTTGCATCTGCTAATCCCAAACTTCCAGTCTTTCCCTTCTCCATCTTCCCTCTCTGCTCTCTATAACTGTGAGCCTGTGTCTGTTTCATAGAAATGTAATGGTTTAGATCCTTCATATAAGCAATATGTGCTATTTGTCTTTCTCTTTCTGACTTACTTCACTTAGTATGATAGTCTCTAGATTCATCCACATTGCTACAGACGGCATTATTTCCTTCTTTTTTATGACTGAGTAATATTCCATTGTATATATGTAACACATTTTCATCCATTCATTTGCCAATGGTCACTTAGGTTACTTCCATGTCTTGGCTATTGTGAACAGCACTGCTATGAACATAGGAGTGCATGTTATCTTTTTATATTTGAATTTTGTCCAGGTATGTACCCAGGACATACATACCCTGGATTGCTAGATCATGTGTCAACTCTGTTTTCAGTTTTTTGAGGAACCTCCACTACTATTCTTCATAGTGGCTGTACCAGTTTACATATGACCTTGACACTTGAAGAGGAAAGGCCACTTAATGTATAAAATGTGCTCAGTTTGTGTTTGCCTGATGTTGCCTCCTGATAAATTCAGATGATGCATTGCGGGGATACTGCCATGGAAGCGGTGCTCTCCCATCCTAGAACATCATGTCCAGGGCCCATGATGGCCGTACTTCTCATCCCTGGAAATCCTAACTTTGATTATTTGCTTACAGTGAGGTGTGCTGAGTTTCTCCACTTTAAAGCTAGTCCCTTGATAATTGCAAGTCTCTCTTGGGACAGTACTTGGGTAATATGTAAATTCCTATTTCTCATAATATTTTCAGCCACTCACTTAAGCATCCTTTGATGGTTCTTGCCAAAAACAGTAACTACTATTATTTGCCAAATGGTGATTTTCTATTTCTGTGATTCTTTCCACGTTTATCGATTGGAATTCTACTGTAAGGAAGACTTCTGTCTCTTCTCCCCATTTGTCTATTTACTTGATCACTTTTTATATCAAATCAACATGTGAATATTTGCATTCTTCCAAGAGTTATACTCTATTGCTATCACTATTCATTTTGTTGTTCAAATTGTTCCAGGTTTGCCCACTGGGAGTCCCTTCAGGTTATCCCCGTGACATGCTTGGATCTTTGCGTTTTACCTCGGTGCCTGCAGCTGGTGCTTGCTTGACTAAGACCTGCCGTGGGCAGGCTTGTGTCCCCCTGGTGGGTGGTGGGGCCATTTCAGCCCTCTGCCCACAGCTCAGGCAGCTTCTGGAGGGTGTGTCCTATTAGAGCTGGTGCAGAACTGCAGAGTTGCTCAGCTGGTGGCAGTAAGCATCCTCTGAGTATCAGGGGAGCTGAATCCTTTTCAGGAGGGGGTTGAAATGGCTGTTTTTCTGTTCTTGGAAGCTGTTCGGCTGATTCCATGACACAGATCCTGGGCTTGGCCGGCCTACAATGAAGTGCTCCCGGCAAGGGGCCCCATGCTGGGCAGAGACCAGGGCAAGGCTGAGAGCTCCCTGGGGAGTGTGCAGGCAGGCATACACGTGTCACTCTGCCGGGGAACATCCAGGCACCCGTGGCCCCGCATGCCTAGGGACAGTGACGGGTTATAAGGACACCTCGCTGTTAACAACTGCCATTTCTCAGAGTAACTCTGACCTTTGGACAAGCTCTGCCTGTAAACACTTCATGTGTTCGTCTTACTTAATCCTCTCAACCCTATAAGGTGTGCTCTCTGTCAGCCCCGTTTTACAGATGAAGGAACTGAGGCAGCAGAGTGGTTAAGTAATTAATCATTAGGGCCCCGCCCCCCAACTCAGGGAGTGAAAGAGTTAGAAACCTAATCACGGCCCTCGGCCAGACACCGGCTTCTCCCTTGGGAGCACGTGTGTGACCACAGGTCCCCTGCGTGTGATCACACAGTTCCTTCTTGGAAGCTCATACAGCCCTTTAGTAGGACTCTGCCCCCAAATTCAGTGGTTCCCCAAACCTCTGGACCAGCAGCATAAGCCTGCTAATAATGCAGAGTCTCAGGCCCGGGCCCAGACCTGCTGAGTCAGAGACTCTAGGATGGGCCCGCCATTTGTGTTTGACACGCATTACAGGTTTGAGATGCTCTGTCTGCAGGCAGGAACTTGTCACTGAATCAGGGGGCCCTTGGTACTGTTAGTCCCTGGCTTAATGGAGAGCTGTGGGTAAGAGGTGGTCCCTGAGCCTTCTCCAGGCGTTGTCATCCCCTAGGTCAGGGCTGGACACAGGTCATGTCCCCTTTCTGGGCCTGCTTCTCTCCTGGCCAGTAAGGAGAAGGAAGTCTTCTGGGCCTAAAATCAAGGTGTTAATTAGCAGGGCTGGTTTCCTTCTGGAACCTTTCTGCTCCAGGAGAGAATCCATCTCCTTGCGTTTTCTAGCTCCTGGAGGCTGCCTGCATGCCCGTGATCCCTGCCTCTCACCTCCTTGCCTTTGTGTCCCCTGTATCTTTTCTCACATCGCCTTCTTTCTTGTCCGCGGTAGTTTTCTTCCGCTGCCTCTCTTAGAAGGATGCCAGTGATTTTCATTGTGAAATCCAGGATCATCTTCCAGTCTCAGGAACCTTAACTCAAATACATCTGCAAAGCCCCTTTTCCTACAGAAGGTGGCATTCAAGGGTTCCAAGGATTAGGACACAGACATCTCTGGGTGTCACCATTCAGCTCATTTGTGATCACGAAGTTTCAGTGGTGAAGCCTGGCATCACCCGGTAGAAGACAGTAAAGGGTGTCAGTCATTTGTGCAGGGCCTGCTGGGGCCAAGCTCTGCACTGGAGCCTGGTGGGGCTGTATTAGTTGAGCTTCCTGGTTGCCTTTGAAATGAGGTTATAATCCTCATCCTATGGCTGCAGACACTGAGGTTCAGAGAGGTGCACCGATTTTCACATGTCATCCATGCAAGGTGGGCCTGCTTGCTTCCCCTCAAGGTTGAGGAGCCCACCTGCCCCCCAAGGCCCACCTCCTGCTAGGCTGGGCTCCCAGCGGCTCCACACTACCCTGGTTCCATCCCCCCAGGCCACAGGAGGAACACAGCGCGTGTTCAGGGCTAGCCTGGGACCCTGGGAAACCCACTCCTTCATCCACCCAGGTGGGAAGCATGATAAAGCCTAGGAGAAAAAGTGGGCTCCCTGGTTGTGACTTCTGATCAATGTGGTCTGAGCCTGGTGGAATGCTGCATCCACCAAGCCCCTGCTGTAGACACTCCTCCTCGTCGCTGCCAAATATACCTAATTACACAAACATCGTGCAGCGAATGGGACGCAGTGTCATCTCCTGTCCCACCTAGAGCCTCTTCAGCTGCTGCCACCCAAGGCCTCTGCCCATTGGCTCTCTTGGCCGTGGTGGGCGTGGCTCCAGGAGGAGCGCCCCTCCACTGGCCCGTCACCCTGCTACCTGGGCTTGAACCCCAGGACTGAACGCACCAGCTTTGGGAGGTAACCATCTAATCACTCTGAACGGATAAACCCCAGTTTTCGCCTCTATAAAAGTGCACGATAATAGTACCTATCCCACTTACTGAGTTATTTGGAAAGTTAAATGGGGTAATACAAATAGCGTGTTTGGAACAGTGTGGAAGCTGCAGTGGGTGCATTCTGATCGTTGTTATTTCTGTTGGCCTGTTAGAGAGGGGTTCGTTGTGGCAGAGGTGGGCCATGGAGTGACCTTGGAAGGGGATGCTGTCTGGGGGCTGCACCATGGGGAGGTGGGAAATGGGGCTGAAGAGGTACCACTGAGGATGGAGGGAGGAGGGGTCTGCTCCCACCGCCGCCCACCCTCCCCAGTTGAGGAATTTGGACTTTCTCCTCTTGGCGACCAGGAGCTGGAGGGAGTGGCCTGATTCCTTTTCAGGGTAACTGTAGGAGCTGCTAGAGGATGGGCAGGAGAAGTGGGAGACCATAGGAAGGAGATGGGCTCCAGCAATCCCTGTGGTCAGACAGAGGAGGAGTCTGGCCAGGGCTGGCCTCACACCTCCCCAAGCAGGCAGCTACACGTGGGAGGAGCAGGCAGTGGGTCTAGAGTGTGAAACCCACCCAGCACCACCCAGCTGGACAGCTTCCTCATGGATAGCCATCCCACCACCCAGCTCTCTCCGGAGCCCTCCAGTCCCCTGGAGGTGCAAACCCACCACAGGCCTTGCACAGCTTACAAATGCTTAGATGGTTCCTGAAGAGTGAATGGTCAGGACTGCTGATGCAGCCCCCGTCACCTGTGCAAACCACGGATGATGGGGAGACAGATGGATGGGAGGGTGTGTTTGCTGGTCAGGTGTGGTTCCTCTGTGACACCCCCACCCCACCATGGGCACGGGCTCCTGAGTCTCCGAGAGTCTGTTCTCAGGGGCAGGAGAGAAGGTCCTGTGGTCTCCCCATCACCTGGTGACTACTAGCAGGGAACAGGTCTGTGGATCTCCTCCACCCCTGCCCCTTGGAACTAGGCTCAGCAGGTCACGTGGAGAACCAAGGCTGAGGTGGGGCACAGTGGGGCCCTCAGCTGGAGCCCCCACCGTCTCGGTGTGCATGGGAGTGGGGACCGCCTTGGGCCCAGATTCACTCACATGCTTGCCGGAAGGGCAGAAGCTCATATTCCTGGTGCAGGAGGCTGGGTGGATTCTCAACTCGCCACAGTGTCTGTAGGGTCCTTGCCATCCCAGTCCTGCCCTGGGGCTTCATAGAGGACCAGTTTCAGCTGCTTGCAGCCCAGAAGGGCTAGAGAGACCAGCTCATGGAGCAGTTCTCAAACCTGGCTGTAAATCTGACCTAGGATGTGTCTTAAAGATGCACATTCCTAGGCAGTGACCCCAGAAGCTCAGACTTTCAGGCTCAGGTGAGGTGTGGGAGTCTGGTTGTTTGTAGGCACCCACAGGCCACCCTGCTTATCTGATGCCTGAGAAAGCAGGCCCAGAGCTGTGTGTTGGTTGTCCAGAGTCATAGAGCTAGCAAGCATTTAGGCCTTTTCCCTCCATGCTAACAACTCTGCGATATGGGCGTCAGACATCCCCTGCCTCCTCTTCATCATCTTCTCACAGATGCCCGCAAGATGACCTGGGTCTCTTCGTATTCTCAGCCTGCAGAGATGTGCATACAGAGGTGAGAAAGGGAGGGCAGGAAAGGGGACAGACACAGCATCTCAACTGTAGGGAGGACGGTCCCCTCCACTCTCCACTCACCAGGCTCCATACCTGACCTCTGACATTTGTGACCCCAGAACCTGCCTGGACCCCGGACCGCCACTAATTGCTCCCCTGCATTGGCTGATCCTGAGCTGTGACGGGTGGACAGTACTCAGCAGTCACAGCCAAGGCCACCCTGCACAGAGAAGGAGCGGGTGGCAGGGTGGGGTTGTTGCTAGAGACAGGTGGCTCTGGGGCTTAGCCGTCAGTTCATGGAAAGGCCACATGCTGACCCAGGTCCTATCAGGAAAGACTGGGAATACCAGCTGCTGGGTGTGAGGGCTTCCACCTCCCACCAGCCTCTGGACACTTTGTCACATGTGCCAGTTGCCCAGCACCCCCGAGAGCCATTCACGGGGTCTGAACCCTCCCTCATCCTGGTGACTACACATGAATACAGATGGTCATCCCCACTTCCCTCAAGAAAATAGTTTCTTGGCTGTTGCTGGCTGAGCTCATGAACTGTCGGGTCTGGGTGGATCTGAAGATGGCATTTTCCAAAGTCAGTGTTCCATCAAGATGCCACGCTCACAGACTGATAAACACACAGCTGGCCTGGCTGGCAGCTGACCTGCGTTGTCCTCAGCCTCTGACAGCTCTGTCCTCAGCCAGCCACCTAGGGGAGCAGAAAGATATGTGGAAATTTTCTTGATTCTTGGCCCAAACTCCAGGTTCACATTCAGAGGGGGATGGGCTTTATTTGTGTTTCAAGAAGAGCATTCTCTGCCCTCAGCAATCACGCGTGATTCTGTTGAGTGCGATGGAGCAGGGGAAGAGACTTCTGAAGGGCCTGTCCGCCTGGCTCCTAGGCCAAAATGCTGGGTAGGCCCAGGGTTGCCCACCAGGGAAGGGCCTTGTCTTCCTCCCTGTCAGTCTACACTGCCCTTCCTTCTCCAGGGAGTGCTTCTTAAAAGCTGCAAGGCTGACCACTTCTTCAGAGGAACTGCCCAGTGGGTGAACGTGGAACCTAGAAAACCCCCGGGACAAGGCAGTTTGTAGGGCATCTCCCCCTCTGTCCGTGGCTGTCTGAGAGTTGAATGACAGGTCGGTGTGGAGCCTTGCCTCCCTGGGGTGGGCGTGGCCCTTAAAGAGCCCTCGAGGCAGGTCCTTTCCTCTCTCTGGGTGGCAGGATGCTGGGCTCAGACTAACTGAGATGCAGCCACAGCAGCCTATGTCCGGCCCTCTGGATTATGTCATCTACGTGGCTCAGTCAGTAAAGCATCTGCCTGAAATGCAGCAGCCGTGGGTTTGATTCCTGGGTCGAGAAGATTCCCCTGGAGAAGAAATGACAACCTAATCCAGTATTCTTGCCTGGAGAATCCCATGGACAGAGGAGCCTGGCGGGGGCTACAATCCATGGGGTCACAAGAGTCGGACACAACTTAGCGACTAAACCATCACAAACCCTCATCAGCATCTCTTGAGCATCTTCACACCTGCTGGATACACGGGGGAAACTGAGGCACGACAATGTTGGCTGCCGTCCCCAGGGACGTTCTCCCAGTAAGCAGCACAGCAGGGACTGGAACCCGGAGAGTTTGACTCTAGAGGGCTCCTCTTTGCCCCAACCCCTCTGTGGAAGCCTCTCACACTTAGAGAGCTTCAGATCCTCAGCTCCAGGAACGTGCTCAGCGGCATGGGACAGGCAGCTCATTTATAATGGAATCTGCCCGTAAAAGTTTAATGAGGAGCGTGTCTGATAAGGCAGCCCGCTCTTTGATCTTTGCTGAATGCCGGCCCTCGCAGAGGAGTTGTTGCCTGACTCTGGGCTTTGCGGAGAGCCGTGTGGTCAGCTGAGGGCAGGAGGGGCCCCAAGAGTAAAGCAGATCTTGATGTGCAGAAATGAGGTGGGTCTGCAGCAGGGGAGGGTGTGCAGAGCTGGCATGGGGAGGACTTCCTCTGGGGAAAAGGTCCTGCTGGGTGGAGAGGTGACCTTTTTCATTTCTCTCCTGACCCACTGGGCCCCCATCGTCTTGGGCTGTTCCCATCCTACACTCCCAGGGTGTAAGCAGTGCAGCGTGAGGCCAGAGTTCAAATCCTGTGCCGTCTATGTACCCTTTACATCCTTGGGCTGGCTGTGTAACCTCTAGGGCCTCGGTTTCCCCATCTTTAAACACAGTCCCCTTCATGGGGTGCTTTTGAGAGTTAGGTGAGTGAGTAGTGTGAAACAGAACAGGTCCTGGTACCTGGTGGTTGCTGGATAATGGCTTGCTCTTTTCACTCCCCTGCTGACACCAGGAGGAAACCCATGTTCTGTTCCAGGCACTCTGCTGGGTGCTGGGCAGATGATGTTCTGTCCAGTCCTCTCATATGCCCTGTGAGTTGCACGATAATTCTTCCCCATTCACAGAGCAGAAAATTGGAGGTATCCAGAATTTAAGGGCTTCCCCAGGTCACTCAGTCAGAAAGTGAGATCTAACCCTCAAGCCTGAGATCTTCTTTCTCCTGTGATTATTCTCAGGGAGGAAGGGGCATCTCATTGTAGGTCTTAGGGCTTTGGTGTGTTATTAGCGCTATAATCAATCCAAAGGAATTAATCACTAACAGTAAAATCTCAGGTGTGGGTGGACAGATTGGCCTTTGACCTGGGGGTTCTTTTTCCACTGCTTGTGTCCATGTCGTTCACTCTGGGTGGAAGCTGCTGCCAGTGCCCGGAATGCATCCATTTATTGAGCTTAATTCTTTCTTGCTGGATTTATCTGTGTCCCAAGTGCGATCACTCAGGGTCACTCCTGCCAGCCTTAGTCCACATCTGTTGAGGGGATTTGTGAGCAGTGAACTGCCCCTGAGTCCTGTTGCAGCCGCTCCCCAAGCCTTCATTACTGCAGCCAGCGTTGCTGCATCAATGATGTGCTCGGGGACCCATGGAGAAGAAGTGTATCTGTGGGAGCCCGTTCTCTCGTCTTCCCCTTCCAGGAGCTGCATGCCTGACATGTGAACTTAACCTGTCCTCCCAAGCAAAGCAGCGTTTAGTTGTTGCTCCCCTCAGTGGGGAATTTCTCAGCACCTGTTCATTTGATGACACTCACCTACTGCCTTCAGTGTGCTAGCCTTGCATCAGGCGTGAGGGATGCAGCCCAAGGAGATGCAACCTTGGTACCCACAGATAGCTCCTGGCCTGGGAGGGGGAGGGAGGGCAGTTACAGAGTGTGCTTGGCTGGGGTGGTGGGGGAAGCAGGGGACCCAGAGCACCAGGAAGCCAGGAGTGGAAAGCATTTATCAGCAGGAAGGCACGGGGGCCTGTCCCTGCCCGCACTACCCCTGGCCCCTGCCTGCTGGGGTGTGGGGGGAGCTCCAGCTCCACAGTCTTTCTGGAGTTGCCCTTGTCCTAATGAGGGGCCTTGACTCCCAGGCCCTTTTCAAAGCACGTACTAATGCAGTCGGAAGCTTGGTAAAAATTGGCAACACACCCACCTCTAGGAAGACAAGATGTCTTATCTAAACTATTTGGGATTATCCATCTAGTTTTGACAGACAGCCAGGAAAGGAAATTCCACACACCCCCTTGGCTAGCCCAGCCCAGAGTCGAAGAATTCTCACTGGAGAGGAGATCCCCTCTATGCAGCCCACCCTCCACCCAGGCCTTTTCTCCTTGCTTAAACCCAGACTCCAGGGAAGCCTAACAAAGCCTCTCTCCCAACCCTGAGACGGAGTGTCTCACTCCCACCCATAGCTCCCCTTCCAGCCCCTGCATTTGACCTGTGATGGGACCATCCCCGTAAAGCCATGTCTTTCTGGAAGGTTCTCCGCAGCTGTGCTCAGCCAAGGGTGACCTGTCTTGGAGAAGCAGGACCTGCGTCCCCGGAGCTGTCCCACACCTCGGGTGCCTTGTGCAGTGCTGGGCTGGGCGTAGTTGCTGAGTCGTGTTCGACTCTTCGTGACCCCAGACTGCAGCCCACCAGGCTCATCTGTCCATGGGGATTCTACAGGCAAGAATACTGCAGTGGGTTGCCATGCCCTCCTCCAAGGGATCTTTCCAACCCAGGGATCAAACCCAGGTCTCCCACATTTGCAGGCAGATTCTTTACTGACTGAGCCATCAGAGAAGTCCAAGAATGCTGGAGTGGGTAGCCTATCCCTTCTCCAGGGCATCTTCCCGACCCAGGAATCGAACCGGGGTCTCCTGCTTTGCAGGCAGATTCTTGGTCAGCTGAGGTACCGGGGAAGCCCCCAGGTACCTTGTTAGCGGGGAGCTAATCCAGTTGCCTCCCAAAACACGTGGATGGAATCCATCACCTCCCCATCCCCCACCCAGCTCAGCCTGCACAAGTCAACAAGTGATCAGTTTGCTAGGGAAAAAAGCCTCCTTGATAACTCCCCTCTTGTTTTTTCTGCTTTGGGGGTTTGGATGTTTGAAAACGCTGATAACCTTCCCATCCTTCTGCTCTGATGAAAAGAAAATGTGATAAAGGGTGAGTGATTGAATTAACCCCGGTTGTTTGTGTGGCTAGGTCTTAACCAAATCCATCTGTATGGCCTCCTTTGTAGGCGCAATTTTATAACCTAATTTCCTTACCCAAACATCGCTGTTTACTTAGCAAGAAATCTGCTCTTTGTCAGCTGAACACAGTGATTTCTTTATTATGGGTCTGCCCTGCGTAGGGAGTGACAGCTGAGAGCTGGCGCTCAGCTAGGTCTGGTGGAGCATGTGGGTCTCTACAGGCTGAGCGGAATGTCTGAAGGATTACGTGTGTACACAGATGTCTGTCTGTCACAGAGCAGGGTTAGGGTTAGGCTTAGCTGAGGCTGGCTAGGAGGGAACCTGGCAGCAGACAGATGGAGTGGCCAAGATGAGCCCACCCAGGGACCCTGGAGACAACCACTGGACCTTTCAGCGACCCACAGGTTCTCCACGGCAGCCCTGTGGTCTCTCCACTCCCCAGCCCAGAACTTCCGTCCACTCAGCCAGCTTCTGCCCAGCCACGTTTTTAAAAAGTTGGTCTTATTACTTTGAAGACGTACAGGAACATAGCAGAAGCATGGTTATGATGTGAAGAGTAGCAGTAACCATTGGTCCCCTGCCCTGCCCAAGGATGGGGGATGTGCTGGCACCCTGGGGCCCCGCGTGCCCCTCCAGGGTCCTCCTTGGAGCTCCCCGTCTCTTGGAGTCATCACCTTCCTGCATCTGTAACAGCTCTACCTGGTGTCTGCTGTTCAGTTGCTGAGTTGCATCTGACTTCTGCAACCCCATGGACTGCAGCCTGCCAGGCTCCTCTGTCTTCCGTGTCTCCTGAAGTTTGCTCAAATTCATGTCCATTGAGACCTGGGGTCTGACTCTCCTAATAATACGTTGTTTGGTTTTGCTCTGTGTGGTTTATATAAATAGAATCGTTTCAGATGGATTCTTGGGAAACCTGATTTCACAGGTCACAGAATGTTCCAGAGAGTCATCCCATTGA
This sequence comes from Cervus canadensis, assembly GCF_019320065.1. Taxonomy (NCBI): domain Eukaryota; kingdom Metazoa; phylum Chordata; class Mammalia; order Artiodactyla; family Cervidae; genus Cervus; species Cervus canadensis. The sequence goes on along the minus strand of NC_057400.1, from coordinate 6,082,227 downwards.
TGCATGTGCTCTTAATTTGTGAATTCTCACTGCTCTGAAGCAATCTGGCCTGACAGGCACCTGAGATGCATCTGTGCTTTTGCTGTCTTGAGCATCATTGCAGTGAATGCTCTAACACTGATCTCTGGGGCTCAAGTACTGCCCGTTCTTTAGAATAAATGTGTCTGAGAATGAAATTGCTAAGTCACAGGGTATTCACGTGTTAACCCTCCTAGATGTTGCCAGACTTTTTGCCGAGCCACTCCCACCAGCGAAGTTCAAGGACTCAGCCTGTTCTGCATCCTTGTTCCCAGCGTGAGGTCATCCACATTTTAATTTTTGCCAAAATGGCATCTCCTGTGATTCGATTTTTCCATTTCCTTTGTCACTAATGAAGCTGAATACATCCTTTCATATGTTTATTTGCCAATAACAGTTCCTTCTCACGAAATGCCTGTTCAGTTCTTTTGCCCATTATTCTATGGAGTTGTCTTTTTCCTGCTCATCTCACTAAGCTTTTTCTATATTAAGGCTACTCATTTAGTGGCTGGTTACCTGTGCTGCAAATGGCTTCTCCCAGTCTGTGCCTGGCCTCTCTGCTCCTGTAATGAAGCATCTGGGTGAAGGGACCTTCCTGTTGTGACCTGGCATAGCTAACTGACCCTTCCTTCGTGAGTTTCCCCACATGCTCTCTCACAACCCAGCTGTCTGGTCTGAGCTTCAGCCCCTTGACTCTGTTAGTCAAGGTTTCCCGATTTGACCCACCTTTTTTTCAACTATTCTATCACAGAACACCAAACCTGCCCCACTCACTGACTCCTTTTCACTCCCCTGTGAGAGTTGAGGCCCAACTCAGATGCCACCTCCTACAGGAAGCCTGCTCAGACTACCCCAGAAGAGTGAATGAAACCTTTCCCTCCCACCCCTAGTTTGGCTCTAGCATCTTGTGTACTGTTTGCAGGCTACCGTGTCCACACTCCCTCCCTAATCCCAGAGGGCCCAGCAGGGTGATTTTTTTTTTAATTAAGAATAGTTGATTTACAATATTGTGTTAGTTTCAAGTATAGAGCAAAGTTGTTCAGTTATGTATATTCTTTTTCAGATTATTTTACATTAAATAGGTTATTACAACACCTTGAATATAGTTCCCTGTGCTATACAATAGGACTTTATTGTTTATCTCTTTTGTATATAGTAGTGTGTTAATCCAAAACTCCTACTTTATCCCTCCCAACCCTTCCCCTTTGATAACCGTAGGTTTGTTTTCTAAGTCTGTGTGCCTGTTCCTATTGTATTATTTTTTAGAGTTCACATATAAGTGATATCATACGATATTTGTCATTGTCTGGCTTACTTAGTACGGTAACGTTCATGTGGCTGCAGATGGCATTATTTCATCCCTTTTAATGGCTGAGTAATGTTCCTCTGTGTGTGTGTGTGTGTGTGTGTGTCTGTCTGTCTGTCTGTCTGTCTGTCTGTGTGCGTCTGTGTGCGTGTGTACGCACCCCATTTCTTTATCCGTTCCTCTGTTGATGAACACTTAGGTTGCTTCCCTGTCTTGGTTGTTGGACATAGTCCAGCATGGTGATTTTGTCAAGGCACCAAAGCGAGCTTTAGGTTGGGTCGGGGGAAGGAGCCAGGGGATTGTCTTTTCCTAACAGCTTGTCATTACTGGGACCATATGACACTCAGTCACTGGCTTAGATTTGGCTTAGATTTGGCTTAGATCTGTGTGTGGGGAGAGGGGGTTCAGAGAGGACCCAGGGAGTGTCAGGGGTGATCAAACATTCCTGGTTCAGCACCCATCGCTCGGGTCGACAGCCACTTGCCCTGCTTTCTGGGTGTGAAGTCCTGGCTGAGTCTTTTTCCAACCCTTCCCCTCCGGTAACCTTAAGTTTGTTTTCTGTCTATAAGTCTGTCTATTCTGTATATAGATTCCTTTGTGTTATATTTTAGAGCTGTCAGAGCCCCACCCAGTGTTGTCAGAGACCCATGCTCTTCATCTGGCAGAGGCGATGATGCATGACCACAGGAACACATCACTGACCAGCTAGCTGCCAGCCCTGGTTCAAGCCCTGGAGAGGAGCTTGAACTCCACGCAGCAGGGCATGATGGAGCTGTGTTTCTTTTCTCTTTTAAAACATTTTTTTATTTATTTATGGTTGCATCGGGTCTTCTTTGCGGCACGCAGGCTTCTCTCTAGTTGTGGCACATGGACTCCAGAGTGTGAGCACCTGAGATCCTGCACTGGAAGGCGGATTCTCAGCCACTGGACCACCAGGGAAGTCCCCCTGGAGCGCTCTTTCTATCTGTTCGTAGGCCAAAGGCTTGCCGGCAGGGATGCCTGTGAGAGCAGACCTGTGCCCTCCCTGGCCCCGGGTGATAAGAGCCCCAGTTTAGGGAAGAGCAGAGCTCAGAAGAGCAGGCCAGCTTTAGGAAATTCATTTGCTTTCTGGCACATCAGTGGGCCTGAGGTCACCTGCCTGGTGTTTCTGAGTAAGCGGGCCCTTGGCCTGGGGGGCTCGGCCACAGCAGAGGGTCATGGCCTCCCCACTCTGAGCCCACCGATCCTGCCCGTGGCCCTGGGATCCTGGTGGGTGGCAGCAGCTCATCCCAAAGGCAGGACCTGTGTGTACAAGCAAGCAGTCCCCGGGGCGGGCAGGGTTGGCATGTCAGGGCTGTGTGCAGGGCGCATTCAGCCAAGGGGAGCCAGTGACCGTGTAATCCAGGCGGCTGGCAGGAAAGCATGCTCCAGAGCCCTGTGACACAGGGGAGATGGAACACAGCCCTCAGACCCCCTCCCCCACACCCCAACCCTGGTGTGAAGGGGCACTCCTTTCCTGGCCCGCCTGCCACTGATGGGGAGCACCCACTAGGGCGAGGCTACTCCAGGAAATAGCACACTGACCCTGCTCTCTACGAGCCGACCGTCTCGGAAGACATGTGACAGTGATAATGACGGGAACTCCTGCCCCATCCCGAAGGCCTTCTCCACACCAGCAGAGCATGCTTGACGCAGCTTCTCAGCTTCTAGGAAGTTACCACCGACTCCGTGGCGTACAACAACAGGGGTTTCTTCTCTTATGGTCTGGAGGCTCTGGGGGGAGTCCCTTCCTGGCCTCTTCTAGCCTCTGGCGTGGCCAATACCCCTTGGCTTGTGGCTGCATCCCTCCAGCCTCTGCCCTAGAGTTACACTGCCTCCTACTCTTCTGGGTCAGGTTTCCCCCGCCTGGCCTCTCTTAACACTTGTGCTGGCATTTAGCATCCACCCAGATAATCCACAGGGCTTCCCTGCTGGCTCAGTGGATAAAAAAATCTGCGTACAATGCAGGAGACCCAGGTTCAATCCCTGGGTCAGGAAGATCCCCTGGAGGAGGAAAATGGCAACCAACTCCAGTATTCTTGCTTGGAAAATCCCATGGACAGAGTAGCCTGGCGGGCTACAGTCCAAAGGGTCACAAAGGGTTGGGCATGACTGAGCGACTAAACACAGATAACCCATAATCTCATCTCAACATCCTCACCTTAATCACATCCTTCAGATTTTTGTTTTTTTCCCCCAAATACAGTAATTTCACAGTCTCTAAGGATTAGGACATGGAGACATCTTTTGAGAGACATCAGCTTCCCATACTTGCCTCCTCTCCACTCCTCACTCGTATTTGTAAGAGTGTTTCTGTGATTGTTCTTTTCGGATGAAGAAGCAGATTCAGAGAGGGGCATGACTTGCTCCAAGGCCCGTGGTCAAAAGTGAGGCAAGGAACCCCTGTCTTCTGCTACAATGCCCTGCTCTACACTGGACACACTCACTGTTTCATCCATCCATCCATCCATTCGTTGTTCATTATCCACTCATTCATCCATTATCCATCACCCATCCATCTATCCATCCATTCATTCTTTCAAAAGGTTGAGCACATGTGGGCACCCGACCGCACAGGTCCTGGTGCTGGGGGAGTGAGTGGAAGTGGGCCTGGAGTCTGCCGCTGGGGCTGCCTGTCCATTGAGGAGACAGGCCACATGTGAACCGATCACTGCAGGTGCCTGATGACCAGCCACGAGGGACATGCTCAGGGTCCGGGGAGGGAACTGTCCTCCACTTCCAGGGCAGGGTAGGGATGAAGAGGAGAAAGGTGTGAATGGAAAAGCAGGTGTCCAGGGCCAGCTCCCTGAGGAGGAGGAGCAAGGCAGGGCCCAGGACCAGAGAGAAAACCATGAGGGGACATGCAGGATTCAGGAGGTGGGACATAGGCGCCAGACCACGCAGGCGTGTGGTGTCCTGGTGCCATGAAGGCCGTCGGTCACGCCAAGAAGCAGGCTGGAGGGGAGGCTTGAAGGCCTGTAGCCCCGAGTGACCAGAGCTCTCCTTTGTGCCCCTCAGTGAGGCTCTTGGACCAGGCTAGGATAGAGTGATGCCCAGCACTGGGTCCCAGTGTTCTGCCAGCTGTCACTTTGGGTGTCGGTCATGCTGTCTGTGAAATGGGACGTGGAAGGTATTCTCTTCCTATTTCTGGCCCTCCTGACCTGCACAGGAAAAGGTCTGTGAATATAACCGCCAGTAGGAACGTCTCTGGGTGGCCAAGGGTCCTTCCTTCCGGCTGCTGACCCCCGCCTGGGCAAACCTGCTCCGACGGCTGGTGCTGAGTCTGGGTGAGTCAGCACCCTCAGCTCTGCATTGTTCTCCTCTCCAAACAGGCACCTTGGGTGGGGTCCAGGGCCCCCAATCCCCAAATGAAGGAGCACGTTGGTTCCTGCCCAACGCCTTGGCTCAGGCTGTGCCAGGGGTCAGATATACCCCCCAGTCCTCCCATGAGCACAGACTCCGCAGCCCGGCGGAAGCCAACACCCTCTAGGAACGCAGCCTGTTGTGCCAGCACCCAGGGATGGCGCCCGTCCCCAAGGGTCTAGGCGTGCTCGCTCAAGTCCAGCCAGCTTGAGTGGCGATGCACACAGACGTGCAGGGCTCCCATCGCCATGGCCTTCCCTTTCATCTCCCTCCAACGCTTGTGCTCAGCACTTGGGGAGGGCGGGGCCCAGGGCTGGATGCTGGGAGAGGTGGGCGGGGTGCCCTCCTCCACCCTCTGAGTGCTGTCCATTGGCGCGTCTGTTAAATGTAAGAAAGGAGACCGTGGGCACGGGCCCAGCCCCTGCCTGTCGCCCAGGAATACAGCACAGCTTCCGTCCTGTGCTCTTTCCATCTCCCAGCTGCCCATCCTGCTGGTGAGGGTGCAGATTGCATGACCAAGGTCCGCAAGAAGTAGCAGAGCCGTAATTCAGACCCAGAGAGTCCAGACTCTGCCGCCTACCTGTGTGACAGCTGCCCTCCGCCAGCGCCCCCATCCCCAGGGTCCAGTCAAAGCCATGTCTGTCTAGGGACACCGACAGGACTTCTCGAGGGCAGAGACAGCTGTGGTGGGGTCTTACCTGTCCATGCACTCTTGACAGCGTCAGAGGACCAAGCCTGCCTTCCCAGAGTCAGAAAACGCTCGGCCCCTTAGAGCTCTGCAGCCTCGGGCCAGGCTCCTGACTGCCCCCAGTGCGGGTGGTAAGACCGGCCTTGAAGAGTTTCTGAGCCTGCTGCCCGGGGCTGGCCTCCAGCGCACGTTGGCCACGTGGTGAATAGCACCTTTCCTGGCAGTGCCCACTTGGACTGGAGTGGCGATGGGCCAGTTAGTTGGTCTCCACTTGCTTTTTTCCTGCGCCTCTTTCTCCTTTTCCTCCTTTCTTCCCTGGGCTGGTAGCCTGGCCCTGAAACCTTGTGCGGGGGCTTTGCAGGCCCCTCCCAAGGGGGAGGGAAGAAAAAAGGAAAGCCCTGATGCTGGGAGGAACCACAGGACTCCTGTCCTGCCGCAGAATCAGCCCAGAGAGGCTGGGCCCCGCTGCTCATCACACACACACACACAAACATGCAGACACACACACGCAACACACACAGAGATACACAGACACACAGAGACATGCACACATAGACACACACGTACACACACAGAGATACACAGACACACACACACAGAGACATGCACACATAGACACACACAAACATGCACAGACACACATGTACACACAGACACACACAGGCACACGGACACACACACATGGACACACAGACACACACACACACAGACACACATGTAAGGAGGCAGGAGGTAACTGGCCATTCTTCTTACCCAGACTCCTGCTTGTACTCCGTGCCCAGACACGGAAGGGCCAGCGCAGCTGCCCTCGCCGCCCAGCAGCCGTGGGCAGAATGCCTGCAGGCCAGAGGGCATCAGGCCCAAAGAACCACAGCTTGAGTCTGCCTTGCAGGAAGCCAGGCCCCAGATCTCGGACAGGGGGAGCCGGGGGAGGCTTCATTCATCAAGGCTCGCCTTGACAAGCCTCGGCAGTTTCCAAAGACAGAAAAAGTCAGCTGAAACTGGTTCAAACAAACAAACAAACAAATGTATTGGCTCAGAGAACTGGAAAGGACGAGGTACTAGCTTCTGGTGGCTCAGTGGTAAAGAATCCTCCTGCCAATGCAGGGGACACAGGTTTGATCCCTGGGTCGGGAAGATCCCCTGGAGAAGGAAATTGCAGCTCACTCCAGTATTCTTGCCTGGGAAATCCCATGGACAGAGGAGCCTGGCGGGCTACAATCCACGAGGGTCCCAAAAGAGTCAGACACGATTTAGTGACTAAACACCAACAGCTAGCTTCCAGTAAAGCCAGATCCCTATCCAGGGGCTCAATTCAAGAAACTTGTTCTGTGACTCTCAGCTCTGATGCTTGTATTTCATCACCTCTGTTCCTGGCCTTCCCCTCAAAACCCTCAGCAGCTCCACACTTATGTCCTACCTGCACAACACCACCTGTGGACAGAGCCCACTTCTTTCCCAAAGATTTCAGTCAAAGCTGCTGTCTTGGGCACACGCCCATCTCCCCTGGTGCCTGGGAATATGGGTCACTCTGACCGTCTGAGCTGGGGTCACGTGCCCCACCCATAGCAGCAGAAGGAAAGATCCGATATCGATCCAGCCCGACGTCCTCTGTGGGCTCTGCGGGTCTGCCACTCCCCCCAAGATACAACCTTCGCAAACGTGTTCTTACATTCCAGCCCTTCTTTGCACTTGCTTTCTTTATTTTTAATATACTTCCCCCATGAACTCCTCCTGGGTTCCTCCTCCAGAAGCCAGCCCAAATGTCCCCTTCTCTGAGGAGCCTTCAGGCAGAGTTAGGGAATTTGTTCCTCTGCTGGAATCTTTATCAAATCAGCTTGTGTTTCTGCCTCTCCCACTTGGGCTGTGAGCTCCCTGTGGGTCCCTGGGCACACAGCTAGTGCTCGGGGCAATTTTGTTGGGAATATGCACAAATATGGGAAGAAACGATTGATAAGATCAGGTTCTGATGAGCTCAGAGCTGGGCTGCAGTGGAGAAGGTGATACGTAAGGGTGGAGTTGAAGCTGAGCAGCCCGCAGGGAGGCCGATGTGGTCAGTCCAGTTGACAAAGACCTGCAAGCATGTGAGTGTGCACACATGTGTACCTACAACCTAGGAGAATGTAATGTCTTTTAAGATCAGCTTACACACCTGGTCCCTCCTTCCATCCTCAAGGCTGCTTCCTTGAGTCTGCCCAGTTGCCAGAATTCAAGGCCTGGATGGGTCATGGCTAAGACCAGGGTCAGGCTCCCACAGCCCATAAGCATGGAAATGGAAGGAGAAAGGGAGGCTGTGGCTGGGGGATGGCCTGAAGAAGCAGCTCCAGTGTTACCGGCAGCTGCCTTTCCTGGCACTCCCCAAAGCCGTGTTCTTGGTTCCCCAGCCTGGCAGCACCGCCTGTACGGGGACTGTTAGTGGTGCTTGGGATGGGACGAGCATCCAAGAAAGAGCAACTCTGGTCCCCAAAGGCCCCGCCTTGAAAGTTAGGTGTGTTCATGTGATTTAAGGTCAACTGGGAAGCCCCCTGCTCCCCCTGATGCATTCCTGATGCTTTAAATTCTGCCATTTGAGATTCATTCCTTTGGCTGTGTTTGGTCTGTTAGAATGACAATCTCCTGGCATTTTTGTGACCCTGGAGCCTATCTGTCACTCACAACCCAGTGTGAGGCAGAGGTTTCAGCTCGCTCCTAAGAGCTGGGTTGGACTGTGCCTAGTGATGGGATGGGAGTGGGGAGGAAGAGAGTGGAAGAGCTGGAACAAGGCAGGGGGAGGAGAAATCGAGTCCTTCTGTTCCTGGCTGCTGTTCCTTCCATGGTCCTGCGCCCACCAGAGCCCTGCTCACAGAGAACTGCAGTCATCAAGAAAACCTGCCTCTCTGCTAAGGGAGCCTCTTGGATTGATTGTGGTTCCAATGCTTGCTCTCTTAGTGACTTTGGGTGAGGTACCTAGCCTCTCTGAGAGTGTTCTCATCTGTAAAACAGACATAAGGTGCCGACTTTGTGGATCTTTTATTGAGATTAGTGAAGGAAGAACATGCGTGTGGCCCTCTGGCCGCTGGCACCCAGTCTGAGGCAGTGCCAGGTCAGGGCACAGCTAAGCGGGGCCATGCAGTGGGGACACCCAGGGCGGCTTCCCAGAGGCAGTGTCTAGACTGTTGGTTACCTGTAGCTGTGTTGTTAATGGGCCTGTCGTCTTGGGTCCTAGGAGCCCAGGTAAGGAGATGCTCCACACCCAAAGTTGGCTGGTGGCTCAGAAGGGAAGGGGAGGGACTGAATGCTTGTTTAGCTGCTCCCATGTCCCCAGTGCAAATCTTTGTGTACCACCTGGGGAGGCGCCAGAGGCGGGCAGCACCCTAGTCTCAGATGCCAGATGAGTGGGAGGATCGGGGATGGCCCGGCCTGGGTGCCCCTGGACAGCCCCCAGAACCCAGTCCTGCTCTGCATTGCCCAGACTCGCATTTGGGTTCTGTCTCTCTTGAGAGGCCCTGCTGGCCCAAACCCCTCTCCCAGGCCTGGCACTGGAAGCCCTCCTGTCGCTGGACAAGCAGGGGATGTTCTGGGCACCCCACCATCAGCTCTCCCGTGAGCTGACCCATCTCCCGACTGGCCCCTGTCGAATCTGCTTTGAAACAGGGCAGTGGCCTCTCCAAGCTTCCTGCTGTGTCACACCCAGGGCACAGGGAGACCTCAGCCCTGTTCCCCATTGGGTCAGGGAGGACCTGGGCTGAGGGCAGCGTGATCCTGGGAGTGAGGACCTGGAGCTGGAATTGAATCCTGCCCGTGTCTCTGGCAGCATGGCATGGGGGTGACTTCCGTCTCTGGACCCGGAGCCCTCATGGGTAAAGTACAGTTGTTGGTGCCAGAGTTTTCAGGTCTCCTCCCAGAGGCCGTCAGCCCCTGCTTCCTTCACAGGCTGCTGTTTTGAAGTCAGCAAGGCATCCCTGAGGGGAGGGGATGGCCTGGAAGACACTTGAGCTCCCTGTCCCCTTAGTGAAGAATGTGACAGGAAGGGGATGACAGAGGTCTCTGTCCTCCAAAGGATGGTGGCAGAGGTGTGGAGATGAGGGCCACCTCCTCGGTGTGCGGACTCAGGCCCCACCTGCCACTCCTGGGCCCAGCCACTGAGGCTGGACAGGATTCCAGTCCCGCTGCGGCAGCTCCCCAGTGGGGTGCACATTGCCATGACAAGACTCTTTCCAACCTCCTGCTTGGCCAGTGGGATGTTTGTCCCCATGGACAGACTGGGGCCGCCATATGCCCTCCATGTGTTCCTTTAAACCCCCTGTAATCACCCAGTTGTCAGGGGTCCATGCCCCCCAGGGGGTGACCTGATACTAGGGAGGCCTGACCAGGCCACTTAGGGCCACCAGCTTCATCGATAACACACTGCCTTAAGCTCGATGCCAGCCAGCCTCCCTGCGAACCCTAGAACCTGCCCTGCCTTGAATTGTCTGGGGGAGGACCACAGCTCTGAGGACTCACTCACTCCAGGTGCATCACTTACTCTCTCCTCTTGCAATGACCCTTGGCCTCTGTGGCCGGAGCGGAGCCATCTCTTTGATCCATGGACTCAGTGCAGTTTCCTCACAGGTGGCCTGGGCTCTTAGCAGTGTTAGGCGCTCAGCCGTGTCCGGCTCTTTGCGACCCCACGGACTGTGGCTTGCCAGGCTCTTCTGTCCATGGTATTCTCCAGGCAAGAATGCTGGAGTGGATTGTCATTCCCTTCTCCAGAGGATCTTCCTGACCCGGGGGTGGAACTCGGGTCTCCTGCTTTGCAGGCAGGTTCTTTATCATTTGAGATACAAGGAAGCTCCCTGGGCTCTCAGGGCAGCTTGTGAATGAGAACAGCTGGAGGCTGTGACTGACAGCAGAGGGTCCCCTCTGCCAGGCTCAGTACCTGGCTCACGGGTGTCACCATCACTGGCTTTGAAAATCACTCTGAATGACTGTGTGATGTCAGTTGCCTGCCAGGCACCGATGCAGCAGTGCCTGGGACACACCTTGCTCCTAGATAGAACCTGCTTACCTGGCAAGCGCGCCTGCCCCCCTCAGATGAGAATCATGCCTCATTGGGGGGAGCAAAGAGCTTGTGCCAGGGGGAGGGGCTTCAGGGAGGGCACTAGCGATTGGGTCCCTGGACCCAGGCCTGCAGGGAGGAGAAGAAATTGCCCTGACAAGGTATAGGGTGCAGGTTGGCCAAGAATTGACGTGGGCAAAAGCGCTGCAGCAAGGAGGCGGCTTGGCAGGTTCATTGTATCTGCATGTCCCTTGCAAGTCATATCTACCAAAGCTCCAAAATATGCACTTCCCTCCTGGTCCAGTGGTTAAGAATCTGCCTTCCAATGTGGCGAATGAGGGTCCGATCCTTGGTCAGGGAACGAAGATCCCCCATGCCACAGGGCAACTAAGCCCATACACTACAACTAGAGAGGCCCTCTTGCCACAACAGAGCCGGCGCAGCAAAAAAAAAAAAAAACCTCGACAATGACATAGCAGAATGCGTACACCTAGGCGGGTGGAGTGGCCTCTGCGTGGGGAGTTTGTATAACGCAGATGTTAAGACATCCGGCCGTCACCTCTTTGGGTTCTGGTGTGTGCTCTGTCATAAGCACAATTTTCATGCCCTGCTGCACACAGTCAGTAATTAGCTCTAGTCTGCTGCAGCCACAAACAAACCATGCCTTCTCTGAAGTGACTGGTTCTCGCGGTGCCTTTGACACATCCGACATAACGGTTTTGAGGGCTTCCCTGGCACGTCTGGATTTTGCCCTCAAATGTGGTACTGATGCTGTAATAACAGCTCTCCTTTGTTGACTGATAGCTGTGTCTCAGGCACTGTCTGAGGGAAGTTCATCCTCACAGCAACCCTGTGAAATGGGCACTGTTGTTACCCCTATTTTGCAGATGAGAAACATGAGCCTTGGTGAGGTTGAATTACTGAGCACAGTGTGACTGAGCTGGTGACGGCTGAGATTCTGCTTTTTTAAAAAAAACTTTTATTGAAATGTGGTTCATTTACAATGTTGTGTTGGTTTCAGGTGTACGGCAAAATGACTCAGTTTGATATATATATGATTCTTTACCATTGTAAATTATCACAAGATACTGAGTATAGCGTCCTGTGCTGTATAGTAGGTCTTTGTTGATTTCCTGTTTTATATGTAATTGTGGGGGTATTTTAATCACACATTCCTAATTTATCCTTCCCCCCAACCTTTCTTCTTTGGTAATCAAAAATTTGTTTTCTCTGTGGGTCTATTTCTATTTTGTAAGTTTATTCATATCATTTTTTTAGATTCCACATATAAGTGACATTATATGATATTTATCTTTCTCTGTCTGACTTACTTCACTCAATATGATGGTCTCTAGGTCCATTCATGTCTCTGCAAGTGACACAATTTCATTCCTTTTTATGGCTGAGTAATATTTCACTGTATATATGTACCATGTATTCTTTATCCATTCCTCTGTTGATGGACATTTAGATTACTTTCAAGTCTTGGCTATTGTGAATAGTTCTGGTATGAACATAGAGGTACATACATCTTTTTGAATTAGAGTTTTATCCATATATAAGCCCAAGAATGGGATTGCCGGATCATATGGTACTTTTATTTTTTATATATATTTATTTTAAGAACCACCATACTATTCTTTAGAGTGGCTGAGAGTCTAATGCAGATTGATCTGAACCTCCTGCAAGGCTGACCAGATTGGTCTGAACACATTCTTTGCACTGTGTAAAGTCACAGAGAGGTCCCTATTTTCTGAAAAATAAAAAACGAAATCTTGGTAAATTTGGTTTCCAGTGACTTAGTTTTGGTTTCCCAGCAACTCCCACTGTCTGATTTTTCTTTAACATGGGCAAGTTTTGGAGCAGATGACCTCAGAACACCCCTGCAGCTAACATGCTCACAGCTGCTTGGAGGCCCCCGGGGGCCAGGCCTGTCCTTTTGTCAAGTGGAGCAGGCCCCTTCTGCAAGGCTGACCATGGAAGAAGGCTGCAGCCACGCCAGGCACATCCCTGATTGTCAGTGGGTGTCAGAGAAGAGAGACTCAGGGAACATCAGAAAGAGCTTCATGTACAGAGAGCTAGAATGATATTCCAAAATGATGGCTCGGCCTTTCAAAACTCTTCTTGAATCCTGGTCTTTTCCTTTCTAGCTGATCCTGTGGCTGAGTGCTCCACTTCAGGGATTGTCCCATGAAAGTCCCAAATTCTCCATCTTTCAGGGCATCTCCTGATTCCTCTATCTCTCAATTCTGTTCGGAAGATAAGCCCTTTGCCTCTTCCGCATGCATGCGTGCATGCTCAGTCACTTCAGTCCTGTTCAACTCTTTGCGACGCCATGGACTATAGCCCACCAGGCTCCTCTGTCCATGGGGATTCTCTAGGCAAGAATACTGGAGTGGGTTGCCATTTCCTTCTCCAGGGGATCTTCCTGACCCAGGATCAAACCCTGGTCTCCTGCATTGCAGGTGGATTCTTTAACCGACTGAGCTCTGAGGGGAGCCCAAGAATGCTGGAGTGGGTTGCCGTGCCTTCCTCCAGGGGATCTTTCCGACCCAGGGATCAAACCCGGGGCTCCTGCATTGCAGGCAGATTCTTTACCACTGAGCCACCGGGGAAGCCCAGGTCTCTTTCCTGAATTGGCAGACTGGTTCTTTACCACTAGCGCCACCTGGGAAGCCCATTTTCATGGTCTGTTTTCCACACCAGTTGGTAGGAGGCATGCATCAGTCCATTAACGGAGACTTCCTTGTTAATGCCTCCAGCCCTGAGCAGGCCATGGGGAAGCAGTGGTGGCAGCTTGCAGGCGTGTGGCCTGCCGAGCTTGTGGTTCTGCATATCCAGTCCCATGTATGCAGAATTTCATCACTGACATGAGGTGCCTGGGTGGTCAGCCGCACCAGCCTCAAGAGCTTTCCACCTGCACTCACTGGCTCATGTGTTAGTGTGAGAGTTGAGACTGTATGTGAAAGGTGACCGAGGGATGTTGGTGCATAAAATAAACGTGTGGTTGCTCATTTGGTTCTGCTGCTTGATGGGATTCCCCTGCGTCCTCCTGGGTGGGCTGTGCTTTCTTACAACGCTGTCATTTCTGTCTGCAGACCTCCCGCCCTGAGCGGCAGCCCTGTCATCTCTGATATCTCATTGATTCGGCTATCCCCACACCCTGCCGGCCCCGGGGAGTCCCCCTTCAACGCCCCCCACCCATACGTGAGCCCCCACATGGACCATTACCTGCGGGCCGTGCACGGCAGCCCAACACATCCCGCCATCTCTGCAGCCAGGGGCCTCAGCCCCGCGGATGGTGAGTAGGGAGGCCTGGGGTGCGGGGTCAGAGGGGCGATGCTAACTCTGATGCTGTGTTTCCCTCCCCTGTCCGTGGGTTGGCGAACAGGCTGGCCTTCCTCCCTGCCACCCCTCAACAACAGGTCTTTTGATAAATGAGTGGTCAGAGCCATAAGCACTGGGAGCGCATTTGGTTTTGCGTTCATTTTGAAGAGCTGTTCATGAGCACTCTTAGCATGCAAAATGATGTAACAAGAATGATAAGTTCTGTTTGTTCACGGAGGTCCTATCTTGGGTGAGAATTGCTTGGTTGTGAGACACCCAAGCCTGCGGAAGCTGGTAGTAAGCAGAGCGGGTCATGTATCAGGGTGTCTTGGGGCCCCCAGAGCAGAAGGAAGGCAGAGCCAGGCTGGTTGTCTGCCTCCATCATCTTGTGGGTCAACACATGGCCTCCAAATGAACTCCAGGCTGCAGCGGTGACCACCAGTGGCTTCATGTCCATCTTGAGAGGATGTTGAGTGGCCCAGCTCAGAGTTAGATGACAAACCTGTTCAATTCATTTGAGACAGGAAACTGCAGAGTCACAAAGAGAAACCAGACCAGGTGAGTGGCTGCAGCCACAGGACTTGAAGATGGACGATCAGGATGCAGTCATTTGGAAATAGCCCTTTGGGATTGGACCCAGGGCTGGACTCTGCGTCGGTCCTCCGAGTGGCCTTGACCAAGCCCGGATGCCCTGAAAGGTTGTGCTGCCTCCGTGTGGGGCTGCTGTCTCCCAGAAAGTGGACCCAAGACCCTCCACGTCTCTCCTGAGCATGCAGACCACGTTCTGAGTGCTGCCCCACCTTAAAGTTCACATGTGGTGCAGTGGGCAGGAGTTGTGTTGCCTCATGTGGAAAAGGAGCCTCTGCAGACTTGGTTAGGTTGGGGATTTTGAGTCAGAGAGATCATCATGATGATCCACGTGGGCCTTAAATCCAATGATAAATGTCCTTACAAGGGAGACACAGGAGATGACGGAAAGATGGAGCCACGTGGCCACAAGCCAAGGAAGCTGGCAGCTCCCAGAAGCTGGAAGCAGCAAGGGACAGATTTCCCCCTAAAGCCTCCAAGAAGGGGTGGCCCTGCTGACTCCTTGATTTGGGACTTCCGACCTCCAGAGCTGTGAGAGAATCAAATCTGTTTTCACAGCAGTTAGCGGCAAGCCTGAACTAACTTGTTACCGCAGCCCAGAGAAACTAATACACATGGTGACTGGGCGGTCCTCCCGAGGCCTGGGTCAGAGAGGGGCCAGAGGGGTGTCTGGAGGAGGGACAAGAAACAGAGCGCCCTCCTGGAGAGCCTGTGAATCGGAGACCCCATGGCTACCGACAGCAGTGTAGCCACGAAGAGCTAAGTGGTAAGATGAGACTGCCCTGGAGTCAGAGACTTCTGTTGACAGAGCCCTGATTTTGTGCCTGCTTTCCATATACCAGCCTTGTAGCACTTACCACACCCACTTGGCCCAGCCCCAGACCCTCGAGACAGCAGACAATGTACCGAAGAGAGGTGGCTAATGAGCATGGCCCTGACCCCTACAGAGGATGGGTCAGAGACCCTGAGGCCTCGCTAGTCCCCAGACCAAGCTCCCCAGTGAGCAGAGATAGGCTGACAGGTTCATTCAGCAGCCGTGCCAGCTGAAAATATCATCAGCAGTCTGAGGCCGAATCTGCCAGAGTGTGTGTTGCAGAGGACAATGGGCATTCCAGGGAAGGCTTCAGGGAGGAGGTGGATGAGCAAGGGGGAAGGGAGGGCATTTAAGGCACAGACAGGGCAGGCAGAGGCCATGGGGCTGCAGGCTGGGGCTCTCCCTGGAGGATACAGCAGGAGAGGGAGGGGAGGAAGAAGAAGCAGAGGATGACTTGCTTCTGTGGACTGGCTATTTCTCTCTGCCCAGCACGTGTGCATCTCCTCTATCTGCCAAAGCTAATATCAGAGAGACTGTGAAGACAGCTGTTAGAAGAAACCTGGGCTCTGGATTTCCCATCACAAGCACAGAAATCGAAACTGTAATCAGAAATCTTCCAGCAAACAAAAGCCCAGGACCAGATGGCTTCACAGCTGAATTCTACCAAAAATCTAGAGAAGAGCTAACACCTATCTTACTCAAACTCTTCCAGAAAATTGCAGAAGAAGGTAAACTTCCAAACTCATTCTATGAGGCCACCATCACCCTAATTCCAAAACCAGACAAAGATGCCACAAAAAAAGAAAACTACAGGCCAATATCGCTGATGAACATAGATGCAAAAATCCCTAACAAAATTCTAGCAAACAGAATCCAACAACATATTAAAAAAATCATACATCATGACCAAGTAGGCTTTATCCCAGGAATCCAAGGATTCTTTAATATCTGCAAATCAATCAATGTAATACACTACATTAACAAATTGAAAGATAAAAACCATATGATTATCTCAATAGATGCAGAAAAAGCCTTTGACAAAATTCAACATCCATTTATGATAAAAACTCTCCAGAAAGCAGGAATAGAAGGAACATACCTCAACATAATAAAAGCTATATATGACAAACCCACAGCAAACATTATCCTCAATGGTGAAAAATTGAAAGCATTTCCCCTGAAATCAGGAACAAGACAAGGGTGCCCACTCTCACCACTACTATTCAACATAGTTTGGAAGTTTTGGCCACAGCAATCAGAGCAGAAAAAGAAGTAAAAGGAATCCAGATAGGAAAAGAAGAAGTGAAACTCTCACTGTTTGCAGATGACATGATCCTCTACATAGAAAACCCTAAAGACTCTACCAGAAAATTACTAGAGCTAATCAATGAATATAGTAAAGTTGCAGGATATAAAATTAACACACAGAAATCCCCTTGCATTCCTATACACTAACAATGAAAAAACAGAAAGAGAAATTAAGGAAACAATACCATTCACCATTGCAACAAAAAGAATAAAATACTTAGGAGTATATCTATCTAAAGAAACAAAAGACCTATACATAGAAAACTATAAAACACTGATGAAAGAAATCAAAGAGGACACAAACAGATGGAGAAATACACCGTGTTCATGGATTGGAAGAATCAATATTGTGAAAATGAGTATACTACCCAAAGCAATCTATAGATTCAATGCAATCCCTATCAAGCTACCAACGGTATTCTTCGCAGAACTAGGACAAAGAATTTCACAATTTGTATGGAAATACAAAAAACCTCGAATAGCCAAAGCAATCTTGAGAAAGAAGAATGGAACTGGAGGAATCAACCTGCCTGACTTCAGGCTCTACTACAAAGCCACAGTCATCAAGACAGTATGGTACTGGCACAAAGACAGAAATATAGATCAATGGAACAGAATAGAAAGCCCAGAGATAGATCCACGAACCTATGGACACCTTATCTTCGACAAAGGAGGCAAGGATATACAATGGAAAAAAGACAACCTCTTTAACAAGTGGTGCTGGGAAAACTGGTCAACCACTTGTAAAAGAATGAAACTAGAACACTTTCTAACACCATACACAAAAATAAACTCAAAATGGATTAAAGATCTAAATGTAAGACCAGAAACTATAAACCTCTTAGAGGAGAACATAGGCAAAACAGTCTCCAACATAAATCACAGCAAGTTCCTCTATGACCCACCTCCCAGAATATTGGAAATAAAAGCAAAAATAAACAAATGGGACCTAATTAAACTAAAAAGCTTTTGCACAACAAAGGAAACTATATGCAAGGTGAAAAAACAGCCTTCAGAATGGGAGAAAATAATAGCAAATGAAGAAATAGACAAAGTATTAATCTCAAAAATATACAAGCCACTCCTGCAGCTCAATTCCAGAAAAATAAATGACCCAATCAAAAAATGGGCCAAATATCTAAACAGACATTTCTCCAAAGAAGACATACAGATGGCTAACAAACACATGAAAAGATGCTCAACATCACTCATTATCAGAGAAATGCAAATCAAAACCTCAATGAGGTACCATTACACGCCAGTCAGGATGGCTGCTATCCAAAAGTCTACAAGCAATAAATGCTGGAGAGGGTGTGGAGAAAAGGGAACCCTCTTACACTGTTGGTGGGAATGCAAACTAGTACAGCCACTATGGAGGACAGGGTGGAGATTCCTTAAAAAGCTGGAAATAGAACTGCCATATGACCCAGCAATACCACTCCTGGGCATACACACTGAGGAAACCAGATCTGAAAGAGACACGTGCACCCCAATGTTCATCGCAGCACTGTTTATAATAGCCAGGACATGGAAGCGACCTAGATGCCCATCAGCAGACGAATGGATAAGGAAGCTGTGGTACATATACACCATGGAATATTACTCAGCCATTAAAAAGAATTCATTTGAATCAGTTCTAATGAGATGGATGAAACTGGAGCCCATCATGTTGAAGTAAGCCAGAAAGATAAAGACCAATACAGTATACTAAGGCATATATATGGAATTTTAAAAGATGGTAACAATAATCCTATATGCAAAACAGAAAAAGAGACACAAATATACAGAACAGACTTTTAGACTCTGTGGGAGAAGGCGAGGGTGGGATGTTCTGAGAGAATAGCATTGAAACAAGTATACTATCATGGGTGAAACACATCAGCAGCCCAGGTTGGATGCATGAGACAAGTGCTCAGGGCTGGTGCACTGGGAAGACCCAGAAGGATGGGATGGAGAGGGAGGCGGGAGGGGGGATCGGGAAGGGGGACACATGTAAATCCATGGCTGATTCATGTCAATGTATGGCAAAAACCACTACAATATATAAAATAAATAAAGAAGAAAAAAAAAAGAAACTTGGGCTCTGGAGTCAACATCTTTAACTCTTAAAGTGCCAGAGTCCTCAGCTGCTAAGGGGCTCACCAGGTGATGCTTGTGGAACTAGAGAGTGGATTCGATCCCGAAGCCCTGGGACTGCACCCACCCAGGAACGCCTAGCCCAACATTGGCTGATACTGTCATTTTTACTGGTAATTCAACTCGTGGATATGATTACCCCCATTTTACAGATGGAAAATTGAGCCAACTCAGAAAGGTGGCGCCTTCTTCATTTTTCACACACGGTAAAAGCCAAGACTCCCAATTGGGATAGTGGGTGACCAAAAAATTTGTTAAGATTTTCCTCTGATGGGAAAACCCAAACGAACTTCTCGGGCAACTCAAAATTTGCTTCCTAAGCCTCCCTTTAATTAGCACCACACCCCTGAGTGCCAGGCACCTTCAGGATACGCTGAAGTTCATCCTCCCACCTCCTTCCTAAGCCCCAGGCAGAGCTGAGTGCGAGGTTGAAGGCGAACAGTCCACCCTGGTTCTGCAGCTGTGGGACAGGCGGGGAGCTTTATCTGGCCAGGCTGGGTGAGCACTCACCCGCAGTCCCACCTTGAGTGTTAAGGTGAGTGTGGCCTGGCGCCCAGCTGTCTGGCCATTCCAGCACTTCCCATTGCATCTTCTTTCTCCTTTGGAAACTCTGGTGGATCACGGACCCTGTCAGCCTGAAGCTCGGGGCTTCTGGGAGGAGGAAGCAGTTGTTTCTGGCTTTGAGGAAAGAGGAATGCGAGGCTGGGAGCTGCAGCCCCATCAGCAGAAACCGTCCCACCCCAGCCGGCCCCGCCCAGCTGTCTGCTCAGGGCTGGCCTGGAACAGCGGGGGCGGGAGACCCAGGAGCCTCGGGAGTGGAGGATGGCTGGTGAGCCCTGAGGGGCCTGCTTGGGTCAGCTGTGTGTTTCTCTTCTTTTTGGCCAGATTCTAACGGTTTCTTTCCCTCCCTCCCACCCACAGTGGCTCATGAGCACCTTAAGGAGCGGGGACTCTTTGGCCTCCCCGCTGCAGGCACCAACGCCTCAGACTATTACCACCAGATGACTCTCATGGCGGGCCACCCCGCGCCATATGGGGACCTGCTGATGCAGAGTGGGGGTGCGGCCAGCGCCCCCCACCTCCACGACTACCTCAATCCAGTGGATGGTGAGTGCTGGGCCGGGGTTGGGGTGGGCAACAGAACAAGGCTGACGGTTCCCTCTAGGGATGAGGCGGGTGCTGGTGGCTCCTTTTGCCTCGAGGAGGCAGATGGAAGGGTCTGTGGGGGACCAAGTGTAAACACCATGCAGAAATACCTAATGGGTCATCAAGGGCCAAGAAGTGTTGTAGGAATTGCAGACAGTCCAAAGAAAAAAAAGACTCATGTCTGCCTTCATGGAACTTATAGCATAGTGGGGACAGACCGACAGCTCAGAAATGGGGGAAGGGGAATTCCTTAGTGGTCTTTGTGGGACTCTGCAAAGATTCCACATGCTGTGTGGCCAAAGAAAAGGAAAAAGGAAATGGGGTAAGGAGCTTCAAGTGGATGGGGGTGCCATCTTGAATGAGGAAGTCCTCACTGAGAAGGTATTGGAGCAAAGAATTGAAAGAGCTGAGCCATGCAGAAATAAGCCAAAGAGTGATAACAGGCAGGAGAGACAGCACTTGCAAAGGGCCTGAAGCAGCAGTGTGCCTGCTGGGATCAAGAAAAGCCCAGGAGACCAGCGGATCTGGTACCCTATGAGTGCAGGGCCCACAGGCTATGGCCAGAGTTCTGGGGCTGGCTGTGCCGGCCGCTCAGGGCTTTCACAGAAGAGTGAGATGGGGCCCGTGGAGCTGGACAGAAGAGTAGTGGGACCGGATTTATTCTTGAAAGGAACCCCATTCTGGCTGCTGGTTGAGAACAGATTTAGGGGCAAGGTGGAAGCGGAGGTTCCAGCTGGCAGATATTGGGAGAAGTGGTCGTTTCAGATAGATTTTGAAGGAAGAGCCACAAGATTTGTTCCTGGATGGGATGCAGAGCAAGGCAGGAAGGAAGGCGTTGAGAACAGCATCAGGGTCTCCAGCCTGAGCAGTTGGAGGCTGGAGTAGTCAGGGACTGAGCCAGGAGGCCGCAGGCACGTTTGTGTGGATGGAAGATTGGGTGACCCGGGGAGATGATGTGGCCTGGTCCTCCTTAGATGCTAAGACCCCCTCCTACCCTCTGCACGCTCACAGCTGTTTTCCCAGGGGCACCTGCGCCCTGACCTTGAGCCCCTGGGGTCAAATGGAGCCCCCTGTGTGGGAGAGGGTGGAGGAGGGGGGAACGCTAAGGGCATCTCACCCCCTCCCCAGCCAGTGCTGCTCCACCTGCTGGTCTTGGAGCGCCCCCCAGAGACACCCAGGGATACAGGCCAGGCAGCAGGGCTGGAAACCACAGCAAGGTTCCTACAGGGTTGTCCTCCTCAAGCCCTTCTTTACTTCCTGATTTCAGGGAGCATGCAGGCCTGCAGGAAGACCTGCCTGGGCTGCGGGCAGCCCGTGGGATCATACGGGGCTTGGAGGGGCTCTGCACCCCTCAGACCCCCACCCCCGTCCTCTCGTCCTCTGCCCTGGGCTTCCTGTCCACCGCTGGCCAGTGCAACTCCACCTTATTGGCTGGAGCAAAGCCAAGCTCCTTACTTCCTAAGGCTTGGCTGAGACCTCACCTCCTTTAAGAAGTCCTTCTGGATGTCCCTTCCCTCCCCTCCCTTTCTTGTTACTGACCTCTTTAGTCAATAGAAATTGATCACAGGCCAGACAAGAAGTTCAAACAAGGCTTTACTGGGACCCCTGCTGCAGTAGGGGGTAGCAAGAACAAGTAACAGGTTCCCTTGCTCACTTACTCCCCACGGGAGTTCCTCATATGGGAGTGAGGGTACAGGCGGGCCCAGGGGTCAGGCTGAAGGGGTGGCTTAGGTGGTTTGCCCACCCTTTAAGTGTTGCAGTTTGCAGGGGGCATGCACAGTACCTTGCTTTTGCTCCTGACACCTGGTTTTTGCTCCTGACCCTTAAGAAGTGGCAGTTGGTGTTTGCTGTTTTTGTGTCTGGTTGTCCACAATTTACTCCTACTACACGTGCGTGCAGTTTTTTTGTTTTTCTTTTAATCCCTTATAGCGTCTTGCCTGGAGCATCCCAGGGACGGGGGAGCCTGGTGGGCTGCCGTCTGTGGGGTTGCACAGAGTCGGACACGACTGAAGCGACTTCGCAGCGGCAGCATAGTGTCTTTGTATTTTGCTGTCCGAGGAGACATTTGTCCAGGTGCAAGAACTGCAGCAAAGGGTCCCAGCCTGTCTCACCCTCCCTGTTACATCTCACACTTACAGGAGCCACCTCGTGTGGTCACCGAGCCCCCAGGCCCCCTGCCACTCTCCCCACAGGAGTGCTCGAGGGAGGAGCGTGGCAGTCCTCCCAACGCCGGCTCTGGGCATTGTCCCGTGACGCCCTCGGCCTGCCCTGAAGGGCGCTCACAGCTCGGCCGAGCAGCGCCACCGGCACCTGATCCCTGGGTCCGCCTCACCCCGTGCCTTCCCCAGCATGGTGCTTCATGCAGGATGTGAGCTTCTCCTGGATGAAGCAACAGGTGAAGTGACACCTGTCGGCCCCCTGAGCACACGTACCTGTGTGATTTTCTCTCTGCTCCCCTTAACAGCCCCACAGGTGTCCCCACGGGGAGCGGGCCGGCTCCCGGGAGATCATGGTGCTTGTCATCAAGAGGCCAGATGACAGCAACAACACAGGGCATAAGTGTTGCTGCGGTTGTCCGAACATAAGGTTCCCCAAGCGACGTCTGCCTTCCAAGGGCTCGGGGTGCGTGGTGCGCAGACTGGGAGAAGCCGTGGCCAAGGGGTGTGGTCAGGCAGGTGTCGCCAGAGGGCAGGAGAAGCCACCGAGCCAGCATATGTGAGCGCCTGCTGCATGCACGCGTGCGGGCATGCACGTCTAAGTGAGGCCTGCCTGTGTCCCATGGCTTCACACACACTCCCTATGTGACTTCACTCAGCCCCCTTCCGGGGCTGGCATTCCCATCCCTGCTGTAACATGAGCTCACTTGCCCAGGCCGCACGCTGGGGATCCAGGCCCCCCTCCACTGGTCACCCCACCAGAGCACCCCAGGCAGCCCAAGTCTGTCGTGTCAGCTCCCCAGACACCTAGTCTGTGCCGACTCCCAGCACAGCCTCTCCACTCAGGCTCCCTCCACCTGGTCCCCGCCTCCCTGGATCAGGTGTCCCCTCCCTGCTCCCGTCACCCCCAGGGTCAAGCCCAGACTTTACAATGCGGCCTGAGCAGCCTTCCCTCCAGCCTGTCTCCTCTGCCTCTGTGCCTGCCCCCGCAGGCTGGACCTGGCTCCGTCCCACAGGGGTCCCAGGGCTCAGGTCAGCTGGCACTTCTCCTGAGACACCACCCACATCAGCTCCGCTTGGGTTCTGCAGCTCCCTCTGCCCACCTGCAGGACCCCTCCGCCCCGGGTGCACCAGCTGTAACTGGCTGGTGCTTCTGTCTTCACACACCCGGCAGGTCCGGAGCATGGCTGCCAAGGAGCAGGGATCTCGCGTTTGTGGAGGGAGGGAGAGAGGGAGCGTCGGCCACAGAAGAACCTGGGGTAGAAAGATGCCACTTAGTCGGGAAGAAGCTGTGCTGAGGCCAGCAGCTGTCCGCCTGCAGGAGCCTGGAAGGGGACATGGCCACTTGGTTCTGGGGCGCTGAGTGCTTGAGCATCTGAGCCCAGGGGTCGGGCGAGCTCAGCAGTGGGCGTGGGAGCTGCCCCGAGACCCCCACTGCTGCCCTGCCTCTGCCGCCGTCTTGAGGGTGTGATGGGCTTCAGGGCGCGGAGGGGAGCCTCACCACCTCCAGCCTCGGCCTGAACAGACCCTGGCTCGTGGCAGGTGATTTTCCTGAGTCCTGGTGGATTTCAGCAGCAGACTGTTTCTTTGCCCCGCTTCCCCTCAGTTAGGATCCAAGGGAATCAGCGTGACGTGTGCTATGATTTCCTGTATTTGTTGTTACCTACATCGTTTTTTTCAAACCAGTTTCAACCAGAACTTCGCTTCCGCTTTTCCAAGTTTAGGCGTTTCTGTGCAGTTCCCATGTCTATGAGGATGTGTTGCTCTCGTGGCCCCTGAGAGACTCAGGTGATCACGGTCCAGGCCTGTGCCTGGTGGAGCCCAGACCTGCCTCTGGGGACGCCCTGGCCCCCACCCCTGTGACCCGTGGGAGCCAGGAAAGCCCAGCAGCTCCAGTGTTTCTGGCTGGTCCCAGCTGCGCAGATCTGGGGAGAGATGCTCCCAGGACGCTCTGTCCACCCAGGGGAGGTGTGTGGTTCTTCCAGTCAAGTTTCTCTGTGCTCAGACTTACAGAGGGAGGGGTGCCGGCCGGGCGCCGGGGCAGTGGGGCTCAGGGGACCACCTGTCAAGGGGCCCTGGGCCTCTGCGGGCCTGTGTTCACAGGAGGAAGCCGCCCGCACACAGGGCAGCGACGTGTGAGCTCTCTGGGGGTGCAGGGGCCCTGAGAGCTCGTGGGGAGTCGGGGAGGCTGTGCATGTGTGTTTTTCTCTCTCCTTCACACACCCACACACATATCGCACTCATGCCATATCTGCTGCCACACACACCACACCCCCACCACACACACACCATGCCCCTACATACACACGCCCTGCACGCACACATGCTACATCCCCACTACATGCACACACCACACACACACTATACCCCTACTACACACACACACACCACACACTATATACACACACCATACCCCTACCACACATACACACACACACACACACACACACCCTGCACCCACACATTCTACATCCCCACTACATGCACACACCACACACACACACATCACACACACCGTACACACACACCATACCCCCCCACACACACACCCTGCACCCACACGTGCCACATCCCCACCTCACACACACACATCACGCACACACACCATACACAAACACACACACCATACCCCCACCACACACACACACACACACACTGCACATTGCACCCACACACACACCACATATACATGGCCATACCCGCACCACACACACACACTCACTCACTCTCCTCGTTCATCCTGAGGATACTTACTGAGCACCTCCTATGTGCCAGGCACGGTGCTCGGTGCTGGGGGTGCAGCATGCCAAGCCCTGCCCTTGTGGTGCCTACCGTCCAGCGGGGCTGTTCTGGGGAAGCTCCTTGTCTGGACAAAGAATACCTGTCCCAAGGTCGCCCTACCTCCCCAACCTCCTTCCTCAGCTCCTTCCCTTCATGTCCCAAGAGGAGGCAGAACTACGGGGGAGAGAATTTCCAAGGCATCCAGGGTCGAGCTAAGGCGTGGAGATCAGGCGCACCCACCTGACTGTGAGGAGGCCTGCGGGGCAGGTGTCAGGACGGCCACCCGGGGCTGCGTCAGCAGAGAGTGTCCCCAGTCCACCCAGCGGCAAACCAGCCACAGTCTTACTTTAGCCAAGTACCATCTGCACGGTGATTTATTTAATATTATATTTTTAACAGACTTACCTTAGCAGATGTTTATTTTCTTATGAAATGAGAAAGCCATTGGTATCTGTGGAAGAGGTCCCCGTCTGTGTATCTGTCAAGCCTAAAATGATCTCCTGTGGGTTGTGTGTGTGTCCTGGGCTGGGGGAGATGCCACAGTCTTAGCAGTGAGGCTGGAGGTGGTGGGTATGTATTGAATGGAAAAGCCAAGCTCTCTATCTGCCCTCCAGAGCACGGGGCCAGGCTGTGGGCAGGACAAGGGGCTTCGCCTGAGGAAGCCCCCCCCCCCCGCCCTGCTGGAGCCCCCATGTGGTCGATGAAGGACCATTGCCCCATTCTTTAAGGAGGCTGATTTATAGCCGGAAGCTGTGGAGTGATGTGCCTTTGGAAGGTAATAGATAACCAGTCAGGGAATCCAAGGTTATCATTCTGCCTAGTGGTTCTCTAGAGAGCGGGGAAGTCACTGGTTGTCACCAGGGCCTTAAGATGGAATTTTCTCCTGTGATGCTGTTGAGTATCGGTGATTTAACGGCATACTGGCAGCAGCCGCAATCCCACCCCCTCCCACCGTCTCCACGTTGAGAAGATTGAAATGTTTCCGATTGAAATGTTGTCTGTTTACAGCCCATATTTCCTCTGAGCTGTATATTTTATCGTCATATTGACACTAATTTGAATCGGATGTCACCTCCATTCTGACGCCCGTTCTTTATGCTGCCTGCAGGTCCTGGGAGGTTTCAGAAACCAATTACATTGATCACACCACAGAGAGGCAGAGAAGGTGACGGAGGAACTGATAGAGGCCTCATTTGGGCGGGGAGTCTGTGCCCAGCCTGCCAACAAGAGGGAGACCGGGGGCAGGGTGCTGAGCGCAGGCTCAGGCTGAATGCTGTGTCCAGGTCACCTGGTAGACCTGCAGAAACAGTCTCATGATGCAAGTGTTAGGAAGTCACTTTGCAGGTGAGGAACCTCAGGCCCAGAGCCCTAAATTTCTTTTATCTCTATCACAGATCTAGGAAATACCCTCAATCTCACACCTCTGGCTCCAAAACCTTGGTGCTTTTTACTCCCCACCAAGAGGGTTTGTGGACAGCTAAGTGTGGGCTGCAGTCCACGGGGTCGCCAAGAGTTGGACACGACTGAGCGACTTCACTTTCAAGTGTGGGGCAGGTTAAGGTCCTCAAGCTAGATTTCCTTAGAGCGTCTCCTCAGTGAATCCAGAAATGATCTGAGTGAGGGGCTGGGCCATGCAGGAGTGCTCCCTGAGCAGTGGGGATAAGAGTTTGGGAACCCTCACACGAGGCTGCATGTGACCCCGTGGACTGTAGCCCGCCAGGCTCCTCTGTCCATGGGATTTCCCAGGCGAGAATTCTGGAATGGGTTGCTGTTTCTTCCTCCAGGGGATCTTCCCAATGCAGGGATTGAACCTGCTTCTCCTGCATTGGCAGGCGGATTCTTTACCACGGAGCCCCCTGGGAAGCCCCTGACCTGAGGCTAGATGTCCCCAGGGAAGGTGCGCCTCAGCCCCCGGCTACAGACAGCATCTGGCACAGAGGAGGCTCCTGGGGTGTCGGGCCAGGACAGTGTCTGCCCTGCCTGGGTCCTGTGGAGCCAGACTCGCTGCATCCCTCCTTCTGTGCTCAGCACAGGTTCCTGGGTCCACAGAAGGCCCACTCAGAGCTGTGTGTGATATGCTGCTCAGTAGCCTTTATTGCTGTTGGTCCATCTTCTAGGTGAGGAAACAGCCCAGAGAGGTCCAGCGACTCACCAAAGACACCCAGCTCAGAGCCTGTAGACAGCGTCAGAAACTGGGTCTTCCTAGGCCCGGGGTCTGTTTTTACATCTCCTGCTGATCCCAGCTGCCCCAGGAAAGGCCACACTCCCCCTCCCACCCCTGCAAGCACTCCAGGGTTACCTGGGCTCACCCCGCTTAGGTGGCATCTGTCGAATCCTGCCTGGAGCTGCAGATACCATTGTGTCCTCTCGCTGGGCTTCTGAGATCCAGGAGACGAGGCCAAGCATCCTTGCTTGCAGCCCCCACAGTGTCCAGGCCTGTGCTGGGCAAGCTGCTGCACAAGGGTCTGATGGGGGCTTGAACTAACACACAAATGAGCAGAAGAAACCACTAATGGATTAAACGTGCTCCAGATGCAGGGGATGACAGGAGTGGGTAGCATCTGGCGTTCGCCCAGGTGAGAGCAGGCAGGTGGCTGGTCACCCAGTGGCTGTTGGCTATCAGAACAGGGGCATCCACAGATGAATGGACGTGACGACTCCACCAATCCCAGTCATAAATCACAGGAGAAGCCACGGGAAATGAGTGCCAGGCTTTTCTTTCTATTTAGTAATTTATCAAGGGAAGAGGCACATTAATAAACATATTTCCCTTGAGGGGTGGGAATAACAGAGATGAATATCACTGTCAGATTTGGCCTGTTTCCTCTTATTGGGGGCGCTCATGAGGGTGGGAATCCAAATATTAGTAGCAAAATCCTTTTTTTAACATATTACAAAGATGTGTGTATTTCTTAATTTGTGTGATATTACATCTCACCCCGCCCATGTCTTTTCCCATTTGCCACCCAGTTCATAAGTAATAGAAGTCTTTCAAAAGATTCACTTTTACATCTTGCTTAGATTTTCCTTTAAAATGATCATGAACAAGGAATGAACCCAGTAAATAAGAATTAAGAAGCTTAGAGGATGCCCAGATGGATGGATGAGTGTTTAGGGACGGATGTCCTCTTGTGTGGTCCAGTCATTTCTCTCTAGGTTTGCTGTCTTTGTTTTATTTTAAGGCTGCCCAGGATGCAGGATCTTAGTTCCCCAACCAGGGATCAAACCCGTGCAGGGGAAGCACGGAGGCCTAACCACTGGCCCGCCTAGATTTGCTGTACTTTATTCCATTATTAGCTCTAAGCTCACCCTGCTTACCAAAAGAGTCCTCCTTGCCCCTAAAGAAGCCATATTTATTCAGTTTTATTTTGGAAGATCTACTGGGTTTGAGGCACTGTCCATGGTGCTGTCCCTGAGTCGTCAGGGCAAACCTGCTGCTCTGCACCCATTGTACAGATGGGCATAGGGAGGCTCGAGAAGCTAAGTCATACACCCAGGACAGCATTATGTGTCAGTCTGTCTGTGTGCCCCCAGTGCTGTGGGGGGTGTGTCTCCACCTAGGGCCCCTGAGCCCATGAGGGCCGTCCCTGGCTATCTGCCCTCACCTCCTGGGCAAAGGCAGTGTGGTGGTGGTTCTGGTGTCCTGCTTCTCAATCATTCTGTACTTCCCCTGGCTGTGAGACCTTGGGCAAACTTCTTGTCTTGTCCTTTGTAAAACGAGGCTCATAATAGCCCCTTCCCTATGGGACAGTTGTGAAGAGTAAACTGCTTTATACTTTAAAATGCTTCAGTCACAGACACCCTCGGGCACTCAGTAAATACTGACGTTGAACAGTTCTCCCTCGACACACCAGGCCTCTGCCCTATGCCCAGTGTTTAGCATCTCCACGGAGCTAACCGCAGAGCCAGCTGATCCCCGTGTCGGGATTCAATGGTGAGCAGGGAGCCCTTGTCCCTGATTCATGGACGCAGAAGGAGCAGGAGCAACCAGACATACACAAGAGGGTTCAAACCCCCTCAGAAGGGACTGGGGCGCCCTGAGATCATCCGGGGCAGGGGGGAGGGCAGCCCAACTCCAGGAGGTCAGCGACGTTTTCTTGGGGAAAGTGATGACCCAGCTGAGGACAGAGCACTGCAAAGGAAACATTACATGCAAAGGCCCTGTGCCGGGGACAGGAGGAGGCTGGCGAGGGAGGCAGGCGGGGGCACCCCCAGGGCCACTGTGGAAGCCACAGCGAGGACTTGAACCTTTTTCCTAACAGCAGTGGGAGCTCCGGAAAGGTGTGCACAGACGCAAGCACGTGATCTGGTTTGGCCACAGTGAGGAATGTGGATTGGATGGCAGTCAGCTAAGGGCCCCGGGATGCCTTAGGCAAATGGTGGGCTGGACCGGTGGAAGTCAAGAGAAACAGGGGTGGAGGTCTTCAGTGGAGACTCGGCTGTGAGGGAGATGAGGAGGGGTCGTCAGGCCGACTCCCACTCCCCAACTCTGCTGCTCTATGGGTGGTGGATGCCCACAAGGCCCAGCCCTGCAGGAGGGGGGCTGTGTGGGCTGACCTAGGGCGGCCGCCCTTCAGACGCGGGAGGCCAGGTGGGCAACTGCTGTCAGAAAGTTCACTGTCAGAGCTGCTTAAAGTGGGGAATGGAAAGCAGTTTGTGGTGAGATCTTGCTGCCCCCGCCCCTGCCCACCTCTCTGAAGGTGGACACTGAGGACCCAGAAAAGCCACGCCTCAGGGCTCCTCTGGACCTGGGTCCGAATCCTGCCCTTGAGCAAGTCTCTGACCTCCCCAGACCTCAGTTTCTTATTTGCGCAGCTGGGTTTGCATCTTGGGGGACAGTTCACTTCAGTCACTCAGTTGTGTCTGACTCTTTGCCACCCCATGGACTGCAGCCCTTCCCTGTCCATCACCAACTCCCGGGGGACACTCTTGGGAGACAGTGAAAGTAAAGTCGCTCAGTTGGGTCCGACTCTTTGTGACCCTATGGACCGTAGGCTACCAGGCTTCTTTGTCCATGGGGTTTTCTAGGCAAGAGTACTGGAGTGGGCTGCCATTTCCTTCTCCAGGGGATCTTCCCAACCCAGGGATTGAACCCAGATTTCCTGCATTGCAGACAGATGCTTTACTGTCTGAGCCACCGGGGAAGCCAGGGGGACAGTGGTAACTGTTAATTGCAACAGTGGGTCTGAATGTCCTAAGTAGTGTCCATCGCTGGGTTGTACGTCACACCAAAATCCAGAAGCAGGCATTTATCCAAACACCACACCAAAGGGATACACACTGTCTCTAGTTGCTGACGGGCCAGGATGTGTCTGTTCTTGATCCAGAGTGATTGTTCAGATGGGTGCAGCACATCCCAGGCTCCGTCAGGCTGACCTTGTGTTCCTGGGATCCTTCCCACCACAAGAGAAAGATGGTGACGTGGTCTGAGTGTGTCACCGGCTGGCCTGGGTGCCAGCCATGCTCCCGGGCCCCTCTGTGCGACCATGTCCCCCACAGCATCTATGGAGCACCTTCTGTGTATCCTCCATAGCCATGCTTCCTAAAAGATATACAAGCCCCAGCTCTCAGAACCCAACAGAATGCACAGACAAAAACAAAGATATCCTACAAGTGCTTCATCCTTCTGGTTGAAAACAAAGTCTACAATTACATGCATGCTGCAACTGGGGGGTATTTCAGAGTGCCCAGGCCATCTCAGCATCTGTCATCCCATTGCAGCCTGGTGACCCCAGTGCTGAAAGGGGTCCCATTTTATACTGAGGACATGGAGGAACATTCCAGTCTTGCACAGTTTAACTGTTTGCCCCAAGCCATGCAGCTGACTCGTACAGACATACACTCAGGGTACCAGCCCTCACCCCACCCCAGGCCGTTGGTCTTGGGCCCAGCATCCTTCCTTCATCCATAAGGGAGACAGTTAGGAAAGAAAATCCCAGGATCCCCTTGCAGCCGGAGGATTCTGTGGCCACCTCTACCCTCTCCACAGCCTCAGAGAGGTGTTTCTCCTTGGGACCCAGCAGTAAAGGGATTTCACAGATTTGCCCGCCAAGGACAGGGGTTGGGGGGGAGCCAGGCGTGGTCGCCCCCCAGGACGGGAGGCAGTGGGCAGTGCTCAGCGGAGGCTTCTTCACTTGGTGGCTGTGGGCGTTCTCGGGGGCCAGCTGGTCCTGGGGGTGGGCGTTCAGAGGGTCTCGGGGTTCTCCCCTGCCCCCGGTGCTCCTGCAGTGCTGGTGGTGTGGCACGCTGATGCGCTGACCCTGCGGCCAGGAGGGCCTGTGTCTCCCTGGAGCAGGGCCTCCTGGCCTGAGCAGGCCCGGGTGTGGGCGTGGGCCGGGCCGGGCCGTGTGCGTCAGAGGCTGGGTGCCAGCAGCCGCCGCACTTGTTCACAGGCAACTCCTCCAGCCCCAGTGAGGCTGAAAGCCACTGGAGGGAAGGGGGTGGGCAGGGGCCCAGCATGCCCGTGTGCCAGGCGCGCCTCACCCATCACCCGATCCACTCTTCAGCACAGCCGTGGAGCCCACCCTTTCCAGAGAGGGAGGGGGCCCGGGGAGGGTCTGGAGGAGTTGGAAACCTTGGCAGGTGGGTCGTTGTCCAGTGATTGTCATTTCTCGGCCTCTGTGTGTCCAGAGGGGAGAACAGAACCCTGAACGGCCGGGGAGAGGCTGTGAGTGGGAGCCTGCGGGAACAGGGAGCCCTGCTGGGGGCAGGTCCTCCCGGCGCCCCAGATCTGCGTGTGTATGTGCGGGAGGGAGAGAGCGCTCACGGGCAGTCAGATAGCGTGTAGGCGGGTGCGCGCCTGTGTATCAAACAGCTGGTCATGCTGGATGAAGGACGCTGGAGGAGAAAGATACTTCCGTTTATGTAGTAGACAAATGCGCAAAACAGGCAGCGCTAAGGAGACTCTGGGAAGCCAGGAAGGTGCCTGCCCGCCCCCGGGGAGGGTCGGGAAGCGGCAGAGTGGCTGCTGGGCCCTGCCTCTTGGCCTGATGCTGGCTCCGCAGGCGGGCTCCCTTGAGGAGAGGCCCCAGGCAGCTCACCTCCGGTCTGTACCTGGCTGTCGTGCCTGTAAGCACTGCCGCACGCAGTCCCGGCCTCTGCGTGTCTAACAGGGGAGGCTCGGACACAGCTGCTCGGCCCACAGGTGCGGACAGGTCCGACCTGCAGGTGAGCAGATTGGGAGGCCCGTGCCCCAGCGCCCCCAGCTGGACAGGGGCAGCGCTGCAGTGCCCGTCGGACCCGTCCGCGTCCCCCCAGCCCCGTCCCCCTGTCCCAGCCCCGTCGCCCTGTCCCAGCCCCACGCGCGCGCCATCATGCTGATACGGCTTGGCTTGGATGTTCCACAGTATCGCGTTTCTCCAGCCCCCGGGTGACGCCCCGCCTGAGCCGCAAGCGGGCGCTGTCCATCTCCCCGCTCTCAGACGCCAGCCTCGACCTCCAGCGCATGATCCGGACCTCGCCCAACTCGCTGGTGGCCTACATCAACAACTCCCGCAGCAGCTCGGCCGCCAGCGGCTCCTACGGACACCTGTCAGCCGGCGCCCTCAGGTGAGCCGGGCAGGGGCCCAGAGGGGAGGGTCTGCACAGGCCATCCCAGGAGAAAGACGCGACTTGGATTGCTTTTTAATTTGTTAAAGTGTAGTTGATTTACAGTGCTGTGTTTCTGCTCTACAGCAAAATGATTCAGTTAAACACATATTCTTTTCCACATTCTTTTCCATGATGTTTTATCCCAGATATTGAATACAGTTCCCTGTGCTATCCGGTAGCATCTTATTGTTTATAGGACTTGCTGTATTTGTAAGTCAGCCGACTCGCGACTAATCCATGAATTCAAAACCAGTAGGGCAGATGTTGAAATGTGCCAACATTTGGGTACATCTTCATGAGCCTGTTTTTCACCCACCAAACAATTTCTGATGTGATTAGTTACCCTTGCCGAGCCTGTTATGGAAGCTTCCATCATAAAGTCACAGGCGACTTTCCTTCAGTGGGTGTCACTGACCAGCACTGGGGCTACTGGAAGTGACTTGGCCCTCACGTGTCTGGGCTGGCAGAAGCCCCCCTCCTGGGTCACAGCATGGCACACCCAGACCTCCTCAACACTGCCTACCCTGTCCCCTCTGGGCAGCCCTCGGCTGTTCAGAGAACTCAGACCCGAGCCAACCTGACTGAAGCCCACGTCCTTCCCATGGCCCTCCAGAAAGAGGGCAGAGGGCAGATAGGAATGTCAGGAGAGTTCGGCCCAAGGACCAGGACGAAGCAGGATAACAATGCATCTGTTATCTTTTGGTGCATGACAGAACAAACAAACAGAAACCAAAAAACAGTTTGGTAGCAGTTTCAAACAACAATAAACATTTACCATCTTGCACTGTTTCTGAAGGTTAGGAGTTTGAGGCTGGCTTAGCCGCAGGTCTCAGGAGGTTGCAGTCAAGATGTCGGCCAGTGAGACTCACCTGCGTCTGGGCGTCTGTTTCCAGGATGGCTCGCCCTTGGGGCTGTTGACTCAAGCTTGAGTTCCTCTTCACAGGAGCCCCCCTCCCACATGCTGCTTGCGCATACTCACAGCATGGCAGCCAGCTCCCTTTCCTCCAGCCCCCAGGGGAAGTGATCCCACAGAGAGCAAGGAGGAAGCAACAGCATCTTCTGTGACTTAGCCTCCGAGGGTACCATTTCTCCCTTGATAGATCCTGTTCTGGAAGGAGTGGTTGGTTCATAGGCAGGTGGCCTGGTAGAGCTCAGAAGTGCAATAGGAGTTCAAGAAAAGAGGAGGATGTGAGCAGAGGGCTCGGGATGCACTTCCTGGACGAGGGGGCATTAGAATGGACTTCAGAGGCCAAAATGGGTTCAAGTTGTCCAGGAGCATCAGGGATGCAGGGGTGCCTCTCAGGCATCAGAGCAGCGAAGGGCCAGGATGTCGGGAGTGACTTGCCAGGGCAGAAGCCTGCATCCTGAGACTGCAGGCAGTGGGGAGCCACAGCTGGTGCTTGAGCGAGGTAGAGTCACAGTGATGGGGAGCAGTCAACAACTCGACCATCCTGATCTCTGGGCAGGGTCTTGCCTGCCCTGGACGCGTGAGCCTCACAGAACCCTGCCCCCCACCCCACCACACCCCAACCCCACTTCTTCACTTTGTCTGCCCTTCTCTGCAGCCCAGCCTTCACCTTCCCCCACCCCATCAACCCCGTGGCCTACCAGCAGATCCTGAGCCAGCAGAGGGGCCTGGGCTCGGCCTTCGGACACACGCCACCCCTGATCCAGCCCTCGCCCACCTTCCTGGCCCAGCAGCCAGTGGCCTTCACCTCCGTCAATGCCACACCCCCCCAGCTCAGTAGCAGCAGCAACTGTCTGAGTGATGCCAATCAGGTAGGTGGGTGCAGGGAGCAGGGGGCCACCAGCTACTCCTGTGAACCCAGGGAAGGCCGATCGTGGCCATCTCATGCCAAGAACTTGTCAAAGGACTCTGGG
Source organism: Cervus canadensis (assembly GCF_019320065.1). NCBI lineage: Eukaryota > Metazoa > Chordata > Mammalia > Artiodactyla > Cervidae > Cervus > Cervus canadensis. The sequence continues at coordinate 6,048,090 of NC_057400.1, read as the reverse complement.
CACAGGTCTGGCCGGCAGGATACCTCTGGGCAGAGACCACGTGGTCAAATGGGGCTTGGGCTGGATGCCCGGTCAGGGGACCCAGCCTGGGGCTTCACACTGCCCCCACTCCCTGTTGGCAAGTGCCCAGCCTCAGTTTCCTGGCCACCTGTCTAATAAGACTAATGAACAAATGGAGAAACTCTAGGATTCAGAGTCAGGCGTCATACAGGGGCTTCATACATAGCACGTAACATGGATGAAACAGATGGAGTTGAGGCTCATACTGTGCAGCTTAGTTTTAGAGCGTGGCAGCCGTTTTATTTGACTTTCCCAATGGTCCATGGACAGGCCTGGGCCCACTCACACAGTACCTGGCACACACGCAGTGCCATGAGCATTTGATGAATGAACGAGGCCCTGTTTTGCAGATGAGGAAATATAACTGGTGTCACGGAGACGGTATCAGACAGTGAGAAGGTCACAGGCCTCAGAATCAGGTAGCGTTTTGAACCCTGATTTGCCCGAAAGCTCTTTCAGCCTGAGCTGACACCCCTGCAGAGTAGGGCCTGTCACCTATATTAAGTCACTGTACCTGGGTCCACCTGGATCCTGGTTAGCACCCATGGTGACAGTTCGTGAGGTGAAGCACAGGCCAGTTTAGGAGCAGCTCTTTTCAAGAAAGTTCTCCCCAGGCCTCCAGCCAGCCACCCAGCACCTCCCCCAGATGGTGGCTGTCGGCTTTTGTCACATCCCCTGACACTTGAACTGTGGTGCTGGAGAAGACTCTTGAGAGTCCCTTGGACAGCCAGAAGATCAAACCAGTAAATCCTAAAGCAAATCAACCCTGAATATTCATTGAAAGGACTGATGCTGAAGCTGAAACTCCAATACTTTGGCCACCTGATGTGAAGAACTGACTCACTGGAAGACCCTGATGCTGGGAGGGATTGAGGGCAGGGGGAGAAGGGGACGACAGAGGATGAGATGGCTGGATGGCATCACCGATTCAGTGGACATGAGTTTGAGCAAACTCCAGGAGATGGTATAAGACAGGGAGGCCTGGCGTGCTGCAGTCCATGGGGTCGCAAAGAGTCAGACACGACTGAGCAATCGAACAGCTGACACTGTAGCTCTAACCTGCCTGTCCCAAGGGACCACGCCCTTCTGTCCTGCTCCCCAAGTGGCCAGGCCCTATCGTCCTCAAACCCAGAGCTGCCCCTGACTCGGAGGGCTGAGAAGTTGAGGCCACTCAGTCAGGAGTGGGGGTCCCCAGCATTTCTCAAAGAGAGGGTCTCCTGCTCCATCTCTGTGGGGTGGGGGCCACAGAGTGGGGAGGAGGGCGCTGATGGGCCAAGCTCTCGGCTCTCCTGGCCGTACCCCTGGCCTGAGAACCAAGCTGGGGTTGGGGAAGGAAGTGTTTCTGAAACTGCAGTCACAAATGTTGACATAGATGGTCTGTGTGCAGAAGGTCCCAGAGGTAAAACCCCAGGAAAACTTGGAAGGTCCTGCCCGCGTGTGATGGGTCCCTCTGTGCTCCCTTCTTTCAGAACAAGCAGAGCAGCGAGTCGGCCGTGAGCAGCACCGTCAACCCCATCATCATTCACAAGCGCAGCAAGGTGAAAACTGAGGCTGACGGCCTGCGGCCAGCCTCCCCACTGACCCTAACACAGGTAACCTGTCAGCCGTCCTCGGGCCGGGGCCCGGCCTCATCCCTTAGGGGCCGTGACTCTCTTGGGAATGGGTGATGGACGGCTTGCATGAATGAATGAGTAAATGAATGACTCATGAGGACACACTGCGAGTTCAAGGAGCGCTGGAGCTGTGTCCCTGCTCCCTGCTCCCCATGTGCTCATGAGGCGCGGATGCTGGGTCTGCAGCACAAGCCCCCGGTAGAACAGCCTAAACGGCTCAGGCCCGTCCTCACTCCCTCTCCCTGGAAATCTGTCCCCCACCTTATCTCCTGGACAGGAGGAGTCACATCCGCCCAGAGGCTCCCCCCACCCTGCCCTGCCCCGCCAGCTTCTGGGTCACTTTGTCTCCTGCACTGCACGGTCAGCTTTGGAGAGGTGGCGCTTTAGGAACAGTGCCTGGTTTGGCTCTGGGCCCCCGGGTTTGCACAGGGCCTGGTGGGCAGTAGCTGGGAGATGAGGCTTTCTAAGGACTCAGTGCCGAGCTGAGGGAGTGAGTGTTCCAGGGTGCAGGAGGGGACAGCGGACAGGTCCTGGTGGGAAGGAGAGGAACAGAGCCGCCTGAGGCCCACAGTGGGCCTCTGAGGTCCCTGGAGATCCTGCCACTTGTTCCAACACCAGGCTGGCAGGCATGCAGCCCAGCTCCTGGGCGGGTCAGCGTGCGGACTGAGCCCCAGGGCCGCCTCTCACGGTACCTCCACCCATTACTGCAGAATCAGCAGCTGTGACACCAAGTGGCCTGGGGGCCTCTGGTCCCATCTCCCCTACATCTGCTGGACCATCCTTTATCAAACCTGTAAGCCATCGGGCATGCTCCGGGCACTTAATTTTTATGAAATATTAGGTTCTGTTATTGTCAGGCAAACACAGGGGTTGGTGACAAATTCTCCTCCCTTCACTGATGCCAAAGCATCTCCGCGTGATGCATGGTCTCCACGCGGCCGGCCATCATCGGGGGCCGTTGAAATTGATGAGGACAGCAGGCATCCAGGGGAGATAAATGCGCTGGAGCTGCGGGGACAGGACTGAGGGGCATTGGGGGTCGGTGCAGGCAAGGGCGCTCAGCCCCGGGGAGCCTGCTGCCCTTCCTCACTCAACCTGGCGTCGGGGGGTGGGGTGAGGGGGGGGCACACAGCACCCTCCCTCTGCCCAGCTCGGCTCCCACCTCGTGTCAGGAAAGGACAGGTGTTTATCACCAGGAGGCCGTCACCATGTCACTCAGGGCCCTGATTCAGTGACCTGACTCGTTTGCTCCCTGACTCACTTGCAAGGTAGACGGGCTTTTTCTCTTGGCAGAACAGAACAAATCCCTCCCCGGCTTCAGCCCTCAGACTCCTGGGCTAGGATGCCGCCCCACTGAATCTGGAGGCCTGGCCCCTGCTCAGGTCCTCTGCTCAGGTCCACCTGGCAGCCTTCTCTTGGCAGAACAGAACAAATCCCTTCCCGGCTTCAGCCCTCAGACTCCTGGGCTAGGATGCCGCCCCACTGAATCTGGAGGCCTGGCCCCTGCTCAGGTCCTCTGCTCAGGTCCACCTGGCAGCCTTTTCACACCTTTTCCGACATAAGCAGATCAGGACGCTTGAGGAGTTGTAAGGTTATCTCCAGTTTTTCTGGAAGTGCAGAGGCATTCTGAGGCCCCTCCCATTGCTAGGCATTCCAGACAAAATGTTCCCGCCTCTCCTTTTAAGGTGGGCTGAGTGCTGCTGCCTGGGGACTTACTGAACAGCATGTCATCATTTTCCAGAACGCAAACATTGATTGTAAGGTGCTCTGGGAAATGACACCTAAAACCCGCCTCTTGGAGGAGGCCTTGCAGCATTTTGGAAAGCTGGTCCTGGATGAGAGTCTGCATCAGCCACGGGAGGGTCACGGGGCTGGTTTCTGCCCCAAGAAATGCACTCAGCTTTTGGAGGGAGGCTGAGGTGGGGGTTGCAGCCTCCGATTCATTGAATCTCTGGAGCCTGCGGGGGCTGGGGTGCCTGGCTGTGGGGGGAGGGTATCTGTCCCCGCACTCAGCCTGAGCTATGAATGCTTTCCCTGGAGGCTCTTTTGAAAAACAGAACATTCCTGCCATTTTGGAAATAGTTTGCAAGTAAAACAGGTCCCCTAACATCTGCCCCTTTGCCTGGCTTTGCCATGAGCCTGCCCCGTAGGCCTGGGGATCCTGGGGAGGCCTCGGCCTGCTCTGGGGGGCCTCGCCAGGCCTGCCTCCCAACCTGGCTGTCTGGGCCTTTCCCCAGGCCCTCTCCTGGAACCACTCAGATTGTGCCGGGCTCCCGGCTTTGAGGCTGCCCCCCACCCCCGCCATGAGCTCTGTTAGCATCAGCTGGGACAGGGGCGGCCCTTCGGGGTTTACTCTCAGCCTGTGGCTGCTTTGGCAGGAAAAGGCTTTGTCCTCTTTGAAACGCATTTTGGTGCCTGTAATTGTGGAAGGCGCACCTTAGGGGCCTTTCCTTCCCCCTGAAATGGGCACATGTGGGCTCCAGCGTGGCCAGAAACATGAACCCAGACCTAGGCACTGTGTTCTGGAGGGAACGGTCAGCCTCCGCTTGAATGTTAGGGTGCCTGACTGTGGCTGCAGCATACAAACACCCACATTTTAGGCCTGTTGCAGGGAAGCCGATGCTGGGAGAGTACTCTGGTTGCCATGGATGACCCTGGGAGGAGGGGACAGTACAAGGATAAGGCCAGGCCAATGTGTGTGGAGTTTCTTTTTGCCTCCAAACAAGAGCCAACCCTGTTCATTTACATGCTGTGAACACAAATGCCCCATCCCAGCCTGTGGGTCCCACACCGGCTCTCCCTGGAGGAGACCACATCTGATAAGCAAAAGTCACTGTCTCCTGTTCTCGTAGCTGTGTCCACTGGACCCAGGATGTGATGGGACACCTGCGTGATGACAAGCCAGCATATGTGTGTGCTTGTGTGTGCAGGCGTGTGAGTGTATGTGAGCGCAGGTGTGGCTCCACCTAGACCAGCCCATGGGTCCTTGGCACAGCCTTCACGGGGCTGACAGTGACCTTTCCCCGGGACCAGATGGCTGCTCACGTGGGTATGCTCTGCCCCACTCCCCCAGGAGCAGCTGGCTGACCTCAAGGAGGACCTGGAGCGAGACGACTGTAAGCAGGAGGCTGAGGTGGTCATCTATGAGACCAACTGCCACTGGGAGGACTGCGCCAAGGAGTATGACACCCAGGAGCAGCTCGTGCACGTAAGCCCCTGAGCGCCTGCGCCTGGCCTCACGGAGCTTCCAGGTCCTCTGTAGCGAGAACAGGCTCCCAGAGGTGCCTGGACCACCTCCTGGGCAAGTGGGAGGCATGATTACTTACCAGAGCCTTACTTATGTCTGAAATGGGGCTTACAAGTACATATGTAGTACAAGAGATGAAAAAAATAGGGGAAAGTTAGAAGGAAAAGGAGCAATAAAATAAAGCCCAGAATAAAGTTAGTATTAAAAACCAAGTATTCTGAGCTAGAGGTCACATACACATCTCATTTGTTTTTAAGCTTCCTGGCAGGCAGTGCAAAGAGGGAAACAGGATTGGTTAAGTCAGCCAGTGCCCACAAGATAATAACAAACCTAACACTGAAATCGGAAAGAAGTTTCTCCCATGGAGGAAGGAATTGGTCATTTCCTCTTGGAGACCATGCAGGTTCTCAGTGTCCATGGGTGCAGTTGAATGATACGCCCATACACGGACTGAGCTGCTTAAAAATGCCTAGTACTGACAGATCAGGAGACCAGAGAAGATCATGAGAACTGGGTGTGCTCTTCAGGGTCTGCCTCGAAGCTCCCTACAGCAGCAGCCACTGCGGGCTAACTTGTGCAGTGGAAAAAGCAGGGACAGGGGCTTAAGGCAGGAGGTGCCTGGCCTCCTACCTGACCCCACCACAGCTAGCCAGGCTGTTCTGAACAAGTAACTGCACCTCTGGGAGCCTCCGGTTTTCCCTCCTGTAAGTAGAGGTGGAGCCCACCCAGAGGGCTGAAGGCTGACTATGATACCTGCATAAACACTTAGCAGAGAGCAGCCCTCCAAACACAGAAGGTCTGTCCTAGCTCTTCATCCCTGTTCCCCACACCAGCCGAGTGTTCTCCTCCTCTGCATCTAGAAAAGAACTTCAAGTCAAGAATAAGTCTCCCCCAGTCCCAACACACACACACTTTAGTGAGTGAGTGTCTATAAAGATGAACCTACACCAAGCTGACAGCTCAACGGCTGGGTAAATACACACATACACACAAACACAGTGGTCACACCTACAGGCCATCCCACATGAGTTACCTCCTCCCCAGGTCTGTGAAACCAATATTTAAGACACTACCCACTCCCCCTGCTTACTTTTGTCATGAGCTTGCACTCAAAGACTCTAGGTTTCTTTTGCCTTGGGGTTTTTCTCCCCAGATTCTCAGCCAGGGGACTGGAGTTTCTTAGCAATCCATTGCTGCTGATGTTGAACCTTTAAAGCAGGGTCTTATCTAATCCCTCAGGGACTCGAAGATAACTTTTCAACCTGTCCCACCTCTTTGGGTTAAACAAGTCTTAAGGTGGAGCCTGGGCCATGGGAGCTGTGAGCTTTAAGCCGATAAGATGAAGAGAGGAGAAAGAGAAGATCTGAGGTGGGAGAGGGTCCAAGCAGAGGGGTGGAGTGAAAGTGAAAGTCGCTCAGTCACATCCGACTTTTTGCGACCCAGTGGACTATACAGTCCATGGAATTCTCCAGGTCAGAGTACCGGAGTGGGAAGCCATTCCCTTCTCCGAGGGATCTTCCCAACCCAGGGATCGAACCCAGGTCACCCGCATTTCAGGCAGACTCTTTACCATCTGAGCCACCTGGGAAGCCCAGCGGAGTGGAGGGGAGGATGTTAAAGACGCTCTAGCAAGGACTGAGTTGGGTCCAAAGAGCAGGGAGGGGATTCCTCATGGAAAGGCAGACAGTCCAGAAGTGGGAAGCAGGGCTCCAGCTGCAGGCTCCTACCTGGGCCCAGGGCTGTCACTGGGGCTGTAGGTTACCACCTGCATCTGGCCCTGGAAGGAGCAGGGTCCCATGAGAGGGGGCAGCCTGCTCTGCCCAGCTCCATCTCTCTCTCTGCCCCCTGAAAAGGTGGATGGCCCAGGCACACACATAAGCTACAGCCCCTAGTCAATTATTAACAATTTGTTGCTAAGTAAACCAATAAGAAAAAAATGAAAGGCATTGTCAGGAAGCATTTCGATCATTTGAAAAGCTTTCAGAATGGAAAGTGAGTCTAATATGGTAAGATTTCCCTGGAAGTTCAAAGCGCTGTAGATTTTGCTTATCTCGGTGTTAGCATTTGTATGCATGACAGTCTGGCTTGTCACCTGGGGCAGAAGGGCCCAGCGGTTTTCTGTCTCACAAGGCTGCCCGTGTCCACATGCTCAGCTCTGGGCAGCCTTGTAGGCTGCAAAGATCTACAGCAGCGCTGTCCAAGAGAAAGACACTGCCAGCCCCAATGCCAGGCACACATGTAATCTTACATTAGCTAAGAGCACATTTAAAAAGAGGGAAAGGAGACAGGTAAAATCGATTGGAATCATATAGTTTGTTTAACCCAATATATCTAAAATATTATCCTTCCTGCATGCAATCAATATAAAACAAACTTTCTGAGCAATTTCACATCCTTTTTTTTTCATTCTCAGTCTGTGAAACAGGTATGTGGCTTACACTTCCAGCCCTCCCTGGTTGGGATCTTTCAGGGTTTCAACAGCCACAAGTGGAAAATGGCTACGACCTAGGCCAAAGCAGGTCCAGAGGTGGGGGGAGGAAGTGGAAGCTGGGGGAGGGAATGGGGACCAAGAGAACAAAGAGGATGGGGATGGAAGGGGCACTGGGCCCCGCCTCCTAGCTCCTCGGGGACCTAAAGCTACAGGTAGGACACAGATGGGGCCTCAAGAGACTTCCTGGTGACTGTCAGAGAGAACCCCCAGTGGAGAGGACCAGTATACTTTGTCATTCTGCTGTGTGAGTGACAAATGCCAGTTACCATCCCCAGTTAAATGGGCAGCCTGAAAGATCAAGGCCATATAGGTCCCAAGGCCCTACCCAAGTAGCCACGTGTTCCCGGCTCGGAAGTGGTAACAGCCCTGCTCCCATGAGGACAGCAGGCTTCAGTTACATCATCAAAGCAAACAACTGGAAACCAAATGTCTACCGAGAGTGGCTTGTCCTGTTGCCTGTATCAGAAAACCTCCATGGCCCTTTGCTCCCCATCATCGGAGAAACTGCCAAGCGGGGGGACACAGGTGATGGGCCCAGGGCGCTGCTGGTTGGGGTGGCTCTGAGGCCTACTTGTCCAGGGAAGGCTGACTGGCCATGCACTTCCCTGCCTTGCCCAAAATGGCCCCACCTGAGGGGCAGGGCCACCCCACTCACCCACCAGCCCCCACCCTGCCACTGCAGAGTGAGCTAGATGTCTTGGGCTGTCCCGCCTTGCTTTCTGGGCATGTTATCCCTGGGACAGCGCTGCACAGAGCCCAGGGCATGCTGTCAGTCAGACTCTAGCTCTGTCCTAGGCAAGCCACTTTAACAATCTGGGCTTTTGTGAAAAGAAGACAAAGCTAACATCTTACGGGTCACTATCAAAAAGAAGAGGATGCATTTATGTTTCTGTTGTAATAAAACTGTTAGTGAACTCCCTGACAGTCCAGTGGTTAGGACTTGGCAGTTTCACTGCCAGCATCCTAGGTTCAATCCCTGGTCAGGGGACTGAGACCCCACAAGCTGTGGGGTCTTAAAAGAAAAAAAAAATGTTATTTAAAACTTTCTGGAGCCACAGGGGCAGTCTTGGGAGAGGCTGCTCATGTACCCACTGTGAGCAGGTCTGCCTCAATGCAGCTAATAAATGCCTGCTGTTTGCAGCCTGGAAGCTTCATCATAACCACAGGTTTTCCATAGACTAGAGCCCAGCCCAGCCTGGGATGAGCGGGGGCGGCTCTGACCGTCATGGATGGTCGTTTGAGTGACTAATGAGAAAAAGCAGCTGAGCTAACTCAGGAGGAGGCGTGGCCGGCACGTGGGTGCTGGTCCGCGCGGTGGGTGGTCTGCACAGACCAGGTGCGGTCTGGAGGGGTGGGTGGCTGGGCTCACCCCGCTCCGTGGGCTTGTTCCTGGCAGCACATTAACAACGAGCACATCCACGGGGAGAAGAAGGAGTTCGTGTGCCGCTGGCAGGCCTGCACGCGCGAGCAGAAGCCCTTCAAGGCGCAGTACATGCTGGTGGTGCACATGCGCAGACACACGGGCGAGAAGCCGCACAAGTGCACGGTGAGTGGCCCGGCCGGCCCCTCGGCCGGCTGACGTGCGGCAGGGTGGGCATCGCTGACCACGGAAGGACCCGGTGGAGCAGCTTTGGAACAGTGCGACAAGATTGTCAATGGGGCCTCCTGTCTGCTCCTGCCTGGTCTGGGGTCCAAGGGGCCCCTTGTTCTGTCTGCGGCCCCATTCGTTCGCTTACTGTCCCTGAGGCCCGCGTGCATCCAGGTACCTGCGGGGGAGGTGTGCTGGTGTCTCTGTGACCAGGAGCCCCAAAGCTACGCCCCGCTCGGTGGCTGGCCCTGCAGACTGTCCTCTGCACAGGAAAGAGTTTCACTGGAGAGTCACAGGTTAAGTGATGATGGTTTAAAAGTCACTTTGGCCGACTTAAAAAAAAAAATGTGAACACAATTATAAGGCCTTTTGGACAGTCTCCCTTATGGAGTCAACAGGATTTGCGACTATTTGGTGAGACCTGTATTTAACACAGAGGAGCCTGGTAGGCTGCAGTCCATGGGGTCGCTGAAGAGTCAGACACGACTGAGTGACTTCACTTTCACTTTTCACTTTATGCATTGGAGAAGGAAATGGCAACCCACTCCAGTGTTCTTGCCTGGAGAATCCCAGGGATGGGGTCGCCCAGGGATGGGGTCGCACAGAGTCGGACACGACTGAAGTGTCTTAGCAGTAGCAGCAGTTATTTAACACACAGGAATTTCTCCCTCTTTCAAAGGGGCAGGCCATTTGTATATCTTCTTTGAGGAAGACTCTATTCTAATATTTTGTCCGTATTTAAATTATTTGTTTTTGTTGTTGAATTGTAGTAGTTTTACTAGACTCTAATTGAATATATGATTTGCAGGTATTTTCTATACTATTCTATAGATATGCTATTTATATTCTATAAAACTTATTCTATAGGTTTTCTTTTGATTTTCTTCATAGTTTCCTTTGAAGGATAAAAGTTTTTGATGTTCAGAGAGTTTGTTTTATTGATATTCCTTGTGCTTTTGGTATCATATCTAATAAACTACTGCCAAATGCAAGGTCACAAAGATTTATTCCTGTTTTCTACTGGGAGTTTTATGGTTTATAGGTATGTAGTTTTATTTATATGAACATATAAATATATACACATATATATTTTTAATAGTGTAGCCCTTCCATTTAGGTCTTTAACCCACATTCATTTAACTTGTATATGGTGTGAAGTAAGGATCCAGCGTCACTCTTTTGCATGGTTTTACAGAGTTGTCCCACCCTATTTGTTGAAGGGACTGCTCTCTCCCCATCCAATGGTCTTGGATCCTTGTTGAATCCAATGGTCTTGGATCCTTGTTGAAACCCAATTGACCCTAAATGTGTGAGTTTCTTTGTAAACTATCAGTTCTCTTCCATTGATTGCTACATCTGTCCTTATGCCAGCACCCCACATGGCCTTTTTTAATTGAAGAATGGTTGATTTACAGTGTTACGTGAATTTCTGCTGTATAGCACAGTGACTCAGTTATATACACACAGACACATATATTCCTTTTTATATTCTTTTCCATTATGATTTATCTTAGGAGATCAGATATAGTTCCCTGTGCTATACAGTTGCTTGATTACCATAGTTTTGTTGTAAATTTTGAAATTGGGAAGTGTCCAGCTTCCAAATTTGTCCTTCTTTTGCAAAATTATTTTTGCTTTTCTGAGTCCTTTGCAGAAGTTGTTTTCTTAAGATCCTGAGTGGTAGCAAACCATAGCCCTCCGACATGAGCTGTAAGCTACAGAAACGGAAGGCCTTGGAGCCAAGTGTGCCCAGCCACACTGGTCAGGAATAAGGGGGCAGATGGGAGGGATGAAAGTTCCTGCTGGGGTTTACCTGTCATTCTGGGGGCAGTTTTCACAGCTACACTGGATGCAGTTGCAGTATCTTTGGAGTAGGTAACTCTTGCAATGATCCTTCCCTCCCTCCCTTCCTGCCCCTCTCTCTGGCTCCCTCTTCCTTTCCTAAAATGTTTCTGGAGTGCCAAAAATGTTTCTCTTTGCCAGGCAAGATTCCTAGGAACACAGAAATGAATAGGACCTAGAAGGTATCTGCTCTCAGGGAGCTTGTATCCTTGTGGGAAGGCAAGATAACAAAACGATTAAGATAATTATAAACTGCATTAGGCAGTATAAAGAAAAAAGGGTGTTATTATAATTAAGAAAATAAAAGAATTGCTCTAGGAGGAGTTGACCCCAAAGACTGAGAGGGAGTGGGCCGGGCCAAGGCCAGGGTGGGTGGAGACAGGAAAAAGCTTCCAGCCAGAGAGGACGGTGTGTGAAAGGCCCCTCACGCGGAAGAACTTAGTGGGGTCAAGGACTAAAAAGGAGAGAGACATGGCCTGAGCCAGGGTCAAGGTGACCTGCTCCCTCAGCAATGTGGGGGACACTGGATTTTATTCTTGGCACATTTTAATGCATAAGAAAGTTCTAATCAGGGAGGGGCATCAGGAAACTGTTGAAAATGATATTTACCGAGTTTTTAATCATATGGGAAGAGTCTCATAATGTGCTGTCGATTTTAACAAGCAGAATAAGCAGCTGAATGCTCGAGATGTTCTAGTTCTGGGACCTGCAGGGTCCCAGAATGAGACTTACCTGGAGGTCAGCAGTGCCTGTCCTGGGCCATGGAAGGTTTCATTTGCCTCCTTGCACTTTTCAGTCTTCAAGTTTTTGAGATGTGTCATTTACGTGATCAGGAGGGAAGGGAGATGTTGAGAGCCGCGCTCCTGGCTGCACCTGTGGGGCAGAGCGGACCCCGGGGCTGGGAGGCAGCAGTGGACCAGCCCACAGGCTGGGCTCCCCACACTGTACCTGGGACTCGCTGTGTCCGCCCTCACTGACCAAACCCTTCTGTTCCCAGTTCGAGGGCTGCTCAAAGGCCTATTCCCGCCTGGAGAACCTGAAGACTCACCTGCGCTCCCACACTGGGGAGAAGCCGTACGTGTGTGAACACGAGGGCTGCAACAAAGCCTTCTCCAACGCCTCAGACCGCGCCAAGCACCAGAACCGCACCCACTCCAACGAGGTACCCACCTGGGGCGCCGGTAGCCTGCAGATGTCACTCCCTGCCACCCCCTGCCGTGGGAGCCCAGCACACAGCCGCAGCCCCTGTCCCCATGGTCCAGCAGCAGCTGATCACACGCTCCAGCTCCTGGTGTTGCCTGGCCTGCGGTGGCTGTCACCCTCCCCTCCGTGGGGCCCGGAGCCCCCGGCAGAGCTGAGGGGGCCCGTGGCGTGGGCTGTACCTGCCTCCCAGTCTCTCCTAGGGTCAACCACCGTCACTCAGGTAGACTCAGGAAAGGGTGTCTCTAAAAGGTTAGGTACATTTTGGACCCCAAAGGGACTTGCTTTGATAAGAAGTCAGAGGAATTCTCAAAAGTATCAACTCAAGAGTGTCTAAAGACAAGAGATAGCTTGGAAAGGTGTGTGTGTTTGCAAGTATGTATGCGCCTGTGTGCATGTGGTTGTATGTATTATGCGGGGAGGAGGTATGGATATGTACTTGTAAGTATGTGTACACATGTGGGTGTTTATATACATGTTCAAGTGTGCGTGTGTTTGTGTGGATGTGCATACCTGTGTGTACATGTCTGTGTGTATACATGTAGACGAGTCTGTTTATATGTGGATGTCGTGTGTGTGTGTGTGTGTGTGTGTGTGTGTGAGCTCAGGACTGCGCGTCAAAAACCCTGGGTTTTCATCCCACTCCTGGGTGACTTGGAGCCAGTGTCCTTGCCTCTCTGAACCTCTTTCCTCATGAGAGACAGCAGAGTGTTCAGGGCTGTCTCACTGACGTGTAAGGAGGTGATACACTCACTGATACTAAAAATCCCAACATGCCGATGGCTAAGCTGATCACGCCAGGCACTGTGTTCCCTCCCTCCACAGGCTCTGATCCGTGTCTCCAGTCTGGGGAGGTGGGACTGAGGGTCTCGTTAACCACATGCTTACCTTCAAGAAAAGGTGGCAGGCGAGGCCGGTGGAGTGCGGCTCCATCGAGGGGTCCAGCGCCTCCCGACAAGGGTGCCGCCAGCTCTGCGGAAGGACCGGCATAAAGACGACGCGCAGCGCTCCCCTGCGGGGTCTGCCTTCCTGCCTCATGCGTGACGCCTCTTCTCTTCCCAGAAACCCTACATCTGCAAGATTCCAGGCTGCACCAAGCGGTACACGGACCCCAGCTCCCTCCGGAAGCACGTGAAGACGGTGCACGGCCCAGACGCTCACGTCACCAAGAAGCAGCGCAACGATGTGCACCTCCGCGCCCCCCTGCTCCGGGAGAATGGGGACAGCGAGGCCGGCGCCGAGCCCGGCCGGGGCTCCGAGGACAACGCCGAGGCCAGCAGCACTAGCCAGGCCGTGGAGGACGGCTTGCACGTCAAGGCCATCAAGACAGAGCGCTCCGGGGTAAGCCGACTGGGCGGCAGAGGCCCGGTCCACGCCCCGCCCCCAGGAGGCCATGCCCCGCGGCGGGAGAGCGATGCCATCTGCCCGGGCCCCTCCCCGCCAGAAGTGCAAGGATGTCCCTCCTCTCTCCAGCTCAGTATCCCTCCCTTCACCACCTCGGGCCCCCACCGAACCTGTATTGAGCCAAGTGGGTCCCATTCTGCTGGGCTGACCGTGGGGAACAGGATGCCTGCCCCGACTCTGTCAGTATACAGGGGGCCGGTGGTTCCCGGTGGCTGACTTTCCCACCGGCCCCCCAGGCTCAGCAGCCGCCCCCCACCCTTCTGTCCTGTCTCTGCGTCCTTGCCCTTCTGGCCTGCACCCCTTTTGTTCTAACCACCTGTTCTTTGTCTCCGCCTCTTTCTCCTGACTGTACCTCCCCTAAGGATAGACGGTACTGAGGTGAGCAAGGAGCTGGGTGGGGCTGGGGGAGGGCTGGCATGAGTAAGGGCGGCTGGGGTGCTTGTCCAGGCTCCTCAAGGGCCTGGAAGGCAGCTTTGGTTAGGTAGATAGCAGGTGCTGCAAGTGGGGCCGTCAGAACAGGTCATAGCTGGCAGCAGGGGTCAAGTGTGCCATCACAGGAGGAAGCCATGGGGTCCAAGCCTTTATGAGGATCAGGGCAGAGTGCAGGTGCAGATCCAGGCTGCAGAGGAGGGAAGGACAGACCTCCAGAAGGTCTTGAGTCCTGAGGTGAGGAAGGTGGGCAGTGCCATGAGCAGATGAAAGCACTGCAGCTTCCCTGGAAAGACCTAGAATGTGGGACCTTCAGGCCAGGAGTGAGCCTGGGATGCTTCATCCCAGGTGAGCCTTATTTGGGCTCAGATCCCAGGTCCCAGTGAAGGTTGCCCACGTTCTGTAAAGTTCCGCACTGTACCCATTTGCCTTGACTCAGAGGGAGTGCTGGTTTGGGGAGGGTGAGGGCAAGGGCTGCATCCAGCAGCTACAACCCCTGCAGACAAACTCCCTTTCTAACGACCCATCTCCAGCCTCTTCGGCAGGCAGCAGGTCAGCAGGCCTTCACTCTTCCTTGCTTCCTCCAGCAGCCCATCACTGCTGTCAGGATGCTTAAGTCTCCTCTTTTTGTGTTAATTTCACACGGCTGCAGCAGCCTCTGTGGGGCTCAGCTTCCAAGTGTTCACACACCGAGAGCTCTTCAAGCAGAGCTCTGGCCCAGACACTGGCTGGAAGAGCTTAGGAGCACAGCAGGGAGGCTGTGTGGGGGGAGAGGGGCTGTTGGTGGGAGCCTGACGATTACCTGATGCCTTCTACTTGCCGGGTTGTCTCCATCTATCCATTGACTCTCTCCAGGGGGCAGCTCAGGTCCAGCTTATAGTTGGGGAAGCCGAGGCTCAGAGAAGTAATGCTCTGAAAGCTCCTCCATGCAGCGGCTTCCTTCTCGCCCCCCGCCCCCACCTCCCCAGGTGTGCAAGAGTGCTGTGTTGGGTGGCGGGGCCCGTGGCTTCTGGCACCCTCTGAGTCGGTGCCTTCTTATCACGCTCCCTGTAGCTGTGTCAGTCCAGCCCCGGAGCCCAGTCTTCCTGCAGCAGCGAGCCCTCTCCCCTGGGCAGTGCCCCCAACAATGACAGCGGTGTGGAGATGCCGGGGACAGGGCCCGGGAGCCTGGCAGACCTGAGAGCTCTGGAGGACCCGCCGCCAGGGGCTGACCCCTCCGCCCTGGCCGCCCCCTCTGCTGGTGGCCTGCAGCTGCGCAAACACATGAGCGCTATGCACCGGTTCGAGCAGCTCAAGAAGGAGAAACTCAAGTCACTGAAGGATTCCTGCTCATGGGCCGGGCCAGCTCCGCACACCCGGACCTCCAAGCTGCCTCCCCTCCCGGGAAGTGGTAGGTGGAGGCCCCGGATGCGCTGGTGGGGTGGGAGGGAACCCAGGGCAGCACAGTGATTCACACCCACCAAACACCATGTGCTCTTGAGAAGATAGATCTTACGAACCCATTGCACAATTTTGGAAATTGAGGTTCAGAGAGGTGAAAGTGCTTTGCCCAGATTACTGGCAGAGCTGAGACTTAGCCCAGGCATGAGTGACTCCAAAGCTGATGCTCTTCCAACTACACCATGCTACATCCCCATAACTCCTCAAAACAGGCAAACTCAGCTCCCATCATCCTGTTCCTCATGATCCATTCACTTGTCTGTCAGGCACCTGCCATAGATACCATAGCAAAGACCCTCGGCAGGACAGTGAGATATTCCAGTCCCTATGGTGAAAGGCCATGCCAGCAGATGCAGGATGAGCCAAGTAGCACCAAGGACAGAGCTCAGGGTAGTGAGAGAAAGCAGGGCAGCTGGGGAAGAGCTGGGAGGACTTCCTGGAGGAGGCAGCCCTGTCCTCAGCCTCGGGAAGTTAACCAGGCTTTGAGATGGACGATGTCCTCACTGAGCATTTCCTGAGTGTCGACTCTGCTGAGCAGTGTGCTAGGCACCAGACACCCTGGGGTGCTGAGCCTCTAGGCTGCCCTCCAGGGACTGATGGCCCGTGTGGTAGGACTGTCTTATAGAGGGGTGATACTGAGAGGCTCTTCCTTGAAGGGAGGATTGTTGCCCCAGCTGTTGGAGGAGCTGCCAGCGGATGGCCTTCAATTCCCAGCCTCTTCCAGAGATTGCCTGGGGTGCTGACAGCTGCCTCACCCAAGGTCACCCCTTCCCAGGGTGGCCCACATCCAGGGACAGATCAGGGATGTAGAGGCCGCTCAAGGCCCCAGAGCTCTCCGTGAGATGAGCTGCAGCTGTCTTCTCCCGGTCCACCGTGCAGCCTCTCTGCCCTCCCATGGCCCTGGGTCCCAGGACGCACTCTATAAACAGCCTGCTGGGTAAACAGCCCCAGGGGAGCCCAGCTGGCAACACCCATCCATGGATGAAGAGGGTGCAGGGAGGCTGTGTTCAGGGCCCTCCTGGGCTCTTTTCAGTATCCCAGTGTTCCCCAGGGAGACATGCCACCCACAGCTGGAGACCAAGAATGGGGCGGAATGAGAACACAGGGCCTGCCAGCAGCAGTAGACTGGGATCAAGCGTCCGAACTTCCACTTGTGCCCTGGCAGTAAGTGCCACCATTTGCTCCTGATTGTCTCTTTCTTCCTTTTGTTGAGAAATCATTGACTGGCTGCCAGACCCTATTCCAGGGCTCTAGGCCCAGCAAGCTCAGCGCCCTCCAGGCAGCCAAAGCATTGCCTTTTGTCCCCCATTCCCCACGCTGATGCTCTCCTCTCCCACAGGCTCCGTGCTGGAAAACTTCAGCGGCGGCGGGGGCGGCGGGCCCGCGGGGCTGCTGCCCAACCCGCGGCTGTCCGAGCTGTTTCCGGGCGAGTTGACGGTGCTGAGCCACCTGCAGGAACGCCGGGACAGCTCCACCAGCACAGTCAGCTCGGCCTACACCGTGAGCCGCCGCTCCTCCGGCATCTCCCCCTACTTCTCTAGTCGCCGCTCCAGCGAGGCCTCGCCGCTGGGCGCCGGCCGCGCGCACCCTGCCAGCTCCGCCGATTCCTACGACCCCATCTCCACCGACGCATCGCGGCGCTCGAGCGAGGCCAGTCAGTGCGGCGGCGGCCCGGGGCTTCTCCAGCTCACGCCCGCCCAGCAGTACAGCCTGCGGGCCAAGTACGCGGCAGCCACAGGTGGACCGCCCCCCACCCCGCTGCCCGGCCTGGAGCGCACGAGCCTGCGGACCCGGCTGGCGCTGCTGGACGCTCCCGAGCGCGCGCTGCCCGCTGCCTGCCTGCACCCGATCGGGCCTCGGCGGGGCAGCGACGGGCCACACTACGGGCCCACGGGGCCGATGCCTGCTTTCCCCCACGAGGTGCCAGGCGGCGGGGCGCGGCGGGCCAGCGATCCCGGGAGGCGGCCTGATGCCCTGGCGGCCCCGCGGGTGCAGCGCTTCCACAGCGCCCTCGACGTGACCCCAGGCACGCTACCGCCACCCTGCGGTCAGGGCCGAGGCCTGCGCCTGCAAAGCCACCCGAACGCCGACGGCAGCCTGGCCCGCAGTGGCTACTCGCCCCGGCCGCCCAGCATCAGCGAGAACGTGGTGATGGAAGCCTTGGCGGCGGGGGCGGACGGCACAGGCCCAGAGGTCAGCCTCGGACTGGCAGAGGACGACCTCATGCTCCCCGATGACGTGGTGCAGTACATCAAGGCACGTACCAGTGGCAACCTGGAGGAGAGTACCCCACCGGTGTACCCCCCAGAGAGCACATGCTTCTCTGAGCACCCCAAACTGCCCAGCCCCGGGCTGCACGGCCAGCGCACCATAGCCGCTGCAGACTCGAACGTGGGCCACTCTGCCCCCATGCTGGGAGGCTGCCCGCTGGCCTACGGGGCCCCCTCCAGCCTGAACAAGAACACCATGCCTGTGCAGTGGAACGAAGTGAGCTCAGGCACTGTGGACGCACTGGCCAGCCAGGTGAAGCCTCTGCCCTTCCCACAGGGCAACCTCGCTGTGGTACCGCAGAAGCCAGCCTTTGGCCAGTACCCAGGATACAATCCACAGGGCCTGCAGCCGAGCCCCGGGGGCCTAGAGAACTCACAGCCACACCTACAGCCCTGCGGGGGAGCCCCCTCCACACCTAGGGGAAATTATACACAGCAGCTGCGGCAGCCAGGGGCTGGCGGCCAGTGTCCCAACATGACTGCTGCAGTGAACCCCCACCCCAGCTACGGCCAAGCCCACCCCCAGCTGAGCACCATGGGTGGGACCCTGAACCAATTCCCCTCCTCTTGCAGCAACATGGCAACCAAGCCAGGCCACCTGGGGCTCCCCCAACAAATGGAAGTTGCTCCTGACCCCACCATGATGGGCAACAGCCACAGGGAGCTCGGCATGCCCAATTCCAGCCTGGCCGGGATGCCGCCACCTCACCCAGCCCAGAACTACCCACAGCAGAGTCATCACCTGGTGACCACCATGAGCCAGGAAGGCTACCACCAAGGCCCCAGCCTGGTGCCTTCCCACCAAGCCAGTTTCCTGGAGCCACAGCAGGGCACGATGGGGGCAGCCGGATCTAGCTTTGGCCTAATGCAGCCCCGGCCACCCCCAGAGCCCGGCCCTGCCGGCCGCCACCGCGGGGTACGTGCTGGGCAGCAGCTGGCCTATGCCAGGGCAACTGGCCATGCCATGGCTGCCATGTCAGCCAACCAGGAGCTGGCAGAGTCTGTACCCAAGGGGACAGTGGGCAGCATGTTGTCCCTACCCCCCCAGCCACCCCCGCAGGACACAGGCGGGACCCAGGACCACAGCATGCTCTACTACTACGGCCAGATCCACATGTACGAGCAGAACGGGGGCCCTGAGAACCAGGCCGGCTGCCAAGCCCTGCAGCCCCAGCCAACACAGCCCCAGGCCTTGCCCTCGCCGGGGGTCAACCAGGTGTCCAGCACTGTGGACTCCCAGCTACTTGAGGCCCCCCAGATTGATTTCGACGCCATCATGGATGACAGCGATCACTCCAGCTTGCTTTCTGGCGCCCTGAGCCCCAGCCTCCTCCACGGCCTCTCCCAGAGCTCCTCCCGCCTCACCACCCCACGCAGCTCCCTGACTCTGCCCTCCATCCCCGCCGGTATCAGCAACATGGCTGTGGGGGACATGAGCTCCATGCTCACCAGCCTGGCCGAGGAGAGCAAGTTCTTGAACATGATGACCTAAGGCCCCGGCCCCTGGCACTGGGCAGACTCAGAGGGACCATCGCTTCCCAGGGCACGGTGCTTTTGTCTGTTTTACCTTTTTCCCCAAAAAGTATTACATAGGTCTGAGGGAGTTTGGCCAGTGGCTGGTTCAGACCACAAATGCTTTTAAGGGCAGGTTTAGGGGCATGCTGTCTGGTCTTCCTTTAGATAATCTTTTGGACCTCTCACAAGTCTCCACGGAAAAGGCAAGGCAGGGGTACAGAACTCATGTACACAGTGCTTCCCAGCCTCTGGCGTTTCTGGGACTGCTCTGTTCTGGCTTTGTCACCTCTGTCATTTGGCTGATGAGGGATAACAGGGGCCCAGGGCATTCCAAGCACACAGGGAAAGAGGTGAGAGGAACCACATTTGGGTTTGAATCCAAAAGCCATACCAGATGTTCTAATCCAGGAAGATAAGCTTCTTGCTCCGGTGCCTGCAAGGCAAAGGAATTCCTGGCCCATGGGAATTCTTCTGTGAAGCTTAATTGTTGAAGCCTCTGACATCCTTTGCTGTGGAGGGGAAATTTTTTTTTTTTTTTACCTGGATGGTTTGGAAGCACATCCTTATTATGGGTGTCTCTACCCTGCAAAGCCAATTTTGCGGCTGGCTGACTGTCCAAGTGTATATGGATGAGTAAAGTATGAAAACACTGCCCAAAAAAGGAAAGAAAACAGTGTAATACTCAGGGCAAGCCAGAAGCTGCCCAGGCCTCTCCAGACCACGTTTACAGTGTTCATGCATGTAGAATGTAGCCCTTCCTGAAAAGAACACATTTCTAAATACCTCAGGGCTGCTGGAGCTGCTGGGGGTTAGGGCTGGACCCAGGTGAGCTGAAGTGTGTGATGAAGTGGAGCCTGGGTAAAGAAAGCATGCTGGGGACCCAGCCTCGGGCCGCCCTGGAGGTCTCCCAGTAGGAAGAGGAAGTCGCATGTTTACCTAGCCCTGTTCCTCCAATGCGCTGTCCACCCACCTTATGGTGGAAACTGGGGGGCTGGATGCCAGCCTTTGCCCACATTCCTCCAGGCCGTGCTGTCCACTCACCAGCAGCCCCCTGACCGACCCCAAGCTACAGCATGCAGTCCTGGTATCTTCTGGTCTCCCTTCCCTCCGCCCACCGGTTCATTTCACAGAGAGTAATGATACGCATGGTGTTTGGGGCAGGGGTGGGATTGTGAAGGGGTTGATTCTTGGGACTCTGAGGGACCATTTCTGAATTTTCCTGTTCAGTGTTGACCAAGTCCCACCCGGAAATGGAATTTGGAACTGGCATCAGAAGACATTGTTCCCGAACATATGGGAGGGTGAGTGGATGCATCCTCCCCATCACACACGTTCACAAACACCCCACACCTTTCTCATGTTGAATTTGTGGCAACCTTGCTGAATCCACCTGCATCACTATGAACTTGACACTGACTATGAGCCTGGCTTCAACCAGAACATGGCCAAAACCTCACCTGGGCCTCTACACCCCAGGACAACAAGGACTTTGTCAGGGTTCAATGACAAGGTCAAGTTCAAATGACAGCCTGAGACACCTCCAAGGGTCTGGGCTCTGTGCAGTGCATGTTCTTTCCCTGGGCTAGGATTTCACTGGCCATTCCCAGTTTGTATATAATCTGTACAGAAGACGGCGTCCCTGAAAATACTGTAGGTGCATCATCCGGTCAGATTTATATCTCCAAAACATTTTTAGCTTTTTCTACATGCTATGAATTGAGATGACATACTCAACTTGTAAATAAGTCGTTTTTTGTACATTAAAAAAAGTAATTTTTTCATAATTTATTTGGTCTATCTGCTTCTTCCTTGACATTAGTTAATGAAAACCTGGGCAGTAAATTCAGTGCATTTGAACAGGAATGAGGCTGTATTTTTTTCTCAGCAGCATCAAAATTGACTGTCCCGCCTTTGCCAGGAAATGTTTAACGCTGGGGCATTTACTGGCTGTTTGTCTGTTGTCTCAGGGCGGAGGCCGGGGAGGGGGAGATGTGAGCAGGCTTTGATGTTGTAGCGGGAATATCTTGCTGTTCTTCCAGCCAGGTGGTTGGAACATCTAAGTTGGCTTGCTAATTGTGAGATGCAGCAATGGTCTCAAGCCCTCCTCATGTCAGAAGCCCCTCTTGGCCAGGCAGTGGGGTGAGCACACTTGAGTTTGTGGGAGGCAGGGAGAGGAAGACAGGCAGCCCCCTGTCCTCTGGTGCAAAAGCAGAATCAGGCAGGCTGATGAAGCCCTGGATACCCAGCAGCTGGCCACGGGCAAAGGAGCCATGGGGAGCAGCCCCATGCAGGGACTCTGAGCCCTCGGGGGTGGTCCTGGCAGGCACAGGGTTACCCGGGTCTGGCGATCCAGCAAGCTGCCACTGAAGCAACTGAGCTACAGCCGTGTGACTCAGGGGGACCAGTGAGGGGGGCCATGGGGCATGGGGTGGGTTCTGGAAGTGGGAGGGGAGAGCCCAGGATGGGGTTGAAAGAAGTAGAAGGCACCTTCTATGGGCCAGTTAGGCTGGCCTCTGGGATCCCAGCCCGGGCCCCTTAACGTCCTCTGCTCTAGGAGAGAGACCTTGGCACCCAGCTCGGAGAGTTGCCAAAGCTGCCTGAAAGACGCTCAGCTGAGAACTGGTTCTGAGGGGTGTCACGGATGCTCAGAATAATAGCAAGTGTAGGAAACCCCTGAGGGGAAGGGAATTCAGCAGGTTTCCTTCCTGGGGGTGTCCCAGTCTTCGCTATGTGTTAGGGAACCATTGCATCTCTGGCTGTATCCTCAGGGTGGAAAGAGTCCAGCCGAGTCAGCCCCAGGAAGTTAGCAGTTTGTACCCTCCGGAGGAGGAACTGAGCAGCCCCTTCTGCTCTCAAAGCCCATCATCTTCAGGCCTCACATCTCTTCTACTTCATCACACGCTGAGTCCCCGGAAGCAGCTGTGCCCTGCTTTGGGGGCAGGGAGAGGCCAGGAGTTCAGGGCTGCCTGAGACTGGATGAGCTACAGTATTAAGAAGTCCACTGAGGCCATTCAACTCAGCCGCATGCTCTGCGTCACTTAACTTCGGCCATGATCAAGCTGAGTGACCACACCCACGAAGACTTAGCACCAGGGAACAGCGTCTATTTCACTCAGGAATCTGGCTTCGCTGACGGTGGGCTGAGCCCCGTTGGGCTGGGCTGGGCGACTCTGCAACTCAGCTGGGAGCAGCTCATCCAGCCGGCTGGGCGGGGGCAGCTTGGAGCTGCTCCACGTGACCCTCATCTTCCTCCCTGGTCAGGACGCTGGACTGGGCACTATCTTCTCGTAGTGATGGCAGGAGCATGGGAGAGCAAGCAGAAAAATGTGAGTCCTCCTCAAGCCTCTGCTCAGAACCAGGGCACCATCACATTCACCTCATTCTGGCAAAAGCAAGTCATATGGCAAACCCGTATCAGGGGTGGGAAGTGTCCTTCCGTAGGAATAAGAGGGATAGAGTGACTATTTCTCAGCAATAGTACAGTCATCCCCAGTCCGCTCTCACGCACTCAGATCCCTCCCACGTGTGGAATAGACTCACCCAAGACCCCCAGAGGTCTCTCTAGTCAACCGTCAGGCTCAAAGTCTAGGATCATGTGGTCTCCATTTGTTCTAACCTAAAAGCAGAGCTTCTCTGTCCCCCAGGCCCATGCACACGCTCAGCACACAGAGTGGCCTGGGCTTAAAGTCACTGCGGGTTCCGCTCCCGTCTCAGCCGCTGGTCCACAGCCTCTGAAGTTATGCTGGGCAAACGTCACCAGGGACCTTACCCTGGGGTGGAATGTTCCCCCGTCTACTGTTCTTTGCTCTGGCATCCATGTTGGGCGTTCTTAGTTTTTCCATTAACATTTCCATTTCTGGAGAGGGCCCTGAAAAGTGTGCCCTCTTGGGTAGCAGAGTAACTCTTCAACCTCTTCCTGCCTAAAGAGGGTGGAGAGCTTAAGGTACTTTATGTGTCAAGCACCCTCAATATACTGCGTGGTTACAGTACATCTGCCCACTCAGCTCCCTCAAACATGGTGGGTTTTGATATTTGATTCTGGTCTACTCTGCACCAAAGCCACACCCTTAATTCCCTTGTCAATGGGCATCTCTACACTGATTACTGACACCCCACATCAGGCTATGTCTAGGCACCTGATTGTCACCGAAGGGCTGTTCAAGAGTCATCTTATCCCTTTCAAGGACCATAAGATCAAGGACACACCCTAGACTTCATCTTTGCTCTGAGGCCATGTCTTGCAGGCACTGCCCTAGTCTCTGTGGCGGACCAGAGCTTCATTTGAACATCTTTGAGAGCCCAAAGAGATAAGAGATAAGTGATCGTTTTATTTTCTAAATTCTGCTTGACGCTGGCTTGTTCCTTTCTGAATTCATCTCTTACTTGTGATTCCTTATCATTTACAGTTCAAAGAAAATGCTGTTTATAATATTCTGCCTGGAAACCAGCCTGCCAAATTCCACAAATTCACGAGAACGTTTTCTCCGTCCCAAAAGACCATAGGCAATCCTTTTACCAACTATTTCTTCACCACACCATCCAAGTCACTATTTTTCTTGCCATGTTTCCAACCTCCTCTAAGTGTCCTCACTGCCCTGTACCAAACTGATGCTCCATATTTTAGAACTTGTGCGAACAGCCTCCCATTCTGGGTACCGATTTCTGAAGAAGCATGGTAACACTGTCTGATAAGCACAGAAGTCCTGAAACACAGAACACCCAGCAACTATTTAGCTTGGGAGTCTGCAAGTCAGCAGAGGGGGTTGCCTCAGACGGCAGCTCAGCTTTGCCCCTGGGCCTTCTCCCCTGGGCCCAGAGCACTGCTTGGATATGGTGATGGCACAAGTTCCAAAGGGCATGTGAACACAGAGGAGGTCACTTAGGACCTAGGCTTGGAGCAGAAGGCAGGTCACATGACTGAGCCCCAAATCAATGGAATCCGGGAATGCACCCCTCCTGTAGAATTATCGCAGACCAGTATCTGAACAATTATCCAACCTACCACATCAGCCCAACCCTGATCATATTAACAATCGGACTGAACTGGACCTCCATCTCTCTCCTGAGTCTGTAGCTCACTTGGCTCTGAATCCAAAACGGGAGCAGAGTGGAGTCGTTCACTGATGCCCTGTGACCAGTGAGATGCCAAAGCCAGCTTCTGATCCTATGATGTACTTTTCTTCCCAACCAATAACTTTTGTTATGGTTAAGGAAAATGTATGGAAGCTTTCCCAAGGGGCACTGTTGGTAAAGAGCCTACCTGCCGAGGATTCGAAGATGTGGACTCCATCCCTGGGTCAGGTAGATCCCCTGGAGGAGGGCATGGCAACCCAGTCCAGTATTCTTGCCCAGAGAATCCCAAGGACAGAGGAGCCTGGCGTGCTGCCGTCCATGAGGCTGCAAAGAGTCAGACACAACTTAGCGACTGAACAATGACAAACTGACATCGACTCACTTTTTCCTCTCTCCAAAATGCCAGATTCAAAACTGAAAGTTATAGGACGATTGGTACTAAAATGATTTGAAGATGATTTATTATATAGGCTTGATATTTTTAACCCAGTTTTGCAAGTAATTTTTAAAAATCTGATACCTTATTTCACAGGCAGATGAAATTTGCAGTGGGTTGCCTCAGAATTTTTTTATTTTTTACTTCCCTTTGCTTGTTAAAATACAAATCTGAAAAGCAGGCTCAGAGCAATTTACACAAATACTTTTGGAACAATTTACGACTATCCCACTGGTCAGTGAAACTATCCATGTCCCGAACATTTACAGTGATCACTTGACACTGGCCGTGTTGGGAGAATTTACACCATGGAAACCAGCAAACACTATTAATCAGGGCTTCCTGCCCTCAACCCCAGAGAGCTGGTCGTTAAACATTTACCAGTGTACCTATCAGCATACTGAAATCCTGTGAGTTGCCAATGGCCCAATGCACCTAGAGATCTTTTCTAAGTTTCTAAGTCCACAAAACCTATTTCGTGGAGAAATTGAGTCCAGGGTGCCATGGCTACCTTGGTCATCTAATTTAGTGGTCCTTGAGCAAGCTATTTCCCCCAGCACTAACAACACAGGCATAGCCCATATGTATTCTCCGGTCCTTCCCTTCTTTCTGGCCCTGGTGGCCTGTGAGTTCTTTGAGGGATGAGCTGTGTCTGATTCAGCCCATGAGAAGCCATAAGTGGTTTTGATTATTTCTGCTGAGTTTAGTTCCAAATCTGGTGGTTCTAGAAAGCTTCATAGAGGAAGATGTGAACCAAATTTTGACAAATGGATAGAAACTGGACCTTGTGAGTAGCCCATTCAGAATTTATTTGAAATGAGGCTTCAAAGAGCTGAAGTTATAGAAACAGTGAAGTTGTCATTAAGAGGTAATGGGGTTTGCTTTTTAAACAGATTGGGATGGGGGAAGGAGGAAGAAGAAGAGGAAATCTGGCAGCTGGGGGCTGAACAGAGACCAAAGGTCTCAGGCCATGGTCTCACAGGAAAAGAAATGGGAATGTCTTGTGGCTGTGACCTAAGGGTCTCTGATGGGCCCTTCCAACTTCAAAGATGCACTCCCCTGGCCTGCTTTGGTTCCAGAAATCTATTACTGAAGCATATTTCCTCTGAGTGCAGGCATTGAAGTCCGCTGAAAAATATAGTCCGTGATGGAAGGATGCATGGAGGAGCCCACAGCAACATTATTAGACCTCATCAACGGCTTCCTGAACCACCTGGAAATTTTCTGCAACTGGGTAGGTATGAAAGACTTGCTACATGGTTGTAAACTGACTTTCTTCCTTGGAGGGTCCCCAAGTTCACGCACTAGTTCAGGTTCAGAAACATCCTCTGAATTCAGAGGTCTTCTGAGGTTCCTGAAAGGTGATCAGTCTTCACTGTCTTCTCAATTTCCTCCTTCTCCTCCTCTCCTCTTATTTCTTCTTCTTCTTCCCCTTCCTCCCCTCCTCCCTTTATCCTTCTCCTTCTTCCTCTTCATCTTCCCCTTTCTCTTCTCTTCCCTTCTTCCTTCCCTTTTCCTCCCTCTGCTCCTTCTTCCCCCTCCACCCCTCAGCTGGTGAAAATGAGCAAAAGCGAGTGTGCGAGCCCAGCGTGTGATGGGATCACTAGAGATAGAGTGATGTGTGTGATGACGTCACACAGAGGAAGGCGTGATGGGCTTGTATTATGGCGCAGGGAGGGGCCCGTGAAGTCAGCATGGTTGGAATGAGAAATAAGACCTGATCCACATTTCAAAGATGAATAGGGAGTTGTCTGAGGGGATTGGAAACGTCTCATCAGACACCATGGAGGCCAGAAGTAAGTGAAATATTTTTTAAATGTTGAAGGAAAAGAACTGTCAATGCAGAACTCTGTATCCATGAAAATATCGTTCGGGGATGAAGGTAATGCTCTCAGATGAAGGAAAAGGAAGAGAAATTCGTTGTCAGCAGGTCTGCTCTAAAGGCAGAAAGGAAATGATATAAGAAGAAAGTGGAGCATCCAGAGGAGGGAAGAGGAATAAAAACGATATCTGGATAAATACAGTAGGACATTCTTCCCTCCTGAGTTCTTTAAAATAAACAGTAAGTCCCCTACATACAAACTTTCAAGTTGCAGACTTTCAAAGATGCAAACCTGCTTTTTTTGCATGTCCGATTACTGATGATAATTTCATGCATCTGGCGTATATTGTCGTATGCGTGTATTCTGTACCAGTGGTCATGCTTTGGTGTACGTTAGTGTTCAGTACTGTATAGAGGACCGCAGTACAGTGTCTTTATTTCAAGCCCAAGATGCCCAGAAACTCCAAGCAATGACCACTGGAAAAAAAAAGTGGAAATAATTGAGAGAGTGGAGCGAGGTGAAAAGGTGGTAGATGTCGCTCCTTCTTATAAGATGAATTGTTCAACAGTCAGCACAGGTCTAAAGAACAAGGACAAGATCATGGAACATGTGAGTCTGCTGTACCAATGATACTGGCAATAATATCAAAGAAACATAGAAAAGTGATGGAGAAGATGGAGAAACTTCTCAGTGTGTGGATGCAGGATCAACATCAGATTGAGTGCCACTCAGCTTAACACTGATTCAAAAGAAAGCTAAAAGCCTTTATGAGGACCTGAAGAAGAAACATGGAATGACTCAGAGGGTGCAAATTTTAGTGCCAGCCATGGTTGGTTTCATTGGTTCAAGACTAGAACTAAACTTCACAATATAAATGTCAGTGTCGAGGCAGTGAGTGCAGATACGGTAGCTTCTGGGAAATTCCCTGAAACACTTAAACTACTGATGAAGTTGTGTATTTATCTGGGCAGATGTTGAATGTGGGTGAGAAGGGACTGTAATGGAAGAGGATGCCAGACCAAAGTTACATCAGTAAGTAGGAAAGTCGGAATTAGGCTATAAAGCACCAAAAGATAGACTAACTCTGTTGTACGGTGGCACTGCTTCCGGCAATATGAAGCTTAAGCCTCTCTTAGTTTATCACTCAGAGAACCCAAGAGTCCTTGAAAACATAGTTGAGGGCTCTCTTCCTGTTGTGTGGAAGAGTGCCCCCAAAGCCTGGGTTACACAGGTCATTTTCCAGGACTAGTTTTTCCACCATTTTATCCTGGAGGTAGAGAAAGCATAGCTTGGAGAAGGATGTCCTATTTAACTTTCTTTTGCTACCTGACAGTACTCTGGGCCACCCTTCACGCATGGATGACCTTCATCCCAAAGTCAAAGTAATGTATCTGCCATGGAATACTACATTGCTTATCCAACGTATGGGCCAGGAAGTTATAGCAACTTTCAGAAAATATTATTTATGTCACACTTTGGGTCAAGCTGTAAAGGTGAGTGATGAATCAAGAACAACCTTACAACAATTTTGGAAAGACTATAACATCTACAAGGCCATAAAAAATAGTGACTTTGCTTGGTGTGAGTTTACAGTTGTCACCATGAATGCATTTTGGAAGAACCTGTATCTGCAGTTTTTTCATGATTTTCATTGATTTGAGGACATGGATGAGGAATCCAAAGATATCATCAGCAACATACTGATCTTCAGTGAGGAGCTGGATCCAGATCTGGAAGAGGACCCCTTCACTGGACTCCTTGCTGGGCAACAAGAGGAGCTTAGTGATGAAGACCTGATGGAACTGGAGGCCCAGAGAAAGGAGGAAGAGAGACAAGAGGAAGAAGTAAGCGAAGAACTAGAGAGTCACCATGCAGGAAACGGCAAGGGGGTCTTCTTTATTTGAGGAGGCAACGTCAGTTTTTGAGATAGATGACCTGAATGTAGAATGGTACATGAAGCTTGTAGCAATTCAGTGCTACCAGGTCATATGATGAGAAAAAAAGAACTAGTACACAGACATCACTGGATCATTTTTTTTAAGGGTGGATAGAATTAAATCCAGCAATATACCAGAGGCTGTGCCATCCACATCAAGCACAAGTGAAATTGCATCTTGCCCTCCGTCTCCTACTGCTGAAAATTCTTCCTCTCTGCCATCTCCCACTTCCTCCTCCTCCCCCCGTCAGTAACTCTTCTTGCCTGTTCACTTGATGCCAGCCCCTGTATGCCAGCTGTTTGTACTGTACTGTAAGATTAAATTTTTTTATTTTGTGTGTTTGTTGGTTTCCTATGCATTATTTGTGTGAAAAGTATCATAAACCTATTACAATACAGCACTATACAGCTAACTGTGTTCATTGGGTACCTAGGCTAACTTTGTTGGACTTAGGAACGAACTGGACCTACAGATACGATCTCAGAATGAAACTAATTTATACGTAGAGGACTTACTGTATTTAACAGTTGAAGCAGTGAGGGCTTTCAATGTATGTACATGGGCTTCCCTGATGGTTCAGCAGTAAAGAATATGCCTGCAATGTAGGAGACTCAGGAGACATGGGTTCGATCCCTGGGTCGGGAAGATCCCCTGGAGGAGGAAATGGCAACCCACTACAGTATTCTTGCCTGGAGAATTCCAAGGACAGTGGGGCCTATGGTCCACAGTCCATAGGATCTCAAAGAGTCAGGCACGGCCGAGCAGCTGAGCACACATGCACATGTAGTAGGACAGACGTGTCTTGAAGGAGCAGGTGGTTAAGGCACCTAAGGGGCTGGATGACAACATCCCACTTGAAGTGCTAAAGTATTGAGCGTCAGGAAACGAAGTTCAGCATGTGTATTGTCTTTCCTGGTACAATCAATAAGCAAACAAACTATACAAAGTGATGTGTGCAGAAACGCCTAGAGAAATTTAAATGAAATCCTCAGAAGGGCCCAATAGCCCAAAGAAAGGCAGGAAAGGCAAAACAAAGACAACAAAACGTAAAACGGTAGAACTGAGTCCACACATATCAATAATTACATAAAATGAAAGTGGCCTAAAAGCATCAATTAAAAGACAGAGAGTAAAGTTGGAGCACTCATCCCACCAGATTTTAAGACCAACTATAAAGCTGCTATGGATAAGACAGTGTGATATTGGTGACAGAAACACACAGATCAATCGACTGGACAGAGCCAGGGTCTGCAAATTACAACCCAAAGAGAAAAGCTGCCCTGAGAACTGTTTTGCATGAACTGTGAGCTAAGAGTGGTTTTTACATTTTTTAATTAATTGCTTTGTACTGGAGTATAGTTTTTTTTTTACAATGGTGGGTTGTATCTACTGCATAGCGAAATGAATCAGCCCTACATACACAGGTATCTCCTCCGTTTCTGGACTTCCTTCCCATCCAGGTCACCCCAGAGCACTGGGTAGAGTTCCCTGGGCAGCACAGTAGGTTCTTATTAGTTATCTGTTTTACACACAGTATTAATAGTGTATATATGTCAACCCCAATCTCCCAGTTCCTCCACCCATATTTTTCCCCTTGGTATCCATATATTTGTTCTCATATCTGTGTCTCTAATTCTGCTTTGCAAATAAGTCCATCTGTATCATTTTTCTAGATTCCACATATATGCATTAATATATGATTACTTGTTTTTCTCTTTCTGTCTTACTACTCTCTGTATGACTGTCTCTCGGTCCTTCCACATCTCTACAAATGACCCAGTTTCATTCCTTTTTATGGTTGAATAATATTCCATTGTATATATGTACCATATTTTCTTTATTCATTCATCTGTCAGTGGACATTTCCTTGCTTCCATGTCCTGATTATTGCAAACAGCGCTGCTTTGAACATTGGGGTGCATGTATCTTTTTGAATTACAGTTTTATCCAGACATAAGCCCAGGAGTCAAACTGCTGAATCATATGGTATAACTCTATTTTTAGTTTTTTAAGGAACTTCCACACTGTTTTCCATAGTGGCTGTATCAATTTACATTCCCACAAACAGTGTAAGAGGGTACCCTTCACTTCAGTAATCAAGACAGTATAGTACTGGCAGTTTTTACATTTTTTAAGGGTTGGGTTTATTTAAGGATATGAGACAGAGACTATATGGCCAACAAATCATAAAATATTTACTATGTGGCTTCACAGAAAATATTCAGCCAGTCCCTGGAACAGAGGGTCCAGAAATAAACCCACACAAATAGGATCAATTGGTTTTTGACAAAGAAGCAAAGACAATTCAATGGAGAAATTGTAATCTTTTCAACCAGTGGTATTGAAACTACTGAATATCCATAGACCAAAAAAAAAAACCCTTTATCTAAACCTCATAAAAAAATTACCTCAAAATACATAAATACAAAATTCAAAAATCATAAAGATTTTAGGAAAAAGATCTTTGAGACCTGAGTTTAGGCAAAGAATTCTTTTTTTTTTTTTTTTTTAGGCAAAGAATTCTTATACACACGATCAAAAACATGACCCATAAAAGAGAAAACTGAATAACTGGGCATCATCAACATGAAAAATGTGTTTCAGCAAGAGACGCCGTTAAGAGAATGAAAGACTAGCCACAGATTTGGGGAAAATGTTTGTTTTTTCTTTTTTCTGTCACATCCTAAGAGCACCAGAAACATTCGAGCGGCAAGGGCAAGTGTGCTAAGACTTGCATGGTGAAAACTTGGTCCAGCTTGGCAGGATGTACAAGGCCACACCAATAACCCAGGCATCTGGTGATTAGAGGCGACCAGGAAGGATGATGTTAGAGATGGACGATGGTGGGGGACCCAAGGACTACTTAGGAGGTGAGATCCAGAGGACTTGGTGGAGGGTTCCGTGTGAGTAGGGACAGATGGAGGCTTTAGAAGTTGTCCCCAGTTACTGACTCACTTGCCCTGAGAGATGAAGGATTGTGCGAGGGCCAGTGTGATGGGTGGAGAGAGTGGGCCAGGACAGAGTGGGAGCACTAGGAGTTTAGATTTGCACGTGTTGAGTAGGTGTGCTTCGCACACATCCCAGAGAGTGCCCTAAGAGGTGTTAGGATGCATGAGTCTGGAACTCAGAGAAAAGTCGGCGCTGTGATGCTGGCTTGTGAGTCAATCACATGTAGGAGGCTGAGGCTACCTGGGGTACCATGGAGCCTCAGGGGGTAAGGGAGCCGGGAAGGGAGTCTTATGAAACCCCAGCAATAAAGGGTCAGAACCAAGAGGTTGAGGCTGCCAGAGAGTCTAGAAGGGATGGCAAGAGATGGTGAAGAACCGGAGCTGGCGGGTTTGGGGAGGGTTCTCCAGAACACAGGCTGAGAAGGAACACCTCCAGGAAGGGGCATGGCAACTGTGGCCAGTGCTCCTGATCGCCACTAGACTGGGCAGCATTGCAGTCATCCCTAGCTGTTGCATTTCTCTCATATCTCGAAATCCTTTGGGCTCTAACTTCAGAGAAAATCCAGAATCGATTCACTTTTCACCATGATGCCCCAGGACCCTGTGAGGTACTGGATTCCCCTAGGACCCAGCCAGTTGTGAGACACTCAGCAATGCAACTCGGCCATGGGGGAATGTTTCACCATGAAATGCCTGGACAGGGCTCTCCCTGCACCCGCTGGGAGAGCTGGTTGACCAGCACTCCACTTCACTGCTGTATCCTCACTTTATTCCAAGTTTCCTTGCTGGTCCACCTGTTCCCACCCTTGTCTCCTATGGCCTAGTCTCATCCTCCAGATGAGAGCATCCTTCCAGATCATGCCACTTCTCCCATAGCACTGACTCTGAACCCCTCATCCACCCTGCCCAAGCGCTACAGCCCACAAGCCTCTCCAGGACCTCACTGTCTCCCCTACCCCAATTGCTCTCCTTCTCCCTGCCTGGCCCCCTTGCTGCCCATGTCCACTCCCAACACACTCTGCCTTGGGGGCTTTGCACTTGCTGTTCCCACTGCCAGGAATGTCCTTCCCCTGATACACACAGAACTCACACTTTCAGGTCTTTGCTGCCCTGACCACCCTATTTAAAAGTATACACTCCCTCCACCCCTACATTCCTGTTGCATTTTTTTCCCTGCAACACAAATGAGCATCAAGGAAGGTAAAACTTACACTTGCTAAGTGACTTCTCTGGCTTCAGGAGCAGGAACTGTGTGGATATGTGAGCTGGGCAAGAAGATGGAGGTGAGAAGGTGGGAGTGAAGGAAGTGATGGAAGACAACTCTTTCGAGAAGGGTGCCAGCTGGCGGCTTTCCTGGCAGTCCAGTGTTTAAGACTCTGCACTTCCAAGGCAGAGGTCCTGGGTTTGAGCCCTGGTCAGAGAACTAAGATCCCACATGCTACACAGGGCAGCCTAAAAAAATAAGTTAATTAAAATCAAATTAAAACAAAAAAGAAAGCTGTCATCTAAGGGGAAGGGAGAGAGATAGCAAGAACTGGAGAGTGTCTGTATGTGACTTTTTCTGGGAGATTTAAGTGTGTTGGAGAGCTGCTGAGAGGGACCCAGCTGTAGGGAGAGGCCACTAGAGAGGGAGTGATAGACGGTGGGGATTAAACCCTGGTGGTTGCCAGGGGGGAGAACCGGCCTCAGATACCAGGATCGAGAGGGAAGGAAACAGGAAGGTAGCAGATGGAGGTGGGCATGGAAGTTTGACCCTGGGAAGAGAAAGGAGCTCCTATTCTTCCTCTTGGGCTTCCCTGCTGGCTCAGCAGTAAAAAAAAAAAAAAATCCACCTGTGATGCAGGAGACCAGGGTTCGATCCTGGGTCTGGAAGATCCCCTGGAGAAGGAAATGGCAACCCACTCCAGTATTCTTGCCTGGAGAATCCCCATGGACAGAGGAGCCTGGTGGGCGACAGTCTATGGGGTTGCAAAGAGTCGGACACAACTAAAGTGATTTATCACAGCCCGGCATTCTTCCCCTTGATTCAGGAGTTGAGGTGGTCTGCTGGGAGACCAGTGGTCACAGGCTGAAGAACAAAGGAGAAGGTTTGGGATCGTTAGCCACTGGAGAGTGAGTTGAGGAGAATCACCAACTGATGGAACCACCTGCTCTGGGTAGGGGTCTTGTTCTAGCAGGGCTGTGCCGCTCAGGGTTTCGAGAGAGCAAGCTGTGGTCACCCATACTGGCATAGCTGGGAAGCTCTAATGATGAGGTGGGGGTCGGAGGGGGCAGGGCTGTGTGGCAGCAGCTAGCACTATGGAAATGTGCCCCTGGCCACACATCATGGGCCGTTGTGGCCAAAGAGCCAGAAGTGTCACTTCCCTCCTACTTGGGCATTTGGACCCCAGTGCCAAGTTGGGGTTTGGGGACAGAGCCTCGTTCAGGGAACTGTCTCTCTCCTCGGAAGAAATTGCGCTGGAGCCGGGAGGAATGATGTCTAACTATGACACTTTACAAGGTGGTGGGGAGAGGCGGGGACCCATTAGGCCCGCTGCCATGGTCCCGGCAGCGCAGCCAGCTGCCCGAGTGCAAGGTGGTCCCCCCTGTCCTTTACGGCCTCGGCTCGGTGGGAGTGACACGGGCCCTGCTTTACGAGCTGCCAGCACGGCTTCTGCGAGCAGACCCGCTGTCCATAAGGGCTGTGTTTTATATTACGGGCAGGACGATTTATGGGCCGCCCAGCACTCGGCAGACAGCCATTTGGCCAGGGAAGAAAATGACCTAACACTTCAGATATTTGGAAACCAGAAAACAGGGTGCGTGTGTGTGTGTGTGTGGGCAGGGAGGGGGTAGGTACGTGGAGCTACGTCTGTCTACTGACTTACCAGGTATTGGAAAAAAGGAACAGCTTCATGAAAGCAGTTGGCTATAAAAATGAAATGCAATGACACATTTCCCCCTGGATGGGGCCTTTGCATCACACACGGACCATGAGGTTTTGGGGGAGAGAGGCAGGTAACCAGATGGTGGTTGCATGCATGCTCAGTCATGTCCAACTCTTACGACCCCATGGACTGTAGGCTCTTCTGTCCATGGGGTCATTCAGGCAAGAATACTGGAGTGGATTCCCATTTCCTACTCCAGGGGATCTTCCCGACCCAGGGATGGAACCCACATCTCTTGTGTCTTCTGCATTGGCAGGCGGATTCTTTACCAACTGTGCCACCTGGGAAGCCCCAGCCAGTAGGTGGCTGGTTCCTGCCAAATCCCCTGACTTTCAGCATGGCATATGAGAAAGTCTCCATGGGAGCTTTGCCCTATTTTATTGAAATATCTATTCAGATCTGTCTTCCCAAAAGGCTGCAAGCTCCTTGAAAGCAGGGCCAAGTCTCATTAGACCTTGCGTTCTTTATTTTTTCAGTTGTTTCTGGCCCGGAGCAGGGATTCAGTCAAGGATTGTTGAATTCACGTGTAAGTGGGAATTGTCTACCTGGGCACTGAAGTGATCTGCTAAGAGCCGACATCCCCGTTAGACAGTGAGCCTCTGGCCAGCAGGTACCTCGTCTGGGTCAGCTCAGGCCTTGACACATAAGTGAAAGTGAAAGTTGTTCAGTCGTGTCTGACTCTTTAAAATCCCATGGACTATACAGCCCATGGAATTCTCCAGGCCAGAGTACTGGAGTGGGTAGCCTTTCCCTTCTTCAGGGTATCTTCCCAACCCAGGGATCAAACCCAGGTCTCCTGCATTGCAGGAGGATTCTTTACCAACTGAGCTATGAGGGAAGCCCTCATAAGAAGGAGGGAATATGAGGGACGCCCTCATGATGCATAAGAAGCACCCAGAAATGTTGCTGCCCTGGGATGGGCTGAACAAACCAGGGCACTGTGGGTCAGATGACTGTCCATCCACTTGAATGGATTTGCAACTGGTGGAGCCCCATTTCAGACTTTGCTGGGAACAAGCTTCTGGTGGGTGGCTTTAGGCGGGTGGCTTCGGGGCCATTCCTTCTTGGTCTCTTGACTGCCCCTTCCTCCTCCCACTGACCTCTGAGTGCGGGAGGGTCCCAGGCTCAGTCTGCATCCCTTCCCTCTGTTTTCTCTCCCCAGCTGTGCTCACACAATGTCAAGACTTTTAACACGGTCTATGTGCTAATGACTCTGAAATGCAGACCTCACTCAGAAACTCTAGGCTGTAATATTTACCTGCTTGTTTGACATTCCCTTGGAGATCTCATAGGCATCATCATTTTAATTAATCCCCAAACTTTCTCCTCCAGGCTTCCTCATTTCAGTAAATGGCACCACCATTCACGAGTTGATTAAGGCAAGACCCCAAGAACCATGTGACATGGTAAAGTTTGTGTGGTTTGACTGGACCATGGGGCAGCCAGATATTCGATTAAACGTTATTTGGGTTTATGTGTATGAGGTATGTGCAAGGCTGTTTCTGGATGAGACTGACATTTGAGTTGGTAGATTGGGTAAAGTGTATTGCCCTTCCCAGTGGGATGGGCCTCATCTTATCAACTACGGGTTTGAATAGAACAAAAGGCAAAAGGGAGAACTGGCTCTCTCTGCCTGTCTTCAAGCTGGGACATTGGTCATTTCCTGCCTTTGGACTTGGATGATAGCTACCCCATCAACTCTACTGTGTCTTCAGCTTGCCCACCAAAGATCTTATGACTTCTTAGATAGATGTAGGTACAGAGACAGAGATGGAGATGGAAATATATAATTTCTCTTTTTTCTCCCACTTAAAAAAATTTTTTTTTTTATGTGGACCATTTGTAAAGTCTTTTTTGAATTTGTTACAACACTGCTTCTGCTGTAGGTCTTGGTTCTTGGCCCCGAGGCATGTGGGATCCCAGCTCTCTGACCAGGGATCCAAGCCACACTCGCCGCATTGGAAGGCAAGGTCCTAACACTGGACGGCAGGAAGTCCCTCTCTCATGTTTATTGATGGAATTCTACGGTAAGAAAGAGTTGTCTGTCTCTTCAATTTATGTATTTATTTTGTTTTTATTTATATCGGTATAGAGAGGTGAATGTTTAATTTACTCTTTGGGTTAAAAGCAAGCTAATGCCGTCATTTATTTTCTTGCACAAATAATTCTAGTCTTGACCATGTGAGCTGCCCGACGCCTGGGGCTGGGCCCGGTTCTTGCATGAGTTGTTTAATTTAACTCTTCACCGCAGACCTCAGAGCGAGCTGTTGTGATGTTCTCCAACAGCTGAGCAAACAGAGGCTCAGAAAGTGCGCCTGTTCACGGAAAGTCACCCAGACAGGTAGTGGAGAACACAGCTTCTCACTTCACCGGTGTCCCCTCGGGGCCTGAGCCCCTGCTCCTCCCACGCTTCAGCCGCCTCAGTCACCCAGGGGTCCCCAGTCACCTTCAGAGGGTGGTCACTTCCATTTCCAGTCAGAGGACCTGAGGCACAGATTGGCCTTCTGGCCGCCAAGGTCCCGTGGTGCCATCATGACTGGCAAGGTGTGATGCCCAGGATGCTGGATTCTGAGGGCCTCCACATGGCCTGGCATGTCATCTATTCCACACCCTCCTCCTCTCAACAAAACAGTTTTCAGTAATAATCTTGTAACAGAAAAGTATTAATGACTGGAAAAGAACACTTATTGGGAAGTTTCTCTCTTGCTAATATTACACACACACATACACACACACACAGTGAAGAAAAACTTGAAAGGAAAAGAAATCAAATATAATACTTCAAAGGAAAAGCATCAACAACACCTCTCCTGTCTACCTAACAATCTGAACTCTGATCCCCTAGTTACAGGCTGAGGTAATAGTGTTTTACATAAATAATTATCTTGTAACTAACAAGTGAGATTTAATAAAACAAAGACATCTGCAAAGGGTACAATTTAGGCAATTACTGACTCGTACAGTGATGTCATGTTTTATTTTTTGATTTACTGTTTTTTTCCAAAATAACCAGCCAATATTGAAAAATGTAAACTGAGATTTTAAAGAGACCATTCAAATTCTCCCAAAGGGTTCATGTGTGAACTAAAATCTGTGCTTACCGAACAAAAGCATTACACTATTTAACTGCTTTCAATTTCGAATACTAATTATCACAAGTTCTGGAATTTTCTCTTTAATCATTATACTTGAGCAGTTTCTTTCATTGGGAATTGGAAACATTTACAGTGCCTGAAAGAAGCTGGGATGATTCTGAAACTTGTTCTTACCCTTGTGACGTGGGTAGCTCAGTCTGCGTGTGTCAGGCACTAACTGTATAAACCTCAGTTCAGTTCAGTCACTCAGTCCTATCTGACTCCTTGTGACATCATGGACTGCAGCAGGCCAGGCTTCTCCGTCCTTCACCAACTCCCAGAGCTTGCTCAAACTCATGTCATTGAGCAGATGATGCCATCTAGCCATCTCATCCTCCGTCGTTCCCTTCTCCTGACTTCAATCCTTCCCAGCATCAGGGTCTTTTCCAAAGAGTCACTTTTTTATATCAAGTGGCCAAAGGTTTGGAGTTTCAGCTTCAGCATCAGTCCTTCCAATGAACACCCAGGACTGATCTCCTTTAGGATGGACTGGTTGGATCTCCTTGCAGTCCAAGGGACTCTCAAGAGTCTTCTCCAACACCACAGTTCAAAAGCATCAATTCTTTGGCGCTCAGCTTTCTTTATAGTCCAACTCTCACATCTGTACATGACTACTGGAAAAACCAAAGCTTTGACTAGACAGACCTTTGTTGGCAAAGTAATGTCTCTGCTTTCTAATAGACTGTCTAGATTGGTCATAGCTTTTCTTCCAAGGAGCAAGCATCTTTTAATTTCATGGCTACAGTCACCATCTGCAGTGATTTTGGAGCCTAAGAAAATAAATTCTCTCACTATTTCCACTGTTTCCCCATCTATTTGTCATGAAGTGATGGGAACAGATACCATGATCTTTGTTTTTTGAATGTTGGGTTTTAAGCCAGCTTTTTCACTCTCCTCTTTCACTTTCATCAAGAAGCTCTTTAGTTCTTCTTCACTTTCTGCCATAAGGGTGGTGTCATCTGCATATTTGAGGTTACTGATATTTCTCCCTGCAATCTTGATTTCAGCTTGCACTTCATCCAGCCCAGCATTTCACATGATGTACTCTGCATATAAGTTAAATAAGCAGGGTGACCATATACAGCCTTGACGTACTCCTTTACCAATTTGGAACCAGTCTGTTGTTCCATGTCCAGTTCTAACTGCTGCTTCTTGACCTGCATAGTGTATAAAGGGGAGTTCTCATATCTTCCATGCAAAAAACTAAATATAGAGCTACCATATGATCCAGCAGTCCCATTTCTGGGCATATATCTGGAGAAAGATCTAATTCAAAAAGACACATGTACCCCAGTATTCGTAGCAGAACTACTTACAATAGCCAGGACAAGGAAGTAGCCTAAGTATCCACTGACGGAAGAATGGATAAAGAAGATGTGCTTCACACATACAATAGAACCCTACTCAGCTATAAAAAAGAATGAAATAATGCCATTTGCAGCAACATGGATGGGCGTAGAGATGATCATACTAAGTGTAGTAAGTCAGAAAGAGAAAGACAAATATCATATGAAATCACTTATAGATGGAATCTAAAAAGAAAAAAAAAAAAAAGAAGAAATGAACTTACTTACAAAACAGAAAAAGACTCACAGACACAGAAAGCAAACTCATGGTCACCAAAGAGAACAAGGAATAGGATAAATTAGGAGGCTGGGCTTCCCATACACACTATACTATACATAAAGTAGATAAAAAAATGAGGGCTTACTATATAGTACAGGGAACTATCTTCAATATCTTGTAATAAACTACAGGGGGAAAGAATTTGAAAAAGATTTATATATAAATATATAAAACTGAATCACTGTGCTGTACCCCGGAAGCTAACACAGCGTGGTGAAACAACTATACTCCATGAAAAACATCATCCTCCATGTAGAAACTGATGTTTATTAAAGGCTAACTTATTCTTGCCTGGAAAATGGACAGGGGAGCCTGGTGGGCTCCCGTCCATGGGGTAGCAAAGAGTTAGACATGCCCGAGCAGTCCCACACACAATAAAAATGTGCTCATTGTGCTCACAAGTCTATCATGAAAACTAGCCAGAGCAACTATTTAGAACTTAGTTAAAGAAAGATTTTTCCCCAGAGGAAAATCTTACTACCAACATTGTTTAGATGACTGGTACAGGGTGACACTGACAAGCAGAGCGACTCAGCCTGTTTTATCATTGTTTTTATACTTTTCATCAAACATGCACCCTCATACTGTCCGCACCCAAAGTGGACCCCTCCCATCATCCACCCTTGGTCGTGAGGAGGTCCCACTCAACTTCTAGGTATCTTCTGCTAACAGGATAAAATAAAGGCAAGGCCCCTGGCCTTCTAGAAGCACAGCAAGTCATTTTCAGGCCCCGAGAGCCCTCAGCTCAGTCATGTGCCTTCCCTGTTTTTAAGGCCTAGCGCACTTCCTCCTTTCTTCAAACACTCGCCTGACATGCCCTTCTCGACCAAATGGGCACATAAAATCCCCGCCAACCGGCGCCCGCAGGTCAGTCTGGGCTCCACCAGGGCCCTGCTCACCCAGCACCGGGCCGCCCCTGGTGTCCCACTCTCCCTCCATCCCCAGCACCCATCATGGGGTTGGCAGGACTGCTGAAGGAGGAGGGGCAGCAGGACGCCAGTGCTCAGCCTTTCGTGAGGGGACCACAGCCAAGCGTGGAGAACCACAAAACGGGTAGAGGTCTAGAAGGCTTGGGGGCTGCCTTCAGCCTTCTTGGGCACGTAAACCTTGTTACTCAGCGCTCCTCCCCCACCATGTCCAAGCAGGCCGTGCTGGTAGGAGGCGGGGAGGGCTTTGTACTCTCTGCCCCGTGACACGCAAAATCCCGCACCCGGCACTGGATACCTGTCTCCTCACTTCAAACTCACAACCTTCCTGGCCTCATCGCCTGCCCGCTCACCAGCCTGCTCCCTACTCTGCAAGGCCTCAGCTGTGAGATCTTGCCCATCTCAAGGACCCCTGCTGACTGGCAAGTTCTCCTGCTTGTAAATCCCAGGGAAAGAGTCCTTCCTGAGAGCAGCCCTCCACCTCAACCCAGGGGTCTCCCCTTGGTCCACCCCGTGGTGTCCCAGCGGCTGCCCTGGTGGGGAGCTAACGTAATAGCCCTGTCTAATGCAGGGAGGTCCTATATTTATTGTGCCACTCAATCTACAAACGAGGATGCTGTAGAGAGGTTCCAAACTTGCACGAGGGCCCCTGAAGTTGGGCCTGTGGCCCTGCCCTGTGGTCCCCACCCCAGGGAAGCCTCTGGAAGGCAGCAGTGTGCGGCTGCCTGGTCTCCTGTGCCCCTCAGCCCCAGGTGATGGACGGCCTTCTGCTGAGACTTATGAGCTATTTGAAGCCGTCAACCAGCTCTGTGTAAATATCAACTCTGTTTGGCAAAATAGCTGGAGAGGGATTTTTATTTCTGCTGGGCATGATTATGAGTATTGATTTGAGAATCTGAAAAGTCAATAAAACAGATTAAACCTCCCGAAGAATGAACGCAGACCATCAACTTGTGTTGCCAAGGGCATGAAAGCGAGGTGGGTGGGGAGGAGAAGTCAGAACTGCGTCAAGTCCGGCAGCTCGCAGGCCCCACCCGCTGCTCAGCCCAGTCCTACCCCAGGCATTCAGGACACAGTGAACACACAGCCCTCCACCTGCAGGACACCTGGCTTGGCTCTGCTGGAAACTGACATCACGGGAATAATTTGGAGATTCTTTTTCTCTTTAAATTTGATTTTTCTTTGGAGGGGTAATTGACATACAACATATTAGTTTCAGGTGTACAACACAATGATTCAATGCTTGTAAACACTGCAGAATATCACAACAAATCTAATTGATATCTGTCATCTTAACATAGCTACAAAAAATTTGTTTTTCTTGGGATGAGAAGTTTTAAGATCTGTTCTATTAACAACTTTCAAATATACAGTGCAGTGTTCATATAATCACCACACCGTGCTGTACACCCCTGGGACATATCTAAGGTATGACTGGAAGTTTTTATCCTGACTCATTTCTCTGTCCCCCTGACCGTTGCCTCTGACAACCCCCAGTCTACTCTGTAACTGTGAGCTAGGGGTGGTTTTTTGTTTGCTTGCTTGCTTGTTTTAGATTCTACATATAAGTGATACTTATGGTATTTGTGTTTCTCTGACTTATTTCACTTAGCATCCTACCTTCTAGGTCCATCTGTTAGGCAGTTAGAATAGGAAAAATGAGTCCAAAATGGTGGTGGCTAAAAGACAAAGATGGGTTGAGGCCTCACCTTTGGGGTCCGCCTGCCCTCATGCCTCGAGGGTGGACTATACTTTGTCTAATAAAACTCTCCCGTCAGGAGAGTGTGTAATTTCATTGATTCTGTCTCGCTGCAACACAGATTTTAAACCATGACCAGTGTTACAGCTCAGTGACAGCTCAGCGTTTCAATCGGTAAACAAAGGATAGTACAACCTCAAGGCCTGAGGGTAGGGGGACCTCAAAGGAGAGACCTCAACCTGTCTTGGCTCCCTCTTTTTATATCTTCTGTCTCCTCCCCAAGTCTGCCCTATGCAAATTAGGGCTCGCCAGGACGGGGGTGTGTCTGTTTCACCTGAGGTTCTCTCTCGGGCTCATGGATTTTTCCTCTGTTCCCTTTTCACAGACTTTTCCCTTTCTTTGTCTTTTAGCCACTGCCATTTTGGACTCCTTTTTCCTATTCTAACACATCAAGTTCAGTTCAGTTCAGTTGCTCAGTCATGTCCGACTCTGCAACTCCATGAACCGTAGCATGCCAGGCCTCCCTGTCGATCACCAACTCCCGGAGCTTACCAAAACTCATGTCCATTGAGTTGGTGATGCCATCTAACCAGCTCATTCTCTGTCGTCCCGTTCTCCTCCTGCCTTCAATCTTTCCCAACATCAGGATCGTTTCAAATGAATGAGCTCTTTGCATCAGGTGGCCAAAGTATTGGAGTTTCTGATTCAACATCAGTCCTTCCATGAACACCCAGGACTGATCTCCTTTAGGATGGACTGGTTGGATCTCCTTGCAGTCCAAGGAACTCTCAAGAGTCTTCTATAACACCACAGTTCAAAAGCATCAATTCTTCTGTGCTCAGCTTTCTTTATAGTTCAACTCTCACATCCATACATGACCACTGGAAAAACCATAGCCTTGACTAGATGGACCTTTGTTGACAAAGTATTGTCTTCGTTTTTTAATATGCTGTCTAGGTTGGTCATAACTTTCCTTCCAAGGAGTAAGCGTCTTTTAATTTCATGGCTGCAATCACCATCTGCAGTGATTTTGGAGCCCAAAAAAATAAATTCAGCCACTGTTTCCATTGTTTCCCCATCTATTTGCCTTGAAGTGATGGGATCGGATGCCATGATCCTAGTTTTCTGAATATTGAGCTTTAAGCCAACTTTTTCACTCTCCTCTTTCACTTTCATC
The DNA here is from genome assembly GCF_019320065.1 of Cervus canadensis. Classification (NCBI taxonomy): domain Eukaryota; kingdom Metazoa; phylum Chordata; class Mammalia; order Artiodactyla; family Cervidae; genus Cervus; species Cervus canadensis. The sequence continues at coordinate 6,005,285 of NC_057400.1, read as the reverse complement.
AAGAGGCTGTTTAATTCTTCTTCACTTTCTGCCGTAAAGGTGGTGTTATCTGCATATCTAAGGTTATTGATATTTCTCCCAGCAATCTTGATTCCAGCTTGTGCTTCATCCAGCCCAGCATTTCTCATGATGTACTCTGCGTATAAGCTAAATAAGCAGGGTGACAATGTACAGCCTTGATGTACTCCTTTTCCTATTTGGAACCAGTCTGTTGTTCCACGTCCAGTTCTAACTGTTGCTTCCTGACCTGCATACAGGTTTCTCAAGAGGCAGTCAGGTGGTCTGGTATTCCCATCTCTTTCAGAATTTTCCACAGTTTATTGTGATCCACACAGTCAAAGGCTTTGGCATAGTCAATAAAGCAGAAATAGATGTTTTTCTGGAACTCTCTTGCTTTTTCGATGATCTAGCGAATTTTGGCAATTTGATCTCTGGTTCCTCTGCCTTTTCTAAAACCAGCTTGAACATCTGGAAGTTAACGGTTCATGTATTGCTGAAATCTGGCTTGGAGAATTTTGAGCATTACTTTACTAGCGTGTGAGATGAGTGCAATTGTGCGATGAGTGTATGCACCTAGCAGAAGCAGAAGATATTAAGAAGAGGTGGCAAGAATACACAGAAGAACTATACAAAAAAGATCTTCACGACCCAGATAATCACGATGGTGTGATCACTCACCTAGAACCAGACATCCTGGAATGTGAAGTCAAGTGGGCCTTAGGAAGTATCACTACGAACAAAGCTAGTGGAGGTGATGGAATTCCAGTTGAGCTATTTCAAATCCTAACAGATGATGCTGTGAAAGTGCTTCACTCAATATGTCAGCAAATTTGGAAAACTCAGCAGTGGCCACAGGACTGGAAAAGGTCCGTTTTCATTCCAATTCCAAAGAAAGGCAACGCCAAAGAATGCTCAAACTACCTAACACATCAATGTTGTGGCAAATGCCAAGATTTATTATTTCTTATGGCCAAGTAATATTCCACTATATATATATATATATATATGTATACACACCATATCTTCTTTATCCATTCATCCATTAGTGGAGACTTAGGTTGTTTCTACTACTACTAAGTTGCTTCAATCTTGTTTGACTCCTTTCAACCCCAAGGACAGAGGAGCCTAGTAGGCTATGTAAGCCAGACTGTAACTCACCAGGCTCCTCTGTCCATGGGATTCTCTAGGCAAGAATACTGGAATGAGTTGTCTTGCCCTCCTCCAGAGGATCTTCCCAAACGAAGGATCAAACCCATGTTTCTGGCGTCTCGTGCACTGGGAAGTAGGTTCTTTACCACTAGCAACACCTGGCCCTTGTTTATTTTTACTTTTGTTCCTTTTGTTTTGGAGTCAGATTCAAAACATCATCAACAAGATCTATGTGAAGGAAATTAGCACCCAAGTCTTCTTCCAGTTTTATGGTTTCAGGTCTTTTGTCCAAGTCTTTAATCCATGGAGCTCTTGATTAAAATAGTCCAAAGAGATTCAGCAAACTAGGGCTAACCCTGAGTGAATCCTGGTGTAGAAATAAAAACAAACCAAAACCAAAACAAAACAAACAGCTATAAAGAACAATCTTGAGGTAATCAGTGAAATCTGAATATGGACCTGATATTAGAAGATTTTAGAGAATTATTAAACATTTAGGTGTGATAATGGTTTTGCAGAAGAACGTCTTTATTCTTAGGAGACACATACTAAAGTATTTAAATAAGAAATGTCATGATGTCTTACTTTGAACTTACTTTGTCTATAATTTTCTTTTCCTTTCATGCCTTTGTTGGGTTTTATAACAGGATTATTCAGGCTTTCTAAAATGAGTTGGAAAGTATTTTCCTGTTCCTCTATTTTCTGAAAGAATTTATGTAAGATAAATATTATTTCTTTTTAACTGTTTGATAGAATTCACCAGTGAAAACATCTTGACTTGGGGTTTTCTTTGATAGATATAAGGCTGTTCAGATATTCTATTTATTAATTAGTCAGTTTTAGTACATTTTCTACATAAAATTGTTTTTCAAGGCATTTGTCCATTTTCTGTAAGTAGTCGAATTTCTTAGCATAAAGTTGTTCATAATATTTCCCTTTTTATTCTTTAATGTCTGTAGAAGAGCCAGTATTGTTTCCTTTTTTATTTATCATAGTGGTAATACCTGTTTGCTCTTTTAGTTTTTCTTGATCATTCTTGCTAGTGGCAAATCAATTTTATTTATCTGGTCAAATGACCAACTTTTTCCCCTAGCTTCTTTAGGTGAAAACTTAGGTCACTGATTTTAAATCGTCATTCTTTCCAGATATACATTTTTATTAGAAATTTACCTGTAAGTGCTAGTTTAACAGTATGCCATGAATCTTGATATTATGTGTTCATTATCTCTCAGTCAAAATGTTTTTAGATTTCCCTCATCATTTTATTTTTTTTACTTGTAAGCTATTTGTCATTTATATTGTTACAGAAAAACCCAAAAGAACTTTTTGGCCAACCCAAAAAATATGTTAGTGTCCAATACTTGGGATTGCCTAGGATTTGGGCTGTTTTTGTTTTTTGTTTTTGTTTTGCTTCCTAATTTAATTCTATTGTTGAAAACATATTCTATAAGGTTTCAGTCTTCTGAAGTTAACTGAGATTTACATTATGGTCTAGCAGATAGGTCTTCCTTTGTGAATATTTCACACACACGTAGGGAACATGTGTATTTTGCAAGCAACCCGGCTTGAATCCAGGTCTGCTATTTACTAGCCATGTGAATTAAGCAATAAATATAACTTCCCTGAGCTTCCAAATAGAAAATGAGAATAAATGATGATATTACTGATCTAAATAAGGTTGTAGTGAGAATGAAATAAGAAATTCTTAGCACCCAGGTCTTGCTCAGCGTTAGCCGTTCTCTGTCTCCTCCTCCTCCTCCTTCTCTTTATTATTATTACTGTGTGGCCACAATCATTACTGTTGCTATTGTTACCATTGCATAGGTGCAATCATCTTTAATTGAACTTCTGAAGTTGCTATTAAGCCATGCCCTCAGGAGAGTTTCTGGTGGATTATTTTACAGTCAGTTACAGAGTTTTTCTCATCATGTTGATTATTATCATCTTCATAACTAGACTGTGTGCTTTACATTTCCACCTGGAGGCTATTGTGGAAGGACGTACCGGCTCTGCCACATTCTTGAAGCCACAGGGGTATCCCTGGCCCAGACAAGTGAGGTCTTCAGAGCTGACCAACCTTCTGGGGACACCTGATGTTTGATAATGCAGCTTTCTCATCCTTGAGTTCTTTGATTTGTTACTTTGGGGTGGCCTAGAAAGTGTGTCTTTGGATGATTGTCATCTGTAGGACGCAAGGGTTGGAGGTCCTGATGAGACAGGTTGGGACTCTTTGCTGCGGTGCTTGCACCTAGACAAATGTCTCCGCAAGCAACAACAGCAAAACTACAGGGGACTGGGACTCCCGGGGTGGTCCAGGGGCTAAGACTGCACATCCCAGTGTAGGGAGCCTGGGCTCAATCCCTGCTCAGGGAACTAGGTCCCACACGCTGAGACTAAGACCCAGCACGGCCAGTAAATAAATAAAAATAATAAATAAATAAATAAAAACTATAAGGGACTAAAAACAACTGCATGTGTGCACAGCTGGGACAAATTATGGACAACAAGATGCAAAAAGACGCTCCCCCCACTCCAAAATAAAGTCCCAAGTGCTGCTTCTGAAGAGTCAGGAGATGTTAGGAGCAAAAGCAGGGCAGGCCCCCTTCACATGACACCACCTAAGGGATGGGCAGACCACCTAAGTCACCCCTCTGCCCAACCCCTGGACACACCCCTACCCCATGTAAGGAAGCAGCCTACTCCACCTCAGGGAGCAAGTAAGGGAACCTATTATTTGTTCTCACTCCTTCCTTCTGCAACAGGAAACCCAATAAAGATTTGTCTGAATTTCTTGCCTGGCCTCTTATCAATTTCTACTGATTGGGGAAGGCCTAGAACCCTGGTCAATATCACTCAGTTCTTGCATATTAGCTGCACTTTTTCCATTGTTATCTCTGGTGCTAGGTGATCTGTCTGGTTGTAACATCTCAGGCTGTGAACTTTCTCCTTCAAAATTGCCTCACTATGGCTCTATTGGCTTCTGGCATTAGAAGTAACAGAATAGAACTCTGACGCTAGCTGGATTCTTGTTCCTTAAGAAAGATCTCGTATTTTTCTGCCTAATGGCCTAAGGCTTTTTTTCTTCATAATGCAGTTCCAAAAGTTTTGCATGATAAGAGTATAAACATCTTTCCTGATCCTGTTTGATCCACATACACAGCTCTCTAGCTGGGAAATCTCTTTTTTATAATATATTGATCACTCCTTCCACATTCACAAACTGTTTATTGAGTACCTAGGTTCCAGGACTGGAATTCAGCAGTGAAGAGGAGAAAGCTCCTGCCCTCAGGGAGCTTCCAGATATTAAGGGAAACAGTCAATAATCAAACAAAAATGACAAACAAGAGCTCCAGGCAGCAGCAGGCAGGATTTTGGAGGGTAATAAAATTGCATGAGGGGTGGAGAATGCGGTTGGCAGGGAGGCCGCCTAGGGTGGCAGGAGAGGGTGAATGGTCTGGAATTTCAGCCTCTTCCTTGCTTCAGTTCAGTTTAGTTGCTCAGGCATGTCCAACTCCTTGTGACCTGATGGACTGCAGCATGCCAGGCCTCCCTGTCCATCACCAATTCCCAGAGCTTCCTCAAACTCATGTCCATCAAGTAGGTGATGCCACCCAACGATCTCATCCTCTGTTGTCCCCTTCTCCTCTGGCCTTCAATCTTTCCCAGCATCAGGGTCTTTTCCAAGGAGTCAGTTCTTCATGTCAGGTGGCCAAAGGATTGGCGTTTCAGCTTTACCATCAGTCCTTCCAATGAATATTCAGGACTGATTTCCTTTAGGATGGACTGGTTGGATCTCCTTGCAGTCCAAGGGACTCTCAAGAGTCTTCTCCAACACCACAGTTCAAAAGCATCGATTCTTCAGCTTCAGCACTCAGCTTTCTTTATAGTCCAACTCTCACATCGATACTTGACTACTGGAAAAACCATACCTTTGACTAAATGGACTTTTGTTGGCAAAGTAATGTCTCTGCTTTTTAATATGCTGTCTAGGTTGTTCAAAGCTTTTCTTCCAAGGAGCAAGCGTCTTTTAATTTCATGGCTGCAGTCACCATCTGCAGTGATTTGGAGCCCAAGAAAATAAAGTGTTTCACTGTTTCTACTGTTTCAGATGTATTTGTCATGAAGTGATGGGATCGGGTGCCATGATCTTAGTTTTTTGAATGTTGGGTTTTAAGCCAGCTTTTTCACTCTCCTCTTTCACTTTCATCAAGAGGCTCTTCAGTAACTCTTCAATTTCTGCCATAAGGGTGGTATCATCTGCATATTTGAAGTTATTGATATTTCTCCCAGTAATCTTGATTCCAGCTTGTGTTTCATCCACCCCAGCATTTCACATGATGAACTCTGTATGTAAGTTAAGTAAGCAGGGTGACAATGTACAGCCTTGATGTACTCCTTTCCCAATTTGGAACCAGTCTATTGTTCCATGTCCAGTTCTAACTGTTGCTTCTTGATCTGCATACAGATTTCTCAGGGGGTGAGTAAGGTGGTCTGGTATTTCCATCTGTTTCAGAATTTTCCACAGTTTGTTGTGATCCACACAGTCAAAGGCTTTGGAGTAATCAATAAAGCAGATGTTTTTCTGTAATTCTCTTGCTTTTCTGATGATTCAACAGATATTGGCAGTTTGATCTCTGGTTTCTCTGCCTTGTCTAAATCCAGCTTGAACATCTGGAAGTTCACAGTTCACGTACTATTGAAGCCTGTCTTGGAGAATTTTGAGCATTACTTTGCTAACGTATGAGACGAGTGCAATTATGTAGTAGTTTGAGCATTCTTTGGCATTGCCCTTCTTTGGGATTGGAATGAAAACTGACTTTTCCAGTCCTGTGGCCACTGCTGAGTTTTCCAAACTTGCTGACATATTGAGTACAGCACTTTCACAGCGTCATCTTTTAGGATTTGAAATAGCTCAACTGGAATTCCATCACCTCCACTAACTTTGTCGGTGATGATGCTTCCTAAGGCCCACTTGACTTTGCATTCCAGGATATCTGGCTCTAGGTGAGTGATCACATCATTGTGGTTATCCGGGTCATGAAGATCTTTCTTGTATACTTCTTCTGTGTATTTTTGCCACCTTTTCTTAATATCTTCTGCTTTTGTTAGGTCCATATCATTTCTTTCCTTTATTGTGACCATCTTTGCATGAAATGTTCTCTTGGTATCTCTAATTTTCTTGAAAAGATCTCCAGTCTTTCTCATTCTATTGTTTTCCTCTACTTATTTGCATTGATTACTGAGGAAGGCTTTCTTATCTCTCCTTGCTATTCTTTGTTATGCTGCATTCAAATGGGTATATCTTTCCTTTTCTCCTTTGCCTTTAGCATCTCCTTTCCTCAGCTATTTCTAAGGCCTCCTCAGACAACCATTTTGCCTTTTTGTGTTTCTTTCTCTTGGGGATGGTCTTGATCACCACCTCCAGTACAATGTCACGAACCTCTGTCCATAGTTCTTCAGGCCCTCTATCAGATCTAATCCCTTGAATCTATTTGTCACTTCCACTGTATAATCATAAGGGATTTGATTTAGGCCATACCTGTATGGTCTACTGGTTTTCCCTACTTTCTTCAATTTAAGTCTAAATTTGGCAATAAGGAGTTCATGATCTGAGCCACAGTCAGCTCCCAGTCTATTTTTGCTGACTGCATAGAACTTCTCTACCTTTGGCTTCAAAGTATATAAGCAATCTGATTTCGGTCTTGACCATCTGGTGAGGTCCATGCGTAGTCTTCTCTTGTATTGTTGGAAGAGGGTGTTTGCTATGACCAGTGTGTTCTCTTGGCAAAACTGTTAGCCTTTGCCCAGTTTCATTTTGTACTCCAAGGCCAAATTTGCCTGTTACTCTAGGTATCTCTTGACTTCCTACTTTTGCATTCCAGGCCCCAATGATGAAAAAGACATCTTTTTTGGGTGTTAGTTCTAGAAAGTATTGTAGGTCTTCATAGAAGCATTCAGCTTCAGCTTCTTCAGCTTTATTGATCAGGGCATAGACTTGGATTACTGTGATATTGAATATTTTGCCTTCAAAATGAACAGAGATCATTCTGTCATTTTTGAGATTGCATCCAAGTACTGCATTTCAGACTCTTTTGTTGACTATGAGGGCTACTCCATTTCTTCTAAGAGATTCTTGCCCACAGTAGTAGATATAACGGTCAACTGAATTAAATTCGCCCATTCCAGTCCATTTTAGTTTACTGATTCCCTAAATGTCTATAATTTCCTCAGTTCTGTCTCATCACAACAAAAATTCGAAATGACAGACCAGTGTTACAGCCTTCAGATGGACCAGTGTTACAGCTCCATGTTACAGCTCAGTTTTATTTAGAAAGTAAAGGAAAATACATCCTTGAGGCGTGAAGGCATGCTGACCCAAAAGAGGCAAAGAAAAGAGAGGCTCCCAGCCAAATTTTGGCTTCTCTTCTTATATGTTTTTCTCCTTTCCCTGGGCCTGCCCTATGTAAATTGGGCTAGCCGGGAATGCTGTTTATTTTACCTGAGGTCCTTGGACCTTCCTTTGTTCTATTTTCATGGGTTTTCCCCTTCCTTGTCTTTTAGCCACAACCATTCTGGACTCGTTTTTCATATTCTAACTACCTAACATATCGATGTTCACTCTTGCCATCTCCTGTTTGCCCACTTCTAATTTACTTTGATTCATGGACCCAATATTCCAGGTTCCTATGCAATATTGCTCTTTACAACATTGGTCTTTACTTCCATCACCAGTCACATCCACAGCTGGGCGTGGTTTTCACTTTGGCTCCATCTCTTCATTCTGTCTGGTGTTATTTCACAGTCTTCTCCAGTAGCATATTGGGCACCTACTGACCTGGGGAGTTCATCTTTCAGTGTCCTATCTTTTTGCCTTTTCATACTGTTCATGGGGTTCTCAAGACAAGAATACTGAAGTGGTTTGCTATTCCCTTCTCCCAGTGGACCACATTTTGTCAGAACTCTCCACCATGACCCATCCATCTTGGGTGGCCCTATAGGGCATGGCTCATAGTTTCATTGAGTTAGACAGGCTGTGGTCCATGTGATCAGTTTGATTAATTTTCTAAGATTGTGGTTTTCATTCTGTCTGCCCTCTGACAGATAATGATAAGAGGCTTATGGAAGCTTCCTGATGGGAAAGACTGACTGTGGGAAAACCTGGGTCTTGTTCTGATGGGAGGGACCATGCTTAGTAAAACTTTTAAGTTTTCTGTTGATGGGTGGGGCTGTGTTCCCTTCCTGTTGTTTTACCTGAGACCAAACTATGGTGGAGGTAGTAGCTCCCACTAAAGTTGGAGTTTTTGAGTAAGGGGTCAATGTCTGTCCCAAGACATATCCTCTAAATAGTCTATGGCGACTGAAGCAAACCCTCCTGGAAGGATGCCCTTCTAAAAGGAGGAAAAGGGGCAGGGCACAACTTTTGAAAGAATGACATAGGCCTAAGGACACAACATAAACTTATTAGAATCAAATGGGACCAAGATGGCAGACAAGACTAGACCTTGATCCTCAGTCAGCAAGGGAAATGACACACCAGAGATGCCATGACAGTTCCAAGCACTGTTAAAAGACCAAGGAGTGGTTGTGGCCCAAATCCTGGAAATCCCCACACCTTTCGCTGAATAGTTGGGATAATCCTCCCAATCCTCATTAACATATGAAACTGCCCAGCCCATAAAAACTAACAATGCCACAAGTGGCAGCCACACACACCCTCTGCAACATACACCCGCACTCTGCCACATACACCCACACTCTGTGGAATGCGCTTCTTTCTGTATCTAAATAAACCCACTTCTTACCTATCACTTTGTCTCTCACCAAATTCTTTCTGCAATGAGACATCAAGAACCTGAGCTTCATTAGGTCCTGAAACCAGGTGCTATGGGTTTTGGCTGGGTCTGAGTCCCCATCCACGTGGGTTCAAGTCCCAGTCAGGGTTTTGGCTGGGTTCGAGTCCCAGCCATGTGGGTTTAAGTTCCTACTGGGTTTTGGCTGAGTTCGAGTCCCAGCACATGGGTTCAAGTTCCAGTCTGTGGTAAACGGTTTCACCCTGACTTTCAGCCTGTTCAGCTGGGAGCCCTGGATACAGGGGCATAGTAAGAGGACAGGAGGGAGCTGAGACTTCCACACCCAAATCTGCACTCTTAGGACATAAGTCTGGCATGTCTCACAGAGAGATAAAGAGTAACACATATGGCACTTCTACCCACTTCCCTTGTTTTCTATAGAACCAGTCTAGTTGTTAAACAGTATTATAATTGAGGCCCTTCAACCGGCCAGCGTTCCCTGTCTTCCAAAGAACATTGTGGCCATTCAGGATCACGGAAGAAGATTAGGCATATCTTTTTTTAAACTCTGGGGATCAAATTTGTCTCAGTTTTTTAAAAATACATTTGAAAGGAGTGGCTCTGGAACTGCTAGCTCCCATCTTGTTCTGAAGATCCCGGATGAGCCCCCAAGATGATAGCTTACAGAGAACGATGTCGGATTTGTGATCTCCAAAGAAGATTTAGTTTTGGGACCAGGGACCAGGCTTGATCACTCAAGAGCTTTTGTGTAGCAGAGTTTTATTAAAGTGAAAAAGGGAGAGAGAAAACTTCTGACACAGACATCAGAAGGGGGATGGAGAGTGCCCTCCTTGCTAGTCTTAGCAAGGGAGCTATATACTTTTCAATTGGTGATGAGCTTAACTGTGACCTCTCTGGAATGAAAAATGCCTCATCAAGTACTTTCATCTTCCATTTGTTGAGGTTTTAGTTCTGTAAAGGCCTTCCCTGGCCTTTACAGTGAAGAGTCTGCCTGCAGTGTGGGAGACCCGGATTCAGTCCCTGGGTTGGGAAGATCCCCTGGAGAAGGAAATGGCAACCCACTCCCATATTCTTGCCTGGAAAATCCCAAGGACGGAGGAGACTGGCAGGCTACAGTCTATGGGGTTGCAAAGAGTTGGACTTGACTGAGCAACTTCACTTTCTTTATCTTTAGTTCTGTAAAAGAACTCAAAGATATCCTTATGTGTTCCTTGAGGCAGAGGCAGAGCCCTGTCCCAAGGCTTCACTATTGTTTCTTGGCTGCTCCTCCCTTGTCTCTGCATCCCTTCCCTTACCTGATTATCAACTATCTGAACCTGCTTATCAGAACTCAGGGAAAGTCACGGAGGCCGGAGCCTGTTCCCTACAAACAGGAAACAGGGGACACAGAAAGGCTTCCATACCCAGGAGCCCCACAGTGTCCTGCTTGGTTTCACCTTCAATATATAGTTATAAAATGTTTATCGTTTGCTTCTATATTATTTCCAGCAACCTGGGAGAACTTACCAAAATGTCCTTCACTCATCCACCATGCCATCAATTCAGTTTTTCCCACTTCCTCATGTTCTTTTCTGCCTCTGGGGAGGATATTGAGTCCTTAAAATGACTTTGACTTTCTCTCACTGTGGTCCTTTTCCACGGGTGTCATACAGAAGTCTGCTTTCCTAGCCTCACACTTGGGTGAGGGTTATGAAGTCCCACCATGTTCTCTTCAGTGATGTTCAGAGGGTAGGACAGAAGCCCTCTCCTCGTTGTGTGCCATGGGCTCTGGGGCTAGATAAGTTCCACCTGGATGACAGATGAGAGCAGGTTAATGAACACAGCACCCAGTCCCAGCCCTGAGAACACAGGCACTGGGGCAGCCCTGTCTGGAGACCCTCCACTGGCTTGGGCCGTCATGCCCAACGGATGGATCTCACAGACACTCCTGGTGGCCAGAAAGCGCCGCCACCTCTGCCTTGACTTGTGGAGAGAATTTGGAGGGGCAAAGAATTGCACAAAACCACATACTATTCTGCCTTGAAGTTTCTCTTCGGAGCCCCCCAAAGCCCCACAGCTGGAGAGGTTATTTATGTTAACCTCGTATTTAGAAATTAAGCTCCGATTTAGAAATTAAGGATTGTAATTTAGCATTAACCCAGATGTCAAGACATAATGAGACACACTGTGGGGGAAATTGGATTCCATATTGCCAAAGACCCATTTTATTTATAATAACCAGCCACTCACATCCTGCCAATATTGATGGATCATATGTTTAAAATTTTGATAGCTCATTCATTTCTATAATTACATTTATTTCAAATTAAATAAGTCTTGCACACCCTTGATATACAAAAAGACAAAATTAATTTGTGGATCAGAATTAACCTGCCATTCAACCCCCAGAACTGTCCTTTCTGAAAGCCCTTGAAGAGCAACATTCTGCCATTCCACAGATGATGATTTGCATATGAACCATTTTTAACCTGGAAGGGGCTTATCCTGGAGCTTAGAGGGAAGTGTCATTGCAAAGGGGATAGGGTGACTCACTCATCAACAGGCCTAGATATGGAGATGGGGTCTTTTGCCAATAGAGCCGATCTGCTTAGAAAACAGCAAAAGCGATCAGGGGACAGCTGTTTGGTGTTGCAGGGAAGGTGTGATCATTGGCATTTGTCCCCAGTACTCTAGTTACTGGTGAGTGACCTTGAACGGGATTCACACAACTGCCTTTTACTGAGCAGTGAAGAAATGCCCACTGCTTGCTGCCTGCCCACACCCCTGGCTGGGGCCTATCTCCTGGCCACAACTGACTTGACAGGTGGGTAGAGTCAAAGGCAACGTGGCTGATCCACTGGGCATGGAGACCTGTGGAATGATGGGCTGTGTGAATGAGGCTGAGGGATTGCGCTCACCCCGAGTCTACCCCATGCACACTGTGGGGACACTGGCCTGCAGAGAGGGTGGAGTCGCCTGGCGGAGCCGGACACTGGGCAGAATGGAGAGAGAGAGACTGGAGAGGGATGGAGAGAGAGCCCTTTGCCCTTGACTCTGACTCTAGCCCCCTGCCCGCCAGCTGTCCTTGGTTTCCTGTTCTTGGCCATCAGAACTTGCTCTGCATTTGATCAGGACACCCTCTGTTCTGATCCACTGGAAAAGACCCTGATGCTGGGAAAGACTGAAGGCAACAGGAGAAGAGGGCAGCAGAGGGTGAGATGGTAAGACAGCATCACCGACTCAGTGGACGTGAACTTGAGCAGACTCCAGGAGACAGTGGAGGACGGGGAAGCCAGGGGTGCTGCGGTCTGTTCGGTCCCAGAGACTCAGACACAACTTAGTGGCTGAACCACAACAACCTTCTTGTGAGCTGGAAGACTGAGAGGCCTCGACTCTGAGCCGAGCCCCGGATTCAGGGCAAGGTCTCTGCCTCCGTAAACACATCCTCTGGGGCAGGAGTCGTCAGGAGCGCCACGCGGTGCCCCCTGGTTACGGCCTAGGGCGCCCACCCCCTCTGTGCCTCCGTGCCGCTGTCTGTCACGTGGACCTAACGCCTTCCCTGCAGGAGCCGTGCAAAGACAATGGTAACGGGTGAGAAGCATCAGCCCAGCGCTTGCACATTGTAAGTGCTTCCCAAGTGGCGAAAGAAGAAAAGATAAGGCTGTGAACAAAAAGATATTCAGGGAAGGGAGATCAGGATGAAGGCCTCTGAATCTTGGAAGAGAAGGAAGCAAAAGAGGACAGCAACTCCTGGATGGGGCCAGGACGAGAGATGCAAAAGCTGGCAGGTCCCAGTGTGACAAGAGAATGTGGGAAAGAAGTAGGGTATCACTGAGGTCTGAGATGTGACCCTAGAGAAAGGGAGTGGCTGGGATGGTGTACGGATTTTCACAGGTTAGGGTTAGGGCTCTGGAGTGCGGAGCTGAGGTAACTGTAAGAATAAATCCATGAGACCTGCCAGGGTTCCTGAAACAGCAGAGAGAAGTGCCTAGAAGACAGGGCGAGGACTCCGTTCTATCCTAGGACTGTTGTGGGTGGTCAAGATGGAGCCACAGACCTTGGCGAGAGAGCAGTCAGGCCCTGGATCTGAGCGTAAGTCTGGATAGGACAGGACATACCTTATACAGGTACCAGCAAGATGGCCCTGAGACAAAAACACCCTCCCTCAGGACATCTGCTTAATCTCCTCTCCCTCCCCCAATTCCCTGGTCACAGGTGTGTTGGGAGTCGTGCATTGGGAGAAATTCTGAATTGATATAGTTTTAAATCCACGATAGCTAAGAAATCTCTGATTGTGACTTGGTTTACTCCCAGGAGACTAGGAGGCATTCAACAGAATGGGTCTCAGCATTAGAAGTTAAGTGATGATCAGATATAGAGAACAGAATTGTGGTTGCTAAGGGTGAGGATAGTGGGGGAAGGATGGATTAGAAGTTTGGGATTAGCAGAGGCAAACTACTATATAGAGAATAGATAAACAACAAGATCCTACTATATCGCAAAAGGAATGATTCAATATATTCAATATCCTATGGTAAACCATCATGGAAAAGAATATGAAAAAGAATGTATAAGTATGTGTAATTGAATCACTTTTCTGTATAGCAGAAATTAATACAACATTGCAAATTACAATTTTTAAAAATTTATAAAGAAAAGCAATGAACTTAAAAAAATCTAAATGCCCCTGCCTCCGCAAAAGAGAAATTAAATGATGCTAGCTAAATATGGAGATTTGCTCTTGCATACTTGAATCTTGTAAGTGTGAAATTTAGTCCCTGGAACTGGCATTTCACAGTCCCACCCTCTCCCCAAGAGAATGAGGAGACTCTCCAGTGCTTGGGAACCATGTCTAACAGGAGAATCTCCAGGGAGGCGTGTGACTGTCTTCAAAGGGTTGAACAGCTGGCCCGTGGCAAAGGAAATAGGTGTTTCCTCTTCAGAGTTGAGGATGTTAGTAGTTTTGGGAGAGGAACCGGTCATCAATTCAGGCTGAGAGAAAAAGGTTTCCCGGCCCCGAGCTCTCTGTCCTGGGTGGGTGGGTGGCCCCAGCATGGAGGATTATATTAGTGGCTGCAAAGAAAAAAAGATGTCTATATCCTCTCTAACTTGGAGGTGGAGACCTGCCTATCCAGAGCTGCTGTCCTTTGCATGGCTCTAGAATGAAAGGGTGAATAAAATCCAAGGCCAGGGACTTCCCTGTGGTCCAGTGGTTAAGGCTCCCCCTTCCGATGCAGGGGCTGTGAATCTGATCCCTGGTTGGGGTGAAAAAAGCAAAACACGAAACAGAAGCAATGCTGTAACAAAAAATGGCCCACAGCAACAACAACAAAACTCTTAAAAAAAAAAAATCCAAGGCCAGACCCTGGGGACACCCAGGCCCCGAGTCAGTGCTGCAGGGAAAGTGACATTCCTTAACCCCCTCCCGCAGTCTCCACAACAAACCAGTGATATTTGGAGTTATCATCTTGATTTTACAGTTGACAAAACCAATTCAATGGGAGTAATGAACCTGCCCAAGGTTACGCCCTTACTAAGCAGCAGAATCAAAATGAAATCACATCTCTTGTGCCCTTCCCAAACATTCCAGATTTCGTTAAACAACCTTTATTCTAAGAGGAAACATTTCAGAAAACCGAACATTTAAAACCTCTTTATTACATTCTGTGGACTTCAGAGAGAATTCTGAAGTATAAACCAGCTCCAATGAATCCTCACTTTGGCACAGGCACAGGGGCAATCCTTTTGGCATCTTTCTGCACCTCCAGAATCCAGTGCCCTTTGCCTCCCCTCCCCAGAAGTGTCTCACTCTTGGTACCAGATAAATATTTCAGAACATTTGGGCCTGCAGAAGGAAGCAGGAAAAAGATCCCTTTGTGTGTTTCTGGGACATCGTGGATGGGTTGTCAGGGGCTTCTTGCCTGGCAAGTACTGCAGGCAAGAGAACCATCCAGGTGATGGATTTGGGTCTCCAGCCCCATCTCCCAGGGGGCTCATCCATCATCTAGTCCATCAGGGCTGCACCGTGCTAGCTTAGTTACCTGCTAAGAAGACGGTTTGTGGCTGCTACTTAGAGATGCCACTTAAAATTCAGTACTCACCAAGGGCTCCACGCACTGTAGACTCTGGATAGTTGTCACATGAATTTGGGAGGGAAAGAAGCAATAGAATCTGGAATGTATTTGCCCACAGGATCCTGACGCAGAGAACCCTGAGCAGGGCACTGGGGCCACAGGGGCCAAGACTTCTGACCCTGCCTTGCCCAACCGGCCACCCCTCTATCAAATGGGGCCATCAGTGACCAATCTGCAGACCCACCAGGGGCCATGAGCACTGCAGGGGATGGGGAAGGAAGCACCAGGGTCTCTGCAGACCCAGTGTCCATCAGGGTCCCCAAGACCTGGTGCTTCAGCCAGTTCTACAGGGAAACAGTTCTACATTGTTTCAGACAATGAACAACAGAACTGCTCCTCAGTTTCTCATAGTGTTTCCTGATTAATCTGATAACAATTAGCCCTCTAATGCCATGTGTCAGCTTGACTGGGCCACAGTCCCCAAGGATTCAGCCAAGCGTTGTTCTTGATATTTCTGTGAGGGTGTTTTTGGGTGAGATTTCTATCTAAATGAGTGGCCTTTGAGTAAAGCAGATTGTCCTTCATAACATGGGTGGGCCACATCCAACCAGTTGAAGGCCCTGAGAACAAATGGCTGACCTTGCATGAGCAGAAAGGAGTCCTGCAGCTGACTGCCTTTGGACTGCCTCTGAAGCACTCATTCTTCCTGGCTGGCCAGCTGACTGCCTTTGGACTGCCTCTGAAGCACTCATTCTTCCTGGCTGGCCAGCAGACTGCCTTTGGATTTGCAACTTTCTCCTGAGTCCTTGCCTAGCTGGCCTCTCCCACCAGGTTTGGGATTCACCAAGCCTCTGTAATCCTGTGAGCCAATTCCTCAAGACAAATCTCGTTATGTAGTCACATCCTATTGATTCTGTTTCTCTGGAGAACAGTGAGTCATAGAGCATCTAATGCTGTATCTGCACCTGGTTCTTTTTTGTTTAATAAATATCAATAAGGTTTAAGAAATAAGCCAATATTTATTAACAACGACAACAACAAAAGCTACGTCTCTCCCCAGATGGCACCTAATAGAACACTTCCGTAACTCAGGTTTCCCTCGAGGAGAGAAGGAACGTTTGCTCCCATGAGAGGCCTGGGCGGGCAGAAGCACAGAGAGTGGCCCCTGCCGTGTCCAGGGCGCTGATTCTGTGCCAAGTGGAACCCATCGCAAGCAGCTCAGCACAGGCTTCGTGTGCTGGGCTCTAGCACCGTCCCCAAGACAGTGCTTTGGAGAGTAAGTGTCAGGGTGCTTTCAGCTATGAGGTGGAGAAGCTCTGACTCCACCTGCTGAACCAACCACATGAAAGGTGTCAGCTCCTCTAACCGAAAATGCCCATGGGGCCAACTTCAGACGGTTGAGGGTTGGTCCAGGCAAGGGAGCCAGTGTATTTCCATGATGCTGCTTCTCATGTCACAGTGACAACTTCATCCTCTGTTTTCTAAGGCTCCAGTAACAAATGTCCACAAACTGGGTTGATTAAAATAACGGAGGTTTATCTTCTCAGAGGGCTTCCCAGGTGGCTCAGTGGGAAAGAATCCACTTGCCAAGCAGGAGACTCAGATTCGATCCCTGGGTTGGGAACATTCCCTTGAGAAGGAAATGGCAACCCATTCCAGTAGTCTTGCCTGGGAAATCCCACGGACAGACAAGGGTGACAGGGTTGTATGGTCCATGGGGTTGCAAAGAGTTGGACACTACTTAGCCACTAAATAACAGCAACATCCTGTCAGAGACTAGAGGCTAAAAGTCTGAAATCCAGGTGGTCCCAAGGCAAGGCTCCCTCTGTGACTCAGGGCAAAAATCCTTCCTCCCCCACCCCAGCTTCCCAGGGCAAAATCCTTCCTTGCCCCTCCCAGCAAGCCCGGAATCCCTCAAACTGTAGCCGGTATATCTCAACTCCACCTGTATCTTCCCTTTGTGTGTTTTTATCAGGACATCAGAGATGTGGGATTTAGAGCCTACCTATGCAGGGTGATCTCATTGTAATTTATTACATTTCTGGAGACCCTCTTTCCCAGGATTTCCCAACCACATTCTGAGGTTCCAGGTGAATTGGGCGGGGACACTTCACCCCTCTCTGGCCTCCTGCCCTTTCAGATACCAGAGAGACGGAAAGACAAATGAGGAGACGGGCCTGGTGGACACAAAGGTGTCTTCCCAACTAGGGAACGAAAGCTCCAGGGCAAGTGTTGGGGGGCTCTACTCAGACCTCCTGGATCCTCTTTGTGGACTCTGCAGGCCTCTGCCTCCCAGTGCCTGCACCTGACGCTGCATAGAGGCTGCCCTTGGCATCCTGGTGAACCTCATGCAAAGAATAAGGGAGTTTTCATCTCAGGGGGCGGTCCTCTGCAAGCCCAGCTCCCTTGCTTCCTGGGAAGGGCGACTCACACACCTGAGCTCCCCTGGAGGACCCTTCTCCCTCTGCAGCTACCTTCCCAGGACCTTACCTGAGGTCACAGCCTGGCTTGGCTTTTCCCACGCCCCCAGTGGTCCCCCAAGAGTACTTCCATCACAAGGCATTGACTGGGGATCTTTGTTTCAGAGTCTGTGTCTGGGTAAGGTTGCCGAATTCAGCAAATAAAGATACAGTTCGCAGTAATAATAAAATAAAGGTTAGTCATACTTAATAAGTAAAATTAAAGTCTTTCTTATTATTTAATTTTTATTTTTAAGCATTTTAAAATTGAAGTACAGTTGATTTATAATGATGTGTTAGCTTCAGGTGTATAGCAAAGTGATTTATTTATTCATATATACATATATATTCTTTCTCAGACTTTTCCATTAGTAGGTTATTATACAACATTGAAAACACAGTAAATTAATAAAAGCCCAGTGAACTTTGAATTTCACATCAAGTTAATTTCAACAACAAATTAATTTTTAGTGTAAATATGTCCCACGAAATATTTGGGACATACTTATATGAAAAAATAATTGGTTGTTGATCTGAAATTCAAATACAAGTGGGTGTCCCGTATTTAGCTCTGCTACTTTTGAGGAACCTCATTTCAGACAAACTGTGCTCTGGGAGAACCAGCTTAGGACATGATCTTGTTCCTGAACCAGACTGCTACAAGAGGAGGCAGACAGTCCTGTTAGGATCCAACCTGGGTCTGGGGGGGATACCGAGTCCTCCCAGACTGTGGGGCCGGGCACTCCAGGTGGGAAACGGAGGCGATCATAAGGACTGTGACCACGTAGAAGTGAGCAGAGTTGGATCTCATCATTGGCAGTGGCTGTGATCCAGACTAGCGGTCCCCAACCTCCGGGATCTAATGCCTGATGATCTGAGATGGAGTTGATGTATTAATGATGGAAATAAAGTGACTCAAGCACATTACATCTATTGTAATGTGCTTGACTCATCCCAAAACCATCTCCCTGACTGTAGTCTGTGTAAAAACTGTCTTCTATGAAACCTGCTCCTGGTGCCAAAAAGGTTGAGGACCACTGGCGTAGAAAGCCATGGTGAACACTGGTTTATGACACTGAACCATCGCTCCCAGGGAAAATACAGGATCAGGGTCCTGGGCCTGCAGTTACCACATTTTGGTCCACCAATCAGTCTAGAACCTTGAGTGTTTCTGTGTAAAGACACTGCATCTAATCTACACTGTTGATCACTCACACTCAACTCACGGCCAACAGTGCCATAACTCATGAATGGAGGAAGCTCATCTGACTCAAAAGTCTCTCCAAAAGTCACACACAGCCTTCTCATCCATGGGATACTAGATAGTACTTTAGCACTCACCAGAAGGGTGTTTTAAACAGTGAAATCACCCACAGAAAGCACAAAAATGTGAAGACCATGATGTTAAGCAGACCATGAAAAGGACACGAGGTTACTTGTAGTCTGAGCTGAAACAAGAAGGCAGGTCCTCGTTTTGCCCAAGTCCAGAGGGGGACAGGCACATCGAGTGGCCCCGTCTCTGCCCTGTGCTCGGGCCCATGTGCATGCACGCATGCTTAGTTTCCCAGTCCTGTCAACTCTTCACACCATGGACTGCGGCCTGCCAGGCTCTTCTGTCTGTGGGATTCCCCAGGCAAGAACACTCAAGTGAGTTTCCATTTCCTCCTTCAGGGAATCTTCCCAACCCAGGGATCAAACCCCCATCTCCTGCCTGTCCTGCACTGGCAGGCGGATTCCTTACCACTGCACCACCGTGAAGCCTGCTCGTGTCTGCAAAGGACCCCAAAAGCAAACACTGCGAGTATTGATCTAGGGGTTACAAGTACCTTTTAACAAGTAGACAAATGCACAAATACAGAATCTAGGAACACTGCTGTGTATAAAATAGACAACCAACAAGGACAAACACAGGGAATGTATTCAATATCTTATAATAACCTATAATGGAAAAGAACCTGAAAAAGAATATGTGTGTGTGTGTGTGTGTGTGTGTGTGTGTATAACTGAATCACTTGGCCATACACCTGAAACTAACATGACATTGTAAATCAACTATATTCCAATAAAAATAAAAATTTTAAAAATAGCCACGAAGAATAGAGAGAGAAGTCCTCAGCTGTGTCCAACTCTTTGCCACCCCATGGACTGCAGCCTGCCAGGCTCATCTGTCCATGGGATTTTCCAGGCAAGAATACTGGAGTGGGTTGCCATTTCCTTCCCCAGAGGATCTTCCTGACCCAGGGATCGAACCCAGGTCTCCCGCATTGCAGGCAGACGCTTTATTGTCTGAGCCACCAGGGAAGCCATGAAGAATGAGAATGGCTATACCTGCAAAGCTTCATTAGAGGCTGTTTGCAGAGCTACCTGTGCTGGTTTCAAGTATACTCACATTACGTTTACCTTCCGAGAATCCCCTCCTATGAAAACAGAGGGGCCAGCTCGGTAAATACAGAAGGCGGACAGACAGCTCTCGTGAGGGACACTGTTTGCATAGCTATCAGCTTGCAGCCTTTACCTGCTCTGTCAAGGGGGCAGCTAGCCCTGCACCCAGCGTACACAGTAATCAAGTGCCAGGCACTGCCTCCGCCGGCCTCTTCAGCACCTGTACGATGTGGAATTCCTGAACTCGGCCCCATAGCATTCATCTCTAAACAGACCGCTTGCTTCTTTT
This sequence comes from Cervus canadensis, assembly GCF_019320065.1. Classification (NCBI taxonomy): domain Eukaryota; kingdom Metazoa; phylum Chordata; class Mammalia; order Artiodactyla; family Cervidae; genus Cervus; species Cervus canadensis. The sequence goes on along the minus strand of NC_057400.1, from coordinate 5,985,142 downwards.
TGTTTTTTTTCATTTATTTTTATTAGTTGGAGGCTAATTACTTTACAATTTTGTAGTGGTTTTTGTCATACATTGACATGAATCAGTCATGGATTTACATGTATTCCCCATCCCGATCCCCCCTCCTACCTCCCTCTCCACCTGAGTCCTCTGGGTCTTCCCAGTGCACCAGGCCCGAGCACTTGTCTCATGCATCCAACCTGGGCTGGTGATCTGTTTCACCCTAGATAATATTACCTGCTTGCTTTTTAAAAGCAGGGAAAAGCCATGCCCTGAGCCACTTTGCAAGTTGCTCCTACGATGCACGCAGCCATCTGCTACCAACTCTTCTCACATGTCTGAGGCCCTGGAAGGACTGTTTAACCAAGAGTTGTTATTTTAAGAGTTTAGAAGGGATCATCCACCCAAGCCCTTATTTATCTCTTGAAAAGTTTTTTTCTTTCAGATTGACTGTTTGCTCAAAACAATCAAAACATCAAAAAGTTTTCCTTGTTAGAGGGATGAATTGGGAATTTGGGGTTAGCAGATGCAAACTATTGTATTGAGGATGGATAAAACAAGGTCCTACTGTATAACCCAGGGAACTATATTCAATGTGCTAAGTCATTTCAGTCCTGTCTGACTCTGCGACCCCATGGACTGTGGCCCTGCTACGCTCCTCTGTCCCTGGGATTCTTCAGACAAATATCCTGATAAACCATAATGGACAAGAACACAACAAACATGTATATCTACGTATAACTGAATTGCTTTGCTCTACAGGAGAAACTAACACAACATTGTAAATCAACTATACGTCAATAAAATAAACTGAAAAAAATTTTTTTCCTTGACTAGAGCTCATAGGCTTCTCTCAGAGAGACGGACTCAGCTGTCCATCTATTTTCCCAGACACCAGAAGGGTAGGTTGGCAGAACTTCACTGGGGCAGGGAGGTTGGAATGGGGGGGTGGGCATGGTCAGGTATTGTCACATCAGGCCTCCCATAGATAGCATTCATGATTTTTTATTTTCCCCAATTTTTTATTTTGATGGATTTTGCCATTCTAAAATTAATTTTATCTTTCCCAAGAATTGTGTAGGGTTGGCCAAAAGTTTGTTTGGATTTTTTCCATAAGGTAGTATGGAAAATTCCGAAAGAGCTTTTTGGCCAACGCAATATATGCATACAGGTCTGGAATCAGCTATTACTAAAAGGCCTACACAGTAATCGCTTAGCCACCAGCCCCTCCCCACACAAGGCATCTGCTTCGGCCTCTCTTAACCATTTCCTGAAGCTGACAAACTTCTTGGTAATAAGACGCTTCTGTCTTACTGATTGGACCATCATGGTGTGTTGTGCAGGTCTCCTACCAGGATGGCTGAGGCTTCAACTCTCCCCACCCTCATGCACGGCCCTTCCCTGGCCCATTAATATAATCATATCTTCTACTCAACAGTGTTTATTTCCATTGTTATAATCATATAAATATAGTGTTTGCAGCACAGTACGATTTTTGTTTCTTTTCCTTGAACATCTTTTCTTCTCCTTAAATCACTGACATTTTTTTTTCACCAGCTTAATTTTCTATGGGCTTCTTGCTGGTCTCTCTTTTCAGTTGCTCCACAGGACTTTCCACCTGTCGGCCAACAGCTTTTTGGTTTTTTTTTTTTTCTTCAAACCTCAAATCCAGTTCTAAGGGTGTCTTTCTACTTGAACTGGGCATCCCCCAGGAGTCCTCCCATCCTGGGCCTCCCCTGAACCCAATCCACTGTTTTGAGACCCCCAAGGCCTCTTCATTCCCAGTCCAGTCCCTCCTCTTGCTAAAGCCCATCCTTGGGTAGTTTCCTTGGAAAGGGTGTCTGGGAATTGAATTTTCTGAGGTTTTTCAAGGCTGACAATAATTCTATTCTACCTTCACATTTCTTTTTTTTTTGTTTTTTGGTTTCATCGAGGGGCCTGAGGGATCTTAAGTTTCCCAACCAGGGACTGGACCCACGGCCCCTATAGTGGAAGTACAGAGTCTTAACCACTGGACCACCTTGTGAAGTCCCTAACCTCACTTTTAAATCATGATTTGTTGGAGCAGCATATCCTAGGTTGAAAATAAATATCCTTCAGCGTGTTGGCAGAAGATGAGATGGTTGGATGGCATCACCGACGCAATGGATATAAATCTGAGCAAAGTCCAGGAGACGGTGAAGGACAGGGGAGCCTGGCGTGCTGCAGTCCAGGGGTTGTAGAGAGTCAGACACGACTGAGGGACCAAACAACATTAGCAGCAGCATGCGGGAGCCACTGGTCCAGTGTCCTTAGCGCCAGGCCCTGCATAGAACGGTTCCACGCCGCGTCTATTCCCCTTCCTGGGGATCTGGCCGGATGTCTTCAATTTGCTCCAAGAATCTCCTCTCTTGTCCGCAAGGATCCTGGATTCCCACACTTTGTCATCCAGGCAGGAAGTTTGGGTCCAGAGAGGAATCCTCTCCTACCCTGTCCTGCTTGGATGGGTGCAGATTTCTTTCCCACCACGTGTTCTGGGCGTCTCCCTGCCTCAGTCTCCCCTGTTCGTGTCTTGCAGGCTGAGCTGCACCCTTGGGGACAGAGTCTGGCCACCTGGGCAGCTGTTGTACAAGGCATGAGGCCAGGGAGGCACAGACCAAAGAAGCAGGTGATGGTGGAGGCGTCAGAACCTGGGCATCAGGCGGGACCTGACTTGAGCCTCCAAAGAGGGGGACGCCCGCTCCGCGTCACACAGGCTCTGCGCCAGGTCAGTGCGCCAGGCGGGACACAGTTCCCGGAGCGTGCTTTCTAGCATGCTTCCATCACACTGGGCCCTGAGGGCAGGTCTCCTGGGGTGCCGAGGGAGCGTGGCGACGGAGCGCGTACACGTGTTCACTCAGCTTTGTCCTGCTCTTTCTGACCTTATGGACTGTGGCCCACCAGGCTCCTCTGTCCACGGGACTCTCCAGACAAGATTACTGGAGTGGGCTGCCATTTCCTCCCCCAGGGGACCTTCCCGACCCAGGGATCGAACCCGAGTCTCCCACATCCCCTGCATTGGCGGGAGGACTCTACCGTTGCTCCACCTGCAAAACCCATAGCACACACACACCTTCCACCAACTGTCCAGCGTCCTGTGAGGTGCTGTGTGGGGGATCCCGCAGATGGGGCTAAAGTCCATGATCAGCTGACCTTAAATAAGCAAAGCAGGGATTTCCTGGGTGGGCCTGACTTAACCACTTAGAAGCCCTTTAGGTCGACTTAGGTGGCCCTGAGGCTGAGAGTCCAAACCAGAGCAGGGGCTGCGCTTGCTCTCCTTTTCCTCGCGCCTCCCTCCTGACAGCTTCCTGGAACCACGAGCCTCTGCCGATGTCACTGGGGTCCCACCTGCTTCTTTGCAGCCCTTCATGACCGTCAGAATCATCTGGATTTCAACCTACTAAGCCAGACCCCACGATGGAGTAAGCTGACTCCCTATAATAAATCCCATGAGACATAAATATATATATACCGTATGGTTCTGCTTCTGGGTGGAGCCCAGACTGACCCTGACTCCAGCCAAGAATCTGCCTTCCCTGGGGGCGCTCCACTGCATGGCTCTGTGGAGGCCCCCGACAATGTGCTCCCAGACCGACAGCTCGCAGACCACCTTCTGGGGACTTAGAAATGTAAGTTCAGACCTCCCTAGTGGTACAGTGAGTTAGAATCTGCCTGCCAATGCAGGAGACGCAGGTTCTAACCTTGGCCCGGGAGGATTCCATGTGCCATAGAGCAGCTAAGCAAGCCCACAAGCCACGACTGCTGAAGCCCTCACTCTCAGGGCAATGCTTCCAACAGAAGCCGCCCCAGTGGGAAGTCCGCACCATGCGACCAGAGTAGCCCCCGCTCGCTGCAACTAGAGAGAGCGTGCATGTGGCAATTAGGACTCAGCACAGCCAAACACAAATACATGAGCACATTTTTTAAAAAAAGAAAAAGAACTAAATGCAAATTCTCCACCCATTCCCAGCAACTCAAGTTTGAAGACACTGTTCTTACATCATCAGGGTGTCCCGCCATCCGCTGATTCTTATTCCGGTGCCCACATGGCCAGAGGCACCTCAGGCCCTCTTCCCTATCTAAGAACCAGCGCGGAGCCTTGTCCTTAGAGGCACAAAAGAATAAGTGAAGCCCAGGCTCTGGAAGTCAAGCCTGACCCTGCCTCTTCCAGTGTGAGGAACCCCGTCTGAAGGTGGTTCAAGGTTCTCAGAATAAGGCCAAGCTCCTGGCATCAGGGTAAGCCCCTGCCTGCATGATCTGGCCCCTGCTGGCTCCTCCAGCTCTTCACCCACCACCCTCTCCAGTCCCGGCTCCCCAGGCCTTTGCACCTGTTACCCCTCTGCCCAGGGCTCCAGTTCCCCTTTCTTCACTGGAGATGCCTGCTCATCCTTCACTCTCACCCCTGATGTCACCTCCCCAGGCCCTTCCCCTCCAGGGATTCCGTTCATGAATTTCCATTCATCACAGCTTGGAATGGCATGTTTATTCTATATTTCCGTATTAATCATCTATATTAACAGCTCTCTTCCCATTGGCTCACCCAGGACAGGCCCCTGAACTCCAGGAGGCTCTGTTGGATAAAACTTTGTTAAGTGGGTAGATGCCCCTGAGTGAATCACTAAACATCTCGGAGGTTCAGGGTTTTTAGGAGGGAAATGGGACTGATGACATTTTCCTTGCAGGGCTACCCTGAAATGAGACGGAATGCCCCGGCCCCACACGTGGCCTGCAGGGGGTGCTCAAGAGTCCCAGCAGGTGTAGTTGGCAGTTGACACTCCCACCACTGCTCAGTCAATACCCAACCACAGGCTAGAAGTGCCGATCACTCTGTGCCTGCTCCTGAGCCACTGGAATCCTCCACTCCCCATCTGTCTCCACGGCCCCGTAAGCTCCTCACACGCAGGATCCGTCCCTCCATCATTTTCATCCCATTGCTGGGTGCGGGGCCGGCACAGAAGGAACCCCAGGGGTTTTAGGTGGGGCTCCCCCAAAGCACGTCCTGGGACAAGAGACCCTGACTGGGGGATTTATTGAGGACCTGCCCCTATTAGAAACCAGTGTGGGAACTGAACAAGGAAGAAAGAAAGGACTGGGGGTTCAGCCAGGGTAGAGCTACACTTTGATCTGGAGGAAGGCCCTGGAGGGTAAGCTGGGCCTCAGACATGTCCCAACCTGAGGCCAAAGAGCTGGGCTTTCATTATAGCTATCGACTATGGGTAAGAGGGCCAAGGAGGGCGTCAGTTTCCAAGTTTTTGGATTCTCTGTGCTGGGTGGGGCCAGGGACCCCAGGGGGCTGAGGGCAGGCACTCCCCGCAGGAAGAACTGCAGGGGCTGCGTTTCAATGCAAAAGTATGAGGTGGGAAGTGGGACAGGGACAGGCACATGAATGGTGGAAGGATCCAGAGGGGCTGGAGAGCACCTCCCACCCATCACACCTTTCAAAGAGTCCTCACACTTTCCCGATGATTGCGCTGAACTTGAGAAGGAGACTCTCGAAGACTGCAGAGGAACAGCTTTCCACCTGGTGTTTCTGCCAGGACAGCCAATAGGAGAACAGTAAGCCCTGCTTGGATAGGAAGCCAGCCTCCAGCCTCGCAGACCCCACTGGCTGCTGTGGCCCAGCCTGGTCCCTGGTGGCTCTGGGACCCCGGGCAGGTGGGTGGAAGGACCAGGAGGCCCAGGCTCCCTGCTGCAGCCTGAGAAGTGACCACGGCTCTTGGGTGAAAGGCAGCTGGGCAGATCTTTTTCCAAGAGGCTGGAAAAAGTCAGATGGAAAATCCTAACTTGGCCAATTAATATGAGCAGCAGGAAAATCCCTCAGTTGATTCCCTAACAACAAATCTCTGTTTCCAGGTCCATGGGAACGCAGAAAAAAAATGGATCCCACGTGAAGGAAAATTGAAGTGTGCCCAAAAGTTCATCAATACTTTTCTGTCTTCCCTCTCCAGGTTCCCAGCAAAAGTTGCTAGAACATGCCTCCCTGTTTAAGCGAGGTAATTTGATCCGGGCAATAATCATCATAAATATTCATGGTTTTGCCTTAACATTAGGATAACATCTGTTTCCAAACATCTGCAATCTGTTTTCAATGCTTCAGTAACATGTAAATTAGCTCTAACTAACACAATAAATCGCTAATGGGGAGAGTGATAATGAGAGCTGCCCATGAAGGCAGGGGTCCAGCCCCGTCTCCAAAGGCCAGTTTTCTGGAGTTCTCCAGAACTTTCCTCAAATGGAAGGGGCTTTCAAAGCCTCTCCTGGCCTCCTGGCTTGCTGCCTAAACCAGCTACCTCCATGCTGGCCAGGGACCCCTCTGAGCCTCACCCTTCTCCGGAGAGTGCTCACAGATCTTTCTAGAAATCACATCCACCTGGGCAGGTCCCACTCACAGAACCCTCTGTGAGCTGCAGAACAAGGTCCAGGCTCTTGGCCTGCAAACCAGACCTGTCACCTGTCCCGGCCCCAGCTCCGGCCACCATCCCCACCCCCAGCTCCAGAGTGCCCACCGGCTCAGCTCCTTGAAGGCCCCCCAGCATTTTTTCTCTTTTGTTGGTCCTTTACCACTTGGATTGGCACCATGCAGAGAGCACCCTCAACACAGCAAGGAGAAGACAAATTAGACAATTGTGAAACAGGCTGGGCTGCCGCGGGTGCTGCCGGGAGTGCCGGGCCGGTGGTGGCCACGCTGCTCTTCTGCCCGGGCTGCGGAAGGGGCTGATCGCCGAGGAGGGGCAGCGCTGCCGCCGCTTCACCGGCAACACCTGCCCCTACGTGCACAACGTCGCGCGCAAGGTGACAAATCGGAAGTATCCAAAGCTGAAAGAAGTGGATGATGTGCTTGGTGGAGCGGCTGCCTGGGAGAATGTTGGCTCTACTGCAGAGCCGCGTCCCAAGTGTGAACACCCTCCAGCCTATTTCCTGCAGCTTCAGACCCGCTCTGCAGGTGAGCCCGTGACCACCTTCCGCAAGTGCTGCAACGCCCAGTGTGGACACCGCTGGCGGGACTGAGGCCAGGATGGCCCAGCTGCGTCAGCGTCTGCGTGCTTTACTGCCCCGGGTGTATTCCCAGCTGCCAGTGTGAACCGTGTGTTCCCAGGGTCTTGGCTGGTGTGGTGGAAAGCCGACCCTTTAAGGGTGGCTGCCCAGGGGGTCAGGAAGTACAGCCCTCCTCCCAGTCAGCAGATTAACTCCTTGATGTCCAAATTCTGCCCATCCTGTGTGTGGACAGGAGTATCCATAACTGAGTGTTTAAGGCCCTGTTCTTCCTCTTTTACGTTTATTGGGCAATTGATATTCTCCTACCATCAGCCAACAGTCTTTAATATTTACATTGTTTGTACAACTAATAAAGTAAATATTAGTTTAGTACATTAGATGCCCCTCAGTATTTAACTGTTAATTGCAAACTTATTTAATCAAAATTTATCTTGAATATTTAATTAAAGTTAACAGTCTTGTTATCATCTTCTCAGCGTTTTAAATGCCTTAAGAAGTAGACATCAAACCTTAAACCCAAAACCAACTGCTATATTTAGGGCCAAACTGGTTGCAGAATTGCTAATAACATGGATTTCTATTTACTACTTGTATTTTTGTTTCCTAGAATTGCAGTACACTTATTAGATTGTATGTTTTTTTAATACTTTCTGTGTCCATCTTTCTACTCTAAAGAGAAAAAGGACACTCTAGGCTCACAGGGGCAGGATTTTGGTTATTGACAGATTTGTTTCTTGCTCAGGGACTCAGATTTAATTGCTTCCAAATCTCTCTCTTTATTTTGTTGAATTATAGTTTACTTCCCTTGTGGCTCAGCTGGTAAAGAATCTGCCTGCAATGTGGGAGATCTGGGTTCAGTCCCTGGGTTGGGAAGATCCCCTGGAGAAGGGAACGGCTACCCACTGCAGTATTGTGGCCTGGAGAATTCCGTGGACTGTATAGTCCATGGGATTGCAGTGAGTTGGACACGACTGAGCGACTTTCACTTTATAGTTGACTTACAGTGTTGCAGTAGTGTCTGGTGTACGGCGTAGTGATTCAGTTATATGTACATATGTATAGACACACATACACACGAGTGTACATGTATTCATATATGTATACATATTCTTTTTTGTATGTTTTTACATTATGATTTATTACAGGATTTTGAATTTGGTTCCCTGTACCAAATTGCTTAATAATAAAGTTTCACTTATGAAATTAAAAAAAAAAAAGAAACAGACTGGACCCTCCCAGCAGAAATACTGACAGTCAATCATTTCACTCTCGCTGGCCATAATTATTTTCTTTGTTGAAGTACAGTTGATTCACAATGCTGTGTTAATTTCTGCTCTACAGAAAAGTGATTGAGTTATATGTATATATACATTCTTTTTCATATTAATTTCCGTTGTGGTTTATCACAGAATATTGAATATATTTCCCTGTGCTATACCGCAGGACCTTGTTGTTTATCTGTTCGCTATATAACAGCTTTTTGCATTTACTAACCCCAAACCCCCAGCCCATCCCCCTAACCTGGGCGACCACGAGTCTCTTCTCTATGTCTGAGACTCTTGTTTCTGTTCCGTAGGTAAGTCCATTTATGTCATATTTTAGATCCCACCTGTAAGTGATATCATATGGTATTTGTCTTTGTCTGATTTCACTTCGTGTGATGATCTCTAGTTGCATTCGTGTTGCTGCAAATGGCCTTATTTTATTCTTTTTAAAGCCTGAGTCGTCATTCCATTGGTGTACATGTCCCACATCTTCTACCACAGCTCAATTACTACCGAGCAGTGATCCCATTGTGTGTGTGTACCACATCTTTATCCATTCCTCTGTCAATGGACATTTAGATTGTCTCCATGTCTTGGCTATTGTGAATTCACTAGTCATAATTAAGAAACAAATTAAAATAATGATGAGCAATAAATAATGCTGCGAGTTTGTTTGTTAGGAGAAATAGCTAAGTTGAAATAACAATTTGTGTACGATGATTCTACTCTCATTTATTTAAGAATAGGTATACACGTGTGTGAGTGTGTGTGTGCACGCTTAGTCACTCAGTCCTGTCTGACTCTTTGCAACTCCATGGACTGCAGCTCTCCAGGCTCCTCTCTCCATGGAATTTTCCATAGAATTTGCCATTTCCTCCTCCAGGGGATCTTCCTGACCCAGGGGTTGAATCCAAGTCTTCTGTGCCTCCCGCATTGTCTGGCAGATTCTTTACTATCGAGCCAGCTGGGAAGCCCCAAAATAGGGATGCATGCATGCTAAGTTGCTTCGGTCACGTCCGACTCTGTGTGATTTCATGGACTGCTGCCGCCAGGCTGCTCTGTCCATGGGGCTCTCTGGGCAAGAGTACTGAAGTTGGCTGCTGTGCCCTCCTCCAGGGGGAGCTTCCCCACCCAGGGATGAAACCTACATTTCTTATGTCTCAGGCATTGCCAGGTGGGTTCTTTACCACTAGCACCACCTGGGAAGCCCCCAAAATAGGTAAACTGTGGGGAAAATACAGATGCAAATGCACTCTTAAGAGACACAACTCTTAGCCAAATTGGTAAGAGTTACCTTTGAGGATTAAGGGAGGTACCTTTGCTTTCTTATTTTAATTGTTTACAGAAATATGTACTGTGTTTTTAAAGCTGCCCAATTATTAATTTCAAAGGAGGAGAATAGCAACTTTATTGTGAACGAATCTGGAGGATACTCTCTTAACCAAGTTATCAAAATGAGCATCACCCTCAGTGGGACAAGCCGACATCACACTCCTCCTGATATGATGTGCTGAGGACAACACAGCATCCTTTCTGAGGTCTTCCTGACAAAACGCACAGCCTGGGTCTCCTCCTGTGGTCCTCTCCCCAACAGCTCTGTGAGGGCCTTGCCCTGACTCCTGGCACCAGGGAGCCTGGGGGCTGAGGACCCTTGGCCTGTCAAGTTTGTCCATGTGGCAACCGGAAGCAGGGATGGGCAGAACCAATGCGGGGGTAAAAGCTGAGGAAGAGCCAGGCCAACTCGGCAGAGTCTGGGCTTTGGCCCAGCAGCTAAGCAGCTCAGGGCAAGTTCCTGCATATCTTAAGCCTCATGTGGATGAGGTTCAAGGTACCCAGCACAGTCTCTGGCACATTCTGGAAATTCAACAACTCATTCTCTACCCCCTGCTCTAACTTCCTTCTCTGGTGAAGACAAAGCAGTCGAAGTGAGGCTGAGCAATAGCTCTTTCCATCAATTTCAGTAGTGAGTCAATGAAGATATGTTTGCATGTCATCAAACTTGTATGTTTGAATTTTAGATGGCTTACATCATTGCTAAAACTTTTAGCCACCAGCGATAGTTTTTCTAAACGGCAAAAAGAAATGATTAAGTGAAGGCTCTCTGTAAGAGTTACCAATGTGTCACATAGCATGCGGACCTTGAATCAGTCACATTACCTGCATGTCTGTAACATCAGCCTTTGGTTTCTATTCATGGTGGTGTGAGTGTTGCCTTCCTATATATAAACTTAATTTCTGTTTGGAGACCCTACTGCACTGTTGGTTTAAACTTAGGTTCAGTCCATTCAGAATCCCTTATGTTTTCTTCCTGGAGGCTTGAAGTCACCACCAGCTTACTCTGCCATCAGAGGGATACTCTGATTCAGACTACTGTTGGGTTGCCAGACTGGCCTACCTCTTCAACTCCCATTTCCAGCACCAGAAAATGCCACTGCTCCCTGGAGCCTGAGCTCAGGGAACCTCTGAGGGCCATCTGCCCATGCAGACCTTTTAAGTAGCCGCTTCCCCGGGCTCTGGCCTCCTCCTAAGAGTTCTGCTTGGAAAGGGAAGCTCTGTGATCATTATCTCTGATCACCAAGCATCCCCAGGTCTCCTTTCAGGCACTACTGTCTCCTTGAATTAGAGATGGACTATGACTTGCTTTAACCAATGAAAACTGAGAAGTGACAAGTGGTACCACCCAACAGAAGCTTTGAGAAGAGCCAGACCGAGGCTGGGTACACGTCTCTTTTCCTCTGCCACAGAGGCTAGTGTGACAGCAGCTGCTCCATCAGCCTGCTGGATGGAGCACGGGAGGGCAGGGCCCCCAGCCTGCGTCCTGGGATAGAAGAGAGCACCCAGTCTACCAGCGATGGACGTGGAGTGATAGTGAGACATCAACCTCACTTCGTTAAGCCACAGAGACTTGGGGGTTGTTTGCTACGGAGGCGAAGCCCACCTATCCTGACTGCTACAGACACAGGTTTCCTTTGCTCTTGACCTTCAAAAACAACCTAGGTTCTAACATGAACCATTGCTTAGTCAACAAGAACAAGCCTGGAGGCCCTCTGCTCAGGGACCCCTAGATTCTCATCCAGGGGGATGTTTCTTTGATGCCCCCTGGCTTCTTGTTGATTTTCCCCTCCCTGGCCTGGTATCCATCCCTTTAAAGCTGGACTTTTGAAACTTAAAAAGGCAAGAGATGGCCTGGATGGGAGGGGAATTTGGGGAAGAACGGATACATGAATATGTATGGCTGAGTCCCTTTGCTGTCCACCTGAAACTCACAACATTGTTAATTGACTATGTGTGTGTTTGTGCGTGTTATTCACTCAGTCGTAGCCGACTCTGCGACCCCATGGACTGTAGCCTGCCAGGCTCCTCTGTCCATGGGATTCTCCAGGCAAGAATACTGGAGTGGGTTGCCATTTCCTTCTCCAGGAGATCTTCCTGACCCAGGGATCAAACCCAGGTCTCCGGCATTGCAGGCAGATTCTTTATCATCTGAGCCATCAGGGAAGCCCATTAATTGGCTATACTCCAATATAAAATAAAAAGTTTTTTTTAAATACCAAAAAAAAGCAAGAAATGACTATTTTCTCTGTTGTCCTGCTGCTCTTCTCTGAGGCAACAAATGCAGACTGACTAGGGCAAGGCCAAGGATGACAGTGGGATGGAGAATGAAAAACAAGATGCATTTTAAGTAGAAATTGTGAGTCTGAATAATAACCTCCCAAAGATGTCCATGTTCCAACTTTGCCTGGTGATCCAGTGGTTAAGACTCTGTGCTTCCACTGCATGAGGCAAGGGATAGATCCCGGTCAGGGAAGTTCCACATGCTGCATGATGTGGTCAAAAAATTAGAAACCAAAGATGTCCATGTTCCAGTACCCAAAACCTGTGAATAAACTGCCTTAGGCAAAGGTGCTTTTGCAGTGTGATTGGGTTAGGGATATTGAGACTGAGGGATAATCCTGGGTTATCTGGGTGGTCCTAATGCAATCACAGGGTTCCTGTAAGAGGGAAGCAGGAGGGTCACAGCCAGAGGAGATGGAAGGGCAGGAGCAGAGGTCCTCATGATGGACTTGGAAGCTTGAGGATGGGACCACAAACCAAGAAGTGTAGGCAACCAGTGGAAGTTGGGAAAAAGGCAGGAAAACAGATTCTTCCCTGTAGCCTCCAGAAGGAACGCAGCCCTGCCAACGCTTTGATTTTAGTCTTGTACAATCCAAGCTGACTTCTAACCTAGAGAACTGTAAGGTAGTAAATCTGTGTTGTTTAAGCCACCAAGTTGGTAGTGACTTGTTACAGCAGCAATAGGAAATGAATACTCTTTTTTACTAGTTAAGATATTATCCCACCCCATAAGCAGGCCAGGTGGGGTCAGCCGGGTCACCTACAGTGACATCTTTGTCCTCTCTTGTCATCAGCTTCATAAAGCCCAGCTGTGGTTTGCTCCCACTGGTCTCATCAGGCCACTCCACTCCCTCTTCCTGGATTTCTTCCCCTACATTCCAGCCTTCTGGACGCTCATATCTTCTTCAGACTGAGGGTCAACCTTCTTATTTTGAAAACCCCAAAGACCTACTACTTTGGCTTCTGTTTCCTCTCGTGGGGTGAACCCTCGTTTCTGCTCCCTCCTTTAGTTCTAGCATACTTGCCATTCCAGGAGGAGAGATTCTTTCTGCCTTCTTCAGCCCCACAATTCAGGCTGTTTTCTAAGAGGGTATCCAGGTAACCACACCACATCCAGGCTTAACAGGACAGAGAGGTCAGGGTCCCAGACTTGATCTTTCTGGACATCTCTAAGGCTTCAGAGTCCACTAAGGTAGCCACTACCCTATGTGGTTATGCACATTTATTTCTTTATTTTTATTTATTTTTGGCCCTGCCATATGGGATGTGGGATCCTATTTCCCTTACAGGGATGGAACTTGCACCTTTGCATTGGAAACTCAGAGTCTTAACCACTGGACCACCAGGGAAGTCCATGCACATTTAAATTAAATTAATGAAAAGGAGAGCTAACTCATTTGAAAAGACCCTGATGCTGGGAAAGACTGAAGGCAGGAGGAGAAGGGGATGACAGAGGATGAGATGGTTGGATGGCATCACTGACTCAATGGACATGAGTTTGGGTAAACTCTGGGAGTTGGTGATGGACAGGGAGGCCTGGCATGCTGCAATCCATGGGGTTGCAGAGTCGGACACGACTGAGCGACTGAACTGAACTGAACTGAATGAAAAGGAAAGTCTCCAGGGTCCAATCACACTAGTCACACTTCAGCTGTTCAACAACCACATGGAGCCATGGCTACTGAATTGGGTAGCAGCGATATAGAAATATCCATCATTGCAAAAAGTCCCACTGGACAGCCCCTCTCTGAGACAGTCTTCTTTCCCTTTACTGCTTTTAGAACCCTGGTCAGCTTAACGAAAGGAGCATCTGCTTACATTTACACCTGTATTCTCTCTCCCTGGACATTTGTATGTTCTGCCTCCTCTCTGCCTAGGAAGTGGATGTTTCCAGCCCATAATAAAGGATTTCTGATATGTAGGATGAAGCCATGGGCCTTCCCCTACTGCAGAGATCTGAAAGCTTAACCTACGTTTCCCAGACCCACTTGCAGTTAGAATTAATTCCATGAGGTTAGAAAACAGAAAGGAGATGGAGGCCAGCTTCCTAAAGCTCTGGGCTGTTCCCTTGCAGCAAATAAGAAAGAGCAGTTTCCAGCCCCTACTGCAAGGTGCTGAGAGGTGCTGCAGCAGAGGCTGGAGTCAGCATCCCCAAGTCCAGCTTCATGACTCATGAGGCCGCTTCTCCACGACCAGAGTGCAGACAGCAAGTGCAGCTTCCTCTACCCAGCATCCTGGTCCCTGGGTCACAGCTGTGTTCCTGGAATTAATTTCCTGATTTACAGTGTCCTAGTATTCATTCTTGAGGCCAAGGCTGGAACTTAGCCCTCTGCCCCTTCAAATGACTTTGTAAACCTTTAATTCCCTGTATTATATCCCTTCTGCTTAAAATACCTAGTGTGGCTTCTGTTCTTTTCACTGAACCCTGAATATTTCAGCAAGGAGCCAGGAAACAGCTGGGTCAGGTAAATTGTAAATCACGGCCACCATCTGGGCATCTCTAAAGTATAAATTGCCCACAGACCAAATGATTTATCCTGAAAGCAGCAGTTCCCAACCTCCATCACCATGGACCAGCTGGGGGGCTAGGCCGAGCTGGACCAGTTGACACCTGCCTTCGTTTTATGAAATGGTTTTCCTATCCCAGCTCTTAAAGAACCAGACACAAAGAGGTCAAAGAGGCAAGACAGCTTCAAATACCGTAGATGGTGAAAACAATGGGTTTTTCAGTCAGTTCAGTTGCTCAGTCATGTCCAACTTTTTGCGACCCCCGTGGACTGTAGCACGCCAGGCTTCCCTGTCCATCACCAGCTCCTGGAGTTTGCTCAAACTCGTGTCCATCGAGTTGGTGATGCCATCCAACCATCTCACCCCCTGTTATCCCCTTCTCCTGTCTTCAATCTTTCCCAGCATCAGGGTCTTTTTCAATGAGTCAGTTCTTTGCATCAGGTGGTGAAAGGATCCAAGTTTCAGCTTCAGCATCAGCCCTTCCAATGAATATTCAGGACTGATTTCCTTTAGGATTGACTGGTTGGATCTCCTTGCAGTCCAAGGGACTTTCAAGAGTCTTCTCCAACAACAGAGTTCAAAAGCACCAATTCTTCAGGGCTCAGTTTTCTTTATAGTCCAACTCTCACATCCATACTTGACTACTGGAAAAACCATAGCTTTGACTGGACAGATCTTTGTTGGCAAAGTAATGTCTCTGCTTTTTAATATGCTGTCTAGGTTGGTCATAGTTTTTCTTCCAAGGAACAAGTGTCTTTTAATTTCACGACTGCAGTCACCATCTGCAGTGATTTTGGAGCCCCCCCAAAATAAAGTCTGTCACTGTTTCCATTGTTTCCTCATCTATTTGCCATGAAGTAATGGGACTGGATGCCATGATCTCAGTTTTTGAATGCTGAGTTTTAAGCCAACTTTTTCACTCTCCTCTTTCACTTTCATCAAGAGGCTCTTTAGTTACTCTTCACTTTCTGCCATAAGGGTGGTGTCATCTGCATATCTGAGGTTATTGATATTTCTCCCGGCAATCTTGATTCCAGCTTGTACTTCATTCAGTCCAGCATTTCTCATGATGTACTCTGCATATAAGTTAAATAAGCAGGGTGACAATATACAGCCTTGACGTACTCCTTTCCCGATTTGGAACCAGTCTGTTGTTCCATGTCCGGTTCTAATTGTTGCTCCTTGACCTGTATACAGATATCTCAGGAGGCAGGTAAGGCAGTGTGGTATTCCCATCTCTTGAAGAATTTTCCACAGTTTGCTGTGATCTACACAGTCAAAGACTGGAGTAATCAATAAAGCAGAAGGAGATGTTTTTCCGGAATTCTCTTGCTTTTTTGATGATTCAACAGATGTTGGCAATTTGATCTCTGGTTCCTCTGCCTTGTTTAAATCCAGCTTGAACATCTGGAAATTCATGGTTTATGTACTGTTGAAGCCTGTCTTGGAGAATTTTGAGTATTACTTTGCTAGCATATGAGATGAGTGCAATTGTGTGGTAGTTTGAATGTTCTTTAGCATTGCCTTTCTTTGGGATTGGAATGAAAACTGACATTTTCCAGTCCTGTGGCCACTGCTGAGTTTTCCAAATCTGCTGGCATATTGACTGTATCAGTTTCACAGCATCGTCTTTTAGGATTTGAAATAGCTTAACTGTAATTCCATCACCTCCACTAACTTTGTTCATAGTGATGCTTCCTAAGGCCCACTTCGAATTCCAGGATGTCTGGCTCTAGGTGAGTGATCACACCATCATGATTATCTGGGTCATGAAGATCTCTTTTGTATAGTTCTTCTGTGTATTCTTGCCACCTCTTCTTAATATCTTTTGCTTCTGTTAGATATTAAATGGGTTTTTAATTAACACTAGATTCAAAAAAGCAGAGTTACAGCCCCAATGTTATGTTTGAAATGTGATCAAACTATCAAAAGTGCATGAAATCAGCCACATTACACTGTGAATCACAAGTCACAGCTATATTTGTTCTGTGGGTGTGGAAAAAGCAACTTTTTTCATCATGATGGAAAAACAACACAAAGACTTCTGACACCTGGTCTGATCTCCCTGCCACCTCTGAGCCCAAGGTCCTGCTCACCTGTCTGCACCGTCTTATCCACTCTTGTGGATACTTGCATGGCTTCGCCTCCCTGATCCCTGATGCTTTACTTTACATCCATGATTCAGTAATTCCAGTGCAGTAAGTGGGACTTCTCCCCAAATCGTGTCCCAGTGAGCTCACTGTCATCTCCTTGAGAATCTCCTCACAGCAAAGAGTGCCGAGTGTCTCTGCCTGTTTGTTTCTCCCAAGTGGTCATGAAATATTTACTGGACACTGTTGTAGGCTGAATAGTGACCCCCAAACTGGTGGAAGCCCTGATCCCCCAGTACTTCAGAATGGGACCTGGTTTGGAAATAGGGCCTCTGAGATGTAATTAGTTAAGATGCATCCGTGCTCAGCCGCTTAGTCTTGTCCAGCTCTTTGAGACCCCCTGGACTGTAGCCCTGCCAGGCTCTTCTGTCCGTGGGATTCTCCAGGCAAGAATACTGGAGTAGGTTGCCATTTCCTTCTCCATAGTTGAGATGAAGTCATACCAAAGTAGGATGGGCCTCAAAGCCAAATGACCTGTGTCCTTATAAGATGAAGGCCATGTGACCTCTCAGCTTCTGAGATGGCCCAGACTCTGTCTGTGGAGTGTGTTGCTCCCTGGGCCTCCCTTGCCTTTTAAGGCAGACCATATTCTGTCTATAGAATGTGTATCTATCTAAATAAATCCATTCTTTAAAAAAAAGAAGTAGAAGAAAACTAAGGCCATGTGAAGACAAAGGCAGAGATCCGAGTGATGTAATGCAAACCAAGGAACTCCAAAGATGGCCAGCAACCAACAGAAGCTAGAAAGAGGCAAAAAAAAAAAAAAAAAAAAGCTTTATAGGTTTTATAGTTTTCAGGGTAGCCTGTCCCTGCTGATATCTTGATTTTGGACTTCGAGTCTCCAGACCTGTGAGACCGTAAATTTCTTTTGTTTTAAACAGCCAGTTTATAGCACTTGGTTATGACAGCCTTAGAAAACTAATACCACGCAATGGTCTGTGAGTTGGGGTCCTGGGGGCAAGGACGTGGCGTTACCGCCATCCTCCAGGGCCTCTGAACCTCTCCGTCCCCAGGTTTCTCAGGGCCTCCTTCCTCCTCTCTCCCCACAGCTTCCTCCTTCTGCACCTCTAGGGGGAGGATGGAAGGTGAGTTTCAGTATCCTGGTGTGGCCAGCCGTCACGTGATTCTGAACCAGCGGCCACAGCCCTCGGCCCTTCAGCTCAGAGGACTGCCTTAGTCCTGCTCTGATTCTAATCTGGAATCCTAATGCCTTTTTAAAATTTTTGTTTTGTATTGGGGTATAGCCGATTCACACTGTTGTGATAGTTTCAGGGGAACAAGGAAGGGTCTCGGCCATGCACATACATGTATCCATTTTCCCTCAAGTCCTTGGGGGCTCTAATTTATGGGTGGGGAAACTGAGCCCCGAGGTGCTGAAGCGACCTGTCCAAGATCAGGTTGGTTAGTGTTGGAACGAGGATTGGTGTCGAGGCCCCAGACGCCAGCCTGGGTGTCCCAAGCCCTCTGAGCCCCAGCAGGTGCTGGGAACTGCCTCCCCGCCTTCCCAGAGGCCGTGTATCCTCAGTCAGCGGTCCGTCTCTGGGGGCCCCGGGTGTCACTCAGCGGTCCGTCTCTGGGGGCCCCGGGTGTCACTCACGACAAGCCCTGCCTCCTTCCCACATCCCCCTCTGGACCCTGCTGGCCCCGACGACTGGCCCTCGGTCTGCTGGAGCTCGCTGACTGCTGGCTCTGAGGCCTCTGGGCCGGGTTGACACCCACACTCTGGACCAGGTCTGTCCCACCTGGAATTCCAGAGCAGAGCTGCGGGGAGGACCTGGGGGCCGAGGCTGGACTCGTGGCCTGCGTCAGCCACAGAGCACAGTTGGCCGTGGGTGATGCACAGGCGAGTTGGTCCATGCAGCAGACAGCCGGCACGGATACATCACTCAGCACATCTGTGCCTCCCAGGCTGCGTGGGGTCCCAGGCCCGTGAAGGACCTCCTGAAAGCTATAAATCTTCCCTTATAAAATGAAACGTTCAGACATACACAGAAAATTCTGCACATGGTTTTTCAGAGGCTTGCCAGCCACCAACGTCCATCTGAGCTCGCTTTAGGGAAGAGATGGACGCACCCCAAGATGACAGCTAAATTTGCATTTAAATATGTGGTATGCATTCTAGGACCTACCTTATGCAGGAGTCCGTAGAACCAGAAGTCTGTAAAGTTGCCTGTGTTCAGTGAAGAGGAAAGGCTTTTGGGTACAACTTTCCTAGCTGTGTGGCATTGGGTGTGTGAATGCATTTGTCTGAGCCTCAGTTTCCAAATATGGCTACTCATGAGGTTGAGACATAAATCTCAAATGCCTAGGGACATCCCTGGTAGTCCAGTGGTTAGGACTTGGCACTTTAACTGCCGAGGGCCTGCGTTCAATCCCTGGTTGGAGAACTAAGATCCAACAGCAGAGTGGCACAGTTAAAAAAAAGTCTAGTAAAAGGATAACCAGCAATTTAAAAATTAACCAAAAACATCCTTTATACAGTGATCATTTTTCTCTTTCTCTCTGTGTCTATATATAATATGCCATATGTATCTGAAAGATATTCACCCAAGTGTTACCAAGAGATTTAGACGGAACTAGAGATAATTAAATAGATTTTTCTGCATTCAACAAAGAACATTTATTCTTTTGGTATACACAATAAAAAAGAAACATAATTATTTTTTCAAATTAAGTGCCTAATACAGTGTTTGCAAGAGAGTAACTGGCCAATAAATAATACTTATTATTACATTGATGTGTTATAGGAAATAGGTTGCCATATCACATAAAGTATATTATTAAAGAATCACTTTGTTCGTTCATTCACAAGACATCTATGGAGTACCAATGACATGCCTACAATGTGTTGCCCTGGACCCAAGGGTCAGAGTGGGTGTAGAAAAGAAGCAATCTCACAGGATGAGGAAGGGATGAGAGCTGACAGAAGATGCAGAGCACCACGTGCCCACACAAGACTCCAAGACTGCTTTAGAGGGTGTGGGGATGGGGGTATGTGTGAGGGTCGAGGAGGTGAGCGCTGCTTGAACAAGCAGTGACTCAGCTGCACACACCCCTTCCTCTTTTTGGCCATGCCTCGAAGCCTGTGGGATCCTAGTTCCCCAGCCAGGGACCGGACTGGGGCCCTCAGCAGAGAGTGCAGAGTCCCAGTCATCCAGACTGCCAGGCAATTCCTTCAGGGTGGGAAGGAAGGATTTCCAAGGAGGAGATGGAGATAAAAGGAAGATCCCAGAGGGGAGAAGGAGCCAAGTGTAGTTGAGAATGAAGGGGCAGCAGCAGGCAAAACCCTCTGATTTGGGGGCATAGAGGGGATTGGCACACAGACCACAGAATTCCAGCCATAAGCTCCCCGCTGACACATTTTACTTCGTTCCACAGAAGATGGGGGCCCCTGTGCTGCCTCTTGAGCAGGAACAGACCTAATCAGAGCTTTATGTTTTTGGTTAGGACCAAGGTCTTTTTGCAAGTAGCAGAGACTAGACCACAGTGGCTCAACCAGATAGGGTTTTTCTCATTTGATTTGTTTTGCTTTGCTTTTTCACAGACCATGGAATCTGGAGGTAGAAAATCCAAGTCTAGTCTGTAGGCCCTACTATGTTATGAACGAGGCGGATGCCTTCTACCTTTCTGCTCTACCGTTCCTGGAGTGTGACCTTCAGCCTAAGGTTGTCTCATGGGTACAAAGCGGCTGCTGCCTCTCCAGGCTCACGTCCACAGACTAGGCAGACAGCCAGGAGGAGGAGGGGTGGGGGAGGAGGGAGGAGGAAGTAGAAGAGGAAGAAGAGGGTATGGGGGAAGGAGAGGGGAAGGAGAAGGTGGATCCCATTTGTAAGAAAATCCATGACAGGAAAACCTATAGAGATAGAACATACATTAGTAGTTGTCAGGGGCTGGGAAGACGAGGGGATGGAGAGACAGGGAGATGCTGGCTAAAGGTATAGGGTTTCAAGCATTTCCAAGGTGACGAGATGTTCTAAATTGACTGTGGGGATGGTTGCAGGCTCTGTGAATGTACTGAGAATCATTGCATTAAATTGTACACTTGAGATGGATGAACTGCATTAATCTCAGTAAAGCCCCTTCCTACGGCCTTTCCCTTAAAGGATGTAAGTGCAGAGCACAGGCTCAGACCCTCCCTGAGAGGCCACAGGAGGCCCCGTGGGAGTAGGGGTAGGGTGGAGGGACTCGGATGGCTCTCGGCAGCCTGAGACCCTGGAGGGAATTCAGGTCCAGGCCTGAGCTGTATCCTCAGGGCCCAGGGCAGGTCTGCACGGGGACGGTGGGCCCCTGGTGGAGCCCTGCTGCACCTGCCTTGACCATGTTCCCAGTCGCCCAGGGCAGCCCTCATTCATTAGGGCTCACTCACTGAGTCATTCACTTAGCCAACATCCCTTGGCCTCCACTTGTGCTTCCAAACTTCCCATTCCCCATCCTCATAGATGCCAATCTTCTCACAACGTCTCACAGACAAGACCCCTGCCCTCTCAGAAACAAACAGACTGGCTGAAAGAAAAAAAACAATTCTATGGTTTTATACTGTACCATCCATTACACTCTATTTATTATAACTTTCATAAACAGGGGACCATACAACTAAGTATAAACTCCTTATGCTTATGGTTCTTATGGAACAATAGCATTCAAATGAATTTTCAAATGTAATAGAAATCAATTACCAAAACCAAGAACAATGTAAATGTCTTTCTGCGCCCAGATTCTGGCTTGCAGAGTGGGGTCCCTGTGAAGCCAGCCTTTCCCCCATATTTTCGATCCTAAGTCCTGATCTGTGATGTCACGGGGGACAGAAGGGTCAGGTCAGAGGACTCAGAGGGATGATTTGCCCTGACCCGGATGGGGCAGAGTGTGGAAGTCTTTGGTCTGGTGGGTGGAGGCACATGCGCAGGAGTCGGGGCTGGGTTCAGGGGATGGAGTTGGAGAGATGGTACCCCAACAAGCCTAGAAGCAAAAGCAACTGAGATAGCTGGATGGGCAGGAAGGTCTGGCAGTGGGATGGTGGGGAGAGGAGGAAGTGATTGATCCTTGGAGAGCCTGAAAGCCCAATTGCCAAGGCTTGGGCATTGTCCTGCAGGCATGTGGAGTCCTTGAGGGCTATTATAACCTCATTTCTGTTTAGCAGTACCGTGCTGGCCACAGTGCAGAGGCAGAAGGGAAGACAGACGAGATAGGAAGTTAGCACCACAGTGGGACAACCAGGTGGGTGGTCTAGGATGCCAGGCTGAGCCCCGGAGAGAGGCCTGGGCTGGACAACTATCTGGGCATCAGCAGTGGTGGCCAGGAGCAGCCCCTGACTGACTCGGGCACAAGGTCAAAGAAGGGAGGCCTCAGAGAATCAGTGCCAAGGGCCTCCCGATGAAGCCTCTGGTGGAGGAGAGAGAACGTGGTGGGTCTCAGAGGAGGGCACTCAGGACTGGGCAGGACTGCCTCCCCAGCCCCGGGGCCTAGCTGAGGTTAGCGGGCTCCAGCTCCCCGACCCTGACACTCAGGCTGGCAGCTTTTGCTTCTCAGGCAGGGCCTAGGGATGAGGGCAGTCCCCAGCCTCGGGGATGGACTCGGGCCCGGAGGAAACAGATGCCCACCTTCCGAGGTCTGTTTTCCATTCCAGTGCCACCATAAATCGCCTGAAACAGCCCCCACCCTCCCCCGGCTGCTACTTTGCAGTCGGGGTGTATCAGTCATGATAAGACATTACTTAAAGCACCGGTGACAGGGCCTAATCAGTCTTGTGAAATATAGACTTCTCCCCACACTGCGGGCAGGGCCGACATTAATACACATTTATGCAAAGCAAGAGCTGTAGCTGTCGGGGGCTAATCTTTACAAGTATGATAAATGATGTTTATTTTCCATGATGGAACGAAACACCCCAGCCGACAGTAATTGTAATAAAAAGGACAGATCAACTTCTATGAAGTGATTGAATTACCCTTCGATTGCATTAATGTCCACACTCTGTCGTGTCACCGGCATCCTCGAGGTTCCGAGGACAGTGAGCAGGACAACTTCCCCTTCAAGTCCATGCCTGCCCTTCCCCTCGGGCTGCTGGGGCCGAGGAGGCACCCACTGGGAGAGATGGGTCCAGCTTCTCCAGCCCAGACCTTCATCTTCCCCAGGCATGAGGCCTCTGCACGGGAGGTGCAGAGAGCCCATTATCCAGGCAGACAGCCTGGAAGGGCCGGGACATGGGGTGGCTTGGGGGCAGGAGAGGGTGACCCTGCATGGCCAGCCTTTGGGACCAGAAGACAAGATGCTGTGTCTAATTCTCCCCATGGCTCCGAAGGATGGTGTTATTATTTTTCTGTCTTGGCAGGCATGGGAGGGGGAACTCAGAAAGGTGAAGTGGGCTGGCCAAGATCACACAGTTAGCGTGTGTCAAAAATGGGGTTCACGCTCAGGAGTGTTTAACACTCTTCTGGGGGTACCTGAGGGGACCCTGGCCCCCAGTCTTCCTCTGATGTGGGACCAGGTACCTTTCCAGCTTCACAGAGGACTGACCCTGTTCCTGGTAGAGTTTGGACACCAGGAGGCCCAGATCAGAAATGTTGGATGCCTGCTTCCAGAACCGCAACTGGAGGCGATGTGCCGGCAAGGAAGCGCATGGGGTGAGCAGGCAGACGGGCCTGACTCTGCCTCTGAGACCACAGTCTTCCTACCCATAAAATGGAGTGGCACCGTCTCGCTTAGTCGGTCACCAGTTCAGGGCTGAACTGGTCCCACAAGGGTCTCTACTGGGTTGTTGCTCAGAGTCAGACGTCTCCTGAGAGATCCAGTGACCCTGAGGGCTGCTGGGGGCCCCGAGGAAAAGGGTAAAGCATCCCTGATCTGTTCTCCCCACAGAAGCCAAAGGCTCCTAGATAAAGCGCATCTTGTAACAAAGTACGCGACCCCAGTCACTCACTTGCCTGAAGCTCTCCAATGACCTCTACTGCATTTAGAGTAAAATGCCAGCTCCCCGTGTTCGTGGCACTTTGTTCAAGCCACGAAAACGGCAATTTCACAGCAGTCCATCAAACAGCAGTTCCTCAGACTTGTGGTTGCCAGGGGGAGCGAGATGGGGCTAGGGATGGATTGGGAGTTTGGGATTAGCCAATGCACGCTAGTATATGAAGAATGGATGAGCAACAAGGTCCTACTGTAGAGCAGAAGGAGCTGTATTCAACATCCTGTGATAAACCGCAGTGGAGGAGACTACGGAAAAGAGTGCATATCTATGTTCAGCTGAATCACTTTGCTCTACGGCAGAAATTAACACAGCCCTGGACGTCAACTATACTTCAATAACATAAATTTTTTTTAAAAGAGCAGTTTCTCTTGATAGCGCCTGGCTCCCAGCGCTCGTTACCCACACCTCACCACAGCCTCTCACACGCAGGGGGCCTGAGGCTTAGGGAGGGGAGCGTACTTGCCGGTTAGTTAGTGAGGCTTCACACCCACAGTAGCAGCGCTGAAGCCCGCTGGACCCCTGCCTCTTCTGTCTTGCCTGGGGCCCTCCTCGGCCTAATCGACTTTGCAGGAAAAAGACAGAGCATCCACTCTGAACCAACAAATGGTCTGTCCAAAGAGAATATTTTCAAAATGATGCATTTTTACTACATTTAAGCTCAAATCCTAACCCACCCAAAGTGTTTCTGAGCACTGCCCTGCAGGGATGCCAGAGGGCACGCTGATGGAGCTCTTGTGTGGCTAGCAGGGCCCTAGGTGCAGGCTCTGTAGGTGTCTGCAGTGGACGGCGGGAGGTGGGGCGGGCAGCTAGCTGGAGGAGGTGATGGGCCCCCTTCCAGGGACTCCGTTCCCAGCACAGCTGGGTGATGGTTCTCCAACTTGATGTGCACGCAAGCCCCTGGAGGGTTTGTTAAAACACAGGTTGACGTGGTCTAACCACCCAAAGGAATATTTTTCAACCCTACAAAGGAATCTAGTACTGACACAATGTGGATGAATCCCAAAAATGTAATGCTAAGTGAAAGACCAAACACGAAATGCCACACATCTTGTGATTCCATTTATGTGAAATATCCAGAATAGACAAATCCATAGAGACAGAAAATAGATTGATAGGGGGTTGCCAGGGACTGAATGGGGAGTGATTGCTTCATCGGCATTGCTTTCCTTGAGGGGTGATGAAACTGTTTTGGACCTAGAGAAGGGTGCTGGTTGCAAAAGCGTTGGGAGGTCACTAAATGTCACTGAATTGCACACTTTCAAGCATCATTTTGGGGGCTTTCCCGGTGGCTCAGTGGTAAAGACTCTGCCTGCCAATGCAGGAGACACGGGTTCGATCCCTGGTCTGGGAAGATCCCACATGCCTCGGAGCAACTAACCCCGTGTGCCTCAGCTGTTGAGCTGTTGTGCTGTAACACCTGGGAGCCTCAACTATGGAGCCTGCTCACCCTCTATAGAGCCTGTGCTCTGCAACCGGAAGGAAGCTCCTGCAACGAGAAGCCTGCCCAACACAGCCGGAGAGCAGCCGCCACTCTCTGCAAGTAGAGAAAAGCTCACGGAGCAGCAAAGACCCAGCACAGCCAAAATTACATAAATGAAAATCATGTTAAAAAAACCCTCACTTTATGATATGTGAATTTCACATCAGTACATATGCATACATATCTTCACTTTATGATATGTGAATTTCACATCAGTACATATGCATACATATCTTCACTTTATGATATGTGAATTTCACATCAGTACATATGCATACATATCTTCACTTTATGATATGTGAATTTCACATCAGTACATATGCATACATATCTTCACTTTATGATATGTGAATTTCACATCAGTACACACGCATACCTATAGACTGTTGGGTCCCAGCTGCATAGCTTCTGCACAGATTCAGGAGCTCTGGGTGGGACCCAGGGTTACCATTTCTAACCAGCTCCCAGGGGCTGCTGATTCCCAGACCACACTTGGAGACTCCGTAGAGGGTAACCCAGAACCTCTGAGAGGCCCTGGCTTAGATCAGCCTCCACTGGAGCCCACGGCTAGCCAGGGGAGCCCAAGTGACACCAAGTTCATGCGGGTTACTGACCACCTCCCATTAAGAATCTGGGGCTCGTTCTCATTTTATGTTTGTGCTCATAGTCTGTTCCTCATTTTGATTATCCCTCATATTTCAGCTTAAAAAGGCTCATCTTCCTTAAGTGTTTTAAAACCAAGACGGCTTGTTTGTAGAGCTGGTATGGGATATGCCTCTCTCCATCCTGCCATCAGTGGAAGGTGTGGATGGTACTCAAGAGAAAGGCAAAAGAGAACGGAGATGGTACTCAACAGAAAGGAGAGAAGCAGGTGAGCCCAGCCAGGCGGCAGAGCCCTGGACCCTGGACCTGCTCTCCAAGCAGCCAGAAAAGAAGATGGTGATGTCTTCCAAATTCTGTCACCCTCCTTCAGCTTCCTCCAGCTCCCAGCTTCAACCCTGGGGACTCTCGGGGCACCGCCACAGCCCTGCCCCTCTCCCTGGAGGACACTGGATCAGACTCTTCCTCAAGCCTGGGCCACCCAGGCTTCCCCATCGGCCTCTGTAGAAGTCCGGATAGGGGGCATCCTTGACTCGGCCTGTTCTGGAACCTCCCTGGCCCCCATCCCCCACCCCCTGCTGCCAAGCTGCTTTACCAGCCGCCCTCACCTCTCACCAGGACAGAAGTAAAGAGCGTCCTCTGCGCCTGCTCTATGCCCTCCTGCGGTCCTCTACCCCACAGCCAGCAAACCTGACGAGCCTCCCTCGTAACTATGGTAACCATGGCCATCCCCGCTGCCTTCTTGGGCTCTGCTCTCAGCACGCTTCCCTTCACTCGGACCTGTTCCACTTTGTCAGCCTCCACCTTCCCCGAGGCCTTGGCCCAAACTCCTTCTTCCCGGAACCTCACCGGCTACTCCACTGCCCACCCCTCATCCCCGACCCATGCAGGTTACACTCACAGCCTAAGCCTGCCCTCCTTCAAAAGTCGCTTCATCAAGGACGACTTCCCAGGCCCAGACAAGGGAAGGCCCCTGTTGAAATCTTTTCTATGACCCACTGCTTTCCTTTATTATGCCTGTGCCGGTTTGTGATTATACTTTGATTTGCATGTTTTTTTTTTTTTCTTAAGGTCTATCTTGTGCCACCATGGAGGACTCACCAAGGGCCAGGCAGTGAGCAGTTTGCTTGGGGCAGGATGCTCCAAAAATGTGTGCTGAACCGCTGAACGTGGAAATGTTCTTGTCTGCTTGAGGTGGGTGGCGATGCGGGTGAGCAGAGCTTTGCCACAGAATAATGCTGAGTGCTTTAAATGCTTTTATTGCCCAATTCTTGCTGCGCTTACGTGTGTGCATGTGGGTGTGCCCATCCACACGGGCTTCTCCAGACCCTCGGATAGTGATGAGACAGAGCAAACACCCGAGGCATCCACTACTGGGCGTGGGACCCTGTGGAGGAAGACACGGGGTGGGTTCCTGGTGTTCCATGAAGCGGGAGGGGCACTCTGTTCGCCTGGGGCTAGCCTGGCCCCTGGCCCCTAGGACCCCCCTCCCTGCCGGAATTTGGAAGACATCACCATCTTGTTTTCTGGCTGCTCAGAGAATGGATCCTCGCCAGATTCTTTGCCACCACTCTGCCCTTGGGTGGGGAAAGGGACAATCAAATCCTTCCCCTTTCAACTGAGGCATGGTGAGGGAAGGGGAGCCCTTATCCATGTCCCCCCAGCACCCTATTGTCAGACAAGCCTGCAGATCACTGTCAAAGAACTGCAGACACAGAAATTCTACAGAAAGCCCAGCTGCTCTGCCCCCTTCCAGGCCTGGACGGCTGGTCCACCATGGTGACCCTGGGGCTGTGGACACCATCCCGATGGGGCTAAGCTCTTAGCCATGTCTCTCTTGCAGGTACAGGAAAATGTGGCTGATGTCTTCAAGAGGAGGGGCCACCACTGATCATCCTTCTTCTGGGAGGGAGTTTAGATCCTGTAAACTTTTAGCCAAGGGGAAAACAGAAGATGTTAACATTCTACTATTTCTGAAATTCCTCCTCGAACCGTCCTCTACCCATCATAGATTCATTCAACAAATCCTAAAAAAGGCTGACTTGATGCCCAGCACCGAGCCCTTGACCTCAGAGAGACAAGCGTGAAACAGACATGAGAACTGTATCTGAGAGGCTGTCACAGGGAGCCCAAGGAAGGGGTTTGGGAAGCGGTGGGGGCGGTGAGATTGGGAAAGGCACCCCGATGAGGGCGCAAGAGTTGAGTGACTGGCCAAGAGGGCTCGGGGGTGAGTGGCCGGCAGTGAGGAAGGACTCCCCAGAGGAAGAACACAGACCAAAGACCCAGAGCAGAGCCGGTTCTTGCTTTCCAGAGCAGGGGTGGTAGCAGTGTTTGGCCTCTCACTGCCTCCAAGCTGCCTCCCCAAGTCCTTAAACTCCCAGGAACCGCCAGCAGATGCTGGGCAGTGGGGGTCGGAGCCGTGTGCCAGGGCGGCGTTGCTGTAGGGCGGGCACTCCTGGTGCCGAGCCAGGTTGGACGGGTGGCAGCGATGAGGGGCATGGGGAAGGCGCCTAATAGGTGGTTCTTAATTATTATTATTACTTTTTATTAGGAGCCCCGGCTGCCCAGACCATAAGGATGCGTTCTCCTGCCTCCGCTGGAGCTTCATTAGGGAGATGCATTTGGGTGAGACTAATGAGGTTGGCTCAGGGAAAGACCAGAAACAAACCTGGGCACCGCTGGTTGGCGCAGTGGGGTTTCAGCCACACTTGCTTTTTGGCAGCAGGTTGCTGCTCTTTGAGGCTCTTATGCATGCTTCCCAGCCGCCTCTGGGCTCGGCCTCTGCTACAATTTATTATAATTATCAGAGCCGTGAGGTGGGCAGGCTGGGTGGAATTAACACCTTCACGATGAGGAAGGTGGCCCTGGCCTCTGGGAGCCTCCCTGGATATTCTAGGTGTAATGCAGGTGGGAACCATGGTGGAGCCCAGCCCCATCTTTGAACCTTGCCAGTACTTTCCGTTTTCTCCATGCAGCTGAGCCAAAGTGGCCATCACCTAGCCCAGTCCAGCCCATCCAGAGAAAAGAAACTATCATCCCAAATGTGACTTAAGCAGCTTTGGAAGAAGACCATGACCTTGACTTGAAAACCTGTGCTACCTTCACCTCCTCCAGGAAGACCTCCCTGATACACACAGACATTAACACCCATCCCCTCTGTTCTGTCTGGGTACCTACTTGTAGGGTGGCTCTTGGCATACTCTAGCGTCATTTGCTTGTCACATGCCAGTCTCTCTAGCTAGTTCTAGCTGAGTGAGGACTCAGAGAGCAAGGACTGTCTTCTGATCACCTTCATACCTCCAGCAACCAGGATACTTCATGCAAGTACCAAACTTTCAAGATGTTTGTTAGGGAGAGTTGACCTGAGCTGTGAGTGCTCTTGCTCTGGCCTAGCCAGCTGTCAAAGGGCAGGACATAGGGGACAGAGGCAGAAAGTCAGAGCAAAAGAAGAGACTGGGGTTGGGCAGACTCTTAGAGACTCAAGTGAGCACCATGCAGAAAGGTCCTGAAACAGGCCAAGTGGTGTCAGAGCCTTCATCACCAGGAGCCAGCCCACGTATATCACCCAGATGTGACCGCTGGAGTTTCTGTGAATTTATCACTGACCAGGAAGGGCAAGGTCCAGAAAAGGTAACTGAAGACAATGAATCTCGGTCTTGGTGCAAGCCTGCTTGCCCCAGGAAGGCAAATGGTGTTTCTCAAACCTGCTCTCCCGAACTGAGTTGGAATGAGGGTGAACCTTGGGAGTGGCTTTGTGCAGAGATGTCCCCACAGTCAGCTACACAAAGATGCCCCAGAGAGATTGGCCGCAGTTTCTCGAACATCTGTTCCACACGAGGATGGGGGCATCAAGCCATCCTTTTGATACCAAAACAAACACAGGCAGGTTATAAAGGTGCAAACTTTTAAATTTTTGTTGGAGTATAGTTGCTTGACAATGTTGTGTTAATTTCTGCTGTACAGAAAAGTGAATCGGCCATATATATCCAGATACCGACTCTTCCTTGGATTTCCTGCCCACTGAGGTCACCGCAGAGCTCCCTGGGCTATGCAGTCAGCTCTCATTATTTATCTGTTTTATACACAGTGTCAATAGGGTATACACGTCAGTCCCAGTCTCCCAATTCACCCCCTCTTCTCTTTGATGTGCGTATGTCTGTTCTCTACATCTGTGTTTCTATTTAAGCAAGGTGCACGTTTTAACAACACTGTAGACGCTGTGAAACACCTGAGCAGTGTCACACTTCTGACTCCTCCCCGCAGCCAGCAGGGCACAGGCGTGTGTTCTTCTTTTCTCTTTTGCCCTCTGGGGCTGGGATGGTTGGGAAACCACACAGGAAGGAGGGGGAAAATCAGAAACGTGGCTGAAGAGGGAGCCGAGGGCCCGTGTGCGGGAGATGCTGGCTCAGAGGTGCTCTGTCCAGCCAATGGGAGCGATGGTCTGTCCTCCCCGCTGTGCAGGGTTCTCTCTATACGCATGGGTGGGAGGCAAGAAAATGTCATCAAAGTCATTTTGAACAGAGAAGCGAAGTCCTCATTTTTTCTCTTCCACGGCGTGACGTTGAGGGAGGTGGACAGAGGGCGATTAGTAAGGCAGCCACTGCAATGGACACAAGGAAGATGGGGAAATAGGAATATGTGGAGGATGAATAAGGAGGGAAATGCTGGGGAGGGTGAGAGAGTTTGAGGTCAGATTCTTAGGGCTTGAAGGTTTTTGTTGATTATCAGGGTTGAAAAAGAGCCAGATTGGGATGAATCATATAATTGGGCTACAGGGAGGATGTAGGTACCCTTACGGGGTCAGAAGACCCAAAAGGATGGGGAAGAGAAGTCAGGAACGTGTAGAATGTTCTTGTTGTCTTGATAGAAACCCTGTCTCTGAATACCCTTCGCATGGTGGGATCTGGGGTGGACGGGAGGCCGTTCGTGGTCTTCAGTCCCCCACCCCCGCCCCGCCACAGCTGGCCAGCCATGAGCCCGTCCTGAAGGGAAGCAAGATCGGGGCCCTATCTGGCCTCCAGGAGTGAGTGGAGGCAAGAGGAGGGGCAGCAGCTGGTCATGGAGGGGCGAGGTGAGTGCAAACACCACACAGGTGCCTGGGGTCTCCCTGCCTTGGGGCCGTCGCAGGACCCTGCTCCCCCACCTCAGACCTTGTCTTCCCAGGGACACCACGCTGTCCTTGTCCCCTATTGTCCCCTTAGCCGGGTCTCCCAGTTTTCCTGATTATTTTTTCTTCCAAATCTAAAATTCACTAGCGCTCATTATCGAAAATTAGAAAAACAGCGCTCACGCCTAAGAAGAAAGAAAATTCGGCCGAAGCCCCACTGCAGGTAGAGTGACGGCTAAGAGCTGGTCTAGGCCCTCCAGACTACCATGTTCTTTCCTTTCTCAGGGTGTTCGGTGCAGACCTCTGAGGCCACCAGGATGTCGCTGTTTAGCTGCTCCGTCGTGTCCGACTCTTTGGGACCCCACGGACTGCAGCCTGCCAGGCTTTCCTGACCTTCACTATCTCCCGGAGTTTGCTCAAATTCGCATCCTTTGCGTCAGTAATGCCATCCAACCATCTCACCCCCCGGGGTCCCCAGACAGGAAATAGCCTGTCGCACGTTGCACGTCATGTTGTAAATCAGCTTCGTGGGGTTCTAAGCCTCCCCCCGGTCCTAACCGGTGCCCTGTCCTGGGTCTCACATGGTGCCAAGGCGTGTGGGAGTGGGGAGGGCTGTGGAGGGGCCTCGGGTCACCTGCCGCTGAGTCCGTCCACATGAGTAACCCTGGAGAGGGACAGGGACTCTGACTACGTGTCTACTGCTCTGGGATTTAGACATCCTGGGGAGACTGGAAAACAGCTCTCTGTGACCACTGATATCTGCGGCCCTCCCTCGGGCTCTGGGTCCCCTCGCCTCCCCCTACCCTGCCCAGCCTGGAGAATCTCCCCCTTGTTTAGAGGAAGCTCTTCCCAACCCCCACATCTCCCTGACCCACACACGTCCCCCCACCACCTCACCCTTCCCTCATGGACTTGGAAGACCACGAAATCCAGAGGCTAAGTCCCTTTAAACAGAATTGAGCTCTTCCTTACTGCAGGGGCAGAAACCTTCCTGGGAGGAGAAGGAGGCTATTTGGCAAAGAAAGAGAAAAAGAAAAAGAAAACCATATATAAGACCCCACCCTAAAGCAAGCTGAGCAGTTGCGTCCCTACGAATACAGAGACATCTACTTCTCCTACAAAATCGATATTGTAATGTACACACTCCATGCTTTCTTAGTGTTCGCCCCCACCCTACACTGCGGGCATTTTCTCACGTCATAGGAAAATGTGGTTTTTGATGGCGGCTTCTAAGGTTAATTTAGTCAATGAGCTGGAACCAGGGAGTCCAGCAGGTTAAGGACCCATCACGGATTTGAGCAGAGACTTATAGCAACAACTCTCCTGCATCTCTCTCTTCCTCAGCCCATCCCAACCTGGACCCCCTCCCTGCAGACACTCCCTTGCTCACGAAGCTACCATGACTCCCTACTTCTGTCACATCAGCTGTGAACGCTGGCTTCAAACCTCGCATACCTGGCAGGCTCCTTCTCTTCTCTGCCAGCTCCTGCTGCGGCCACCCTCCTCGCTCTGGGACACCAGTCTCCTGGAATCTCTCCCCAAACCCCCATCCTGCTCTTACTTGGCCAACGAGCCCCCACCTCCTCCGAGCAGCCTCCGCTGTGCGCTGCGGGCATCCTCACCTCCTTCGCAGCAAACTGCGGCCACTCTTGGGGGAGACGCTGAATTCTCTGGGGCACAGAACCCCTCCTCTCCCTGAGCCTCGAGGCCAGGTCCCTCAGAGCTGAGTGGGTTGGGATCTCATGAAGGGGTCCATGAAAAGAACATCTCTCAAGGAAGGGCCGTGACCACTGCTGGCCTGCAGGTGGCCTGACTCTGGTTAGGACCGTTTTGCTGTGCAGTGCCAGCCCGGAGCCAGGCTCAAGCCCCACCCGGGGATGGAGGAGGCAGGGAGACAGGGCGCCCAGCCGTTCCTCGCGGGAGCATCACTTATCCACCAGTCTGGGGGCCTCGGGGCTTCCCCACTTCACCCAGACTGTCATCCCAAAGCCCCCCACCTGTTTCCAGCTGTTCTTGCATCCTCCGCACCTCACAGATGAGAGGAAAACGAGGCCGCGCAGGGAAAGCGGCCAGCCCCAGATCACAGGGGCCCCTAACAGAGTGGACATTGCTGTCGTGTCCCTTGGTCTTCACCCCAGCCTCAGAGGCTCCATCCTCTGACGAGGCCCCTGCCGGAGCCATTCAACTGGGGAGTGCTAAAGGCACCAGCGGCCTGGACACAGAACTTCAGAAGTTCTGGAGTGTGACCAGTGGCCCAGGGCAAAACAGAACCCCAAGACAGAGTCAGAGAGAACGGAGCAGTCACGGGGAGCTTCCTTGAGGAGGAGGTATATTTACTTAAAAACAGTACAGTTTACTCAATCTGTATTTGTTGGGGTTCTTAAGACCGTCTCTTGTCAGAACAAGAAGCGTCTGGATCTAGCCAAGAGACCACAGGGGATATTCCAGAGGATGCAGCAAGAAGAGGGGCTGAAAAAGTAACTTTTTCTTGGGCTTTAGAAAAGACACAGGCTCTGCAAAGAAAGTCCCAGGTCACAGTTTCGTAACTTAAACAGTATATTTTACTGAACCCATATTTGTTGGGGTTCCCTAGACCATGCTCAAGGTAGAGAATTCACTAGGAGGACCAGCATACAGTTTTACCCATGGCTAAGGTTTTTGTACTTTTTGTCTTTGTTTGTTTGTTTTTTAAAGAAAAAGGAAACAGACCGAATCAGCATGGGGAAAGGGTGTGTGGGGCGAAGTCCATAGGAAACCAGGTTCGAGCTTCCTGGAGCTTCTGGGTGGAATCACGCAGGACACACTGAATTCCCCCAAGCATGACATCACTTGTGAAATACTGTCCATAGGGAAGCTCCTTGGGGACTCAGTGTGGAGGGGTTTATTGGGGTTGGGTACGTAGGAATCTCTGCCAGACACGAATCCAAATGTCAGACTCCCCTCAAAGGAGGAGCAGAAATTTAGCATAAAGAACATTGTTGTTCAGACAATCTTGGCCCAGTGAGCCACTCTGTCGATTGAGGGGGTGGTGGGAACCTCCCAGGTCACAGAATTTCAGCAATTGCTCTCGGCTTTTACGCTATCAGATGATTTGCCATTAGACAAGGAGCAAACCTCTACACAAGGCTCGCTCGCTTTTCTGCTTCTCCTCCCGCCTCGGTGGCTCCTCTGTTCAGGTCTTCTTCACTGGCTCCTTGACCTTTCGATGTTCAGGGCCCCAGCTCAGCCTCCCTATCTCTTCTCCCGTCACTCTCACACCCCTCCTGGGGGCTTTCAATCCCATCCGCCCGGCAGGTGACCCTCTCCACTCAGCCCTCTCTGCATCCAGATGTCAGACGGGCACCTGGAACCTCAGGGGACTGTCACCACGCCCCCTGTGTCTTCCGCCCCAAAACTCCATCTCCATCTGTGGGATCGTCACCCACCCAGACACCAAGACACACAAGAAGGCCTCCCTGGCCTGTCCCTCCTTCCCCGAATCAGCACCGCTCATTAGACCTCTGCTACCCCAAGGTGCATGCTTGTCTGCCCCTCGTGAGGCCCTCACCCCAGTCCCAGCCACTTCCTCAGCAGGGGCAGAGACGATAGTGACCTTTCTGGACCGTCCTCTCCCATCCTCTTCGAGACCACTGTCCACACTGTGGAGCCAAAGGGAGCTCCTCACTTTAAAAATTTTTTGAAATTAGTATTATTATTTTTGGGCACGCCTCACGGCTGGTGCTAAGTTCCCTGAACAGAGATTGGACCTGGACCCTCAGCAGTGGAAGTGTGGAGTCCTAATCACTGGACCCCTGGAGGGGCCCCTTTAAAATGTGCATCTTGTATCCTTGGCATGGTCATGGGGCTCAGCAAGATCTGGTCCTGCCTGCCTCTCTTCACTGGTCCCCTCCCTCCGGCTTCAGCCAGCTGTGCCTTCTTCCACCAGCACCAAGCTGATGAGCATCCCAGCATCTCCGCATCTGCCACCCCTCCCAGATCTTCGCACCGGAGTGTGACGGTGGGGTGATCAGCCAATGGGAGGCAGTGGCTGATGGGAGCCGGCAGGGCGGGCACAGGGGAGGGAAGATGGCTGTGAACGTGGAGGGGAGCAGCAGGAGCAGAGTCGGGCAGGCTGAGCTGGAGCCCAGGAGGAGGGCCGGGCCTTCAGCTCATCTGTCCCACCCAGACTCCACCTGGAGTCCCCGTGATCCACCTTTGAGGATGGAGGGACCTGCAGGAGACGCTGGAGCCTTCTTCATGGAGCCAACCACACAGCCAGCCCAGGAGTCCAGAAGGCCCAGAGGGGTCTGGCAGGAGCGGGGGGAGCTGTGTTCCCCGCTGCTCCCCCGCCGGCATCACCTCTGTCCCTTCCAGCCCAGCAGCGCCCCAGGACCACAGTGGACAGCACTCAGGCCTATGCCATCTTCCTGGCATCACAGGGGTGTGGCTGCCATCCCCTTCCACTGTCACACTGCCTCTCAGGGCCAAGCTTAACCCGAGCCACCCAGGGGAGGGAGTCCTGGGAACTGCACTTCATCTTAGCTGAGATGGCCGCAGACAGATTCATCCCATCAGCCCAGAGCCTGACCCTGCGCTGGGCCCTGGGTCTACAGCGGGGCTGTGGGCACTGGTCCCACCTCCAGGGAATCCCTCATCCTTGGGAAGAAGGACAAGTCAAACATAATGTATTGCACACCTCGAGAAGAGCGGGCAAGACAATGGGGACCCTGGACTGGTCCCCAGGGAAGGACATCTGGGCTGGATGTAGGAGCACTAAGGGAGGCTGACCCTACAGGCTGGGGTGCTGGGCGGGGGGGGCGGCCCACCAGAGTCAGCGCCCAGGACAGTCACTTCTCTATGTTGACTTCAAGAGGGCAGACTTTGGGTGATTTTAGCCAAGGAGGATGCCTGTGGTTGCCTGGCTCCAGGGTGACCTTGACTCTGCAGATCCTCACATCCCATCTGGAAAATGGGGTTGTTGGTGGAATTCAAGACAGCACTGGTCCAGGTAACCATGCCCCGCTCTCCAACTCAGGGCAGGTGTACTGGGATGACCCAGAGGGCTGGGAGGGGGAGGGCGGCGGGAGGGGGTTCAGGATGGGGACCACATGTGCACCCATGGCTGATTCATGTCAATGTAGGGCAAAACCACTACAATACTGTAAAGTAATTAGCCTCCAATTACAAACAAACAAAACAACGTTAGCTCTTCCTAAAACTGATGTTGTCGGATCCTGAAAAGTTTAAGAGGGCGAGAAGACTTCCTGTGTTCCCAGTCATCACAGGTCCCCTTGCACATGGGAACTGCCTGAGTGCAGAGGGCCTTTCTTCTGGCCCTCTGGCCCTCTGCAGGCCCTTCTGGGTCTCCTGGGAGACCCCCACTCAGTCCTGCCCATACTTCCTCATCCCCAGGAGGGCCTGCAGCCGCCCTGCCATCTGCCGTGATTTATAGAAAAGGGGCCATGATTAATCAGCCAGTCAGCGCCGAGTGCAGCCGCGTTCTTTCATTTCCCTGCCCCCTGACCCTCAGCACAGTCCCAGGCAGTGCGGGCAAGTGTATTAATCATGTACTTTAAAAATATTTAAAGGAGGCGCTGGGCCCGGAGCAGAGTCTCCTTTAATGGACTCGTTTTCAGTGGAGGGTGAGTATGCTAATTAGGAGATAAAACAAACCGGCTGTTTGAAATGCAAATGAGCCTGTGGAGGCACTCCGGGTGCCTTCCCCCTGAGCCGCTGCTTTGGAAGCTAAATCTTACTTCTCCAGCCACTTCCTGCCATCGATTTTTAACCAAAAAAGATGGTCGCTAATTCTGAAACTGAGAGGCGCTGGGTCATGCTTTCTCCGGCTCTTCTTTTATTAGGAATGAGGACAAAATTCCCCCACACCCATGTGTGCGGACAAACCCAAGGAGCCACAGCGGCTCTGCCCCGCTGCGGATCCCCACCCCAGCCCCTCAGACCCCTTCTCCCCTCTCCCTTCATCTCTACCTGGGTACGGGTTTCCCAACATCTCCCATCTGCCTTCCTGCCCAGTTACACCCTCTGCATCCTGCAAGCTGTTGGCAGGAGCCTCTGAGATGCATGGGAATGCTTCCCAGACTCTAGCCTTTCAGCAACTTCCACCAGCTCCTCCTGCCCACCACCAAGTCTAAACCTCACTGGTTTCCCCAAACCCTCTCCACCCCAAAGGGCATGACATGCTGCCTCCTCCAGCTCCTGCTCATCCACAGGATTCAAGGTGAGCATCAGGTCCTCTAGAAAGCACTCTCAGATCTCCTTCTGTATCTGGGAGATTCTTGGCATAGCAGAAGACCTCTATGTTCCTGTATTTGTCATCCCCCCAGGACCCAGGGTTCCCTGGTGCAGGAGCTGTTTTCTTCCTCACTGTGCCCCATGCCTGCTGGCCCATAGCTGGTATTTGTGTCTTAGTTGCTCAGTTGTGTCTGACTCTTTGTGACCCCATGAGCTGTAGCCCACTAGTCTCCTCTGTCCGTAGAATTCTCCAGGCAAGAATACTGCAGTGGATAGCCATTCCCTTCTCCAGGGGATCTTCCCGACCCAGGGATCGATCCCAGGTCTTCCGCACTGCAGGCAGATTCTTTAACATTTAAGCCACCAGAGAAGCCCGTTAGTAAATCCTGTTGAGCTGGGTCGACTCCAGGGGAGGCCCACCAGCTTCCTCTACCCAGTGACAGGCATCCTGTTAGCCCAGGAATGACCACCTGCTGTACCACAGGTCCTGGAGAAGCAGAGAGGTGCATTCATCCAGGAGATGCAAAAATCCACCTCTCTGAAGACACAGTGTCTCACCTGCAGAGATCTGCTCCAAGTTCACCCCTGTCAATCAGGAAAGTCCCAGGACCTGCTTCTCTTCTAGGTGTCAAGATCGAGTCTGCATTCCCAGGCATGGTCCAGACATGGCTGTGCATTTGTGCTGCTCTGCCTCTCGATGGGCACAGGGGCAGAGCCCCCTTTGCCTGACCCTATGTGGGCAGCCCTGCTCATCTCCTTCCCACCCACCGGGTCTCTCCAACATGGCCGAACCCCAGCTGCTCCAAGTCTGGCCTGCACCTTCCCCAGCACAACCGAACCGGCACCCAATAAACTCCCTGGCGGTCCAGTGGTTAGGACCCCACAGTCTCACTCGCAAGGGACTGGGTTCAATCCCTGGTTGGGGAACCAAGATCCTGCATGCCATGCAATGCAACCAAAAAAAAAAAAAAGGCATGAAATACTGTCTTCAGTTCCAGCCCAGTCTCTCTTCGACCCCCTCTGTCCAGTCCCCTGCATCTCACTCCTCCCAACTCCTGATCAGACTGTGTCTCAGATTGGATGGTCTGGGAGCAGATGCTGAACAGAAGTCAAGGTACAAAAGTTTATGAGGGAGTCTCATTAATGGAAGCAGAGGGAAGAAGGCGTTGAGGGAAGAAGCCTTAGACAGTGATGCCCACCCTGAAGGACCTGTGCCCTGCCTGGCCTGTGGGCACTAGAGCAAAATGTGTCCATCCCAAGAGACCTGCCCTGGGGGGCAGTCAGGGCTGAGGCCACCCCGAGTTAGTGTGACTGCCACCCGAAAGCCAACAGCTGTAGGATGAAGGCTAAACGCAGCTTCTAGGTGGGCGGCTCCAAGGGCCTCTGAGCGGTCTTAGCCTGACTTCCCCAGAGCTTACACAGAGAGGGGGAGGTAGGCTCGGGTGGAGGAGGTATGCAGAAGGAGGGCCACTGCTAAACGCTTCTGAAGTCAGCCAGCCCACGGGCACGGGCACTGCAGTCTGAGCCTCCTGAAGGGCATCACAGGACGTATCTCAGCCCCATTGCCTGGGGATGCAGGAGGGAGCTTCACAGAGCCACGGCGGTCCTGTGGATGTTCACCTCCCTCA
Source organism: Cervus canadensis (assembly GCF_019320065.1). Taxonomy (NCBI): domain Eukaryota; kingdom Metazoa; phylum Chordata; class Mammalia; order Artiodactyla; family Cervidae; genus Cervus; species Cervus canadensis. The sequence goes on along the minus strand of NC_057400.1, from coordinate 5,946,583 downwards.
CACTTCCGGGGACTCAGGCTTGGTGCTGAATGGTTTCTGCCAACACCCCCCCACACACACACGCACCCCCTATGTGGACCACAGGCAAAGCACCGTCCAACTGTACCTGTGTCAGCGTGCCCGAAGCAGCAACGCACCGGTCAGGCGGCAGACGAGATGGGAGACGGCAAGCTGACAAGGAGCGGGGGCAGATAGAGCTTGTCTGGGGACCCTAGCAAACTTAAGGGGCTTATATACACCTCTGGGAGGAGAAGTCACATCAGAATGTCTACTCAAGCATCTGTATCTCGGGAGATGCCGGGCTGCAGACATAAACATAGGACCACGTGAAAAGCCATTGGATGGGATGAGCTCACCTACAGAGAGAAAAAGAGAATATGTATTTGAACTGAGCCTTAAAGGCTGGCTCAGACCATAACGAATCTGCCTGCAATGCAGGAGACCCAGGTTTGATCCCTGGGTGGGGAAGATCCCCTGGAGAAGGGAATGGCTACCCACTCCAGTATTCTTGCCTGGAGAATTCCATGGACAGAGGAGCCTGGCAGGTTACAGTCCATGGCAACATGAAGAGTCAGACACGACTGAGCTACTAACACACTTAACAAGGTGAAGAGGGGAAGAGGAACCAGTCAAGGAAACCAGGAGGCTTGGCAAGGGCAGGACAGCTGGGAGAGCAACAGCCCTGCCGTCAGGGTCCAGAGGGAGGCTGCTTTCTGGTGGGGGCCAGACAGGATTCCCTTGGGCTTCAGCCAGAGTGCAGGATCTGGCCGGCCAGTGGGTGTATTTGGTGCTGGGAAAGCAGTTTTCCTCTGATGCTCTTTCCTAGCTCTTGTCTGGGTATAATAAGAGGCAAAGAGTTGGGAAAAATTCTAAGAGGCTGCTGGGGGGCTGAAGAAATAGTAAAAATGAGAAAGTCTCCTGGGATATGGTGGGAGGTGGATGCTGTGGGTTCTCTTTCACTTGGCTTGCATGAGTGTATATGTGTGTGAGTGTATATGTGTGTGTGCACGTGTATGCACAAGTGTGCATATACCCCAGGGTTCCTCACCCAGAGCTTAGAAGACTATTCCCAGGTTGGGGTCAGGAGGCCGGTGGGATGTTATGATGTGGCTCAAGGTGCAGTTTGCTCTATAGAGAGAGTCTGGGGTCACCTCTAATCCTGGCTCTGCTTCTAACCTAGGAAGTCACTTTCAGCCTGTGGTGCCTCTGTTTCTTCACCTGTAAAAGGCACGTGCTGGGCTCCTGGAGTCTGGCTCCACCTTGCAGGTCTAGGAGATTACTCTTAAGCTACATGGACAAGGCGGTCCAACACTGTCCTGGCTATGATCATAGATGGTGTTAACTGCAATTGCACAGAAGCTGTTCCCATCCTCGGGGCAGTTTCCAGAAAAGTCAGAACCTGAGAGGTTTGGGGAGGATGGAAGCTGCAAAACTGCAACTAACAGGAACTGGAAGAAAGGCACCACCCAGAGCAGAGGGGAGTGGCTCTCGGGATTCCGGGGGAGGATCTCTTCCAGCTCTGGAAGGCAGTGTAGTCACCAGCTGACAGCTCAGTCTCTGGGGATGGGTCACAGTCGGCCCTGGTGGCTGAGCGGTTTGATTAAATTCAATATCAGAAACGAGCAGTGTCGGCCTGCACACTGCATCTGCCCCCCTGCTGCTCACGGCTCCGGCGGGTGGCTGTCCCGGTGCTGTTATGTCCTCCACACAGTACTAGGCACAGGGGCCGGGAGCTCATGTGCTGGACCGATGCAGGGCAGGCGGAGGGGTGACTGGTGCAGCCCTCTGCTTTGTCTCCTTGCCCCTCTGCCTCCCCGTCTCTGGTCTTTGCCAGCACCTCCCGCCCTGTCCCTCTGATAAATGGCCAGACCCCTCATGCAGAGGAGGGCCATTTGGGAGCCACTGCAGGGAGCTGTGTAGGGCCTTGTTCTGCCTGACATCTTTATTAATCGCTCAGCCCAAAAGATAAACAGCTTGTTAATTAAATTTGCAGATGTTGCTAAATTGGGAGGTGTTTTAATTGTTCAGTCCCAGGAAGATAGAATGGTCCCACATCGGGCCTCGGAAGGGTCAGCCTGGGCTGGGCCAGGACACGGGCTATTAGGCCGTGTGATCACGGTAAAAATCATGGCCAGCTTTACTGCCCACTTGCTCTGTGCTGGGCAGGGCGGGAGCTGGGAACGGGGGCCTGGGTGCCAGCTACTCACACCCTGGGGACCTGGGGCAAGTTTCTTCCCTTCCAGGTCGCAATTTGCCCTTCTCTGCAAGATGGGTCCCCTCTCAGCCGTGGCCCTGGCCAAGCGAGGGAGGGGCCCCATTGTTCAGTTCAGGGGGTTGCCAGCACCCAGCGCCCCAGCATAAAGCTTCCCCAGAGAGTCTCTGGTGGCTGAAACGTACAGTTAAATATGGTTAAAATAGTATGTTTTGTATTATGAGACTTTTACCACAATAAAAGAAAACATTTTGAAAAAGATTTTTTAAAATAAAAACTAAAAAAAATAAAGCCTCTGTTGGGAAGTGGGGGGCAGTCATGAGGCCTGGATCTTGGTGTGAACCCCGGGGATCTGGTAGGTTTGCAGAAGGTTGGAGACTCAGGTCTCAGCTCTTTGTAGGGGTGTGGAGGTCTAGAGATCTGTGGGTCTAGGAGATCAGGGTGTCTGGGAGTCTGATAGTTCTGAGGAATCTGGGGTCTTGGGTGTCTAGAAGGGTCTGCAGATGAGGAAGAGTTTGTAGGGGTCTGCAGAGTCTGGCGAGCTGAGGGTCTGAGAAGTTAGCAGGGTCTGAGGATTGGGTCTGGGAAAGCTGGAGGTCTGGGGGCCTGGGGAATCTGGGTCTGAGGATTTGGGGGGGACACTGGAAGATACGGAGGCTTGGACTGTTTGAGGGTCAGAGTCTTAGGGTCTGGGATTCTGGGATTGTTTGAGATTTGGGAAACTAGCGTCTGGGGAGTTGCTGAATCTGGGGGTTCCAGAATTTGGGGATGGGGAGTTTGGGGAAACAGGGATTCTGAGATATGGGATTTGGGGTCTATGGTCTTAGATAATCTTGGGGGGTCTGAGAAACCTGAGGTTCTAGGAGGGTTTGAAAGGGTGGGTTCTGAAAAGGAGGGAGTTGAAAGCAAAATGTAGCACAATACCGCCACCTAGTGAGCATCCCTTCAAATTACGGTCACCGAGGACAGAGTGGGGCGCAGGATCAGAGCTGGTCCTCGCTCCTGGCATCTCCGGGCCTAGAACTCCCCTCCTCTCCCAGATGCTTAGCGCTCTGCATGGAGGGAGAGAACGAGCCTGTGTCCCTCTGGTTCACCGCTGCACCTCCAGCGCCTGGAACAGCACTTGGCATGCAGTGGGCGTGCAATGCATGTTTATTGAACCAGAAAACTGGCATTTTCAAAGCGGTTCATCTAACAAGGGCTCACTACCCCTGCATGTGCCCATGCAAACCCCTTGCTTTGAAGTCAGGCCGTGCAGCTGCTTGAATTGGACAGGATCTTGGAGACGTTATGCTAAGATTCCACCCTGAGTAAGGTCTGCCCACTCCCACACCCCCAGGGTTTCAGAGTCTGAGCTCACCTGACACAGTCTTAGTTTCAGGGCTGCTTCCCAAGCTCCTGGTCTGTGCAGGTCCCAGGACTATGTTCTGTCCCGGCCACGAGAGGAGCGGGGACCAGCTAGCAGGAACTTACCTGCAGTGTGGAGCGGGGGATGACAGGGTCAGTTAAGGGATGCAAGTGGATCAGAAGGGAGGGGTGGGGCTTGGACAAGTCTAGGGAGAGGAGAGAAGTTGGACAGATGGAACCGCAGGAGCAAAGACTTGCCTGGAGTCACTGCCAGGCACCATGGTGGGGGTGGGGAGGCGGGGGGGACTGGTGGTTGGAAAGGCTGGCATGAGCTGGGAAGAGGATAGAGGCTGCAGATAAGGCTGAAGGGAAGGGGGGTGGGTAGGGGGAAGGCCAGGAAGAGGATGGCTGGGAGGCAGTGGGGTGGGACACGGTGGGAGATTTCCTTTAATAATCATAGTAATAATATATTTTTAATTCATTTTATTGAAGTATAGTTGATTTACAAAGTTGTGTTGATTTCTGCTATAAACAGTGGTTCAGATGTGTGTGTGTGTGGGCGCGCGTGCTGGGTGTTTAGTCGTGTCTGACTTTGCAACCCCATGGGCTGCAGCCCACCAGGCTGTTCTGTCCGTGGGATTTCTCCTCCAGGGGATTGAACCCATGTCTCCTGCCTCTCTTATTCTGTTTCATTTTTTTTTTTCCATGATGGTTTATCTCAGGATATTGAATATGGTTTCCTGTGCTAAACAGAATGATAGTAATAATATTGATAATTATGCTAACAAGTATTGAGTGCTTACTGGGTTTGTTAACTCATTTAATGCTTTCAACATCCCCCCATTGTTAAGCCAGCAGCACAGAGAGGTTAAGCCACTTACCCAAAGTCACCCAGCTGTGGGAGCATCCTGCTTCAGAGCTCCTAATCCTCTGGGATACTGAGATGAAGAGGAGGGGACAGCTGGGGACAGTTGCGATGGCCCGATGCCCTCCAGCACAGCGTCCTGGCCATCTTTTCTCTTCGTCACGCTTGCCATCTGTAAGTTTCCATCTGCAGGGTGAAGATCGACTCCTCAGTCTTGTATGCAAGCTAGTATACACGACCTGCCCTCTGCCCACCCTGCAAGCCTGCCTTCGCGGTCCCCTGGAGTTAGAAGGAAGGCCATATTTTACAGAGCAGTGGAGACAGTAGCCATCTCTCTGTCATGCAAGACAGACTGGGGATGACGAGGATTAAATTCCTGTGGGTGTGAAGTGTAAAACGTAAGTTCGTTTCCTACAGGATGGAAATCCTTGACACTTCAGCCAGATGATGAGTAGGGCTTCGGATCCCAGGGAGGAGGGAGTGTGAGCTATGGGGGCAGCCACAGAGGTGGGGAGCTGGCAGCGTCAACACTTGGCCGTGACCCAAAACGGACCTGTGAAGGGCGGCCCACGTGGGCAGATCAGCGGAGGGGAGACGCTGCTCGGAAACCCCGGGCCCCCTCCCTCTTTTGACAGCTCTCGTGGGCGTGGCCTCCGTGAGAGGCGGAGATTTATCCAAGCGGCTGTTTTAGCTCTCGAGGGTGGACAGGAAGCTGCCGAGGTTTCCAGGATGTTGGGAGTATGAGGGTGCAACAGTACTGATTTCACATGAAAACATTTTGGGAAGAAAAAAAATCAATTTTAAGAATTTGACATGCATGTATTACAGATATTTTAAAACGGTTTTCAGAGGAAAACCACATTATTTTCTTCACATAGATATAATATACAGTATTTTTCGGTCCAGGAAAAAATTATGGCTTTTCGATACACACACAATTGATCAATTCCCTAAGGATGTGAAGCGCTGACCTTGGCTGGGATGGTCTGTGTGGCTCAGCTCTGCCACTAGAGGGCAGCAATATCCCTGGTTTTAACTCTAAGGTCTGGGCCTTCTGTCCTGGTTTGGGAGATGGGATACTTGGAGGACTTCTGAAGGGAGGGCCAGAGGGAAATGCATCTCGATCACCAGTCAAGACTGCAGAAGTTGTATTTCTGGCCGCCGGGAACTCTGATATCTCAGATCAGTGCAGTTCAGTCCAGTCGCTCAGTCGTGTCCGACTCTGCGACCCCATGAATCGCAGCACGCCAGGCCTCCCTATGCATCACCAACTCCCGGAGTTTATTCAAGCTCATGTCCATCGAGTCGGTGATGCCATCCAGCCATCTCATCCTCTGTCGTACCCTTCTCCTCCTGCCCCCAATCTCTCCCAGCATCAGGGTCTTTTCAAATGAGTCAACTCTTCACATGCGGTGGCCAAAGTACTGGAGTTTCAGCTTCAGCATCAGTCCTTCCAATGAACACCCAGGACTTATTGGACTGGTTGGATCTCCTTGCAGTCCAAGGGACTCTCAAGAGTCTTCTCCAACACCACAGTTCAAAAGCATCAATTCTTCGGCGCTCAGCTTTCTTCACAGTCCAACTCTCACATCCATACATGACTACTGGAAAAATTATAGCCTTGACTAGATAGACCTTTATTGGCAAAGTAATGTCTCTGCTTTTTAATATGTTGTCTAGGTTGGTCACAGCTTTCCTTCCAAGGAGTAAGCATCTTTTGATTTCATGGCTGCAATCACCATCTGCAGTGATTTTGGAGCCCCCCAAAATAAAGTCTGACACTGTTTCCGCTGTTTCCCCATCTATTTCCCATGAAATGATGGGACCAGATGTCATGATCTTAGTTTTCTGAATGTTGAGCTTTTTTTTTTGCTTTTTTTTTAAATTTTTTATTAGTTGGAGGCTAATTACTTCACAACATTTCAGTGGGTTTTGTCATACATTGATATGAATCAGCCATAGATTTACACGTATTCCCCATCCCGATCCCCCCTCCCACCTCCCTCTCCACCCGATTCCTCTGGGTCTTCCCAGTGCACCAGGCCCGAGCACTTGTCTCATGCATCCCACCTGGGCTGGGGATCTGTTTCACCATAGAGAGTATCCATGCTGTTCTTTTGAAATATCCCACCCTCACATTCTCCCACATAGTTCAATAGTCTGTTCTGTATTTCTGTGTCTCTTTTTCTGTTTTGCATATAGGGTTATCGTTACCATCTTTCTAAATTCCATATATATGCGTTAGTATGCTGTAATGTTCTTTATCTTTCTGGCTTACTTCACTCTGTATAATGGGCTCCAGTTTCATCCATCTCATTAGAACTGATTCAAATGAATTCTTTTTAATGGCTGAGTAATATTTCATGGTGTATATGTACCACAGCTTCCTTATCCATTCATCTGCTGATGGGCATCTAGGTTGCTTCCATGTCCTGGCTATTATAAACAGTGCTGCGATGAACATTGGGGTGCACGTGTCTCTTTCAGATCTGGTTTCCTCAGTGTGTATGCCCAGAAGTGGGATTGCTGGGTCATATGGCAGTTCTATTTCCAGTTTTTTAAGAAATCTCCACACTGTTTTCCATAGCGGCTGTACTAGTTTGCATTCCCACCAACAGTGTAAGAGGGTTCCCTTTTCTCCACACCCTCTCCAGCATTTATTGCTTGTAGACTTTTGGATAGCAGCCATCCTGACTGGCGTGTAATGGTACCTCATTGTGGTTTTGATTTGCATTTCTCTGATAATGAGTGATGTTGAGCATCTTTTCATGTGTTTGTTAGCCATCTGTATGTCTTCTTTGGAGAAATGTCTGTTTAGTTCTTTGGCCCATTTTTTGATTGGGTCATTTATTTTTCTGGAATTGAGCTGCAGGAGTTGCTTGTATATTTTTGAGATTAATCCTTTGTCTGTTTCTTCATTTGCTATTATTTTCTCCCAATCTGAGGGCTGTCTTTTCACCTTACTTATAGTTTCCTTTGTAGTGCAAAAGCTTTTAAGTTTCATTAGGTCCCATTTGTTTATTTTTGCTTTTATTTCCAATATTCTGGGAGGTGGGTCATAGAGGATCTTGCTGTGATTTATGTCGGAGAGTGTTTTGCCTATGTTCTCCTCTAGGAGTTTTATAGTTTCTGGTCTTACATTTAGATCTTTAATCCATTTTGAGTTTATTTTTGTGTATGGTGTTAGAAAGTGTTCTAGTTTCATTCTTTTACAAGTGGTTGACCAGTTTTCCCAGCACCACTTGTTAAAGAGGTTGTCTTTTTCCATTGTATATCCTTGCCTCCTTTGTCAAAGATAAGGTGTCCATAGGTTCGTGGATTTATCTCTGGGCTTTCTATTCTGTTCCATTGATCTATATTTCTGTCTTTGTGCCAGTACCATACTGTCTTGATGACTGTGGCTTTGTAGTAGAGTCTGAAGTCAGGCAGGTTGATTCCTCCAGTTCCATTCTTCTTTCTCAGGATTACTTTGGCTATTCGAGGTTTTTGTATTTCCATACAAATTGTGAAATTATTTGTTCTAGTTCTGTGAAAAATACCGTTGGTAGCTTGATAGGGATTGCATTGAATCTATAGATTGCTTTGGGTAGAATAGCCATTTTGACAATATTGATTCTTCCAATCCATGAACACGGTATTTTCTCCATCTGTTTGTGTCCTCTTTGATTTCTTTCATCAGTGTTTTATAGTTTTCTATGTATAGGTCTTTTGTTTCTTTAGGTAGATATACTCCTAAGTATTTTATTCTTTTTGTTGCAATGGTGAATGGTATTGTTTCCTTAATTTCTCTTTCTGTTTCTTCATTGTTAGTATATAGGAATGCAAGGGATTTCTGTGTGTTAATTTTATATCCTGCAACTTTACTATATTCATTGATTAGCTCTAGTAATTTTCTGGTAGAGTCTTTAGGGTTTTCTATGTAGAGGATCATGTCATCTGCAAACAGTGAGAGTTTCACTTCTTCTTTTCCTATCTGGATTCCTTTTACTTCTTTTTCTGCTCTGATTGCTGTGGCCAAAACTTCCAACACTATGTTGAATAGTAGTGGTGAGAGTGGGCACCCTTGTCTTGTTCCTGATTTCAGGGGAAATGCTTTCAATTTTTCACCATTGAGGGTGATGCTTGCTGTGGGTTTGTCATATATAGCTTTTATTATGTTGAGGTATGTTCCTTCTATTCCTGCTTTTGGAGAGTTTTAATCATAAATGAGTGTTGAATTTTGTCAAAGGCTTTCTCTGCATCTATTGAGATAATCATATGGTTTTTATCTTTCAATTTGTTAATGTGGTGTATTACATTGATTGATTTGCGGATATTAAAGAATCCTTGCATTCCTGGGATAAAGCCCACTTGGTCGTGGTGTATGATTTTTTTAATATGTTGTTGGATTCTGTTTGCTAGAATTTTGTTAAGGATTTTTGCATCTATGTTCATCAGTGATATTGGTCTGTAGTTTTCTTTTTTTGTGGCATCTTTGTCTGGTTTTGGAATTAGGGTGATGGTGGCCTCATAGAATGAGTTTGGAAGCTTACCTTCATCTGCAATTTTCTGGAAGAGTTTGAGTAAGATAGGTGTTAGCTCTTCTCTAAATTTTTGGTAGAATTCAGCTGTGAAGCCATCTGGTCCTGGGCTTTTGTTTGCTGGAAGATTTTTGAACAGTTTTGATTTCCTTGCTTGTGATGGGTCTGTTAAGATCTTCTATTTCTTCCTGGTTCAGTTTTTGGAAGTTATATTTTCTAAGAAATTTGTCCATTTCATCCAAGTTGTCCATTTTATTGGCATGGAGCTGCTGGTAGTAGTCTCTTATGATCCTTTTTGTATTTCAGTGTTGTCTGTTGTGATCTCTCCATTTTCATTTCTAATTTTGTTAATTTGGTTCTTCTCTCTTTGTTTCTTAATGAGTCTTGCTAATGGTTTGTCAATTTTGTTTATTTTTTCAAAAAACCAGCTTTTAGCTTTGTTGATTTTTGCTATGGTCTCTTTAGTTTCTTTTGCATTTATTTCTGCCCTGATTTTTAAGATTTCTTTCCTTCTGCTAACCCTGGGGTTCTTCATTTCTTCCTTCTCTAATTGCTTTAGGTGTAGAGTTAGGTTATTTATTTGGTTTTTTCTTGTTTCTTGATATAAGCCTGTAATGCTATGAACCTTCCCCTAAGCACTGCTTTTACAGTGTCCCATAGGTTTTGGGTTGTTGTGTTTTCATTTTCATTCATTTCTATGCATATTTTGATTTCTTTTTTGATTTCTTCTATGATTTGTTGGTTATTCAGAAGCGTGTTATTTAGCCTCCATTTGTTTGAATTTTTAACAATTTTTTTCCTGTAATTGAGATCTAATCTTACTGCACTGTGGTCAGAAAAGATGACTGGAATGATTTCAATTTTTTTGAATTTTCCAAGACCAGATTTATGGCCCAGGATGTGATCTATTCTGGAGAAGGTTCTGTGTGCACTTGAGAAAAAGGTGAAGTTGATTGTTTTGGGGTGAAATGTCCTATAGATATCAATTAGGTCTAGCTGGTCCATTGTGTCATTTAAGGCTTGTGTTTCCTTGTTAATTTTCTGTTTAGTTGATCTATCCATTGTTGTGAGTGGGGTATTAAAGTCTCCCACTATTATTGTGTTACTATTAATTTCCTCTTTCATACTCGTTAGTGTTTGCCGTACATATTGCGGTGCTCCTATGTTGGGTGCATATATATTTATAATTGTTATATCTTCTTCTTGGATTGATCCTTTGATCATTATGTAGTGTCCTTCTTTGTCTCTTTTCACATCCTTTATTTGAAAGTCTATTTTATCTGATATGAGTATTGCGACTCCTGCTTTCTTTTGGTCTCCATTTGCATGAAATATTTTTTTCCAGCCCTTCACTTTTAGTCTGTATGTGTCTCTTGTTTTGAGGTGGGTCTCTTGTAGACAGCATATATAGGGGTCTTGTTTTTGTATCCATTCAGCCAATCTTTGTCTTTTGGTTGGGGCATTCAACCCATTTACATTTAGGGTAATTATTGATAGGTGTGGTCCCGTTGCCATTTACTTTGTTGTTTTGGGTTCACGTTTATACAACCTTTCTGCATTTCCTGTCTAGAGAAGATCCTTTAGCATTTGTTGAAGAGCTGGTTTGGTGGTGCTGAATTCTCTCAGCTTTTGCTTATCTGTAAAGCTTTTAAATTCTCCTTCATATCTGAATGAGATCCTTGCTGGATACAGTAATCTAGGTTGTAGGTTATTCTCTTTCATTACTTTCAGTACGTCCTGCCATTCCCTTCTGGCCTGGAGGGTTTCTATTGATAGATCAGCTGTTATCCTTATGGAATCCCTTTGTGTGTTATTTGTTGTTTTTCCCTTGCTGCTTTTAATATTTGTTCTTTGTGTTTGATCTTTGTTAGTTTGATTAATATGTGTCTTGGGGTGTTTTGCCTTGGGTTTATCCTGTTTGGAACTCTCTGGGTTTCTTGGACTTGGGTGGCTATTTCCTTCCCCATTTTAGGGAAGTTTTCAGCTATTATCTCCTCGAGTATTTTCTCATGGCCTTTCTTTTTGTCTTCTTCTTCTGGGACTCCTATGATTCGAATGTTGGGGCGTTTCACATTGTCCCAGAGGTCCCTGAGGTTGTCCTCATTTCTTTTGATCCTTTTTTCTTTTTTCCTCTCTGCTTCATTTATTTCCACCATTTTATCTTCTACCTCACTTATCCTATCTTCTGCCTCCGTTATTCTACTCTTGGTTCCCTCCAAAGTGTTTTTGATCTCATTCATTGCATTACTCATTTTTAATTGAGTCTTTTTTATTTCTTCTAGGTCTTTATTAAACATTTCTTGTATCTTTTCAATTTTTGTTTCCAGGCTATTTATCTGAACTCCATTTTGTTTTCAAGATTTTGGATCATTTTTATTATCATTATTCTAAATTCTTTTTCAGGTAGATTCCCTATCTCCTCCTCTTTTGTTTGACTTGGTGGGCATTTTTCATGTTCCTTTACCTGTTGGGTATTTCTCTGCCTTTTCATCTTGTTTAGATTGCTGTGTCTGGAGTGGGCTTTCTGTATTCTAGAAGTCTGTGGTTCCTTTTTATTGTGGGTGTTTTACCCAGTGGGTGGGGTTGGACAATTGGCTTGTCAAGGTTTCCTGGTTAGGGAAGCTTGCGCCAGTGTTCTGGTGCGTGGAACTTGATTTCTTCTCTCTGGAGAGCAATGGAGTGCCCAGTAATGAGTTTTGAGATGGGTCTATGTGTTAGGTGTGACCTTGGGCAGCCTGTATGTTGACGTTCAGGGCTATGTTCCTGCGTTGCTGGAGAATTTGCGTGGTATGTCTTGCTCTAAAACTTATTGGCTCTTGGGTGGTGGTTGGTTTCAGTGTAGGTATGGAGGCTTTTGGATGGTCACTTATTGCTTAAAGTTCCATGTAGTCAGGAGTTTTCTGGTGTTCTCAGGTTTTGGGCTTAAGTCTCCTGCCTCTGGATTTCAGTTTTATTCTTCCTGTAGTCTCAGGACTTCTCCAGCTATACAGCACTCCTTTCGAAGACAATGGGCTGCTTTTCTGGGCGCCTGATGACCTCAGCTAGCGATCAGAAGTTGTTCTGTGAAGTTTGCTCTGCGTTCAGTTATTCTTTCGATGAATTTGTAGGAGAGAAAGTGGTCTCCCCGTCCTACTCCTCCGCCATCTTGGCTCCTCCCCTGAATGTTGAGCTTTAAGCCAACTTTTCACTCTCCTCTTTCACTTTCATCAAGAGGCTCTTTAGTTCCTCTTCACTGTCTGCCATAAGGGTGGTGTCATCTGCATATCTGAGGTTACTGATATTTCTCCTGGCAATCTTGATTCTAGCTTGTGCTTCTTCCAGCCCAGCATTTCTCATGATGTACTCTGCATATAAGTTAAATAAGCAGGGTGACAATATACAGCCTTGACATACTCCTTTTCCTATTTGGAACCAGTCTGTTGTTCCATGTCCAGTTCTAACTGTTGCTTCCTGACCTGCATCAGGTTTCTCAAGAGGCAGATCAGGTGTTCTGGTATTCCCATCTCTTTCAGAATTTTCCACAGTTTATTGTGATCCACACAGTCAAAGGCTTTGGCATAGTCAATAAAGCAGAAATAGATGTTTTTCTGGAACTCTCTTGCTTTTTCAATGATCCAGCGAATTTTGGCAATTTGATCTCTGGTTCCTCTGCCTTTTCTTCTTTTTTTCTTTTTCCTCTGCCTTTTTTTTAAAACCAGCTTGAACATCTGGAAGCTCACAGTTCAAGTATTGCTGAAGCCTGGCTTGGAGAATTTTGAGCATTACTTTGCTAGCGTGTGAGATGAGTGCAATTGTGTGGTAGTTTGAGCATTCTTTGCCATTGCCTTTCTTTGGGATTGGAATGAAAACTGACATTTTCCAGTCCTGTGGCCACTGCTGAGTTTTCCAAATTTGCTGGCATATTGAGTGCAGCACTTTCACAGCATCATCTTTTAGGATTTGAAATAGCTCAACTGGAATTCCATCACCTCCACTAGCTTTGTTCATAGTGATGTTTTCTAAGGCCCACTTGACTTCACATTCCAGGATGTCTGGCTCTAGGTGAGTGATCACACCATTGTGATTATCTGGGTCATGAAGATCTCATATAAGCATCATCAGAAGTCCATGAGGAAGGTATTTTGAGGGTCAGAGAAGTTAAGGGGTTTGTCTGAGGTCACTCAGCTAGTAAATGACAGAGCTGGGATTTGAACCCAGGTTTGCCCAACCCTGAGGTGGGAGCTCTTCATCATCAAGGGCCCGCTACTTCCAGGGTCAAGGTCAACACAAAGGTTCCTGGACCCCCGGTCTTTCTGCAGTGCTGTTTTCTTCCATAATCTGATGCAAATGTGAGTCTCAGCCTTCTGCTCCCTCCTACCCCCACCCCCAGGCCCAGTGGGGCGGCATCAGCAAGATCCCGAAGTAAAGCAAAAGCCAAAGCAAAGTGCAGTAGCAGACAGAGTCCTGCCTCCTCTGCCCTGGCAGACCCTGCAGCACCAGTGGTCTGAGAGCAGGGCTTCCAGGCTGTGCTGTCAGGGACCACTCGAGCAGACCCCGCCCCGCCTGTGACCACGTCGGGGCCAAGCTGCGCCTCACGCTGTTGGGGCTGGGGCAAGAGCAGGCATAATTTCCCCATGAAATAAAGAAGTGATGTGGGGGGCGAGGGGGAGGAAATTCCTTCTCAAGCCTCTGCCGGGAATTCCTTGGTGGGTCCCCAGTTTCTGTTAAAAGCAACCTCAACACAAGAAAAGATGCTCAGCATTACTAATTATTTGAGAAATGTAAGTCAAAATGACAGTGACTTGCCCCTCACACCAGTCAGAATGGCCATCATTAACAAGTCTACAAATAACAAATGCTGGAGAGGGTGTGGAGAAAAGGGAACCTTCTTATACTGTCAGTGGGAATGTAAATTGGGGCAGCCACTATGGAGAACAGTGTGGAGATTGCTTAAATAGCTAAAAATAGAACTACCATATGACCCAACAATTCCTCTCCTGGGTGTTTATCTGGGAAAAATGAAAACACTAGTTTGAAGAGATATACGCACCCTACTGTTTATTGCAGCACTATTTATAATAGCCAAGACATTGAAACAAACTAAATGTCCATCAACAGATGAAAGGATGAAGAAGTGGTGCATATGTACAATGGAATATTACTCAGCCATAGAAAAGAATGAAATAATGCCATTTGTAGCAACATGGATTGACCTAGAGATTATCGTACTAAGTGAAGTAAGCCAGTTAAAGACAAATACCATATGATATCATTTATATGTGGAATCTAAAACATGATACATATTTGCAAAACAGAAACAGACTCACTGAGAGAACAGGCTTGTGATCGCCTAGGGCGGTGGGAGGGATGGATTGGGAGTTTGGGTTTAGCAGATTATACATAGGATGGATAAACAGTAAGGTCCTTCTGTAGCACACAGAACTATAGTCAATGTCCTGTGATAAACATAACGGAGAAGAGTATGAAAAAAAAGCATCCTCAACCCTCAACCAGGCTGCCAAGGGTAAGAAGCCGGGAAGCGGGGGAGGGAGCAGGCAGGGCTGGAGCCAGCGGGTGGGATGCCATGGTCCCAGCCAGAGCCATTCTGCTCCACACGTTCAGAAGAAGGGATGGGTGGACGGAAGGAGAGGAGCCAGAGGAAGGAGCGGGCCACAGAGGAGCGAGCGTTTTCTACCCGCGGTGTGATACCAGCCCCCACTTAGGGACACCCCTCTGCTGGCACCTTGCTGGGCTCTAGACCTGATGGATCACCTCTCCCCAAAACTTGGGACGTCCTATCCCCATTTTACAGATAAGAAGCTTGAGACACAGGCAGACGTGCTGACCTGCTCAGGGTCAAACCCTACCCAGGCCTCCCGGGTCAACCTGCCGGCCCACCTCGCCGGCCCACCTCTCCTACCCGTTGTCCTCAAACTAGTGGGGGTGCACAGCTCCCTCCCCACAAGGGTCAAGTCTCCCTCCAGAAACTCCTCAGTCCTTCATGCAGATCGATCCTTGGTGGGGACGACCCATCATTATTCTCAACACCCCAGAGCATCCTTGAATCCTGATACACACTCACCACCCTCCCCTCCCTCCCAGCAGCTAGCCAGGCCTCCTCGGAACTGCTTCCTGCCAGGGCGTGAGCAGCCGACCCTGAAGCCCAGGCAACCTGTCTAACTAGCCCTGTCTGAGGCGAGGGCAGGGGTTTGAGAGAGGGGTGGTCCACGGGGGTAAGCGGCGCCACCAATCTCAGGCATCAAGACCAGGGCCCCTTATGGCTGTCATGGGCCCCAGGCATTTGAAATAGCAAACGTCACCTTTTAAGTCTGCACTGGTAAAGAAACAAATTAATTCAGATTGGACTCGTTAGTATAGAGTCGTTTTGATTATATTCTTTTTTCCTCTGATGTAAAAATACATTAAAATGAAAACATTTTCAGGGGCCCTAGAAGGGCCTCCCACTCCAGTGTTCTTGCCTGGAGAATCCCAGGGACGGGGGAGCCTGGTGGGCTGCCGTCTGTGGGGTCGCACAGAGTCGGACACGACTGAAGTGACTTAGCAGCAGCAGCAGCAGAAGGGCCTGGTCCTAGGCCTGTGAGTCAGTTGAGCAGGGTGGGGAGGGCAGGATTATAGGCCACGTGAAGAGGCTGCGATGGTGCCCCGGGGACCAGGCTGGGCGGCCGCCTCCGGTGCTCCTCTTGGGATGTGCGGCAGGCACGGCCTGGGTGCCTTTCTTGCCCTCTCTGAGCCTCTGATTCTATGAAATGATGCATTTTGCTGGCAGATCATGGCAGAGGTGAGAGGAGAGGCTGGGGACAGTGGTGAGCCCCACACAGCCCTCCCCTCCCCCCCGCCCCCCGCAGAGGAGGAAAGCTGGCTGAGGGTGGGCATGTGTGGGGCCTGGCAGGCTCTGATGAGGAAGGTGGACGGGCACATGCCAGAGACTTGTTAGAACTCTGCCCCCAGGAACGGCCTCTCTGAGCTGAAATTGGCAGTGGTCATGCTCCCCCACAGATGTCTGGGCAGGGCGGGTGGCATGCACACAACCTCCAAAGGACAGTCTTTGGACCACGTAGACCAGACTCAGGGACCCAGGACACCCGGTCCTTCCTGCACAAGCCAGGAGCTCTCTGCCCCTCAGCAGAAGCCTGGAGCCTGGGCGGAGCCATGCTAACAGTCTGAGGAGAAGGCAGGTGGGGTCAGAGACCAGGAAAGACCTGCCAGATGGCAGCGTGAGGCTTCAGGAAGGAGGAGGCAGCTGCTGGGAGCAGCAGGGACTGTCCCCGCAGGCTCTACTCTGGCCAGGGTTGGCGGGGGGACTGTGCCAGTCACTCAGCCAACACCCTGGGAGGGCCTCTGCAGCCAGGCGTGGAGATGGGCAACTGTGGAGAGGGAGCAGACTCATCGCCCTGGGCAGGTTCACGTCCAGGCAACAGCTGAGAACAGAATAAACTGGTTGGTTAAAAGTCAGGGTTCAAAGGGAGGGTCCAGACAGTCAATGAGCTGATAATAAGAGTAGCCATTACTTGTTCATCATGTGCTGGTGCCAGGCAGCGGGTCAACTTGTAAACGGCTGAGCCAGGGTCCCAGCCCAGGCTGCTTGCATGCTGTCCATCCCACCTCTGCCCCTCACTCTGAATCAACGTATCTTCCAGTGCCGTATCTTTTTGCCTTTTCATACTGTTCAGATCAGATGGTTGGAAGGCATCATGGGCTCAGTGGGCATGAGTTTGAACAAACTCCAGGAGATAGTGAAGGACAGGGAAGCATGGTGTGCTGCCATCCATGGGGTTGCAGAGTCAGACACAACTGAGCGACTGAACCACTGAATCAACAGACAGAGCCAGGTAGGAGAAGGGAAGGGCCAGGAGGGGCCTGCAGTGGCCCAGGAGGAGGCTGAGAGGAGGGGGAGGGAGCCAGAGGAGAGTCTCCAAGTGCCAGCTCTGTGAGGGTGCTTGCATCCCCCTGACAGGCCTCCAGCTTGAGCTGATGAATCCAGGTGGAAGGGGGTGGGGGTGATCTTCACGCCAACATCCTGCTCAGCACAGGTGAGGACGCAGGTGAGAGGCGGGGCAGAACACACCTCGGCCGTGAATCCTCCCAGCCGACTCTCTGCCCCTCCCACAAGATCACAGGTACGGGCGTGGACAGGCCCGGTGATGTCACTGACCCTTGCTAACACCACAGGACAGCGATGAGCTTGACATGGATCAAAGACCTTCCCGGAAGACCTGAAACCCAGAAGACTCTGGAAAGGAGACGTCGGGCAAAGCCTCCCGACGTTGGACCTGATGATGACTTCTTGGATATGACACTGGAAGCGCAGGCAACGAGAGAAAATACAGACGCAGTGAATGTCGTGAACATCTTTAAATGCTGTGTGTCAGAAGACAGGATCGACAGAGTAAAAAGGCAACACACAGAATGGGCGAAAGTCTGCAAACCATAGGCCTGACAAGAGACGAGCATCCTGAATATAAAGAGAAGTCCTCAAACTCCACACAACAAAACAAACCACCCAGCTAAAGGGGCCAAGGACTTGAACAGAAATTTCTCCAGAGATGGTATACGAACGGCCAGTGACCACATGAGGCTTCCTCAGTGGCTCAGTGGTAAAGAATCCTCCTTTCATGCAGGAGATGCAGGTTCAATCCCTGGGTCGGGAAGATCCCCCGGGGAGGGAAATGGCAACCCACTCCAGTGATCTTACCTTACCTCTTACCTAATGGACAGAGGAGCCTGGTGGGCTACAGTCCAAAGGGTCACAAAGAGTCAGACACGACTGAGCGACTAAGCTCACAAGCAGGAGCCCGCGAATAGACGCCCAGCATCACCAACTATCAGGGAAATGCAAACGAAAACTACAAGAGTTAGCACCTCACACCGTTAGAGTGACTACTGTAAACATGTTATAGTAAATGTCAGTGAGGATGAGCAGGAAAGCGGAACCTCGGTGCACTGCGGATGGGAATGAAAAATAGTACAGTCACTTTGGAAAACAAGTTTCCTCACAGAACTAAAAATAGAATTAACATATGATCCAGCAAACCTCACTTCTGGGCATATACCCAAAAGAATGGAAGGCAAGGACTGAAATAGGTATTTGTACACCCATGTTCATAGCAGCATTATTCACAGAGGCAAAATGTGGAAGCAACCCAAGTGTATTTAGCCCAACTGAACTATACATTTGAAAATGGTTAAGATGGTCACTGTGATGTTGGGTGCATTTTACCACAATAGAAAAAATGGAGGAAAAAATAGTCACAGTATCTAATAGTTCTGACAGGTCAAAGGGGACAGACCACTTCCCACTCAAAAACGAACAGCAACCAGAAGCAGAAAAAGGCAAGTAATTGTGGATCAGGGGAGGGATTCCATCCAGAGGCCCGAGGAGGGTGGGGGTAAGGGAAATCAGAAAAATAATCCTTCATACTTAAAAAAAGTTAAAAATAACATGGCTTCTTCGGGGAAAAGAAACTTAGAGTAGATATGAAGAAGACTGGAGCATAGATATAAAAATTACGTCAGAAGGAGGAGGAAAGGGAACTAGGGGAGCTCAGGAAAGAAACAGAAAAAGGAAAAGAAAATTTTTCAAGAGAGAAAGGCCACACTGGAAGCCAAATACAGGAGACAGGATAATGCAAGATAAAGTGGAAAGGGACAGTGAAATGAGGTGATTACGGGGCAGGTAAGAGCTATAAAGGGATGAGTCTTCTGAAAAAGAAAATAGCAAAAATGAATTTAAAAAGCCAATAAAGTTTTAACAGAAGAAAACCTCCCTGAAATGTGGAAAGGTTGAAATGGACATACCAAAAAAGATTACATTATGACCCAGCGAAAATGAGGACAGTCAACACGCAGACATGCCCTAATAAGCTTGCTGAGCATCCGGAAGCGGTCCTGAGCGTTGCCTCTAGTTAGGAGGTGAAGGCAGGATGGTGGCGTGGGCAGAGCCTGGCTCACCTCCTCCCTTGGGCACACAAAAATCACCGCCACTCACAAAGCAACTGTGGACGAGAACCACCTGCAGACGAGCAGAAAAGAGTTTGCACAGTTAGAGACACAAAGAGGGAACCATGACGAGAAGGGTGGAGGGGGCAGGGATGTGCTATAGTCAACACCCAAACCCAGGGAATTCTCCGATGGTTCAGTGCTTAGGACTCTGCGCTTTCACTGCCAGGGCCCAGGTTCGATCCCGGGTCGGGGAACTAAGATCCCGCTAGCCACAAGATGTGGTTACAAAATTTAAAAAAGACCAACACCCCTGGGTGGGCAATCCATACATGGGAGGGTTATCACAGTGGCAGAGGCTCTTCCCCAGGAGCGAGGGGTCTGAGCCCACGTCAGGTTCCCCAGCCCTGGGGCCTGCACCAGGAAGACAAGTCCCCAGAACATCTGGGTAGAAGGTCAGCAGGGCCTGCGTGCAGGAGAGCCGCAGGGCTGCAGGAAATAGGATCCCTACTCTGAAAGGACTTACAAAATATCTCACATGTTCCAAGACCCGGTGCGGGGGCAGAAATGTGAAAACAGCCTGAGCCAGGCCTACCTGCTGAGCCTGAAGCGTCTCCAGTCCCTCGGGGATCCCTGGGGGCATGGATGTTGGTGGCCGCCTAGGGGGAGCTCTGTCTACAAGGACACTGGGGCTGACAAGTGCCTCCTCCAGCCTATCAGTGCTGGAGGCTGCCTACCAGTCAGCTGGTACCAAGCAGCCAGCCACCCTGGCACCCAGCCCTGCTCTACCGTGGCTGGTGGCCCCCACACAAGGCCATCTGATGTGAAGCACCCACTCATTGGAAGAGACCCTGATGCTGGGAACGATTGAGGGCGGGAGCAGAAGGGGACGACAGAGGACGGGATGGTTGGATGGCATCACCGACTCGCTGGATGTGAGTTTGAGCAAACTCTGGGAGATGGTGAAGCACAGGGAAGCCTGGCGTGCTGCGGTCCACTAGGTCACGAAGGGTCGGACACGACTGAGCGGCTGAACATCAACAATGCCAGGCAGGGAGAGCCTCAGGCTGCTGCCCGGGGGCCACAGGCTCGAGCATCACCACATGTCAGTCATGCCAGAGCAGCAAGACATCCTGCATCCTGACTCCGTGGGGAGAGGACCGGAGCCCCACATGGGCTGCTGCCCTCCCTTCCCCGAGCACTGCAGGAGAAGGGGGGAGGAAAGGGGAGGAGAAGTGGGGGGAGGGGAGGAGAAAAGGGGAGAAGGGGAAGGGGGGAGAGGATGGGGGAGGGGAAGGAGTGGGAAGCGGGGAGGAGACAGAGTTCACCCCCTCCCATTTCACAACCAAATCCATCTCAAAAACATAACTATTCCTTTTTTTAAAAAAAAGGCAGAAGTGGCTCAATTATCAAATTAAGCCCCCCAGAACATTTAAAGGCAGAAACTGGTCCTTACATGCACCTCGGGTCTGAGTTCACACTCCCTGGAGCACATACAGGCTGAGAATGATCTCAGCGCCTCCCTCCAGGGCTCCTGGTAGAATCCAGCCCAGAACTCCCCCAGTTCTGGGGGATGCACCCCCAACCCAGGCCTCTGGGGGCCCCACAGACAGCAACCAGCTGACTGTGAACTCACCAGGAAATCAGAGCCAAAGTAGCAGAGACACTGCATTCCGAGCAAGTGTCCGCAGCATCAGCAAACCTTAGCATGAGACCGTCAGCTACACAAGGGACGTGATCAGCAACAGAGTAAAAATCGAATGTTTTCCATGTTTACAGAAATGAGAGGGGGAACCGAAAATGTGAGCAGGGAACACAAAGCAATCAAACAGATGTCACAACCAAATCCATCTCAAAAATATAACTCTTCGCTTTTTTAAAAAAGGCAAAAGTGGCTCAATTATCAAATTAAGCACATATGTAAAAGAATAAATGAATTGGAGGGGGGAGAAAAGGTTGAAGGAATGACCCATAAAGAGATGGAAAATAATTTGGAATTCCCCTCAGGCCCACTTGGAGAAGAACCCTTGATAACCAACCTGGGTCCTAGGGCCCTGTCACCAATGAAATTTTCAACAACTGGTTAGGCTAGATGAGTTCCAATCCTTCAGAGTGGACAAGTCCAGACAGGCAACAGGCTGGAGGAGGCGGGCAGAGCCACCTCTGCCCCACTAAGCCTCCCCGGGGCTATCCTTCCAATCATCTTTGAGAGGAGACAGGGGATAATTTTAGGGGTGAGATTGGGCTCAGTGATTTGAACCTCACACTCCTCCTTAAAATTCTCAGCATATCTGCCATCCAGGAATGTACCTAAACCTAAACCTTTTGGGAAGACATTCTGTTTCTGGTCTATTCTGTATGGACGAACCATTGAACAGATAAATGTGTACAATGAACAGGTCTCTAAGGGCCCTGCACAGTCTAATGTACTGTTACTTTATGACAATCTGTGATGATGGATTACAGATGTGCCCCATTCACTCGACTGCTATCCTCAGAGTGAATCAGTGACCAAGAGAATGCTTGGCAAGGGCTCTGCTGAAGTCCGCCTATTCACAGAGTCTGAAATTCCACCATTAGAGAGTCATTTTTTTGGAAGTAAACATTGCCCTACTTAGAGTCCAATAAAAAAAATTTTTTTCCCAATCACCCAGGAAAGGGATAGATAATAATTAAAGCCATCATTAATCATAATGATATATTTTAACAGATTCTTTTCAACAAAACCATACCCTCTGAGATGGAGTAGATGGTGGGAGGGTGAAAGAGAAACGCGGTGGAGAGGATGAGAGGCCTGGCGGGGGCCTCGGGTGTGGGAGAAGCAAAGATGAAGGTGCGTGTCCAGAGCGTCCTGCCTGCCCCTCGGGATCTATTACCCCTCACATCCCGCTCTGGACTCCCTACCCCATTTGGCCAGCAGGTGGCAGCGCAGGGTTGAAAATGAGCCTCTCCGGAGGCGTTCGGACTGTTCACCCAGCTTCTTTCCCAGGCGGCCTCAGTGTTCGTTCAGGAGGAAGGGGCCAGAGGCCCCAGGGCAGCCAGATGATGTGGGACGCACTGCTGAAGCCTCGGTGACTCTGGACCTTCATCCCTTGGCAGGTGGGCGTGGTGTCTGCAGGAGGGGCACAGGGGGCGTGTCCTGTCGGATTCGGGGAGGGCCGTTTGGAGGATGGAAGGCATCTTAAGGGTGGAGATGGTTTACAGGGTTCTTGGGGCTGCCTTGGTGAGGGTGGGGGTGGAGGGCATTAGAGGGGGCCGCAGCTTCACACTTGGGAGGCCTGGGCTGGGCTGGTGGGGGGACTATGAGGAGCGGGGTGCACCTCCCGTGAGGTCAATGCCACAGCCGACCTCATTCTAACAGGCGGAGGGAAGGAGCAGGGGCAGCCTGGGCTGGAATTGGCCTGAGGCTGCTCACTGTCTAGCTGCCCTTCTGAGACTGTCGGTGGCTGTGAACTCTGTGAGGACGGTCCTTCCTGCCCCATCCTTTTTGGGAGGCTCAATAACGCCTGGGGGCAGCCTCTGCATCCCACACCCTTGGCTCTGGAGCTGCACTCAGCGACCTGCCTCGCCTTCACCGGCCCAGGCTGCCCTCTGGGTGGAGGGAGGAAATGAGCGGCTCTAAATAGAGGCCTCTGTCCAGACACCTGACTTTTTCCCTGGGAAACCCCAAGGGCCGGCCACCTGCGTGGGCCTCACAGAGCAGGGAGGAGGAGCAGCGTCCTCTGTCGTCATCTTAAGGACGCCCCACCCCACCGCCCTGTGATCTCATGCAGTAGCAGCACACGCTTCCTCGGGAGGGGGCTCTGGGCACTTGTTAGACGTTCACATATATTCTGGGGCCATCCCTGGACTGGCTGAAGCCCACATCCCAGCTGAGGGTGGCTATCCGCATGTCCGGCAGGCCTGGGTGATTCTTGCACTTTGGCACCTGGGGATGCTCTGCCTCCAGACCAGAGATGGAGGGAGAGACAGAGGCTGGAGCCTGGGGAAGGCTCTCTGGGCCACCTAACGTGAAAGGAGGCAGAACAGAGTCTAGGAGAGAACCCAAGAAGGAGGGACGGGGCGTCGGCAACCAAATAGCCGGTCTCGGTGCCATGGCACATCCACCTCCCAACAACCCCTCTCTTCACCTGGGATGCCCCTCCACACCTTCCCTCCTGCCTCAAGGGAGACCAGAACTCATCTGTCTCCACAGACTCTGCTAACCCTTGTGACCAGGTAGCTCCCCAGGACCTTTTACTGACCCAGATTGTGGTGGGCAGAATCATGGCCCCCAAAGATGTCCATGTCCCAACCCCCAGAATCTGGAATTTGTTACCTTGCATATATTCTGAGAGCCCCTGGGTGGGGGGTGGAATGCAGCCCTGCAAACACCTTGGTTTAGCCAACGAGCCTTCTGATCGACTGTAAGATAATACATTGTGTTTGTTTTGAGCCAGTAGCTTCGTGGTCATTTGCTGCAGCCTCCATAGGAAACTGCTGTGATGGTCTGATTGGGAAGGTTGCTCCCATCGTGGGCCCTGCCCAGCGTGGGAGGCTGGGGGCGCGGGGGTGGGAGGGCAGCCGCTCAGAAGCCGCAGGCCCTCCTGCTGTGGGGGTCTGAGCCCTTACCCTCTGAGTCTCCATCTCCCCACCTGTCCGTAAGGCTGGTGATCACACCAGCTCCTGTAGGCAGGAGTCAGCTGGTCGGCTTCAAACCTCCTGCTGCCTCCAACCACTCTGTCCAGCTGTCACCCAAGTCCCCTGGGCTCCTGGGAGACGCTGGAGGAAGGCAGGCTCCTCAGGGTCCTGAACCATCCTTGGTGCAGACACACACACTGTACTTGGGGGAGTGGTCCTCCTTTGGTTTCCTGTCCTGGCAGCTCATCTGAGGGGCCCTCACATCAGTCTGTCACTCCTGGGGCCCCAGGCTCCCTCCTGAGGACCTGTCAGCGGTAGCATCCCAATTGTGGTTTCCAAGGTAACTCTGACGGTGCGTCCATTGCACCCAATGTTCAGAGAGCTGTGTGGATTCTTCTCTTGTCCAGGGCCAGTGTCACTTCCCAGAAGCCCTGGATGGGGAGAAGGGTGTGTGTGTTCAAAGAGGCTCTCCTGGATTGGGAGCAGGTTGTCAGCCAGCTTTGACCCTTTTGTTATGGGATGGTCTCTGGAGGGAAGGGCGTATGTGGAAGGTGGGGCTGGAAAGGTCTGTACCCTCGGTGGCTGGGGAGCCTGGGGGCACGACCAGGGTGAAGATGTCCCATGCCACCCCTCAGACCCCTTCTCTCATGTGTAAGACACACTATTCATAATCACTTAGAACAGCATCTTTGGCAGAGGCCAGCTTTGCAGTCAGGCTGATGAGGGTTCAAACTCAGCCCATGTCATTTACCAGCCGAGGCACTTACACCCGAGAGCCTGTTTTCTCGATGAAAGTTAAAGTATTAGTCGCTCAGTCATTTCCAACTCTTTCCGACCCCATGGACCGTAGCCTTCCATGTTCCTCTGTCCATGGGATTCTCCAGGCAAGAATACTGGAGTGGGTCTCTGTAGTTTCCTGTAAAAGCATGCAAGCCCCTCCATTTCCCTTTCTCAGAGGAAATGGAAGGTTAGCCCTGCCCACTCTGAAAGGGCATCTGATCCCAGGAGGAAGTGTGTGCAGGTTAGCCGGGCCCTTGCTCTGAGATCACCGCCTCCCCACGCATAACCCTGGCCAAGCATCCTCCGGCCTTGTCTGCAGGTCAGACGGATGGGGCTCAGGGTGGATGACGGCGAGCTGCGCCCCCTGTTGGCCACATCAGGAAAGGCGCTGGTAGGCACTTCGGACGGAGGGAGGGTCCCAGGCTTACTGGGGCCTCGCCCAGAGCTCCTCATCCGGGATAGAAGCCTGAGATGCCGGCTGGGGTGAGAAACAGGGACCTAGATTCCGCTGGTGCCCACAGCAGCCATCCCTTCCCCCAGAGCTGGGATCCTGCCCTCTCCTCTCATGGCCCCTCAGTCTTCTAGACCTCTCCACGTCTTCTGCAGAGAGGATGTCTTAACCTCTTTTAGGAAAAATGCAAGTCCTGGGAAATGGGTATGTGGCATGGGGTGGGTGGGCAGGGGTGGAGTGGAAGTGGGTGTGTGCCCCTTCCCTCCTAATCTCAGTGTCCGCCTGGCCCTGGGGGGCCCAATGTAACCAGATGCTGGCTGGGGCTCTGTTCAGGCAGAAGCGATTTGAAAATCAAATCGGAGGGGCCAGAACATTCCATTCTTTAGCAGAGCAGTTTCCAAGCAGAGCATGCAGATGTGCCGCCGGGGCATAGTGGACCCTGGAGGGATGGTCGGGGGGCACTCCCAGGCAAGCTGGAAGGGCCCTGGGCAGGAATGCTGACCTGACAGTGCCCAGATGTCATGAGATGGAAGGGTGCCCAGGCTCTGCTCCCCTCTGCCTCTCCATCCTCCTGCTGTTTCTACCCTCTAACTTCTAACATTCCCAGATCGTTCTCTCTCAATCCTAATCTTACTTGCTCTCACACCTGCTCCAGGCCCCCAGGCCTCATACGGCAACACCTCCCTGATAGGCAGGTATGGTTGCCATCCTTCCTAATTTCTCCTGTGTGCAAATTCCACCACACTCTTCTTGCTCACTGCTCTTCCCCTAGAGCCCCCTGCTCCTGTCTGTGAGAGGCTGCGTTGACACTGACCTTGAGATGGTCCCTGGGATGGCTGGACAGGAAGCACCTGGTTCCAGATTTCACATGCCGGGTGCTCGGCAAACATTGTGTCCTTGCTTGAGGAGGTCATGGCTGTGGCTGGGTGAGGGGAAGCAGGCAGCTGGCCGTAATGGGAAACCCTTGTCACTATATCCATTCTGGAGCTGGCACGTTCATGTATGCCCTGAACCGCAGTGATGCATCCAGAGTCAGGTACCAAGTCAGGGCTGCTCCAGGGCCCTGACAAGGAGAAGCCTTGGGGTTGGGTTGGTACTTGGGGTTCATGGGAGGTGAGACCCTATCAAATCTGTGCTTGGAGACTCACAGGACAAAGTGGAAAGAAGCTGGGATTCTTCTAACGCATGCACAGCCCTGGCTTCTTCTTTCTCTTGAGCGGCACCTCACCCAGCACAGACCCGGGCCTCCCCCAACCCCACCCGGGAGCCTTGCCAGCCAGGATTATGACCTGTTCACCACTGCTTCATCTTCCAAGAAGGCAGATGGGGAAAGGGGGACCACCTGACCCAAGGTCAGCAGTTGCGTGAGGGCGCAGCTCTCCGGGCCTCCCGGGGTGACGGGGTGGAGCGCTTGGACCAAGGTGCAGCCGGATGCAGTGCGGGGCTGCTGTCCGGGAGCCTCAGCTTGGGTTTGCCACTTGCTGCATCTCCCAGAGCGGAACAGGAACAACTCAGGGGTGCGCTAAGCGCCTGCGGCGTGGACGCCTGCTCACTTGGGCTCTGGGTCTGCATGTCTAGCTGAGTCCCTCCAGTGTTCCCGGCCAGGCAGAGCCCAGGTGCCGGGACGGCTTGCAGCCCCGGGTCACTGGACGCAGCGGTGGACTGTGGTGATGAGACGCAGTTCCGCGGGAGGCAGCAGAGAAGGTCTGGACGAGGAGGGGAGGCTGGCCTCGCCCTTGATCACCGCTGTGGCTGCCCGTGGCCCGTCTTTTACTTCCTCTACCCCACTTTCCCCGGGGAGCCGAGTCTGACAGCATGGGTTTTTAGGGTTGTGCCAGATGTGATTTGGGGAGAAGTGGAGAGATTTGAGAAGCGGAGAGAATGAAAGAGTGATAAACATCAGCCAGGAGCTACGACCCCCAGAACAGGGATCCAAAGTCTGCTGTTTGCTGGGTGCGCTACAAAGAGCAAAGCCGTAACGCCCCCTGCTAGCGGATTCTTTTCTTGTGCCTTATCTTGGAAGCAGGGAATGCACTGTACCCAGAAGCAAATGAATGGTTTGTGGGCAGACAGGCCTTGCTGGAAAGTGCTGGTGGGGGAGGAACAGGGCTGGTCGGGAGAGGGGCGTGGTGCAAGGTCTCTGGGCTCATAGTTGCCAGGGACTTGCAGACCAAGACCTCTGATCATCCCAGAGACCTCTGTTTTCAAAACAACAAAAAAACACGCGGGGCAACTAGCTCTAGCTAAGATACAGTTTGAAGGCCTGGACCATCTTCCAAGACCTTGGTTTGTTCAAGGTTGTTTCACTGTGTCAGGAATACTTCATGAGGCTGTGTTGACAACCTTCCTCGGACTGTTTCTTCTATCAACTCTGACCTCAAGTAGCCTGCCTGCAGCAAAATACCCACCCACACCCACACACACCCACACACCCACACACATACACACCCACACACACACACACCCCCACACACCCACACCCACACACCCCGCCCACACACACACACACACACACACCCCAAACAGATGAAGGCCTGGGTTATCCCTGTTGGATAACTATCATCTTTTTTCTACCTAAATTACCTAAATGATTAAATTATCTACAAGACATTTATTAATTCATTTGCCAAGTGAAAGACAGTAAATTATCCTTGGGGGCTAAATCCACTTGCCAAAGGGTGTCCCAAAACTATGCTTTGACAGTAATTTGACAGATATAAGCAACAATGGAAAATTTTGGTTTCCGTCCCCTTTCATTTCTGTCCCCTTCTTTTTCCAAAAAATAATTGTAAACCTAGCTCAGAGCACAGTTTAGGAGGTGTCTTCACCATCATCCGATGTGTGCACGTGTGTGTGTGCGCCCGTGTGTGTGCACATAAGGGTGTGAGTGGGTGGGGGCAGGTGTTTAAACTTCATCCTGATTCTAAGTCATGGACCATTAATAATGTCTGACTGCAAAACTCAGGAGCCACTAAATATTACACTATTTATAAGTAATCTCTTGCCCAAGGCATTGAACTACTTAATGAAGCCTTGAATTAATGTGTAACTCACAAAATAGATCATTCTACAAATATAGGCTACCAGAAGCATAATTGAAGCTGTTCTCTTTATTTCACTACTTGGATGGATGCTAGAGAAGGAACAATAAATACAAATATTAATATTTAAAATGTGTTGAGCCGGGCATTGTGCATGTTACTTTGTATGCATTATTCCATTTGTTTATCATAATAAACTTTATAAGAGACACACACACTGTTTCCACTTCACCAATATGAAAACTGAGGCTGGAAAAGTTTCTGTAACTAGTCTAAAGGCATGCAGTGGAATTCAAATCCAAGTGCATCTGACCCTTACCCTGGATGCTGCAACTCTGGGGCAGGAAGAGTCAGCAAAGAGTGGGTTTAAGTGTTAAAGTGTTTACTAATTTGCCTAAATGCAAATATGGAGTTTGTTTGCTTCAGGGGCTGACCTTGATTGCTCAGAGAATGCAGTGGTACCAGGGAGACTTAGGGGACCTGTGCAGGTTTTATGACAAAGAGCTCGGGAGAGACGGATGGATCCCTGAGTGCCCTGCAAGCCGCAGCTGATGACCAAGCTTTCTAAACCCTGAAGCCTGGCAGCTGGGATGCCAGGGGTGTTCACGACCATCACTGTTCACTATCCAGGGGTGACGAGAGGAGAGCCCGGTCCAGGGCATTCTAGGGAAGCGTGTGCTTCTAGAGGATGTCCAAGGACCTTCATTCTGGGAAGTCTTCCCCGACTCAGTTGGACTGACCCTCCCAGGGTCCCGAGATGAGGCTGAAACTCTGTGTTGACCTCCACTCAGGGAGGGCTGAGTGTCACCTGTGGTCGCTCCCTCGCCTGAGAGGACACAGAAGCTCTGTTCTGCGGCCCTGAGGTGCCCCCGGTCACCCACAGTCCCCTGGGAGTGGGTTATGCCAGCATCTCCCTGGCGCCCACTTGAGGCCTTGATAGTGGTCTTGAACAGAGAGGACGCCCTGGAAGGCAGCCCAGGGAGGCGGATGGGATGGGGTGTCAGGGCCACACTGGGTGGGGGTGGGGGAGAGGCTGGTCCATCATCCTGTCCATTCTGGTCCCTGTGCCTCCTTCTTCTGCAGATCACGGGCTCATCTGGGAGGGATGTCAAGGGCCTTCAAGATGCCGGTCCCTCAAGGAGCTGGGCCCCTGGTCATTGCCCTGGTTCCTGCCCCACCTCTGACAGAGCAGATACAGCCCAGCTCGCCCCACTCCTGCCATGTGACCCTTCTCCAGTTGGCGCACTGAGCCAAACACTTGGCATGTGGTTGTTATCATCCTTTTACTTCCCGAGACTGGCAGCTGACGTCCAGCATCCCCAAGACAAAGGGCTCCATCCAAGGAGGGCTCAGAGGAGACCCTGTTCATTTAGGACCAGGGCTCCAGACTATACTTTTGGATCGTGGGACACCTGGAGCCTCAGGTGACTGGGGGTTTCTGTATCTCAAGTCTGGAAGGAGGGAGGAAACTCAGGTGGAAGGGGCTGCCCCCCAAATAGAGGCACTCTACCGTGTCCCTTTCTTGGGGAAGAGGCGCCCTGCCCACCCTTAGCTGCCCGCAGCCTTCCCAGGCCCTGCATGCCAGCGCCCCGGGAACTGTCCAGCTCACAGTCTGCTGAACTGCAGGGGCAGCCGCCCCACGTGACAGCGTGTGGCCAGTGAGCTGGAGATGCGGGAGAGGGAGAATGAGGCAGCGGGTGGAGGCCAAGCTGGGGAACTCAGGGGGAGCTGCTGCCATCGCCATGTTTGACCTGTAAGCATTCCTGATAGTTGGTTAATTAAAAATAAGCCCAAGGGCCGAAGGAGGCCCACAGAGGGGTGGGAACCTCTTGCTACAGAGAGATGCCGGCTTTCAGACTAAAGAACCATAAAAGGGACAGGTCATTCAAGTATCTTTTGCTATAGACATAAACTTGCAGGCCCTGAAGGCAGCAGTGACAAAGTCATGGTCACAAAGCTGGTTGAGAGTGTGGCCAGGAGCCAAATCTTGCCCTGCCCATAGCCCAGTCTCTACAGACAGTAGTGAGAATGTCTTCACTCAGATACAGTTACCACCAGCTGCAGTGTGCCATCTTTCGGTATCATCTCATTTTGGTAATGTTATTAAGTATTTCACATGTGCCAGCGCCTGTTCTTATGGCTTCACACTTATCATTGAACCCCTTGAATCCTCTCAAAAATCCTGCAAAGCAGAAATGATCAGCCCCACTTCCCAGATGAGAAAAGAAGGTACAGAGAGGTTAAGTAAGAAATGGGATGCAGCACAGGCAGACCTGATTCCAGAGGCACCATCCTGACCACTTGTCACGTGATTTCTTCAAAAATCTTCACTTGAAGGGCCAGGGTGTGTCCCTGGTTGCAAAGAGTAAAAAAGACAGGAAAGAATTGGGGGAAGGGAAGCTGGCAGAAGGTCTTAAGTGTTCACCTGGAAAGTTTAGGTTTTATCCTAATAGTAAGAGGGTCTTTGATGTGGGGTGAGGGAGGTGGATTGAGAGTTTGGGGTTAGCAAATGCAAACTATTATGTGTAGATGGATAAACAAGTTCCCACTCTATAGCACAGGAAACTATATTCAATATCCTGTGATAAGTCACAATGGAAAAGAGTATTAAAAAAGAATGTATATATGTTCACAACTAAGTCACTTTGTTGTGCAGCAGAAATTAACCCAACATTGTAAATCAACTGTATTTCCACTTAAAAAAAAAAAAAGATTTAAGAAGAGAGAGACTGCTTGAAAGATACAAAACCAATCCCAAATGGTGAACACAGCAGCTCGGCAGACTCCGGGCTCTTTGGGGCCAGTCTCTCTCAGCTGCCAGGTCTGTCTGTCTCCCCTCCCCATTAACCCCTCGCCACCACAATGGTGGTTTCTCAGCATGGCTCCACCAGCTGCCCTCCCAGGACGGTGCTCCCTTGTTAGCAGAGGTTTCAGGAAAACAAGAGAGGCTCCTCTTTGCCTTCAGGTGGAATGGAAACTGGCCACGGATTAGCAAGTGCTGTAGGGAGCAACACTCCTTCAGATTCATGACTCTTCCCTCCCCTTTTGTGCATGCTTGAAAATTTCCATAACAAAAAAGTTTTCTTAAGGTGTAATAAAAGATGTCTTGTCCTCAAGAGAGTGCTGAGGACTGAACTCTAGTTTGGGTGTAGGAAGAACTGTGTGGTGGGCCACTGGGGGCCAGATCCAGGAAGGGTCCCCGAGGACACTTCCTGGCGCAAGGCCATTCAGTGCGGCCAGAAAGTAAGTAAACAAACTGAAAAGATAGTCACAGATCTACACTTCAAAAGATAGTTGGCCCAGGCAGTCCTGAGAAAAGATCTGCTGAACTTTCTTTTTCTTTTTTTGACTTGTAGGATCTTTTTTTTTTTTTTTAAATAATTCAATGGATTGCTCTTTCAGCCATCTCTTTTTATTTACAGCTTGTGTTTAATGAAAATCAATTTCACAACATGAAAAGTTACTATGAATCAAAGCATAAATACACAAACCCAATATACAATCCAAAACAGATATACAGCATTCAGGTGTGAAACAAAAGGGAATGTTCATTCACACACACAGTAGCTTGAGATCTGTTGGATATGATTATTCCAGTGTTGGTTTCTAAAGATGGGGGAAAAAATGACTTTGGTTTTCAAAACTACTGTGGCCATATTAGATTTTGGAATATCTAAGCATCAGTGTGTGACCATGTGAACAAAAGACTTCAGGGAGTGTCTGTTTTTTAAAAAGTTGCTGTGCATCAAGGCAGTTGTGAAAAGATTTACTTTCCAAAATCAAGCCCATTTTAGGCTTAGGACCAGGTTCTAACTATCTAAAAATATCAAATGATAACAGAAAGTGTTCCAAATGTGCCTACTCTGATTCAGTTTAAAAAGAAGTATTTACAGAAAAGAGTATAAAAGTTTTTCTAAATTCAATGTAAGCAAGCTTCCAGTATTGACTTCAGAAATATTTGATTTACAGTTTGGCTCCTTCACATATTAGACTTTTTCATTTCAAAATTTGTCAATTTACCATCAAAACACATCATTTTTTAAACTGTAAAAGTTATTCAATGTATGCAGAAATAAAAAATATTTTGAAATTCATTGACAGCAATGCACTTCTATTCTTTGTTATCTGTTGAATGAATCTAGTGTTCTTTTTGAATAGGAATAGTATGTAAGCAAAATGTATTCATTATGCTTGAATTTGGGGTAGATTAATCCATCATTGCCCTGGCACTATATAAAAAGTCAAATGTAATATTTGCCCAAAGTCCCAGAGGAAAAGTTCAGTTCCCAAGAGAACAGTTGATAGCTTAACATAAAATTTTATCTATCAATATGTCAGCATTAAATTAGTACTGCTGAAACAACACTTTGAGAATTTACAGTAACTTCTGGAAGTTCCTGCTAATGTACATACAAATAGAATCACAGAAGCTTTCTGTTTTACCTAATTGTTTTATGGCCTTATGAATTTAATGAACCAAATGCAAACTGAATCTCTGTTCCACAGCCCATTCTTTATCTGTAAGTAAGATAAAATCTATTCTCATTTTCAAGGTAGAGCTTTATGTGTCCATACTTCTTAAGCCACATTTAAGGAAATCATCTCAACAAATTTTGGACGCTGTGTCTCTCTTCATCTTGTGCAGGTAACTCCAGCAGATTTAATATTGCCATTCATCGTCTAGTCAAGCCCTTCACATGCTCTTCAAACAAATTTGGAATCCTCAATAATTTCTGTCAATTAAATAAGGTGTGGAATTAGCAGATTTATTCAATGAAGACTTCTTTTTCTTTTTTTTCTTTGTCACACAGGATGTATAGATGCCATTTGAACTGGATTTTGCAGATGGTGAAGTACAGCTGTTTCTTCACCTGAGTCTCTTAACAGTAGAGATGTAGAAGGGAGACCGAGATCACAAAGAGACTGGCTGTTGACTGCAGAGTACCATCGCTTGCCTTGGTGGTGGCAATGGCTGGATGGGGGGCAGGTGAGGCAGTCTGGGAGGAGGTATTTGAAGGTGTTGCAACAGTTGTTTGATTTGAGTAAGTTTGCGTAGCTAAGAGCCGCGCCAGCAGCAGCCGCCCCAGTCCGAGCCTGGCTACGATCGCTCTACCCAGGTCCGCTCCGTCGGTGCACAGCGCGACTCGCTGGATTGCAGGGTGCCGAAGGACCGCTGGCGGGGTGCAGGCAAGGTGGGGACTTGTAGGATCTTAGTTACCCAAGCAAGGGTCAAAATCATGTCCCTGCATTGGAAGCAGAGTCTTAACCACTGGACTGGCAGGGAAGTTCCCCAACCCCCATTTTTTTTGCCAAACTCTTAAGGAAAATGCAATCTCTTTATGAGATGAAGTATTTCACAACTTAACAAAAATAAAGATCTGCCTTTCTTTTTTATAATCCTGACATGCATGTATCTTTTAAAAATTTATCTTATTGAAGTATAGCCAATTTACAATGTGTTAATTTCTGCTGTACAGAAAACTGATTAAATCCATTATGGTTTGTTATAGTGTGAGGCTGTCACGGCTAACGCCATGACAGGCAGCCTAGATTAGGAGTAGGCCTGGTTTCCTGGGGTAACATAATTATCAGGCCTCCTCGAGCCAGCCAATCAACATATGCCTAGCAAGAAAAAAGGGAACCTATCAGGGGAAAGTTGAAAGCCCCACGTTGGGCCAACAAAAATTACCTTGCAACTGTGTAACCAATCCGCTTGCGCCAACTACCTGCTGCTTTTTTTGACCTAATAAATACCCGAGAGAACTGGGGCTCGGGGCCTTTCGTCCTCACACACCTGGTGAGGGCGGGAGGCCCTGGCTCGAGTCAGCAATAAATTCCCCTATTGCGAGTTGCATTGTTTTGAGGAGTCTTCTTTCCCGACCGGGGACTCGGACTACGGGCAGAACAATAGTATATTGAATACAGCTGCCTGTGCTATACAGATGGACATTATATATATATAATTATATATATAATGCCCATCCATTATATATATGGCAGTTTGCCCCTGCCGATCCCAAACTCCCAATCCATCCCTTTCCACACCCCTGCTTCTCCTTGGCGACGACAAGTCTGTTCTCTGTGTCTGGGAGTCTGTTTCTGCTTCGTAGATAAATGCATTTGTGTCATACTTTAGATCCCACATATAAGTGATATCATACGATGTTTGTCTTTCTCTCTCTGACTTTCTTCACTTAGTGTGATAATCTCTAGGTCCATCATGTTGCTGCAAAGGGCATTATTTCATCCTTTTTATGGCTGAGTAGTGTTCCATCGTGTATATGTACCACATCTTTATCCATTCACTTTTCAGCGGGCCCTTAGGCAGTTTCCACTGACATGCACATATCTTAAATATTAGCACAGTAAATTTACTACTGAATTAAAAGAAAAAAAATGCATTCTGATCTCTAGAACTTTTCTCAGAAATGCAAGAAATGTGCAAGTTTCTCTGAAACTTAAAAGACTTGAATAAATGGAGACATTTTAATGTTCTGGGGGCAGGGAGATGTCCTTCAGCAAAGATATTGTTTCTTCCCGAGTCGATCTCTAAGTTTTTACATGGAATTCCAATCAAAGCACCAACAGGATTTTCAGGGACGTTTGACTAGGTGACTCTATTAAAGTTCATCTGAATTAGAAATGTATGAAGACATTTGAGAAAGGGTAATAATCCGTACGGTTACTTAACCAAGTAAATTTGAGAAAGGGTAATAATCCGTAGGGATAGGAATTACTGTTTATCAAGATATACTTTAAGGGTTTCTCTGGTGCCTCAGCAGTAAAGAATCAGCCTGCAATGCAGGAGGTGCAGGAGAAGTGGGTTTGATCCCTGTGCCAGGAAGATCCCCTGGAAGACAGCATGGCAACCCACTCCAGGGTTTTTGCCTGGAGAATCCCGTGGACAGAGGAGCCTGGCGGGCTACGGTCCACCGGGTCTCAGAGTCAGACACGACTGAACAACTAAGCCCAGCACGAAGACACACTTCAAAATTCAATAACTAGAAGGCCGACGTGTTGGTACAAGAACAGCTCACTCATGTAATGAAACAGAATAAAGTGCAGAAATAAGCCTGATTATTAAAACATTCATCCATCTAATAAATATTTCCTGAATATGTCTTACATATCAGCACTGTTCTGTGTGCAGGTGATATAAGAAAAATGATAAATCGGTAATACCCCTGCTTGCTCGGAAGCTATATTCTAGTGAAAGAGACAATGAGTGAAAGAGTCCTTTTGTATCAATAACAGGGCACATGGCTACAGATGCCTCTCAGACCAGGATGGCAGCAGCGGAGGTGGTGAGCGGTCAGATTCTGGATAGATTTTAGGGTACATATTAGGACTTGCTCTCTGATGTTGATGTAGGACATGCAGAGAGGAATCGAGAATGAGGCCAAAGTCATGGCCTGAGATGGGGCAGATCTGAAGGGAGCAGAAAGAAGGGACGACATGAGTTGCCTCTGGTCCCTCAGGTGGAAATGCTGACCAGAACTCCAAGAGGGGGCGTCCAATGGGCAGCTGGGTGTGTGGGGGTAGAATCTGGGGAGAGTACTGGGGAGAGATATTTAATTTGGATGTCAGTCGGCAAATAAATGGATTGAAGGCTGGAACCTGGATGAGATCACCTGGAGGGTGCGAACAGATCTGAGGACAGAGCCGGGGCCTCCAGCAGAATCATTTGAGAGGATGAGGGGTAACGGGGGAGGACCCTGGGAAGGAGCAGCAGGTGAAGTGGGAGCCTGGGGACGGGAGGGGGAGGTGTCCTGGGAGAGGGGGAAGGGTCCCAGGAGGAGGGCGTGGCCCACTCTGCTGGCAGGAGAGTCCAGACCACAAGATTCAACGCAGTGTTCATGGTCTGAACTCAAGCACGCTCAGGGCAGCCAGCAGCAACAGCAGGAGAGCGGGGAGGGGGGGTGAAAACCACAGCAGGGGATTAGCTCACGCATCATGCTTCATTTCTTTTATTGACTAAAAAAGAGCTGAGAGCAAATACAGTTAAAATCGCATTTACTTATTCCCATTAAGTCCTGTACATACGAAACTTAAAGTTGTGAACTTTCAAAGATGCAAGTGTGCTTTCCAGCAACGTCAGGCGTGAGTGACATCGTAGCTTGCCCCCCGTCTCCTATTGCTGACCACCCCTCAGCTCTACCGTCTCCTGCTTCCTCTCCCTCCTCCTCCCTCCTCTTGCCTGTTAACGCTATGCCAGCCCCTGAACGCCAGCCGTTGCACTGGGCTACGATACGATTGGGAAATGTTTTCTTTATTTTGCTTTTGTTTTGTATGTATTGTTTGTGTGAAAAGTATCATAACCCTTTTGCAATACAGCATTATATAGCCGATTGTATTAGTTGGGTACCTAGGCTCACTCTGTTGGACTTAGGAACAAGCTGGACTTTTAAACAAGCTCTCAGCAAGGAACTCATTCGTATGTTGGGGACTTACTGCATTTAATCTTGGGTATTAGCCATGAGTGTTTACTATTTCCCCTATTTTCCTATAAGTAAAACATGGTATAAAAAAGAAGAAAAGCCATTCATAAGTAAATACTTAAAACACACCTGTATGTAAATCCATGGCTGATTCATGTCAATGTATGACAAAAACCACTACAATATTGTAAAGTAATTAGCCTCCAACCAATAAAAACAAATGGAAAAAAGATAAAAATAAAAAAACAAAAACAAACAAAAAACACACCTGTTTGCAGTGCAGCTGAAAGTAACACAGCATTGTGAATCAACTATAGTCCAAAATAAAATTTAAAAAATTTTTTTAAGTTTTCTTAAAGGGGTAGAAAAGAATCATGAATTTTTCTCTCCATGCTATTTAGGGATATAATAGAATATTTCCCAAAAACTTCTACCCAAAGTATTTTCAGAATGATGCTCAGGAAACTAGTAAGTGGCTGTCACTGGTGGGCAGACCTACCTTATGAATTCTGCTTCCTTTAAAAATTATTTCAAATTATGCTTTATAATTAATTGCTTTGGTAAAATGAAAAAAAATGACCCAGGCTGGACTCATTATTATATGTTTACTTTTTTCTTCTGATTATAAAAGAAATTATAATTAAAATATTTCTGGATCTTGAGTCCCAAAAAGCCTGGTCCTGCCCAGCTGAGCCCATGGGGACCTCAGCCATGAATGCCAGGCAGGGGTCTGAGCATCAAGGTGGGAAGGAGACTTCCTTTTCCTGTGATATCTTTTGTTTTATTGAATTTTTAAAATCATGTACATTTATCTTTTTTTGAAAAGGAGGCAAAACCTACACAGGAATAAGTAAAAGATAAGTAACCTACTAGGAGATTGCATGAGGGTGGAAAGAGAGAATTCACTGCTGGGTCACTGTGAATGGCCAGTAACCAGGAAAGGAGGCTCAGTCACATGGTCATCAGGAAAATGCAACTCACACAGAAAAAGGTAAAAATGAAAAGTCCTGGTGCTATAGAGTGTTGCCAAGCCGCTGCTGCTAAGTCGCTTCAGTTGTGTCCGACTCTGTGCAACCCCACAGACGGCAGCCCACCAGGCTCCCCCGTCCCTGGGATTCTCCAGGCAAGGACACTGAGTGGGTTGCCGTTTCCTTCTTCAATGCATGAAAGTGAAAAGTGAAAGTGAAGTCGCTCAGACGTGTCCAACTCTTAGTGACCCCATGGACTGCAGCCTACGAGGCTCCTCCGTCCATGGGATTTTCCAGGCAAGAGTACTGGAGTGGGGTGCCATTGCCTTCTCCAATAGAGTGTTGCCAAGGGCGTGAGGCAATGGTCTCTCTCACAATGAGATGGGGGTGGTAATTGGCTTAGTCTTTCAGGAGAAGAGTTTATTGGTGTTTATCCACACATAATATGTAAATACCTTTGACTGGCATGTTTATTCCAAGATATCAAACATATAGAAATACTCTCAGGTATCAAAAAAGAAGGCATGACATGCATGTTCTTTCTCTCAAACAATGAAAAATTAGAAATAACCTTAATAGGGTCCTTTAATAGGGGAATTGATAAACTACGAACTGTGAAAAAGTTTTAATAGTCATTAAAATAATAAGACAAATTGACATGCAGCAACATAGAATGTCTATTCTATCTTTGTATGAAAAAAGTTCTCTGGAGCTGATGAAGGATGGGATGAGGAAAGGGGTTTTTAGTCTATACTTTGTGGACTTCCATAGTGATCAATTTGATTATAGAAAGAACATGTTTACACAATACTTACATAATTTTAGACACTTAAAAAAGTCAGGTAGCTCATTCAAATTTAGAGTTAAATTAGTTAGAATATGAAGTCGATGCCAAGTGAGGCTGGAGACCGCTCTTGCCGACCTGGCCAAAAGGGCTGGGGGACTGGGAGAGGCCGGAGTTAGGGGGGGCCCGGGGACATCGTTTGGGACGATGAACCTTCAGGGTTTCAGAGCTAGCAAGGCCCCAGGGTGCTGGGCCTGCACACGCAGGCCACCCCTCGCCCCCGGCTAGGAGGAGGGAAGGCTACCTCCCACCCCTCCCAGGAGGGCGGCCTGCAGGGCGGGAGGGGAGCAGCCGAGTGCAGGGCCGGGCCGACCTGGGACGCTGGTGTCTGGTGATCAAGGGAAGGCCTGGCTTTCCCAGGACCACGTGTGTTCTTGAGGCCTGATGGTGACTTGAGCATTGTCAGTGTCAGGATACCTGTGTGGGGTGAGTGAGCGAGGGCAGGGCGCCCAGCAGTGCACACCCGAATGGGCCGGAGGACAGAGGGGGAAGGTGGAAGGGAGCCCGGGGTAGGTGGTCCTCTAAGTCCCACCCCTTCCCCAGTCCTGAAAGCAGCGATGTCCTGTCCTGATGCCCCAAGGGCACAATCTGTGTCTAGAGTGCCCCCCTTCACAGGACTCTGCCCCACGGAGGCAGCTGACACTTGCCTTCACGCCAGCAGCCCCGGGAGCCCTTAGCCAAAAGCTGGCATCTGACCCTGGGGCCCCTATTCAGCTGCTGCTCCCACCAGGTCAGGAGCTGAGGCCGGGCAGCCAGGACACTCAGGACACTCCCCTCCACTTACCAGCTGAGTCTCAGTTTCCTCGTCTGTAACCTGGAGTTCATAGAAGCTACCAGGAAGGCTGGAGGGACTGGGCAGGTCCATATAAGCAGAAAGAGAGCTGAGAACGTGGTTGCCAAGGCCTGGCTCCTAACACAGATGCAGGGGGTCTGCACAGGTGACCCTGTGGCAGCATCCTTGTCCTTGCATCGGGTGGCCAGTGGAGAGGAGCCCGTGCAGGTGTGGGTACGAACAGAGAACAGAGACCTCTGAGCGTGACTCTGGTGTGTCCTCCTCGGCGGAGCAGGCTTAGACTGGGGAGCAAGGACCTGGGGACCCTCCTCCGAGGCTCCTGATGTTGCCCATGCGGGAATGGGGCCAAGGTTACCCAGGAAGGTGAAATCGCAAACCCGCAGGTCTTTCCGGCCCAGACTCCAGCTTCTGGCCACCTCAGCGGGTCAGTTTTCTGGCTTCTGTTAAACTCTAACCTTGTACTGATTTAATAGTTGAATTGAGGCCCTGGGGCAGAGTCTAGGGTCCCACTGCCCCCCTCAAAGAGAAATTGAAGTTACTGGAAAATGACTGTAGGACAAACGAGAAGGACGAATACTTCTAACTAACTGGAAAGTCTCTCACCATAAACAGCACCAAACCGGCAAGCTGTGGATGGTGTTCTGGATGTTTCCATGTCGGGATGAATGGCTGTGTGCCTTCCAGACACCTCTCCCAGGGCTCCCCTGCATCTGGGGGGGCGGCGATCACAGGGTGATCGCCCCCACTTGCATAGCGACCCTGGGGTGGCAGGTGCACGTGCCCCCACCACCGTCATAAATCTTACTTGGACGTTCCTGTTCTTGGCTCCCCACTCCCTTCCTTCCTTCCTCACCTGAGGATGACAGCCTCACCCCAGGAGGCTGGTCCTCACTGTGCCAGCCTGGGAGCCTGGAAATCCAAGTCAACCGCTTAGGGCCCATCTCCCTCTCCCCGGCCACCAGCATGCCGGAGGGCCCCGTGCTGGGCTGCACACGCCGCTTTCAGACCATCTCTGCATCTCCTCGGGGCCCCACTACCCCCTTTCCTAGGGGACAAAAGGGGCTCAAGGGATAGAGTCTGTTGAATAATCCTCCCCAAATATGTCCAAGTCCTATTCCTCAGTACCTGGGAGTGTGACCTTCTTTGGAAACCAGCCTTTGCCGTTTTAATAACATAAAGACATGCATATGCATGAGGAGGGCATGGCAACCCACTCCAGCATTCTTGCCTGGAGAAGCCCCATGGAGAGAGAAGCCTGGAGGACTGCAGTCCATGGGGTCGAAAGAGTCAGACATGACTGAGCGACTCTGCACACAGCACATGCATATGTATGGCTGAGACCTTTTGCTCTTCACCTGAAATTATCACAAAACTGTTAATCGGCTATATCCCAATCCACAATGCTTTGATATTTTCTAAAAAGTTAAAATTAAAAAACAAAAAGATCTCAAGGTGAAATGATCCTGAATTTAGGGCAGGTCCTATGTTTAGGAGAGAGAAGGGGAGATTTGAGACCCAGACGCAGAGGAGATGCAGGCAGGTGGAGCCCGTGTGATGACAGAGCTATACAGACCAGAGTTGAGGGTCGGGGGTCGCCAGCAGCCCCTGTAACCTGGGAGAAAGGGACAGATTCTCCTTCCGAGCCTCCGGAAATAAGCACCCTTGCTAGAACCTTGACTTTGGACTCCGGCTTCCAGAATTGTGAGGATCAAAGTCTGTCATTTGAGGCCAGCTGGTTCTTGGTTCTTTGTAGAGGGGCCTTAGGAAGCTCATGCAGAAAATTAGCGACTTGGTGGCCCAGGGTCAATCAGCTCAGAGGGTCAGGACATGGATAGAGGTCTGCTTGAGAGAGAGACCTGCTCTGGACACCCAGGCTTCATTTGAGGACATTTATTCCAGAAAGCTTCCCTAGTGGCTCAGACTGTAAAGGATCTGCCTGCAATGCAGGAAACCCGGGTTCAATCCCTGGGTTGGGAAGATCCCCTGGAGGAGGAAAAGGCAACCCACTCCAGTATTCTTGCCTGGAAAATCCCCTGGACAGAGGAGCTTGGAGGGCTACAGTCCATGGGGTCGCAAAGAATCGGACCCAGCTGAGTGACTAACATGTCACGCACATTCCAGAGGGATGTTTCGAGTGTGTGTGTGTGTGTGTGTGTGTGTGTAGGAAGAAGCCCGGCCTTTTCCACCCAGGGCTACAACAGCCAAGAAGGGATGGGGCCCTGCTAGGTGGGCTGGACCATCGTGTGGTCCTCCTCCCTCTGGGGGTCTGCTGGGTCTCGTCGGCAGTCCAGAAGCCTCCCCTCCTCAGCCTTGACCATAGCGCTGATTTCTGCAGAGGAGGCCCCTGGCAGGGGGTAGGGGTAGTAACCCTCTCTAAGCTAGTGGGCGCCTCTGGAGGGCCTTGGCAAGGTGCCCACGGGGGCCACGTCTCTCCCCACAAGCCGCTTTCATCAGTCTCATCAGAGCTGTCCCAGTCTGGATGGGGTGGTCAAGTCAGAGGCTGGGTGCAAACCCCTGTTTGGGGGCCATGAGGTCAGGTCGGCCAGGTAGGCTCCCTGCCCAGAGGTGTGAAGACCCAGAAGATGTTTAAGCCTCTAGGGAATGCCTCCCTCCTGCTGTGACCTCTGGAGTCTTCTAGTAGCTTCGGGGGGCGGGAGGGGGGGCGGCCTGGGAGGCGCTCTGTCCATTCACATCCCTGGTGCCCTGGCAGTGTTCCCTTGAGGATAGAGGAGAACCAGGATGGAAGCTGGCCTGAGGCCCAGGCAGAACGCACAACAGAGACACCAGACCAGCCTGGGAATTCAGGCTAAGGTGGAGAGGATGCCGTGCTGACCTCCAACCACCCCTAGAACGTGGAACTAACGACTGCCCTTTTTTTCCACTAAGACACAGAGAGACACACCCTTCAACCTCTGCACTGCCTGCCCCCAGCCTGTGTCACTGACCCCAGGGCCGTGTCCCCGAGCCCCATGGCCTTTGCATAGCCTGGGATGAGAGCCCACCCCAACCCCCGCCACTCTGCGTGGCCAGGCTAAAGCCACGCATCAGTCCGGAGCTCAGGTCAGCACCACGGCCCCCAGCCTCCAACCACACATCCCTGTCACCTGTGTGTGTCTCCTCACGGTCACGCCTTCCAGGCTGGGGGATTGCAGAGGATGGGGGCTGAGGGTTACATCTCTCCCTCCCCCTGGGGGCAAACGTGGTATCCAGGACACAGTGGATGCTTCACGCACACTGTCCAGGGACCCCGGGGCATTGGCAGCAGAAGACCCAGCTCTGGACCACCTCCTGTGAAATGGAACGAGTCATTTCTCAGCTCTGCACAATGGAGGCTGTGGTAGTGAGGATGGTCCAAGGACGTGCAGGAACACAAAATTATAGCTGCTTATGGAGCAATGGATGAGAAAGATCTGCAGACTAGCAGGAAAGGTCTCCTACAACTCAAGATATAAAGAAGCAACCCAGCGACATGGGAGCAGCGCAGAGAGGCAGGGCAGTCACCCCAGGCGGGTGGCCCACAAATGGGAGCTTAATTACAAAGGCAGAGCGAGGGATCTGAGTCCCACAACCGGCTCCCATCCCAGGGGCCCTGTGTCGGGGAGAAAAGCCCCAAACATTTGGCTGTGAAAGCCAGGAAGCTGTGAACCGGCTGGCAGAGACAGGTCCTAGGGTTT
Source organism: Cervus canadensis (assembly GCF_019320065.1). NCBI lineage: Eukaryota > Metazoa > Chordata > Mammalia > Artiodactyla > Cervidae > Cervus > Cervus canadensis. The sequence continues at coordinate 5,904,094 of NC_057400.1, read as the reverse complement.
CTGACTACAAGATCCAGGGTCTCAGAGCTGCTGTTGGTTTACTGGTGGAGGAAGCTAGGTCCTGGGGTCTCTAATTGTGGGACCTGTCTCTGCCAGCCGGCTCACAGCTTCCTGGACTGGCTTTCTCCTTTTGCCCCCAGGCAGGCCCCCTCCCCACCTGAGGCGGGAGATAGATGAGCCCCAGGGTGAGCAGCTGGAGTCTGTCCCCTGCGGACAGATCCTCCTAGATGAAGATAAGAGCAGGAGCAAGAGAGGAGCTGAGCCCTGCCCAGATAAAAGATGAAAGACCATGTATTCATCACTCCCTAGGTCCTTCCAGACTACACATGCTCAGAAAGTTTTCTTAGAGGTCCAAAAGGGAGGGTTTGCCACCCATTAATAAGTGATGTTAACCTACCCATAGGACTCTTCTCTAGAATCCATCTTGGCTAAGAGATGCTCACGCAGGGGAGAACCCTGAGATAAACCAAATATGGGCTTCAGTTCAGTTCAGTCACTCAGTAGTGTCCGACTGTTTGCGACCCCATGAATCACAGCACGCCAGGCCTCCTTGTCCATCACCAGCTCCCAGAGTTTACTCAAACTCATGCCCATCGAGTCGGTGATGCCATCCAGCCATCTCATCCTCTGTCAGCCCCTTCTCCTCCTGCCCCCAATCCCTCCCAGCATCAGGGTCTTTTCTAATAAGTCAACTCTTTGCATCAGGTGGCCGAAGTATTGGAGTTTCAGCTTCAGCATCAGTCCTTCCAACCAACACCCAGGACTGATTTCCTTTAGGATGGACTGGTTGGATCTCCTTGCAGCCCAAGAGACTCTCAAGAGTCTTCTCCAACACCACAGTTTCAAAGCATCAATTCTTTGGCGCTTAGCTTTCTTTAGAGTCCAACTCTCACATCCATACATGACCACTGGAAAAACACAGGCTTAGAACCAGGCAAAGCAAAACGACTGGCCAGCGGAAACCTGGAAAAAGCGCCCCACGTGAGTGATGCAAACCACCACAAGCGCGCGATTTTCTGAGTCCGCCCGTGTGTGTCTATCCACATGTACCATTTTCCTCCCAATAAACACTTGACTTGTGTCACTGCTTTCTGTCTCTGTGGAAATTCATTTCTACAGAGGTGATGGGCCAGGGCCTTGTCAGTGGCCACTGTTCCTGGTGGTCTAAGGGCTAGGATTCAGGGCTCTCACTGCCGTGACCTGACTTCAATCTCTGGACAGGAAGCAAAACCGGCTTCAAGCTGCTGCAGGCTGAGGCCGCCTGAGATCACACTTTCTCCCTGGCCCTTTGCTCTGAGCAGCAGAGCAGGCTGACTGTCAGGGGCTGGCAGTCACTCTTCCCATGCCCTTGGCCTTCAGGCAGGTTTGCCTACAGAGGTGCCCATGGGACCATGTGGGGCAACGACAGAGAGACAGCTGTAGACTCCCCCGGCTCCTCCCTGCCAGCCCAGGTCCGGGCAGAAGCTGGGGTCCTACGTGGCCGTGGCTCCTGTTGGTGGTCCTGGCACCTCTGGCCCTCGCTGGCATCTTAGCCCTGCCCTCCGTCCCGTCAGAGCCTCTCTGCAGTTAATCCACAGAAGGTCCTCTGTTTTAGCCAGCCCCTAGCTGACCCACCTCCATACTTCTGAATAATATCTGACTAGTCTTGGTCTGATTTCATGCCTCTTCTTGACCCCAGCCTGGATGAATCTCCTAAGACCAAACTTGTTACCATTTCTGCTAGAGACACCGAAAGTTAGCTGTCTCAGAGGTTAATCCTGTCTGGACCTATTACCAGATGGTGCAGCAGAAAAAATCAACAGATCTGAATTTGAATACTGTGTGACTTTGGGCAAGGCACTTAACCTCTCTGAATCTATTTCTTCTTTGTAAAATGAGGATACTAGTACAACCTTCTTGGATTGTTGTGAAGATTAAGTGGATGAGCAGCATGCCTGGCACATGGCAGATTATGGTGGCAGAACTCTGGGGAGTTTGGAATCCTGCTGACTCTCATGACCCCACGCCACCCCCACGCCCCCATGGGGAAAAGCAGACACTATGGTCCTCATCTCACAGAGAAAATGAGTCCAGGGTACGTTCATACAACAGTGAAGACCTGAATCAAGGGTTAATACTCAGATCTCTCAACACTCAGGCGAGGGACTCTTTAGATATAGCACAAGGCTACTTCCAAAGCCTTTACGATGCTTTTGGATATTTATGGGTGAAAAGACAGGCTATCTGCGGTTGACTTTAAAATAGTCCAACAAAAACCAAAACAGTTGGGGGGAAGCAGAATAGATAAAACAGATTGTCAGTGAATGTCGTAGCTGATGGCAGATACTGGGCTCCTTATGCGATTTTTTCCAACTTTAGGTACATTTGAAGTTTTCTGTAATAAAACATGGACATGATTTTGAGCCTTCTTTTTGTTTTTTGGCCATGCCACACAGCATGTGGGACCTTGGTTCCCTGACCAGGGATTACATCTGAGTCCCTTGCTTTGGAAGCATGGAGTCTTAACCACTAAACCACCAGGGAAGTTCCAATGAACTATCTTTAATGACTGATGAAAACATTCATGATAAAGCAATCAGTGAGAAAGCAAGACGTAGAACTGTGTAAGCATTGCAATCCCAACTGTGTGTGTGTATCTGTGTTTGTCTACCCACACATGTGTGAAAGTGTCAAGAATGAACAACACCGTTAATTTAACATGTTTGTCTCTGTATGATAGACTCATTATTTTTCTTATCAATATTTTCCAAGGTTTCTAAAATGAGCATGTTCTATTGTATAATCAGAAAAACAGTCGATATGAAAATGCTTAAAATATAATGTTGCTAAACCACGTGACTGTGACAGGAGACACTGGGGGCATTGAGCCAGGTGAGGGCAGAGAGGCCGGGGGTCCCTGAGGCTGCTTGGCCCCAGCCCTGGGAGAGGAGGGGCAGCTGGACAGACACCTCTGGGTCTTTCTTTCCTCTCCAACGAGTGGGTGCCAGTCCCAGAAGGCCCAGCCCTGCTTCATGCTGCTTGCCCTGGTCCTGACCGGCTGTGCTGGCCCTGCCTCAGGGCCAGGTGCTGGGGAGGTGAGCCAGATGTCAGAGCCCAAGCCACATCTGGGGAGGGTGGCTGAGAGGCACGCCGCCCAGCTCTCTGGGCCGGGATCTGGTTTCATCACCTGACCCCAGCACGGAGGGCCCCAGGGCCGGAGGGTGTGGGGCCGCACCCTTGTCCTCGCTGCACAAGATCCTTTCTGAGGACCTCCCAGGTGCCAGGTCCGGCACACAACCTGCAGATGCAGCAGCTGCAGGCCCGCTCTGCCGATGAGGGAGCCACGGCTCAGAGCTGCACCCCCTGTTACCGTCCCCCAGGGCTCCCCCTTGCCCTCAGGGTGGAACAGGGCCCCTGCCTCTGGGTCCCGCCACGACCACCCCCCCCAGCACTGTCACTGCAATATTCACAGTCTCCTCCCACTGGGCGCACACACGACCCCAGGCCTATGCTTGGGATTTCCCCTCATTATGTTCGCTCTCCTCTTATTCCCACATTATCTTGCCTCTGGGGCAATGCCACCTCCTCCAAGAAATGCCCCCCCCCACCCCAATAGGCTCAGACTTCTGGGGCAACTCCCAGCAAATCAATATTTGCACAGCCCTAGTTGTGCCCTATTGCTGTATTGATACTTTGACATCACTCGCCCCTGCTGCCCCTGACCATGGACTCCCCGAGGTCAGGGAAGGGGTCAGGGCCATCACACAGAATCCTTCCTCCAGGAGGAAGCAGCCCCATGCGACCACGGGGTGAAGCTTGGGGTCCTGGCTCTGAATGCAACCTGCACAACTGTGCCCCGCATCCCTGGCCTGGGTCTTACTCAGCTGTAAGCGGGCCTGGCGCAGAGGCTTGTGTGAATGAATGAGCGAATGAGCGAGTGAACGTGTGGCTGTGAGCAGAGAGTTGTCCAGGGTCTTCCAGTGGTAACGGCACAGCCAGGGCTCCACCCATGGCTCAAAGGACCCCAGATCCCGTGTCTGCCACACCCTCTGCAGATGCGGCGAGCTTGCGGCACCTCCAGATACTGAGCCGAGGCTGGTGCAGAGGCCTGAGCCCTGCCGGGGCCTGACCAGGGTGGTCTCCAGGCCTCCCAGAGGATGAGGTGCTGCTGGACGCGGGGTCACACCAGCTGGCCAAGGCTGATGACCTCGAGGCAGTGAGGATTGGGCCTGGTCAGGCTTGTGAAGCCCAGGCCTGGTCCCCGAGGGCACATGCAAGTTGAGAACCTGAGACTACCCTCTTCTTCAGAGGAGCCTTGGACCTCAGCGAAGGGACCCCCTCTCCCAGAAAGGTTGCCCCATGGAGGACACAAAACAAAGAAAAAGTCCAACATAAATCTACTGGTGACCATTCCGTGTGCGAATCCACTAGGCGCCGGGGTGTAACACAGTGAGCACCCCGTGCCCTGGGGCTGTGCACAGACTTCAAGGATGTACGGGGGTGTCCCCCCTTCCCAGAGGTGGGGGTGACTCTAGACTCAGGCAGCAAGGTGTCCATTCTCCCCACAGAAGGTGCGGAGAATCTGAAGGGGCAGAGCAGGAAGTGGGGGTGCAGGGGATGGACCCAGATGATGGGCAGCACTTACCCTGCAGAAATCAGGCTCACTCAAGGGCAGTGCTTAGAGGCAGGGAAGTAATAGAAAGAAAGAGACGGCTTTGGGGGTCAGACAGAGCCCGGATCACATCCTGCTCGACCACTTCAGGGCTGGGTGACATTTACAGCTCACCCAGCTTGTGTGGGTTTGTGAAAAGAGAGTGATGGTTAGATCCACTGGGAGAAATTACAGCAGATGTGCATCTCAGATACACCCCACGAAGAAGACAGGCCACAAAGAGCACAGTCTAACTGATGATTCCGTTCATTCTCAATTCTAGAAAGCACAGACCAAGCTACAGGGAGAGAAAGCTGATCTACAGGGGATGGGGCCTGGGAGGGAAGAGATTACAAACAGCAGGTCACAAGCAAACGATGGCAGATGGTGGCCATGTTCCTAACCCTGAACATGATAATAGCCCCATGAATGTGTTCATAAGTTACAATTTTAGTTGTACAATTTGACTGTTGTATGTCAATCACACCTCAATGAAACTATTTAAAAAAAAAAATCCCCCAACCTCAAAATTTTTTAAAAATCTCAGTGTCTTCCTCCTGGGAGCAAGTCACAGGGTTGAAGTGTCTTTTGAAGATCACTCATTTCTGTCTGGGTTAGTTCCCTGCCATTTTTACACTGTCAGGACAATTCTTCCCTGACTCACTTGAATGCACATCTATAGAATTCTAACACAGCTCCTGGTCATTAGGCCGGGTTGGATCTCTGAAGGTGACCACGCAAGTGGGGTCCTGCTTTTCTGGAAAGTGGCCTGTGCTATGCTGTACTTAGTCACTCAGTCGTGTCAGACCCTTTGCGACCCCTTGGACTGTAGCCCACCAGGCTCCTCTGTCCATGGGGATTCTCCAGGCAAGAATACTGAAATAGGTCACCATTCCCTCCTCCAGGGGATCTTCCTAACCCAGGGATCGAACCCAGGTCTCCCACACTGCAGGCAGTCTCTTTACCATCTGAGCCACCAGGGAAGCCCCTGGTGGGCTTGGCCTGGGGGCCTGGAAACCAAAGTGAGGTTGCCCACTTGGTTGTGTTCAGAGTCCTCATCTGGTGGTCCTTGCTGGTCAGCAGGAGGAAGGGCATGTTTCAGAGCTCCCTCCCCAAGCTCCCTGCTGATGAGATTGGTACACCGTGGGCCTTTGAACCTCTCATGCACCTGTGAGCAAGCACACTTGTCAGATTTAATTTTTTAACATAATCCATTTTATTGAAGTATGGTGTTAGTTTCAGGTGACCAGCAAAGTGATTCAGTTATTCTTTTTCAGATACTTTTCCCTTTTAGGTTATTACGATATACCGAATACAGTCCTCTGTAGGTCTTTGTTGGTTGTCTATCCCTTATCAGATTAAGATGACTGTTTTTCTTTTTAGCTCTGATTCATTTTTGTCAGTTACCCCTATTCTGAACTGTCATTGCAAGAAGTTCGAAATCAAAAAGTCCAGTAATCTGGACTTTGCTGAAAGAATTAGACTGAGTTCGTATCAGCATGTAGGATATTGTGTGTGTGTGTATGTGTGTGTGCATGTATGCGTGCATGCATGTTGGTGTGCACATTCACAGGCCACTAGCTGTGAACAATCGTTCCTCAGCTGCGGCTGTCCCTCATGACCTTCTTGCTAGTTGGTATTTTCCATTCTTAGAAATGACTCTGAACCACTACAGTATTAAGAGAAAAATCAAGACAGAAACCGGTACTGAAGGAAGCATATAGAACCACGTCTGTCCAGCCGTCCTCTCTTACCTGGCCCGAGACCGCCCTTTGCACCCACATGGTCTCCAGGCTGGCTCCCTCCCCTCTTTTCTGACCTTGAGTGACCTTTGCAAATTGCAAGTCTGCGTATGGCTTTCTTCTGCTTGCATAGTCTCCACTGGCTCCTCTGATGGCAGAACAAAGTCTATGTGCCTCCTTATCATATATTTAATAAGGTTTCTGTGTCCAACATATATAAAGAATGCTTATAATTCAATAGTAAAAAGACAACCCAAACAAAAATAGGCAAAACATTTGAGTGGATATTTCTCCAAAGAATATATAAAAATGGCCAGTAAGAACATGAAAAATTGCTCCACAGCATTTGCCATTAGGGAAATGCAAACCAAATGATAGCGAGATAACACTTCACATCCACTAGATTGACTCTTAAAGGTGAATCATGACAAGTGAGGATGTTAGTGAGGAAGGGAAGAAATTGGAACCATGTGGGTTATGTAGAATGTTGGTGGGAATGTAAAATGATATGGCTGCTGTGGGAAAAAAAGTTTGGTGGTTCCTCCAAAGTTAAACCTGCAAGTACAATGTGACCCAGAAATTCCACTTGTCTGTACATGCCCAAGAGAAATGATAGCATGCTCTCAAAGCAGGTACATGAATACTCACAGCAGCATTATTCATAATAGCTAAAAAATGGAAGCAACACAAATGTCCATCAACTGATGGACAGAATGTGGTCTGTCCATGTGATGGAATACCTTTTATAGGATTGGAGTACTGATACATGCTATATAACAAACCTTGAAAATATGGTGCTAATGAAAGAATCCAGACAAAAAGGCCAACTACCGTGTAATCACATTTATAGGAAATACCTAGAATATGCAAATCCGTGGAGACAGAAAGTGGATGCTTGTTTGCCAGGGGCTGGAGTGGGAGAGGGAATGGGAATGACTGCTTAATAGGTAGGAGGTGTCTTTCTAGAGTGATGACAATGTTCTGGAGTCAGAGAGTGATGAAGGCCACACCACACTGAGGATGGACTAAAAGCTGCTGAATGATACACTTTAAAAAGCTTGTAGAAAAAAATAATAATAATAAAAAAAATATATAAAAAAAAAATAAAAATAAAAAATAAAAAGCTTGTAATGCTGAGTTGTATGTGGGACGTTTCCTCAGCAAAGTATTGCTGTGAAAGTCGCTTAGTCCTGTCCAACTCTTTGTGACCCCGTGGACTGTACAGTCCATGGAATTCTCCAGGCCAGAATACTGGAGTGGGTAGCTGTTCCCCTCTCCAGGGAATCTTCCAAACCCAGGGATCGAACCCAGGTGTCCCGCATTGCAGGCAGATTCTTTACCAGCTGAGCCACAAAGAAAGCCCCAGAATACTGGAGTAGGTTGCCTATCCCTTCTCCAGTGGATCTTCCCAACCTAGGAATCGAACCGGGATCCCCTGCACTGCAAGTGAATTCTTTACCAACTGAGCTATCAGGGAAAGCCAATGATTAACAAACCCTGAGAATGCATATATTAGCCTGAATCCTGCCCACATCAAGTTCCTCCACCTTTACAGAAGTGTTCCCAACTTGGTCAACTCCTGGTGATCTCACCCTCTTCTGAACTTTCATGAAATCTACTGAAAAAATTGGTGATTTAACTCATCCTACAAGACCTACCGTTCTTTATTTCTTTGTTTATTTTTCATTATTTACATTTATTTCACTACCTCTCAATATTTATACTAGATTTATATTTATTATACAACCTTTCCGATAAAAATATGTCAGAAAAATTAATGAATTAAAAAAAACAAAGAATACCATCAAGTATAGAAAGTCAGGGCCTGAGGATTAGTAGAGAGGGCACAGAAGTCAATGGAACTCAACACAGAGGGGGAGCAAGCCCATGCCAGGGAACAAGTCCGTACCCCTCCATGAGCACGGTCATACCCACATGGGCCCTCAGCTCCCAGAGGACCAGTGAGTGATGGTGCTGGGGCAGTCAGCTACTCATATTAAAAAATAGCTACATTCCAACCTCCCACCATCCACAAAATTAAATCAGATACACAAAAGAGATAAATAAGGAAAATGAAGCTTCTAAATCCATAGAAGAAAACACTGGAGCCTGTGTTTGTGTTCTTGTAGGAGGGAAGGCTTTGGCCAAGAAAATATAGCAAGCAAAACTCACAAAGAAAAGATGGACACGCTGCCCTGAATCAGAATGGAAATCTCTGCATGAACGGAATCAGGAGGTACAAATTTCCTAAAATAAGACTAACGTGGGGATACACTCTACCAACCACATGGTGACTACAGTTAAAACACTGTCCAATGCTTGAAATATCTGAAAGTACCCAGGAGGACGGACCTTAAAAATTCTCATCTCAAGAAAAGAATTGTAACTATGTGTGGTGATGCATGTTAACTGGACTTAGTTTTCTTAACTGAATTATAGCTGATTTACAGTGTTGTGTTAATTTCAGGCATTCAGCAAAGTGAATCTGATATATATACTTTTCCAAATTCTTTTCCCCTATGGGTTGTCACAAAACATTGAGTTAACTGGACTTATTGTGGCTATCATTTTGCAGTATTTACAAATATTGATTCATCATGTTATAAACCTGAAGTTAATACAATGTTGTCTCAATTATACCTCAAGAAAATATTGAAATTTCTATGTGCCAAAAAAATCACCATAACCAAAGTTTAATAACTGTGTGAAAAAATAAAAAAGACTAGGAGAAATAGTTTATATATATAAATATATACATATATATTTACAATAATATGTTTATATAAATAAATATTTATTTATATACAAATAAATGTATGTTATATAATATATACTTAAATATATATAAATATATATATAAATATCCAGAACATGTGAAGAACTCATACAAATCAACAACAGTAATAGAAGACCAAGAACCCAATAGAAATGGAAAAAGAATGTGAATATCAATTAGCAAATTATAAAATCCACATGGTCAGTAAACATTGGACAAAAAAGTTGGCCTCACTAACAATCAGGGAAATGTAAGTGAATACCCCAAGGCAATACTGTTTCTCTTGCGTGAGCTGGGCAGAAATTAGAAAGTTCGAGCACCTCAGAATGGAGAGGATATGAAAGTGGATATTGAATGCCTGATGTGGGTTGTATAAACAGGTGTAACCATGTCGAAAGGCAATTTGACAACACGAATTTCAAATTTTAAATCTTGTATACCGTGACCTGATTATTCCATTTCTTGGTGTGTACCCATAAGAAAACTTGTACACACATACAGAGAGGCATATACAAACTTGGTTACTACAGCCTTCTTTAAAAGAGCAAAAACAAGAGACACAACCTAAATGCTACAGCTGGGGACAGGCCTAGTAAACTGTGATATCACCACACAATGAAATTACATGCCGCATTACAAATAATGAGGTTGTTCCTCTAACTTGGCCAGAACAGGGCTCCAAAACAAACTATTGTTAGATGAAAAAGCAAGTCACAGAGTCACACCATGTGTGAAAATACACCATTACCCACAACTATACTGCAACATGCTTTCGCAGACACTTGTATGTGTCAGGGCAGGGGTTGCCCCCAGGTAGGAGAGTGGGATTAGGCCTGGCCATCAGCAAGGACCAAAGGTGATTTTTTTCATACTGATTCTATTTTTTCAAGTAGAATATATTTGTGTAATCTCAACATATGACAACATTGCAAGTCAATTAAACTTCAATTAAAAAATAGATTAAACAAAAAAGAAAGATATGTAAAGATTTGGCCCGGAAAAGTTAAGATCAAATTATATTCTGGAAAAAGTTCAAGAATCTTAAGTTATCATAGATTTTTTAAAATGCTACACATATATTAATAATGCCAAACTTTAAAAAAACTAAACATATTGTCAAGGAGATGGAAGGACTGGAAGTCTCAAACTCCTCTGGTAGGAACACAAAAGGAAACAGCCATCTTAGATCACAGCGTGTGCTGACACGCTCAGTTGCTCAGTCGTGTCTGACTCTTTGTGACCCCGTGGACCGCAGCCCGACAGGCTCCTCTGTCCGTGGAATTTTCCAGGCAAGAATGCTGGAGTGGATTACCATTTCTTTCTCCATAGATTTTTCTTTTTTTAATAGACCTCTGGGTGAGTAGAGTGACTTGAAACTAGGAAAAAATTTAAAAAATTTTAAAAACATGAATTTAGACACATGGGACTACATTCTATCAAGGCAGTCTGAGCGCAGGTTGGAAAAGAATTTCCAGACCCAGAGCATTTTAGAGGAGAGAGTTTATTGAGAGCAAAGGGCCGAGGTAGTGAGGGGCACTGCCAAGACATGGCAAGACTTCCTCACAGACCAGGGAGGGCGGACTCCTCTCAAGTTAGTAGCCGTTTTTATTCTATTTTTTTTAGTTCTTCTCAACATTTATTGCTTTTTTTTAGTAGCCAATTTTTATAGTTTCAAGACAAAAAAGAAATTCCTGCTGCAAGGGCAGCACTAGATGATTAGCTAGGATGATAGAGGGTGAGTACCAGGGTGGGTATTTTCACCTAATATGGAGTCAGGAAACTGACCAGTAAGGATCAGGGGGACTTCTGGCAACGGTTATGAAGGGGCTCAGTCAGTTCTCGAGGCAACCTTGGTTCTGGGCTTCACTGTCTGTGGCCTTGGTGCAAGGCCTCACACCTGTGGCCTTGGTACAAGACGCCACATATTCAGCACACTGTGATAAACCAGAATGGAAAAGAATAGTAAGAGGAGTATATATATAACCGAACGACTTTCCTGTATAGCAGAGATTAACACATTGTACATTGACTAGACTTCAATAAAATTAATTGAAAAAATAAAATAAAATTAATTTTAAAAATTTTAGGTTAGAAAAAATAAATCAAAACCAGGAAAATATAAATAAGGATATGAAGTCAGGGCTGTGGGAGAAAGAAATGGAAATATCAAACCCAGATGCCAATGATATATGACTCTGAGAGTGTGAAGAAGAGGGAAGCCTGGCGTGCCGCAGTCCACGGGGCCACAGAGTCGGACGTGACTGCGCGACTGAACAACAAGTGACCTATGAAATTGCCATAGTTGAAGTTCGTATTTAGTTCTGAGCTTCCTGGCAACCCAGGGGAAAGTGGGTTATGTAATCAACCTCTGATTGTCAGAAAGCAGGAACCTGGTTAGAAATTTTCTCGTGTGGCAGATTTTAGCTTTCTAACCACAACGGAGAGCCACAAGTTCAACCTCTTGGTAACTTTAGGGCCATGCAGGGGGTTGAGCACCCACTGGCCGGCCCTGAAAGTCTTTTTAGGGTTGTGACCACTCTGGTAAGTGTGGGATGCTTACCAGGGTGGAGCAAATCATCCTGGTCCTTCAGGATGAAGCAGAACTCCAAAATTCCATGACCCACTGTTGGTTTAAATTTGGTTACATCACTAGGATCCTGACCCCAGAGGCATAACTGTGACCTGTGGTCCAACCAGAATCCAAGGTCAAGGCATGAATTGACCATGGGTAAGCCATCATTTAGTTTGTATCTCCTTCTAGTCATCCCTTATCATCAGTGGTAATTTATAGAAATCCTACAGAACTTGTTTATACAGGGTTTGGGATCATGTCTGCATCCTTAATTCAGTGGTACAGAGCTCAGAGAAGTGAAGCAATTTCCCCCCATGTCACAGGTGACTGGCCTCAGAATGAAGAGTGTAAGTCCAGTATCCTGGCTCTTTCCACTGCCCAATTCACCCTGCATGCCAGATTCAACTGTAAACTGAGAATGTGATATGTCAGAAAAAACAGAAGAAATCCTATGACCAAGAGTGTGTTTTCTTTTTTTTTTCCCTCCCTTGGCCATGCTGCACGGCATGCAGGATCTTAGTTCCCCAGCTAGGGATCAAACCTGTGCCCCCTGCTGTAGAAGCGCTCAGTCTTAACCATTGGACCTCCAGGAAAGTCCCGAGAGTGTGTTTTCCTTCACACTCAACACTTGGCAGGCAAAACACTTGTTCCAGGTTGAGATTTTCAGATTGAGTGGAATTGAATTTTGGAAATCACCAATAGCATCCAAAGCCTGGTCTGGGAGATGACATGGATAATCAATTATAGCTTGCTATTTATTTTTACCCTGCTCTCTTTAAAATGGATTTCTGTTGATATTTTAAAAGTGTGAAGTAAGAAAATAAAAAATGACGAAAGGAGAAAATGAAAATTTAAACTGAAACAAAGCCCGTTTGCTTGCACCATAGTGCTAGAAGAGGGCCATAAGTGTGATCCTGAGCTTCTTTGTGGCCAAAGCAAAGAGTGAAAATGGTCAGCTTCAAGGTGCTCGTGTTATGTAAGTTATAAACAAGTGGACTGTCAGATGCACAGACATTCCTAAGTATAGAGATCTAAAGCCAATGTCTTTTGTGGTTCCCAATAAACCTGATCTCTTGGGACGAGAGAATAGTGTCCTGACCACATCCCTGTGGGGACAGTGTCCTGACTACATCCCTACAACAGTGAGTTTCTGTGCGTGTGCGCTAAGATGCTTCGGTCATATCCGACTCTTTGCGGCCCTGTGGACTATAGCCAGCCACCCTCCTCTGTCTATGGGATTCTCCAGGTATGAATACTGAAGTGGTTTGCCACGCCGTCCTCTAGGGTATCTTCCCAACCCAGGGATTGAACCTGAGTCTCTTACATCTCCTGCATTGGCAGGAGGGTTCTTTACCATTAGCACCAACTGTAGGTCCTTTTTAAAACAGCATCTTCAGGACTTCCCTGGTGGTCCAGTGGCGATGACTCTGTGCTTCCAGTGCAGGGGGCTTGGGTTCACTCACTAGTCGGGTAACTAAGATCCCACACGCTACAATTAAGAGTTCTATGGCCACCCCTGAAAGATCCTGCTTGCCTCAACTGAGACCTGGGGCAGTCAAATAAATAAATATCAAAAATTAAAGCAACATCTTCAAAGCACTCAGTTGGCACGGCACCAAAAAGTAATTCAATAAACTCACCAGTCCAGGGCGGGGTCAGTCTGGACAATACTGGTTTGTCACAAAAAAGTTGTGATGACTTAGATGGATGCAGAGATTAATTCCCAGAGGAGACCCGGGCAGCGGCTGACTACAAATGTGACAGAGGCCACAGGGGGCGGCGGTGTTGTCCTGCTCCCGGAGGAGAGGCCCGAAGGCGGGGCAGTGTGGATTTGGATAAGAAGGTACTATTGTGTCTCGAAAAAGAAAACAAAAGTTTCTTAGTTGATGAGACTGTGTCCTGTCTAGACAAGTGTCGTCATGGCGCTATCCTTGAGGAAATCCAGGCTGTGTTGACCAGGCAGCTGACATGCTGAAAACCTCTTGTGAATCATGACCCCAGCATGGCAACTCTGTGGCTTGGGCAAGTTACATCGTCACTTTGTACCTGAGTCTCCTCCTCTGCCATGCAGGTCGTCTGAGAAACCTGGAACATGCTGGTCCCTTGTGGGCTCTGGAAAGATGCTAAGTCTTTCTGTCATGAAAGGTGAGATAGCAATGTGGCTCTGCTGGAGGACTTTGACCCAAGTCCCTGGCAAGGATGCAGGATACTCTCCTGGAACCAAGATCTTCAACTCCAGCCCCAAGGCCTACTGGGTTCTCCTGGGCTCCATGTGGGAACCAGCTCTTTCAGACCTGCAAGCTTCAAGCAGGTCAGGGGCCTGCCTGCCCAGAATGACCAGCCATGGAAGGAATTTTAATGGAAGTTCATTAACATTTTTCTTTCACTTCTGGAGGATTTGCTTTGAGAGTTGGGTGGAATGTTATCTCCAATGAGATGAAAGTAGAGTCCTCGGATGAACGGAGCCCCCTTGTTCCAAGGAGTCCTTGTCTGATGCTAAGTTTGTACACACGTACCTAGCTAGCCCCTGCATCCTACTTCCAGGCCCAAGACACTGGGACCATTGGTTTAAGGTTTCCCAAGAGCTGTCCTCTTGGTGCCTTGGTGAACTGGAGAGGTTGAAAACCCCAGCACCTGGGTTTGTCTGCAGGCAGGCAGCCACACGTTGGTTCAGCCTTGATAGCCTGCTCTCGGGTGCTGGCCCGGGTGCTCACAATGGCTACTTTGGGGGATCCTTGTGGGTGCACTTAAGTGGCCAGGAGTGGGCCACAGACACTGAGGAAGGAGCTGTCCCGTCCCAGAGCTCAGGGCCCTGCCCCTCCCAGCTGGACCATCCCGTGTGGAACCTGAGACCTTCTGTGGCTTTTTATATTTAAACTTAATTTAATCAAATAAAAATTCAGTTCCTTAGTGGCGTCAGCTCCATTTCTGGGTGCTTGGAAGTCACACCTGGCTACCTATAGGATAGAGCAGGTGGAGAAGATTTCTTGTCATTGTAGAAAGTTCTGTTGGACAGCCTGGCCCGGGTGTCAGGACTTTCCACTTGCTAAGGAAGGCTGGTTGGGTTACGTGACCAAGATATTAGTGATGGTGGGTGACATTCACCTCCAGATGAATCCATGGCTCAGAGCCCTGGGTGCATCCAGGCCACCCCATGGTGTTTCCGGCTCCCTGCCCTGAGCCAGACTCACCCCCTAAGCTGTGTACTTGCCCCCCTGCTCCCAGAGAGGTCAGAGCAGAGAATCTGGTCCCAGCAACCCAAGGTCAGCAGTTTCCTGCCAAGCAGGTCTGGGCTGGGCCTGGTGTTTGCTGAGCTCAGCAGCCCCCTGAGGCCCCATGGCCAGCTGGGTCTCCACCCTCTCGAGGCAGCTGGACACCCCAGTCCACCTCTTTGACTCCATCTGCCCATCCAGGACCTTCCTCCTGCTTCCCAGCCAACATGAGCTGAAAACAAGGACAGCAGCCTTCCCCAGTCCACCCCACTATCATCAGCATCTGCCTCTGAGAGCCTGGCAGAGCCCCCTGCTCCTGTGAAAGCCTTTGCCTCTCCACGTGTACATGCACATGAGTATCTATGTGCGTGTCTGTGTATGTGTGTGTGCATGCTCGTGCACCTGTGTTATCCTGGGCTGAGGCTTTGGGGACCAAGGACAACGTCCACGTCCCTTTCCTCCCCATCGTATACTGATGGGAGGGGGAAGTATTTGCATTCCAGTCCTGCCCAGCAAGCTGTTGCTGTGATTAGTCACTCAGTCGTGTCTGACTCTTTGCGACCCAGTGGACTGTAGCCCACCAGGCTCCTCTATCCATGGGGATTCTTCAGGCAAGAAAACTGCAGTGGGTTGCCATGCGCTCCTCCAGGGGATCTTCCCAACCCAGGGATCGAACCCAGATCTCCCGCACTACAAGCAGATTCTTTACCGTCTGAGCCACCAGGGAAGGCCCGCCCAGCAAGCTAGGGCTGGTGTTAGAGTTCGTGGAATAATCTCCAGCATGTGAAAGAAGCTAATCCTAGACTTGAGTCCAGCTTAGCTCAGTCTTCTCTTCCGTAAAATGCAGACAGTAAAGGCAGCTCCCACAGAGCGGTGGGCAGCGATGAGTGTGAAAGTTCTTAGCCACAGTTCCCGGCACGTGGTGCAAGCTCAGGAACTCTTAGCTGCAGCTGCCTTTTAATAAATGCAGAGCATCACCTTCCTTTATTAAATCCCTACTACAGATTGGAGCTCTTCTGAGCACTTCATTTATTTTTTATTGAAGTATAGTTGTTTACAGGATCATGTTAGTTTCGGGGGCACAGCTCAGCGATTCATTTATACACACACACACATACACACACACACACACACACACGCACACATAAGGCTTTCCTCACAGTTCAGTTGGTAAAAAATCCGCCTGCAATGCAGGAGACTCCAGTTCGATTCCTGCGTCAGGAAGATCCCCTGGAGAAGGGAAAGGCTACCCACTCCAGTATTCTGGCCTAAAGAATTCCATGGACTGTATAGTTCATGGGGTTGCAGAGAGTCAGACATGATTGAGTGACTTTCACTTTCACACACACACACACACATATATATATATACACGTCTCCAGATTCTTTTCCCTTACAGGTTATAACAAAGTATTGAGTATAGTTTCCTGTGCTATACAGTATGTGCCTGTTGGTTATCTGTTTTATGAATAGTAGTGTGTATCTGTTAATCCCAACCTCCTAATTTCACCTTTCCCCACCCCCTGTCCTCTTCGGTAACTATAAATTTGTTTTCTGTGCCTGTGGGTCTCTTTCTATAAACAATGGAATATTATTCACCCACAAAAAGAATGAAATAATGTCATTTAGAGCAACATGGAGGGACCTAGAAATTATCATACTAAATGAAGCAAACCAGACTGAGAACAATATCACATCGCTTATATGCGGAGCCTTAAAAAAAAAAAAGACCGTCACTTCCTTGAATGCTCCCTGCAACCGTAAGCAGCGCTGATGGGGAGTAGACCCTCAGGGAAATTCCCTGAGTGTCCAAGGGCCAGAGGGCTGTGGGATGTCCCACACTCAGCTCAGACTCTCCCAGCGGCCCAGGAGCATCAGCGCCCACATTGGAAGGAAGAGGCCTGAGAACAAAGAAACAGGCTACTGATGGCCACAGATGAAGACTGCAGGAGAGGGTGCTCGGGTCTCCCCTTCTCAGTTCTCAGTTCTGTGATCCCTCCCGGAGCACCTGCTGGGTACTGGGTTCCCTGGGCTCTCTTCAGTGGTGGACGGAAGAGTAAGAGTTCTGGAGATTCCAGAAGGTCACTGCTGAGCAGAGACGGCAGTAGGAGCTGACCAGGCTCGCCCTGCAAACGAGGGGCTCTCTCCACAGCCAGGGAGGGTGAGTCAGGATGCCTGCCTGGCCTGGTCCTCCTCCTCCTCCCCCAGAGCACTTACATGAAACCGTTAAGAGGTAAACGGGTGGGGTCCACGCAGCCCGTGGACTGTGTGAGGCCGGTAGTGGGCCCTGACATGCTGGGCCTGGGTCTCCCCAGAGTCTGGTTGCTTGGGAATGCAGCCCAAAGTGGGTGGGAAACTCCATCTAAGGCTAAATATAATATGAGGCTGATATAATATGAGGCTTCCTCTATTAAAAAAAATTCCTTACCCATCAGCTACCCAAATTCTACTGCTTAAGAAGCATCCACACCTTAAGACTGGGAAATTCTGCCTCTCTCAAAGGCAAACTGTTTCACAGGTTGGGAACCACCCACTGGCAGCAATGCCTTCAAGGGGTTGGCCCATTCTCTCAGCAGAGAAGCCGACCCTGAGTGAGACCCCGGGGGACAAGTTTTGCTGAGACACGGGAGAGAGGATCATGGAAGTGCCGGAGTGGGGTCGGGGCGCTGATCCAGTGAGCTGGGGCGGGAGGCCCCACCAGACGCACTCAGGACTCCAGCAGGCCATGCTGGCAGGCCGACAGCTGAGCACAATGACTTCATTTTCAGCTTATTATTATTTAAACATGGAAAAAAATGAGGAGAGACAAAAGAAGTTTGTTTTGGCAACTTGACTTTCAGCTTCAGGAAAGTCACGGCCTAGGGTTTTCCCCAGCATTTGTTCCCCTGGGTCTTGGGTGCAGGGGGTGGGGACGGGCCAGGTGGGTGCAAAGAGGAGGGGGACATCCCAGGGCCACTTGTTTTGCCTACAAGACCGTAGGACTGGGGTGGCTGATTCTGTATTTTTTTAACTGCAGTACTGGGTGGACTAAAACACTGCTTTGGGTTTTTCTTTGTTTTGGTTTTGCTTTGTTTGTTGTGATTCCTGAGGACAGAGCACTGCTTCTGGCCCAGGCTCTTCAGTGTGGCCTCAAACAACGAGCTGCCCCAGCCTGGGCCTCATCTCCTAGAACACACACCTCAGGTCTCTCTCTGCAGGATATGGGATGGTGTGTGGTGCCTGCTGGGGCACCGACCACCTCCACTCCTTCCATTCAGAGGAAACCATTTGCAAGGCTTCTTCCCAGTCCTTCCTCTTCAGAGAGCCAGTCTGGACCCTCTGGCCATCTGCCATGCCTGTAACCCTGGTGCTTGATTCCACATTTTGCAAACAGCAGAGGAGAGGTTTAGGACCCTGGCTCTTACCTGCCATAGGCTCCCAGGCAAGTCACTTGTCCTCTCTGGGCACCTGTCTCTTAATCTCAGGAATGGGGAGTTGTCATCACCATGAAATGGTGAGGGGAACCCTACACCAGTCTGGTCCAGCCCTGGCACACACTCAACGTGCCAGTTTCAGGGCCGTGAGCATTGCCATCCCCCTGCCCCCCGCCGGCCCCATCTGCCTCTCCTGGCCTGGGTGGGCCTGCTGTTTGACACCCAAGTGGGAATTTTTAGGGTGCAACCACATCTCCTCATGGCCCTGGATCAGTGAGAATCGTTGATGAGGTCCAGCGCCGTCTCCCAAGCCTGCAGGAGCATCTGGGCCCTGGGGTGGCAAGACGGGGACCCGGGCACAACATCTAGGGAGGCGCCAACTCCGAGGTGGCAAGTGCAGGGTGGGCCTCCCTTGTCTCACTGGAGTCCCGGCCCTGCACTGGGGACCAGAACAAGAAGATGTAGTCATCAGGGGGAGACAGGCTTCCCCGGGGACGTGGGGGTGCTGGAGCCCCCTTCTCCCTCTGCCTGTTCACCCGTCGCCTGGCCTGGTGGGTCTTCATGAGCAGATGCTGACAGCCTTGCTGTGCCCGCACAGGTGGGCCCTGGAGCAGAGCATGCCTTCAGTATGTGTCAGCAGACAGAGGCTGAACTAGTGAATTGCAGAACATACGCTCAACTGTCCTTTTACCCATCCGTCCACCCACCCACCCAGAGCACACAGCCTAAACACCAAACTGTGTGCTGAGCACCATGCTGGGAGCGGGAACCCACAGCCTGGCTCACAGTGGATATGAATGGATGTGTGTCTGTGTGTCTGTGTGTATCTTGCCTCCCCTTCCCGACTGCCCTGCAGAAAGGTGACCTGACAGCCAGGGGTGCTGCTTCCGGTGCAGCCAGCAGACGCCTTCCGGAAACGAGGCAAGGTCACGCCTCAGTCAGCGGAATTTCTCCATAAATCAAGAGTACCCCTAGCCGTGGGGTCTGGACAGAGCTAGTTCTTTATCTGTCCCTAGCATCTGTGAGGAAGGCCTTTATGTGACTGGACAGTCTTCAGCCTCCCAGAACTAAAGGTCTGTCTGGGGAGTCATAGCTGGCTCCCAAGGGGCAGAGAGAGCTGTGGTGGACTTGATCTTGACCTGGCCCCCAGCCAGCCTTCACCACCTTGAGCTCGTCTCAGCAAAGCCACGCAGAGGCTGACCGTGGAGGGGAGGCCAGCCTCAGCCTGAATTAGGTGCTACCTACCCTTGGAATCCCCTGCAGTGATGAAGCAGTGATCGCCATGGCCGGCATGGAGCTCTGTAATAATTACAACAAATTGCAGCACAGGCTCCATGAATTGAGTGCTTACTGTGTGTCGGACACTGAGCTGAGTTCTGCCCATATCTTATCTCATTTAACCCAATAATAACCACGTAAAGCAGCCAGTATTCCCATCTCCATGTTAGAGATGAAGAGACCGAGGTTCAGAGTGGTCTTCACCCTTCTCAACCCTCAGTTTCTACACCTAGGTAGAGGACATGATACCTCCTTATAGAAGCTAACGCAGCAGCTAGGAGCTTTGCAGGGCACTTTAAAATGCACTCGGGGGACTTCCTTGGTGATCCAGTGGTTAAAAATACATCTTCCAATGCAGGGGACCCAGGTTTGATCCCTAGTTGGGCAACTAAGATCCCACAGACTGCAGGGCACCTAAACCCGTGTGCCGCAACTAGAAAGCCTTCACGCCATGATGGAGATCCTGTGTGCTGCAACTAAGACCCATAGCAGACAAATAAATAAATAAGTAAGTTTAAAAATAAAATACACTTAGCCCAGCAGCACTGCCACAGAGCCAGAGGAAGTCACGGTCAACATGTAGTGAGTGCCCCTCTTACCATGACCCTGTGAGGGAGGTGTTGCTATGACCACCAGTTCCAGAGGAGGGAAATGAGGCTCAGACGCACTGAATAATTTTACACAACCAGCAAGTAAATAGCCAGGATTCAGACCCACACTCAGTTCTGTGACCCTGAATACTAGTCACGGTTAGCGTGACAGTGTTGGGTGGAGTGTGCAGCATTTGGAATCAGATTCCAACTCTGAGGCTACCTGAAGGATTCCAGGGGCGACGGCAGGAACCTCTCCAAGCCTCCGTTTCCTCATATGTCAAATGGGCCTCAGATGCAACCCTTGCAACCAGGCTGTGAAAACAGAGGAGAGTAATGAGGCAGGCGCCCAACCCAGGACCTGCAACCCTTGGTGGCACATGGAGGCTGTTGGTGCTCAGTCCCTCTCGGGCAGTAGGCGCCCACCTGGGGGCCTAACTGGGGAGGGTGGAGTGGACTGCTTCTCATGGATCAAGAAGTGCAGTTCACTTCAGTTCAGTTGCTCAGTTGTGTCCTACTCCTTGCGACCTCACTGACTGCACCATACCACGCTTCCCTGTCCTTCACCATCTCCCAGAGCCTGCTCAAACTCATGTCCATTGAGTCAGTGATGCCATCCAACCATCTCATCCTCTGTCTTCCCCTTCTCCTCCTGACTTCGATCTTTCCCAACATCAGGATATTTTTCAATGAGTCAGTTCTTCCCATCAGGTGGCCAAAGTATTGGAGCTCCAGCTTCAGCATCAGTCCTTCCAAAGAATATTCAGGACTGATTTCCTTTAGGATTGACTGGTTTGATCTCCTTTTAGTCCAAGGGACTCTCGAGAGTCTTCTCCAGCACCTCAGTTCAAAATCATCAATTCGTCGGGGCTCAGCTTTCTTTGTGGTCCAACTCTCACATCCATACATGACTACTGAAAAAACCAAAGCTTTGACTAGATGGATATTTGTTAGCAAAGTAGTGTTTCTGCTTTTTAATATGCTGTCTATGTTGGTCATAGCTTTTCTTCCAAGGAGCAAGCGTCTTTTAGTTTCATGGCTGCAGTCACCATCTGCAGTGATTTTGGAGTCCAAGGAAATAAAGTCTGTCGCTGTTTCCATTGTTTCCCCATCTATTTGCCATGAAGTGATGGGACCGGATGCCATAATCTTAGTTTTTTGAATGTTGAGTTTTAAGCCAGCTTTTTCACTCCCTTTTTCACTTTCATCAAGAGGCTCTTTAGTTCCTCTTCACTTTCTGCCATAAGGGTGATGTCATCTGAGTATCTGAAGTTATTGATGTTACTCCCGGCAATCTTGATTCCAGCTTGTGTTTCATCCAGCCTGGCATTTCCCACAATGTCCTCTGCATACAGGTTAAATAAGCAGATTTACAGTATACAGTCTCGATGTACTCTTTTCCCAGTTGGAACCAGTCCATTGTTCCATGGCCAGTTCTAACTGTTGCTGCTTGACCTGCATACAGATTTCTCAGGAGGCAGGTGAGGTGGTCTGGTAGTCCCATCTTTCGAAGAATTTTCCACAGTTTGTTGTGATCCACACAGTCAAAGGTTTTGGAGTAATCAATAAAGCAGAAAGTGAAGTCACTCAGTCATGTCTGACTGTTGCAAACCTATGGACTGTAGCCTACCAGGCTCCTCTGTCCATGGAATTTTCCAGGCAAGAGTACTGGAGTGGGTTGCCATTTCCTTCTCCAGGGGATCTTCCTGACCCAGGAATTGAACCCAGGTCTCCTGCACTGCAGGCAGACGCTTTACCATCTGAGCCATCAGGGAAGCCCTCAATAAAGGAGAAGTAGATGTTTTTCTGGAACTCTCTTGCTTTTTCTATGATCCAACAGATGTTGGCAATTTGGTCTCTGATTCCTCTGCCTTTTCTAAATCCAGCTTGAACTTCAAGAAGTCCAGAGGTGGACTATTAAGGCCATAACAGTGACCCCACACACCACAGGGATGCATGCTTGTGCATTTTCTCTATAGCATCCTTAGCAGGTGGCTTCCTCCCTCTTGCTCCCAATGGCTGTTTCACCCCCAGGCATAGCCTTGGTTCCACCCAGGGTAAGCACGTGTCACTGGCCAGATCTAGGTCATGTGGCCACTCCTCAGTGCAAGGGAGTCTGGGAGGGGAAACTGCCCCCAACTAAACCTGGTTCTGATGGGCATGGGGGCCGCCAGCAGTTCTGGCCACCTGATATCCGGGTGGTGTGGTCTCCTCCCTTCCCCATCCCCATCGGCTCCTTTTCCTCTTGCCTTTACCTCCTCCCCACACCTGCTGACCAGTGTCTCCTCCCGTGGGACCCTGGTTAGTACCAACAGCCAGACTTGGCCGTCTCGGTTGGTCTTAATTTTCATATAGGAAATGCCTCTCTTCCCAGAACCCAAACACATGAGATGCCCAAATGGCCAGGGCACGTTTCCTATCTCAAACATATTCCAACAATCGTATAATTGTGCTTGACTTTCCAGAACCATCTAGGATGTGCCCCCATGAGCAGGAAGCCCAAATGGTCCTCTTCTCCCGAAATTAGGTCCGCAGTGAAGCCTTTTGGACCCAAGGACTTGCAAAACTTGAGAAGCCTTCTGAAGAACCCAGAAAGCCTTGATCATCATAATGCCAGAAGGATCCTCTGACAGGGCTCCTTGGCTCTGCATGAAGCCCTTTCCTGGCTCCTGTCTGGAGTCCTGGGTATCTGAGTGGTGTAGGGATAGAGAGTGGGTTTCAGATCAGGCTGGATTTGAGCATTTCACCCCTTCCAAAGAGGGTTGTTTTGAAGAAATTGAGAGAGTCAGAGGGGCCAACACATTTTTCACAACTATTTTGTTAGAGAACAGTGGAGCTAAGGTTCATACCCAGTTCAGGCAACACAATGCCCCTCTACCCTTGGCCCAGAAAAGCCCCTGAGTGTCTGAATCAACCCTCCCATTGGATGGATGGGGAAACAGAGACCCAAGGCGGGGGAGCTGAAGGCTGGGGAGGGGGGAACTTGGTCAGACACAATGCCTACTCGACAGACGTCTTCAGGCACAAGAGTGTGACAGAAATCTTTCAACTCTAATAATCTCAGTTGATTATTTAAAATGAAGGAGAAGAAGAAGGAAGGAGTGAGAAGGTAAGTTCTGGATCCTGCATAATATCACCACATGGAAAGACACTGCCTCTCTTCTGCCTGGATTGTCTTTCTCTCAAACTTCCATACACTCATTTCTTCACATCTTCTGTTGATATGCAAATGCCACTTTCTAGCATTTGCCTCCTGAAATGGTTTCTTTTCCTCAGAAAAGAAGTCTAAGGATGGGCAGTCCAGGGTTAATAGGATGGTTTCATGATCCCACCAGGGACCCAGGCACCTCTTTTCCTGTCCTCAGCACTTGGCTTTATATTTTTAAGATCACTTGGTGGTCCTAAAAGGCTACTGGAGATATAGCCAACAAACCTGACTTCCAGACAGAAGGAGGAGTAGAAAAAAAGATGTGCCTTATTCTTGTTAAGGAAGATTTTACAGAAGTCTCATGTGACACTTGGGCTTACCTGTAATTGGCTGAAAAGTACTCCAAGTCTATATCTATCTGCTAGAGAGATGGGGAAATGTGACCTTTTAACTGGGCCTCAGTGTCTGCATCCATAAAATGGGTATAAGAATACCCACCCTGATGCCTGTTGGGGCACTAGAGATCAGGAACACAGTAACCTAGTAATGATAGTGGTTTAGCAATGGGAAAGCTCAGCCTTTGTCGTACACTGTAACACTTAATTCCTTTGACAACCCCATTTTAATTCCTTTTTTTCTATAAGAAATCTGAAAAATTGAAAAGTTACTAAATAATCAAGGTAAGATTTGAAGCCAGCCGGTTTGATTCCACACACATTTCAATACTGCCTGCAAAAAACTGGGAATTTGTAATTGACAGGTTAAAAAAAAATTTCATGGTACACACCTATTAGAATGGCTAAAGTTAAAGTTGGATGACGTATCTATTCATATGACATTCTGGATAAAGCAAAATTAGGGTCAGAAATCAGATGGGTTGTTAGGGGCTGGGCTGAGGGAAGGGTTTGACTACAGAGCATCAAAATAGAACTTTTAGGTGTTGAAAATATTCTATATCTTGACTGAGGTGAGAGATGATTACATGAAAGTTATAAAACTGCACACAAGAGCAAAGTTTACTGCAAGTAAATTATGTCTCAATTTCAAAAATTATAACATATTGTCTCATTCAAGTATCCCAGGGGGGTTTCCCTGGTGGTACAGTGGTTAAGGTTTCAAGTTTCCATTGCAGGGGGCATGGATTCGATTCCTGGTCGGAGATCTAAGCTCTCCTGAGCCCTGTGGTGTGGCCAATAAATAAATAAATCAATACCCCAGGGACCATGTGATTCAGATACCACAGTGTTTCAATTCAGTAGCAAGGAAACAAAAGTTCAGAGGCATGAGGATCCTTGCTGGCCACAGGGTCTGTCTCTGTCCCTCATGGGTCTGGGTAAGTGGCAGCAACCATTGCCAAGGCCAGCAGATGACCCCCAGGTCTTCAGAGGAGGCCCCAGGCTCGGGGAGAGCTCCCGCCAGACCCTGTCACTACCCAGGTTGTGGCTGACCTGCCCACTCAGGCCTGGTCCGGGAGATGGACCCACAACTCCACTGGAGCCCCAGTGCAGAGACTGGGACCCCCTGGTCACACCGCTGTCCTTTGTGGTTGGAGAGAGGGGACTGTCCGTCCGTGTGTCTGTCCTTGGCTGTCTGGACACTAGGACAGGCTTGTTTTGTGCCCTAAAAGCAGCATTCTTAAGTCTGAGGGGGAGCAGTTCCATTAAATACTTCAGCAGCAACAGGGGACCAGCAGAGGCAAAGCAAATTCCGCAGTCCTCCACCCGCAGTGGAGGGCCCCTGATGTCAGACCCAGGAGGCAGAATGAAAGAATGGACCCAGAGGGCCCTACAAACACAGAAGCCATCTGAAATGTCGCCAGCAAAACCTGGAGTTGCTACTCGTTAGCAAACGCTTTAAGCAGCGCGTGGCAGCCGAGCAAGCCCGGGATGTGTTTGGGGCAGTGGTGGCATAGGCTTGGGGACCACAGGCCTGACGGCTTCCCAGAACATCCCTCCCAGCCGGCGCACTGCACGGCTCAGGCTGCACGACAGGCACGCTCGGAGAGTTTGGCCAAGATTCATCTATTAACGTGTGTTTATTGAGAGCCTACTCTGTGCCAGGTACTTGTCTAGGGGTGTGGATACATCAGTGAGCAAAACACACAGGGGTTACGCTGCAATGGGGAGAGTGAGTCCCTGGGGGGAAAAAAAGCAACCAAATAAATGTCAGATGGAGACAGATGCTCCGAGGGCAGGGGGACGGGTGACCAGGCAGGTGGTGTCTTAG
Organism: Cervus canadensis; assembly: GCF_019320065.1. Classification (NCBI taxonomy): domain Eukaryota; kingdom Metazoa; phylum Chordata; class Mammalia; order Artiodactyla; family Cervidae; genus Cervus; species Cervus canadensis. The sequence goes on along the minus strand of NC_057400.1, from coordinate 5,878,508 downwards.
GTGATCAAGGAAAGCTTACCTGAGAGGATGACGGTGGGACTGTGGGTGCGGTGGGAATGCCCTTCACGTGACGCTCTGGGCAAGCACAGAGTTTGGGGTGTGCTTTGTATATTATGAGGATCCGTAGATGGGATGGTAAAGCTGGAGCAGGTAGATGGGAGCAGTAAGGTCAGAGGTTGTAATGAACCATAGAGGTCACTGCAAGATCGTGGATTTGATGCCAAGAGAGCTAGGATGACACTGAAGGGATTTTAGCAGAGGAGCAACCCTCTGGCAGCTGCCTGGCCCCTAGACAGTAACCAGGATGTCTCAGTCTCTGCAATGTGACATCTCAGGCTTGAGAGGTTTTGCACGGGGATTTTAAATTATGAGGGGTACAGAGAAGTGCATTGTGCAATATTTCGAAGCATCCCAGCCATCACCCACGAGATGCCAGTATCACCCCTCCCACCTGGTTGTGATGACCAAACAATGTCTGCAGGCCCAGCTGGGCAGTCCTGCTGCGGGGACAGCGGGGGAGCAGGATGGTCCCTGATGGTCTCGGCAGGAGATGGCCGGGCTTGCAGTAGGATGGGAGCAGGGGAGGTGCTGAGACTTGGTGGATGCCGAAGGATTTGATGCCAGAGAGGAGGATGCAGTTCACTATTTGGCCTGCTCTCAGTTGTATCTAAACACAACTGAAGGGCCAGAATTGGAGGCATTCTGCAATTTTGTCAAAAAGGAGCTATGGGCTCATATACTTCCTGTGGAAGGAAGACCAGAGACCTGGGAAGGGAGGCACAAAGTATGACCTTCAATTCTTTCTTAATTTTTTTACTGTATATATAGAGAGAGAGTAAAAAATTTTTTAATTAATATACATGTGTATATATGCTAGTTTAAAAAAATATATATATATGCTAGTTTAAAAAATCAAAAGGTATATACTGTGTAAATCTATGTAAGATTTTCTATCTTTTTTTTTATGTAAGATTTTCAAAATGTCAGGACTTCCCTGGTGGTCCAGGGGCTAAGATTCTATGCTTCCAGCGCAGAGGGCCCAGGTTCAATCCCTGGTGAGGGAACTAGACCCCACTTCACACCTTAAGAGTTCACATGCCACAGCTATAGGGTCCTGCCTGCTGCAGCTAAAACCCGGCACAGATAAATAAACATTTATAAAAGAAAGATTTTCAAAATGGCAAGATTACAGTGATGGAGAGCAGATTAATGGTCGCCAGGGACACGGGGCAAGGAGGGGATGTAGCTGGTATGTGACTATGGAGCAATGGACTGGCTCTAGATCTTGAAGGCTGTGGTTATGTGAACCTATCCTTGTGATAAAAGTGTATGCAAACACACGGTCACATTGTGCTTGCACACGTGATATGTAAAAATGATGCAACCTGAATAGCTGGGTGAAGTTGTACCAATGTTGACTTCCTGGTTTTGATAACATGCTATATAAGACGATGCCATTAGGCGAAACTGGGTGAAGTGTACACAGATGTCTCCATGCTATTTTTATAACTTTGTTTGAGTCTTTGATTATTTCAAAATAAAAAGTAGTTTTAAAGGGCAAAGGGAAGGGTCTATTAAGACAGAGGTCTTGTCTCATTGACCTGAGCATGAGCTCGGGAGGACAGAGCTTCATGGTAAAGCTCAGCTCCCCATGCCTCGCCCAGCGGCAGCCACCCCATGGAAGCCCCTTAGTGCTTGAGAAAAGGGTAGCTGAGGCAGGGGTGGGTAACACGCAGATGACCTCAGCAAACAGCAGAATGGGGGACAATGGCAGGGAGCGAGAATTAGGTGAGGTGAAAAATATGGGTCCAAATACCTCTGAGACAGGCAGAGAACCCTACCTGCATTTCTACTGCAACACCTGAGGGCACTTTTGGTGACAGGGACTCAGTTTCGGCTAGAAAAGCCCTGGGGAATGAGTGAGATTAGGGCAGGAAGGATGCTAAAGGAAGACGAGGACCAGCGCCGTCCCTCAGGGGCCAAAGCTCATGCAGCTTAAAGGTCAAGGGAGCAGCCAGAACGCCCAGGCTGAGCCAGAGGGGCTAGTGGAGGGTGGGGCCCCCTGAGTGTGGTCATTCATCGCGGGGTTCAGGACTCACCCTCCACTTCTCCCCAGACTCAGGAAGGAAGGTGTGATAAGCTCGCGGTGAGTCACAGAAGGGAGGGGGCCGGAAGCTAGGATGACCTTGGCTGACCCCTCAGGGCTGGGCTAAGTGAACCCTCTCCCAAGGTGGAGGAAAGAGGAAAGGAGGTGCACTACCCCAAGGAAGGGAGGAGAGTGGAGCCGAGAACCCCACCATACTTCAGGATGCAGGAGCGCCCCCGCCCCCCAGCTCCACCGAAAGGGAAAGAGCAGAAGTCATGGTCAGTCACGCAGCGGGGAAGAGACCGAAAGGACAGTCGGCCACCTCAGACCATGGCCAAGACCTGAGATGCCTCCTGACCCCACAAGGAGGCTGGATTTTCAGTAAGCTCAAGGCAAGGAAGGAAGAGCGCGAGGCCATATGGGGAGAGGCCTGCCCCAGACAGCCTCACCCAAGACACCCTCACTCCTGAGCCCATTGCCCCAGAGACCAGCTTCATCTGAGCTGGGCCATCCTCCCTAAGTGCACCCCAGGGTCTGCATGCAAGGTGGACACCGGGGAGCCAGGGGTGATTAAGAACCCACAAGGGCACAGCACTGCTGTGAGCCCGCATCTCCTCCCTAGCCTGTGGAAATGTCACTAGGACCCACGGCATGCATTGCATACAGACCCTGTGGCAGGCTACATCTGAGTCAGGGTGCCAGGCTGTTCCAGATCCTCATGCCAGTTTTGTGAAGCAGGCACCTGTGGTACCCACGAGGATGCCATATCATCTTCTTGCAGCCCTAAGACATGGCCAGGATTCCAGAACAGGCCTGTCTGATTCCAGCAACCAGGCTTTAGCCAGCTCTGTACTCCTGCCCCTCAGATTGCTCTGAAGAGGACTGTGATAACACCAGAATGCTAAAGAATCAGAAGCTCACGCCAGCACCTCCAGACCATGCCCACATGGTGCCTGCGCTGAGGATGGGTCCTGGGCTTTCACCCTCTTCCAGCAGGAAGTCCTTCACATTCTTACAGGTCAGGCTCAATCCACCTCTGCTAGGAAGCCGGCCCTGACTCGTGTAGTTCAGGTGACCTTGCCCATCTCTCAATGCCTTCAGAATGTCTGCTCATCTGACCCTTCCACCTAATGCTTTATCCCCTCAACTGCATCAACACCCCCTGTCACCAAGGCAGGACAGGATAACAGCTGAGATGGCCAAGCACAGTACTTGGCAGAGGAAGGGTTCAATAAACACCAGGTAGTCGGGTCCATGGATAGAGAGAGAGATAGAGATTTATAATTTACTGTATGTTAACAAGAAAGCAGGCCTTGCCTTAAAAAATAACCTTAATGAGATTGGGTGTAGTGTCTTCACACTTCTCCATATTTTCTAAATTATGAGACCAAAAATACTACATTGATATTCTGCGGGTGGGGGTGGGGAATGAAGAAGCATTTTTTAAAAAATGAAAAGCAATGTGATCTTTGAAGCAATCAAGTGCTCCCATAAGAAGTGCAGGTGATTTCACTGAGCACCTACTTGTGACCCTGGGAGGTGCTGGGGAGGCAGCAAGGACAAGGACTCGGCCTTTCCCCGGGGAGCCTGGACGTGGGGCAGCACCTTGCCTGACCGGTCCTGGAGTAACTTCCCAGAGGCACCTGCGAGGTGTTCTCCCAACCGCAGGGGTGCAAAGGTTTACACAACACAGCCCTTGCCCTGAACAAACTTGCAATTGAGTCACATCTTAAACGGTTTATGTCAGCCCTCGGAATAGCCCATAACCCTCACCGGGTAACAGACACCTGCCTTCAGCTGCCTGGCCTCACAGCAGCCCTGGGCTCTCAGGACTTAATCCTTTACTAGTCACCTAGTGTTAGGCAAATACTGTAGCAAGTCATTTATGCATTCCCTGCCCACCATTTCTGGAACAGCACTTTCTCCGTTTACAGCAGGAGACACAGGCTCACAGAGGTGGTGAGAAGGGCCGGGACGGCTCTGCACGGGACTGCACCTGGACAAGCCAGCAGCCCCTTCAGCCAAAAAGATGGAAGCTGGGCCCTCTGACCAGCTGACCCCACCTGGGCCCTCCGGCTCCCCTAGTAAAAGCCAAGCAGAACGGACAGGCAGCCCCATCTTTTGCCCTCTCTTCTCATAAACATGTTTTCTTTTCCTCTAGGAATGGAGTCCAGCTACCCCCTTGTTCTGCTGGTTCACAATCTTTTTTTTTTTTTTACAAAGATTCTCAAGTTAATTAACAGCCTTGACTTGGTTATGCCAGGAAAGCAACAGAAGGATTTTTTTCTTTTTTTAAGACCAAAGAGACAAGGAACAAAGTGTAAGTGGTTTTAGAATCCAAAGCAAAGGTTCTAGAAAGCTCCTTTGGATCAAGGAAACCTGAACCACTTTTGTTCTTTTGGTCCACGAAAATAGGAAGGGGAAGGAGAGACCCAGGAGAAAACGCTGACCTTGCCACATTGTCTCCTGTGGCTCCCTGTTATCTGGTTATGAAGGATAAGTCAGCCTGGCCTTTGCTTTTTCCACCCACTACCCTCAGTTCTTCTGTCCATCTCCCTGGGAGTGTCCCTTGGCAGGTACAGAGACGCTCCAGACAGCCTGTCTGTGGTCCCCATGTGCCAGAAACCCATCAGGGCCAGTGGTAAAGTGTCCCCTGCTTGGACAGACCAGCCCTGGTTGGGGAACTCAGATCCTGCATGCCGCACGATGCGGTCAGAAAAAAAGAAAAGAAATGAGTGGATAGTAGGAAACTCTATAGTACAAACTCTTTTGTTTCTTCAACAAAATATTATAAGAAAGCAAAAGATGACGGAAAGCACTTGTAAATCAAGAGACAATCCCTCCATCCTGGGGTTGGGCGGGCTATCTTGTGGGGAGACACACCCTATGAATCTTCATTACAGCCACATCCATAGAGCTTTTTTTTTTTTTCCCTTTAAGCATCATTTTGATTAATTCCTCTAGAATTCACAGAATGGGCTCTCAGGCAGGAAGATCTCAGGCAGAAGTCCATTGTTTGATGAAATTGAAGTTTAAAAAAGAAAGCCGTTCTTCTCAGTGTCCCCAGCCCCAGGGCAGACCACTCTACAGAGTCCCAAAAGCAGATTCTAGGGTCTCTGCTCTCAGAGGGGGAAGGTGGGGTTCAGAGAGGGGCAGGGGCTTGTGGGGGCGACCTGGCAGGGAAAGAGGTTTCCTGGAGCCGCAAGCATGGCCTCGAGTCCACTTCTCCCGGATGTCAGATGCTTGAGATCCATCACTCTTGACTGGTTGAGTGACCGCAGGCAGGGCCCCCTTCCCTCAAAGTCGCCCTCTCATAGCAAACGGCAAGGTGGCACTGGCTTATTCCCCAAGCCCCTTAAGTCCTAAAGCAAAGTCAGTCGGCCCATGACAGACTCGCGGGCGCAGAGGACACATCTGTGCAGGGATCAGACACGTGCTGTGCAATCACGTAGGGTAGAGAGACCTCTCTGAACCTCTGTTTCCACTGCTAAAAGTGGCAATGAGGTGAATTTTGAAGACTGTGGTGGTGGTTGAACACAATATTATATGTGAAACGGCTAGCATGCTGATAGACAGTAAATTGAGACATTAAGACTAACCATTATTCTTATTTATGTATTTGTTGTTATTATTGCAGGAGGTGGGTGGGCAAGGTCAAAGGCAGAAACTTAAAACTCTTATGAGCATCTCCCAGTTCCAGCCTTGACTGGCCCCCAGAGACCTTCCCCAGCTGACTGGGTCCCCCAGTCATTGTCTTCCAGAGATAGGGTTTGAGGGCTGACTCTGAGAATCTCGCTTGTGAATAAAGTAGCCTGTTTTCTCAAAGACATATTGCCCTTTGTTGTTCAAATAAAGCTATTTGTGGTGAGACAGAATGGAAGGGTACATGGCAGATAAAAAAATGTGTGAAACAGAAGAAGTGATGGAGGAAAGATTGCGGAGAGACAGAAAAAGCCAAGGAGGGGAAAGAACAGAGAGAAAGCTGCAGGGTGGACAGCAGAGAGGCAGTCAGGATGGCAAAGAACAGAAGCAAGAGAAAAAAGACAGGAAGGCAGAGAGGTGGCTGGACAGACCTGGAGTAACCCAGAAGCAAAGGCGGGTCCCTGACTCACTGGGGCCAGTTTAGTCCAGCCAGGCCCTGTGGCTCCATTTCCCTATCGCCGCTGTCAATCTATGGCCCGGTGAGCTGAGGGTAAATGAGCCTTGAACATGCTATTCTGGGCAGGAACAAACACTCTTCCCAGGCAGCCTGTTCTCTGAGGGTGCCTTGGGGAGGTGTGGGGCCCGCTGGGGGCTCTCCTGGCTCTGAATGGTCCCTGTGAGGAGGGCTGGGTCCCTAGCCAAGTCTAGGACCCAGGGGAGACACTGTCATCAAAGCTGCGGAGAGTCAGGCCCAGGGTGGGGCCAGAAACGTGGCCTGATCAACGCTCCAGGACCAGGCGGAAAGGGGGTCACAGTGCCACACCCTAGTGCCTGACAGGGGGCCCCAGGGCCTTTAGCCCATCGCCCGACCCCAGAACAATACATCTCAATGGCTGTACCTGTCCAGAATCACACACACACATCAAAGAAACCACATTTCATCCAAAAAGAAATGTGGACACTTCTCTCTTGAACAGCAACTGATGACACTTGGACCAACAGCCTTGAAACCTTCGTTCACTGCTCTCTGACTTTTAAGGCCTTCCTCAAGTTTTCTGTGAATTTCTTGAAGCTTTCCTCTCTCAAGTCACTGCCGTCTTCGAAGACCGGCTCCCACAGTTGTATGTTGTGATCAGTTCGCATCTCATCGCCTGTGAGATGCATGGAGGCCCTGAGTTCAGGCGCAGCCCACCTTAACCCAGATAGAGACAGCCCAGTCTCTCTCTCGGATGCTCACTCTCTCCTCCTGCTACTAAAGACTCTGTAGGTGGTGGAGGCGGTGGGGATGAGGAGGATAGCACAGAGCATCAGGCATTGTAGTCCTGTTCTTAAGAGCCTCCAGGCCCCTCTCCACCTGCCACTTCGCCCCAGGCTACCCGGCTCCCTTCCTCCCAGGCTAGTCCATCTCCTATAAACCCTAGTTTTCTTCATCTCTTAGGAGGTGCTGTCAGCTCCCCAGAGTTTCTCTCTCAATCTCCTCCCAGCTCCTGGTCTTGTCTCAGCCCAACAAGAACTTTCCTTTTTGTTTAACCTCACCCACCCCTCTTGGAAAAACTGGACTAAAACTCAACATTCAAAAAACAGAGATCATGACATCCAGTCTCAACAACTCATGGCAAATAGAAGGGGGGACGTGGAAGCAGCGACAGCCTCCCTGCCCAGGGTCCCTCACCTCCTCTCCCGCCTGGTCCCTGCAGATTCTCCACTATTCATCCTGAATGGCTCAGATGGCAAAGTGCAGTGACCCGAGCCAGGACCCGAAAGTTCTGGAGGAGTTCATGGAAACTTACAGGGTCATCATTTCATTTCTGAAAATCAAGAAGTTGGAACTCTCCTCCTATTCTGTAATAACCTATATGGGAAAAGAATCTGAAAAAGAGTGGGTATATGTATAACTGAACACCTGTATCGCTATACACCTGAAGCTAAGACAGCATTGTAAATCAACTATAGTATAAAATAAAATTTATTTTTATGTTTTATACATAATTTATACATAATCCTTTTCTATAGAATCTTTATTTTATCTGTATTTTCCTTCATACTTTGGGAGTCTGCCTAGCGTCAGAAGTGCAGATCTGCTGATAACAGTTTCTTATAGATTTTATATGTGTGAACAAATCCTTTATTTCACCTTAATTTTGAAATACTCTTTGCTGGGTTAGAATTCTAAATTGTTGTCACTGTTTCTTTACACAATTTTAAATATTTTGACATTTAAATAAAATGCCATTTTTTTGCATTTTTTTCTGAAGAGAAATTTATTGCAATTCTGGTTCTTTTTTCATATGTGGCATTGCTTCTTTCCCTGGTTATTCTTTAAATTTTCTCTATATTATTGGTTTTGATCAGTGCAATTATAATCTGCCTTGACTTAGTTTTATTCAAGTTTCTTGTGCTTGGGGTTCATTGATATTCCTGGTTTGGTGACTTTATAGTCATAGTTCAGTGTGAAAAATCTCTAGCCATTGTCTCTTCTTATGTATCTTTCATTCTCTTTCTCTCTTTTGAAAATTCCAATTACACTAAGATTAGAGTCCAGACGGTCCCCAGTGTACCACAGTTCAACTGATGATTTTTTGACTTGAGGATGGTGCAGAAGTGATATGCATTCAGTAGAAACCATACTTGGAATTCTGCGTTTTCCCAGGTAGGCAGTACGCAGGGTTGTACTCTCTCTCATGAGTATGTATGTGCATGCGTAATTGCTTCAGTAGGGTCCGACTCTGTGTGACACTATGGACTGTAGCCCTCCAGGCTCCTCTGTCTGTGGGATTCTCCAGGCAAACATACTAGAGTGGGTTGCCATGCCCTCCTCCAAGGAATCTTCCCGACCCAGGAATCAACGTCCCATGTCTTACATCTCCCGCATTAGCAGACAAATTCTTTCCCACTGGCACCACCTGGGAAGCCCATGGTACTCTCTCATAATGCTGGGCAAAGGCAGCTAATTGTCCAATGGGAGCCCCTCCAAGACCGGAAGGTGGGTCTGACCTAGTCTCCCTTCAAATGACTGCTCCTGCCCTGGGTCCTAGAGCATGTGATTTCTCATAGCCCTCTAGTGCTGGCCTTCAAAGCCAAACATTCTTGGGTCTGTTTTTCCCAGTGCCGGATCCCAAAGCTGGGGAACCCAGTGTGGGGCTCAGATTCCTTGCTCTGTAATTGTAATTATTCTCCCATGTGTGGGTCACCCGCCCAGGGAGTGAGGGTCCTAACTAGGCTGAGTTTCTGCCCCTCTTACTCATCTCATTGTCCTTCATATGTTTAGCTTTGTTAAAAGGTCATTTCTACTAGTCTTCAGGCCTTTCTCACCAATAGCTGCTCTGTAAATAGTTGCAGTTTAGACGTGCCCATGTTGGGAGGTGAACCCGGTACCTTCCTACTCTGCATCCTGGCCATGCTCCTCCTGTTGATGTTCTTCATGGGAGTTCCTCCCACGTAGCAAGATTAGAATCTCTGAGGCTCTGGACCTGAGCAGGATTGTGCCCTGGGGTTTGCAGCCCAGGGTTCCTTAGTCACATCTGCAATAGGGGTTCTGGGATAGAGGTGGGGATCAGCTGCTCCCAGCCTCGTCCTCCACAGTGGGGGCAGAAGTGAGAGGTGGGTGAGAGGGAGGGAGAGCCGCCATCCCTCCCCTGAGGGGCAGGAAGACTCTGTCCCCTGATGCCTGGCCCCCCTGCACCCCCAGATTGTTCAGCTGCTCCCCTGGCCTGGCCCGTTCACATATCGGGAAAACACACACCCGAGTCCTTTCCATTATCTGGTGGTTTGAGTGTCTTGGCTAAGGGCCTATGCTCCCAACTTTCTTGGTTCCACTAGACTGTCACAGAACACCCAGGGAATGCCAGAATGCATCATGTTGGATACTTGCACACATCCTGTAGAAATTCCCGACCCCTGGGCCAGGAGGTAAAGGACCAAGCATGGATTGAACTCAGGCCTTGAAAACCATTAATAGACTGAAAATTCAGCCTCTGGGGCAACAGGACACACAACAAGGAAGCAGAGTGCGGCGGTGGGAGCAGGGGTTTAGAGACAGACACCATCCTCACTGTGCTGGGAGGGTGAGCCCCTTAACCCCCGTGAAGCCCAGATTCCCTATCTGTGAACTGAGGACAACAAGGTACTGACTTTAGAACAGTATGGAGGATCCTTAAAAACTAAAAACAGAAATGCCGTCTGACTCTGCAATCCCATTCCTGGGCATGTAACCAGAGAAGACTGTAGTTCAAAAAGGGATATGCACCCCAATATTCACAGCATTATTTACAATAGCCAAAACACGAAAACAACCTAAATGTCCATCAACAGAGGAGTAGATAAATAAAATACAGCACATATACACAATAAAACATTACTCAGCCATGAAAAAGAACGAAATAATGCCATTCGCTGCACCGTGGATGAACCACCAGATGATCATACTAAGTGAAATAAATCAGAGAGAAAGATAAATATCATATGATACAGCTTATATGTCTACATTGACTATCTGGTGATGTTCATGGATAGAGTCTTTTCTGTTGTTGGAAGAAGGTGTTTGCTATGACGAGTAGCAAAACTTGGCACTGGCAAGTGCCAAAACTTGCAAAACTCTGGGCAAAACTCTGTTAGCCATTTAGTTCAGTTCAGTTCAGTTGCTCAGTCATGTCTGACTCTTTGCGACCCCATGGACTGCAGCACGCCAGCCCTCCCTGTCCATCACCAGCTCCTGGAGCTTACTCAGACTCATGTCCATCGAGTCAGTGATGCTATCCAACGATCTCATCCTCTGTCGCCCCCTTCTCCTCCTCCCTTCAATCATTCCCAGCATCACGGTCTTTTTCTAGTGAATCAGCACTTCACATCAGGTGGCCCAAGTATCAGAGTTTCAGCTTCAATGAATATTCCTTCCAGTGAACACCCAGGACTGATCTCCTTTAGGATGGACTGGTTGGATCTCCTTGCAGTGCAACGGACTCTCAAGAGTTTTCTCCAACACCACAGTTCAAAAGCATCAATTCCTCGGCACTCAGATTTCTTTATAGTCCAGCTCTCACATTCGTACGTGACTACCTGGAAAAAAAAAAAAAGCTTTGACTAGATGGACCTTTGTTGGCAAAGTATCTCTCTGCTTTTTAAATGCTAGCGAGGTTGAGCATAGCCTTTCTTTCAAGGAGCAAGTGTCTTTTAATTTCATGGCTGCAGTCACCATCTGCAGTGATTTTGGAGCCCCCCAAAATAAAGTCTGTCACTGTTTCCATTGTTTCCCCATCTATTTGCCATGAAGTGATGGGACCAGATGCCATGATGTTAGTTTTCTGAATGCTGAGTTTTCGCCAACTTTTTCCCTCTCTTCTTCCACTTTCATCAACAGGCTCTTTAGTTCCTCTTCACTTTCTGCCATAAGGGTGGTGTCATCTGCATATATGAGGTTATTGATGTTTCTCCCAGCAATCTTGATTCCAGCTTGTGCTTCATCCAGCCTGGCATTTCGCATGATGTACTCTGCATATAAGTTAAATAAGCAGGGTGACAATATAAATAAGCAGGGAGTACAGTCTTGATGTACTCCTTTCCCGATTTGGAACCAGTCCATTGTTCCATGTCTGGTTCTAACTGTTGCTTCCTGACCTGCATGCAGACTTCTCAGGAAGCAGGTCAGGTGGTCTGGTATTCCCATCTCTTTAGCAATTTTCCACAGTTTGTTGTGATCCACACAGTCAAAGGCTTTGGGGTAATCAATAAGCCAGAAGTAGATGTCTTTCTGGAACTCTCTTGCTTTGTCGATGATCCAGTGGATGTTGGCAATTTGATCTCTGGTTCCTCTGCCTTTTCTAAATCCAACTTGAACATCTGGAAGTTCATGGTTCACATACTGCTGAAGCCTGTCTTGAATAATTGTCAGCATTACTTTGCTAGCGTGTGAGATGAGTGCAATTGTGAGCTGGTTTGAACATTCTTTGGCATTGCCCTTCTTTGGGATTGGACTGAAAACTGACCTTTTCCAGTCCTGTGGCCACTGCTGAGTTTTCCAAATTTGCTGGCACATTGGCTGCAAAACTTTAACAGTATCATCTTTTAGGATTTGAAATAGCTCAACTGAAATTCCATCTCCTCTAGCTATGTTTGTAGTGATGCTTCCTAAGGCCCACTTGACTTCACATTCCAGGATGTCTATGTGAGTGATCACACCATCACTGATTATCTGGGTCGTGAAGATCTTTTTTGTATAGTTCTTCTGCGTATTCTTGCCACCTTTTCTTAATATCTTCTGCTTCTGTTAGGTCCATACCATTTCTGTCCTTTATTGTGCCCATCGTTGCATGAAATGTTCCCTTGGTATCTCTAATTTTCTTGAAGAGATCTCTAGTTTTTCCCATTATGTTTCCCTCTATTTCTTTGCATTGATCACTGAGGAAGGCTTTCTTATCTCTCCTTGCTATTCGTTGGAACTCTGCATTCAAATGGGTATCTCTTTCCTTTTCTCCTTTGCCTTTCACTTCTCTTCTTTTCTCAGCTATTTGTAAGGCCTCCTCACACAACCATTTTGCTTTTTGCATTCCTTTTTCTTGGGGGTGGTCTTGATTCCTGTCTCCTGTACAATGTCACGAACCTCCATCCATAGTTCTTCAGGCACTCTGTCTATCAGATCTAATCCCTTGAATCTATTTGTCACTTCTACTGTATAATTGTAAGGGATTTGATTTAGGTCATGCCTGAATGATCTAGTCATTTTCCCTACTTTCTTCAATTTAGCAGTAAGGAGTTCATGATCTGAGTCACAGTCACCTCCCAGTCTTGTTTTTGCTGACTGTATAGAGCTTCTCCATCTTTGGCTGCAAAGAATATAATCAATCTGATTTTGGTATTGACCATCTGGTGTTCATTGGAAGTACTGACGCTGAAGCTGAAACTACAATACTTTGGCCACCTGATGTGAAGAACTGACTAATTTGAAAAGACCCTGATGCTGGGAAAGATTGAGGGCAGGAGGAGGAGGGGACGACAGAGGATGAGATGGTTGGATGGCATCACCAACTCAATGGACATGAGTATGGGTGAACTCCGGGAGTTGGTGATGGACAGGAAGACCTGGCGTGCTGCAGTTCATGGGGTTGCAAAGAGTCAGACATGACTGAGCAACTGAACTGAACTGAACTGATCTGGTGATGTCCATGTATAGAGTCTTCTCTTGTGTTGTTGGAAGAGGGTGTTTGCTATGACTCGTGCATTCTCTTGACAAAACTCTGTTATCCTTTTCCCTGCCTTTTAAAGGAGGTTGCCATTATCTTCATTATCTCCACCATAGTTTGGTCACAGGTCAAATAACAGGGAGGGAACGCAGCCCCGCCCATCAATAGAAAATTGGATTGAATATTTACTGAGTGTGGCCCCACCCAACAGAACAAGACCCAGTTTCCCCCACAGTCATCTCTCCCATCAGAAAGCTCCTATAAGCCTCTTATCCTTATCTATCAGAGGGCAAACAGAATGAAAACCACAATCACAGAAAGCTAATCAAACTGATCACATGGACCACAGCCTGTCTACCTCAATGAAACTATGAGCCATGCTGTGTAGGACCACCCAAGATGGATGGGTCATGGTGGAGAGTTCTAACAAAATGTGGTCCACTGGAGAAGGGAATGGCAAACCACTTCAGTATTCTTGTGTTGAGAACCTCATGAACAGTACGAAAAAGCAAAAAGATATGATACTGAAGTATGAACTCCCCAGGTCAGTAGGTGCCCAATATGCTACTGGAGAAGAGTGGAAAAATAACTCCAGAAAGAATGAAGGGATGGTGCCAAAGCAAAAACAATGCCCGGTTGTGGATGTGACTGGTGATGGAAGTAAAGTCCGATACTGTAAAGAGCAATATTGCATAGGAACCTGGAATATTGGGTCCATGAATCAAGGTACATTAGAAGTGGTCAAACAGGAGATGACAAGAGTGAACATTGACATTTTAGGAATCAGTGAACTAAAACGGACTGGAATGGGTGAATTTAATTCAGAAGACCTGTATACTACTGTGTACTGCTGTGGACAAGAATCCCTTAGGAGAAATGGAGTAGCCTCATAGTCAACAAAAGACTTCAAAATGCAGTTCTTGGGTGCGATCTCTAAATGACAGAATGATCTCTCTTCATTTCCAAGGCAAAACATTCAATATCACAGTAATTCAAGCCTATGCCCCAACCAGTAATACTGAAGAAACTGAAGTCAAATAGTTCTATGAAGACCTACAAAACCTTTTAGAACTAACACCCAAAAAAGATGTCCTTTTCATCACAGGGGACTGGAATGCAAAAGTAGGAAGTCAAGCAACCTGGAGTAGCAGGCAGATTTTTTTTCTTGGAGTACAAGATGAAGCAGGGCAAAGGCTAACAGACTTAAATTGAAGAAAGTAGGGAAAATGACTAGATCATTCAGGCATGACCTAAATCAAATCCCTTACAATTATACAGTAGAAGTGACAAATAGATTCAAGGGATTAGATCTGATAGACAGAGTGCCTGAAGAACTATGGATGGAGGTTCGTGACATTGTACAGGAGACAGGGATCAAGACCACCCCCAAGAAAAAGGAATGCAAAAAGCAAAATGGTTGTGTGAGGAGGCCTTACAAATAGCTGAGAAAAGAAGAGAAGTGAAAGGCAAAGGAGAAAAGGAAAGAGATACCCATTTGAATGCAGAGTTCCAACGAATAGCAAGGAGAGATAAGAAAGCCTTCCTCAGTGATCAATGCAAAGAAATAGAGGGAAACATAATGGGAAAAACTAGAGATCTCTTCAAGAAAATTAGAGATACCAAGGGAACATTTCATGCAACGATGGGCACAATAAAGGACAGAAATGGTATGGACCTAACAGAAGCAGAAGATATTAAGAAAAGGTGGCAAGAATACACAGAAGAACTATACAAAAAAGATCTTCACGACCCAGATAATCAGTGATGGTGTGATCACTCACATAGACATCCTGGAATGTGAAGTCAAGTGGGCCTTAGGAAGCATCACTACAAACATAGCTAGAGGAGATGGAATTTCAGTTGAGCTATTTCAAATCCTAAAAGATGATACTGTTAAAGTTTTGCAGCCAATGTGCCAGCAAATTTGGAAAACTCAGCAGTGGCCACAGGACTGGAAAAGGTCAGTTTTCAGTCCAATCCCAAAGAAGGGCAATGCCAAAGAATGTTCAAACCAGCTCACAATTGCACTCATCTCACACGCTAGCAAAGTAATGCTGACAATTATCCAAGACAGGCTTCAGCAGTATGTGAACCATGAACTTCCAGATGTTCAAGTTGGATTTAGAAAAGGCAGAGGAACCAGAGATCAAATTGCCAACATCCACTGGATCATCGACAAAGCAAGAGAGTTCCAGAAAGACATCTACTTCTGGCTTATTGATTACCCCAAAGCCTTTGACTGTGTGGATCACAACAAACTGTGGAAAATTGCTAAAGAGATGGGAATACCAGACCACCTGACCTGCTTCCTGAGAAGTCTGCATGCAGGTCAGGAAGCAACAGTTAGAACCAGACATGGAACAATGGACTGGTTCCAAATCGGGAAAGGAGTACATCAAGACTGTACTCCCTGCTTATTTATATTGTCACCCTGCTTATTTAACTTATATGCAGAGTACATCATGCGAAATGCCAGGCTGGATGAAGCACAAGCTGGAATCAAGATTGCTGGGAGAAACATCAATAACCTCATATATGCAGATGACACCACCCTTATGGCAGAAAGTGAAGAGGAACTAAAGAGCCTGTTGATGAAAGTGGAAGAAGAGAGGGAAAAAGTTGGCGAAAACTCAGCATTCAGAAAACTAACATCATGGCATCTGGTCCCATCACTTCATGGCAAATAGATGGGGAAACAATGGAAACAGTGACAGACTTTATTTTGGGGGGCTCCAAAATCACTGCAGATGGTGACTGCAGCCATGAAATTAAAAGACACTTGCTCCTTGAAAGAAAGGCTATGCTCAACCTCGCTAGCATTTAAAAAGCAGAGAGATACTTTGCCAACAAAGGTCCATCTAGTCAAAGCTTTTTTTTTTTTTCCAGGTAGTCATGTACGAATGTGAGAGCTGGACTATAAAGAAATCTGAGTGCCGAGGAATTGATGCTTTTGAACTGTGGTGTTGGAGAAAACTCTTGAGAGTCCGTTGCACTGCAAGGAGATCCAACCAGTCCATCCTAAAGGAGATCAGTCCTGGGTGTTCACTGGAAGGAATATTCATTGAAGCTGAAACTCTGATACTTGGGCCACTTGATGTGAAGAATTGACTCATTGGAAAACACTCTGATGTTGTGAAAGACTGAAGGTGGGAGGAGAAGGGGGCGACAGAAGATAAGCTGGTTGGATGGCATCACTGACTTGAGGGACATGAGTTTGTGCAAGCTCCAGGAGTTGGTGATGGACAGGGAGGTGTGGTGTGCTGCCTGTGACATGGGGTCGCAGAGAGTCAGACACGACTAAGCGACTGAAATGAACTGAACTGAACTGAAATGTCTACATATAAAATGATAGGTAAATCTTTAGAAATGATACAAACCCACACCTCCTGCTTGGTAGGCAGATTCTTTACCACTGAACCACCAGGGAAGCCCATAAAGCAGCTATATGCCAGTAAAAATTAATTTTTTGTAAAAGTCTGAGAGTGGAGTGCGCCTGCTTCACCAGCACTGAGACCTGAGGCACGTGTCTGAGCCTCCATGTCATCACCAAAATGCCGTCCTTCTCTCCTCTGCCTGTGATGCTGTGAAACCAAATTTCTGCATCGCTGGCATCAGCCCTTGAGGGCACTGAGGGAGGGTGCAGGGCTGACGGGGAGGATTGGACTCATCTCTCCATGTCTGCTTTATGTTCCAGTAGCACTGTTCCACCCCAGCGGCCAGAGATCCTTCCCATAGCAACAGTGGGATCCACTTTGCAGGTCTCCAGCCCTCGTAGAACTAGCCTCTTGGTGCTGTATCTCAGAGACTCCAGCTCCAGAGTGCCAGCATCTCCTACACTTCAGGGACGTGAGCGTAGCCCCATGGGGCCTCTCTTCCAACTAAATTATCTAATTGAAATTATTAAGTTTTAATAATCTAATCTCATCCATCAGTTCCCCGCCCTAGGATACTAGAAGCTTCCAGCAGTTATTATCTCGTCAATAACTTGGTTTCCTTCTTACTTTTTCAGTTACCTAATTAGTAACTTTATATCTGGTTTAGCACTTTTAAATGAATTTCTGACATAAATAAGGATTATGGCTTCTATCTCCTAACAGGTCCTGACTGATCCTTCAGGGTATTGAAACATACTTCTTATGGGTATGAGGATTAAATTAAGCAGCTTTTACATGGTGCCAGGCATGTACATCTTCAATTCACATCAGTCCTGTCCTTCCTTCTGGAACACTGTTGAATCATATGGTGTCAACTTGTTTTCAAAAATCTTAAGTTTTTCCCTATTGTTGTCATTCTGACAGAACAACACTCAATCGTGTCTGACTCTTTGTGACCCCAAGGACTGCAGCACACCAGGCTGTCCTGTCCTTCACCATCTCCCGGAGCTTGCTCAAACTCTTGTCCATTGAGTTGACGATGCCATCCAACTGTCTCACCCTCTGTTGCCGCCTGCCCTCCTGCCTTCGATCTTTCCCAGCATTTTCCTTACTGAAATGTCTAAAAGTACAGGTTTGGAGATGAATAGACTTGTGCTTGAATCCCAGCTTTGCTGCTCACTGTGTAATGTTGGGCAGTTTCCTTCATGTTCGGAAGCCTCATCAAGTGTAAATGGTAAGAACAGCACCTCCAGAGTTGCCGTGAGGATCACATGACTAATGTTTGCCGACTGTGTCTGGCACAGAGCAGCAGTTAGAAAACTGTACCTGTTATGGTCGCTCCCCCAGCCATTACTTGCGTTGCATGCTTTCGAACTGCCTCTCCTTCCTGAACACACTTCCCAGACAAGTGTCTGTTAAAACCTTGGTGCCCAGGCAGGAGGCACTGCTCCACCCAAGGTCTGACCAGAGCAGAGAGGGCAGGTCATGACTTCCTATGGTCGAAGTGCTCTGCTCTCTATGATGGGGACTGAAATCTCAGTCTGTGACCACTTTATTCGTTTGCAGCTCCAGTGTAGCAATACTACTGTATCCGTCTGGGTTACTTCGGAGCAACAGAAAATATTTAGAGCTGAATTATGCAAATCAAAAAAATAGTCAACACACATTGGAATTCTTAGAAGATGGTGATGACACTTTTAAGTCTTCCCAAATTGTCCCACAGAGCAACAAAGACCTACAGGCAATAGCCATAACAAAAAATACATGATAAGGTCTCCCCAATGATCTCCTGATATGAGGGCTTGGGAACAACCCAATAGTAGCTACAAGAACTTGATGGGGTCTACTTCTGTGTAGAAGAAGCGTAAGGAGGCAGCTGGACTTCCAATGGCCCACAGTCACTAGGCTGACTAACTGGAAAGCCCTGTGGGCCAGTCTGAGGACTAGGAAGGCTTTGAAGGATCCAACATGGGGGTGAGCGCACTGGTCCATGTGGGACTGCTGATAGCCCTGGAGCAGCATAGGCCTTAAACTCATGAAATGAAACAAATCAAAGTCCTTTTCCAAAACAAAGATCCAGACTAAGAAGAAACAGACAGCAGTAGAATCCAAATTGAGCTGAATAAGGACAGTAAAAGGAAAGGAAAAAAAAATGTCCAGATAAAAGTAGAGGAGGGGAACAGAACACTCAGATCTCCAAGAGTGTGAGGCCATGTTTTTATCCCTTTGTGAAAACATTAGAGGGACCTGCAGGGAGAGGAGGGGCTTCCCCAGAGGTTCAGCGGTAAAGAATTCACCTGCAGTACGGGAGACCCAGATTCAATCCCTGAGTCAGGAAGATACCCTGGAGGAGGGCATGGCAACCCACTCCAGTGTTCTTGCCTGGAGAATCCCATGGACAGAGGAGCCTGGCGGGCTACAGCCCACGGGGTCACAAGGAGTCGGACACGACTGAAACGGCTGAGCATGCGCACACACATGCAGGGCGAGGAGACCAGAGACCCAGCTTGGGATCTGACAAGACGGCTAGGATGCCCTAGGGGTTGTCGAGGAAACCCATCGCTTGCTGGCTGGACCAGTTCCTGGCATCAAAGCCGAACCAGATGAGAGCAATCAATGCCTGTTATTTTAATGTGGCCATTGCTGGCCCCACGGTTCCCCTTTAAAGGAGGGACATTTAAATGTGAACTATTCCTTCCAGAAGACTAGTCAATGGCAGCCCCTAAAGTATGTCTCATGACCAAAATTTAGCATCCTAATGTAGACAAGTTGGGAAGAGTGTGTTTAGATATTCTGAGCAGTCCCGGGCCTGCCGATCAGTACTGTTCTGTCATCCATCCTGGCTTCGTTAAGTGCTTCCAGTCCAGATGATTCATTAGTAAATGATGTGTCTCAGCAGTGACAGACTTGACAAAGCTCAAGCCATAGAAGCAGCTAGAGCATGGACTTGGCTTGGACTCGGCTGCATGCCAACATGAATAATATTTAAATTAACTGGATCATCAACTCTGCATCACTTCTCCTGTTCTGCCAAGACGTCTTTCTTTTTCATTTGATTTTAATGGACACATCTGCCTTCTTAGCACAGTAGGCAGTGCATCCGTCTCAAAATCTGAAGGTCCTGAGTTCAAGCCTCAGAGAGGGCAGTTTGTTTGAGCTTCCCTGATAGCTCAGTGGGTAAAGAATTAACCTGCAATGCAGGAGACCTGGGTTCGATCCCCGGGTTGGGAAGATCCCTGGAGAAGGGAAAGTCTACCCATTCCAGTATTCCGGCCTAGAGAATTCCATGGACTGTATGGTCCACGGGGTCGCAGTCAGACATGACTGAGTGAATTTCATTTCACTTTAATGGACACGGTCTTAGAAACGCTGCAGATTAAAAGCCCAGATGCCCTTCATCCCTTGGGGCTTAAATGCACATTAGCATATCTGTGTCTCGTCCTGATTCACTGCTGCAAAGCTTGAGCAGAGGCTAGAAAGACCCCGGGATTGTTGTGAAACTTTTCAAGGCCGTGCGCCTCTCTGCTTTAATCCATCTATCCATCGCTGTTTAAGTATAAAGCGCTGTGAATGAAGGGAATGGCCAGGGTTTGCTGCTGGGGTAATGGGTGTTTTTCTCTATTACTTTTTGAGCTTGTGAGAGATAGTTTTATTTTAGTTTTATCGACTCCTTCCCTTTAATAGTGATCCAATTGCACTGGTTACACAGCTAACCATTCTTTAGAATATGCTATTTATTTAGTTGCCACAGATGGATAGGCTTGATTGTTTGAACCAAAATGGGAACATCAAACAAACTTCACAGCCCTCACCAATAACACGATGGCTTTGCTGTCAAGCGTAGACTCCACCTTTCATGTAAAAGCTTGTGACCATATAGTATGATTTGTCTGGGAACACCTGTAAGTCTTATGTTTTAGTAAAATATTTTTGTTATTCTAAAATTAAAAAAAAAGAGGAAACTACAGGGATGAAGCCAAAAAAGATATTCTGATACACACATCCTAAAAAGAAGAAAAATGCATTGATATAGAAACCGAGCAATAGAAAAAAGTCAGTTCAAATCCCATAGGATGATAATTCTGAAGAAACAAGAGAATGAGCAGAATTACATGTACATATAATAATATATAAGAAAAAAAAAAAAATATCCCCCAGAGACAATAAAACATACCAGAAAGATATGCATGCAAGAGATAGAAATTATAACCTAACATTAAAAAACAAGCTAAAATGTATTATGAAAATGATAAAAAGTTTTTTAAGAAAAGTATAAATTCAAATCAGAAATTCTTATAAATGAGGTGACTGGAAACTAGGAAGCTTTGAAAAGAGGAGTGGCAGAATTCAGAACATAACTAGAGAAAATAAAGTATTATTTTAAAATGAAGTCTAAAATGAAGAAATACAAGAAAGAGCAACACAGTAATGCCTTAAGATAAATACAAAATGGAAGGAAGACATATTTAAAAAATATTTTTAAAGAGATAGAAAGGATTGGAGAAAAACAGTAGAGACTACCGTGGTGGTTCAGTGGTTAAGAATCCGCCTGCCAATGCAGGGGTCACAGGTTCAATCCCCGGTCAGGGAACTGAGATCCCACCTGCCTCAGAGCACTCAGCCCAGGTGCTGCAACCAGAGAAGCCGCAGTGATGAGAAGATCAGACACCACAGCTAGAGAGTCGCTTCTGCTCATCGTAACTAGAGAAAGCCCATATGCAGCTACAAAAAACCAGTGCAGCCAAAAATAAATTCAAAAAATAAAAATGATAGATAATAAAGATAAGCAAAGATACAACATATGTATAAGGGGCTTTTCAAGACATGCGTGAAAGCAAAGAAAAAAAAAAAACCACGAACATATAATTTAAGAAAACATTCCTGAAGTAAAAGAATTTGTGACTACATAGTACAAGAACATACCGCAGTCCTAAAGAAAATAACCTACATGGCCAGTATCAAGATATATTCTGATAAAATTATGAGGCTTTATGAAAAAGTTATTTCAGGCATCCTGGCAAAAAGACCACGCTACTAAAAAGGGAATTATAGCCACATTGCCATCAGAATTTTTGACAGCAACGCTTCATGCCAGAAGACAACAGCGTACCTTATTTAACATATGCAAAAAATGTTAAGTCACACACAGATTTTACACAAACCTAATAAATCCCTATGTAACAAGACCATAGAAAATTGTTATGAACATAATAACTCAGGAAATACTGTTCTACAGCCCTTCCTGGGGGGCCATCTGAGGAATAAGCTTTCCTAAAACACTGGGATGGCGTGATGGAGTAATAGGGACCAAATTTACCCTTCCACCTCAAACACCCAAAATACAAAACAAAATGTGTGAAACTGAACGCTTAAACCATCGACCAGCCCTGCTACCCATCACCCAGCCCTGTGACTAACCTCTGTGAGTTCCCAGTTTCCTCTTCCATGAAAGGGAAGAATTGGCTGTCCTAACTTCTTCGGTTGCTGTGAGACAAATATCAGGTTACACATGTCATGTGCTCACCACAGGCCCTGGCAGGGTGCTGCGTACCTAATAGAGATTAGCTTTATCCTAAACCTGTAGGCTGAGGAGATGGGAGGGTCACAGACAGTAAGTAACTTGCCAAGGACACACAGCTAGAAAGTATCACTGAGTCCCTGTCTGGTCCACAAGGAGGCTGCACACAATTTTATCACATGGCTTTAGTGAGGTTCAGATATGCTTTGTCTTTTGCATTTTCTTTGTCTTTTGCTCACCAATATTTAAAGCCTGGCTTGAAAAAGACAAGCCGGCACAGGAAATTAAGAAGAAATGTCAGAGAACTTTCCATCTTGACCATTCATCTCTTAATCTAGGCTGCCCTGGATGTCAGAACAGGGGAATGACCAGAATCAAGTAAGGTCATAAGTAAGGAGCAAATTAGTAGAACAAATAAATTGACAATGGAATGAATGGACAATTAGCCTGGATACTGCAACATTGTCCAGGGTCCAGATCCACAGTGATCCTGGCTAAGGCCGGTCATAGTCACAACTTCTGTTGCCCTGGAAATCCCAGGGAATTTTCTCCTGTGCTCTATGATACATGGGGTCATTTCCAATGTCAGAAATCATAACCAACCATATAACATTTATTAAATCCAGGCAACAACCATCTCTGTTTATAAACATGTCAAGAAGGAAAGTGACTGCTCAAGGAAGCTTGCTGTAGAATCCAAGGCCAAACCCAGCTCGACCCTGTCCCTTCACTGGTCCCAGCTCCTGGGAGGTTCCTCTGGCTTTTTTATGCACTGAGACTTTATGGGAATGACACAGACTCCTGTCCCTTCTCTAGAACCATCAGTACGAAAGATTCAAGTCTTCACCTTTGAACCCAATTGTGCCAAACTGAAAATAATCATTACCTACTTGTTGCTGGGAAAATAAAAAGAAACATGCACACATTTCCTTTTTTGCCCCAAATCAGGGACTGGAGACCCAAAAAGAGGGAAAATCATCTCCTGTCTTAAGTAACTCAGCTCCAGAAGGATGTCCACCACCCCAGCTCTACCCCTCCCCACTTGGGGTTTCTAATCATTCATGTGTTCACTGGAGCAGCTTTCAATTTCCGTCAAGAACTTTTCCTTTGTATTCAAAACTTGGCTGACTGTTTGGTACTAGAGGCCTACCTTTCAGCCTGTCTTGGCTTTCAACATGTCTTCCTCATTAAGTTTTATCATTTCTAGTGTTTTATTTGATTCTTCCTTTCACTTCAAAGCCACTGTAAAGTCATTCAGTTCAGTTCAGTTCAGTCACTCAATTGTGTCTGACTCTTTGTGACCCTATGGATTGCAGCACGCCAGGCCTCCCTGTCCATCACCAACTCCTTGAGTTTACTCAAACTCATGTCCATTGAGTTGGTTATGCCATCCAACCATCTCATTCTCTGTCGTCCCCTTCTCTTCCTGCCTTCAATCTTTCCCAGTATCAGAGTCATTTCAAATGAGTCAGCTCTTCAAATCAGATGGCCAAAGTATTGGAATTTCAGATTCAGCATCAGTCCTTCCAATGAATATTCAGGACTGATTTCCTTTAGGATGGACTGGTTGGATCTCCTCGATGCCCAAGGGACTCTCAAGAGTCTTCTCCAACACCACGGTTCAAAAGCATTGACACTCAGCTTTCTTTATTTCTTTATAGTCCAACTCTCAAATCCATACATGTCTATTGGAAAAACCGAAGCTTTGACTAGACAGACCTTTGTTGGTAAAGTAATGTCTCTGCTTTTTAATAAACTGTCTGGGTTGGTCATAACTTTTCTTCCAAAGGGCAAGTGTCTTTTAATTTCATGGCTGCAGTCACCATCTGCAGTGATTTTGGAGCCCAAGAAAATAAAATATCTTACTGTTTCCTTTGTTTCCCCACATATTTGCCATGAACTAATGGGACCTGATGCCATTCTCTTAGCTTTCTGAATGTTGAGTTTTCAGCCAACTTTTTCACTCTCTTCTTTCACTTTCATCAAGAGGCTCTTTGGTTCTTCTTTGCTTTCCGCAATAAGGTGGTGTCATCTGCATATCTGAGGTTATTAATATTTCTCCTAGCAATCTTGATTCCAGCTTGTGCTTCATTCAGTCCAGCATGTCTCATGATGTACTCTGCAAATAAGTTAAATAAGCAGGGTGACAATATATAGCCTTGACGTACTCCTTTCCCCGATTTGGAACCAGTCTGTTGTTCTATGTCCAGTTCTAACTGTTGCTTCTTGACCTGCATACAGATTTGTCAAGAGGCCAGTCAGATGGTCTGGTATTCCCATCTCTTGAAGAATTTTCCACAGTCTGCTGTGATCCACACAGTCAAAGGCTTTGGCATAGCCAATAAAGCAGAAGTAGATGTCATTCCTAGAACTCTTTTGCTTTTTTGAAGATCCAACGGATGTTGGCAATTTGATCTCTGGTTCCTCTGCCTTTTCTAAATCCAGAGTGAACATCTGGAAGTTCACGGTTCATGTACTGTAGAAGCCTGTCTTGGAGAATTTTGAGCATTACTTTACCAGCGTGTGAGATGAGTGCAATTGTGTGGTAGTTTGAACATTACCTTTCTTTAGGATTGGAATGAAGACTGACTTTTCCAGTTCTGTGGCCACTGCTGAGTTTTGCAAATTTGATGACGTGTTGAGTGAAGCACTTTCACAGCATCATCTTTTAGGATTTGAAATAACTCAACTGGAATTCTATCACCTCCACTAGCTTTGTTCTTAGTAATGCTTCCTAAGGCCCACTTGACTTCACATTCCAGCATGTCTGGTTCTAGGTGAGTGGTCACACCATCGTGATTATCCGGGTCATGAAGATCTTTTTGTACAGTTTTTCTGTGTATTCTTGCCACCTCTTCTTAATATCTTCTGCTTCTGTTAGGTCCATACCATATTTGTCCTTTATTGTGCCCATCTTTGCATGTAAAGTTCCCTTGGTATCTCTAATTTTCTTGAAGAGATCTCTAGTCTTTCCCATTCTATTGTTTTCCTCTATTTCTTTGCATTCATCAGTGAGGAAGGCTTTCTTATCTCTTCTTGCTATTCTTTGAAACCCTGCATTCAAATGGGAATATCTTTCCTTTTCTCCTTTGCCTTTCACTTCTCTTTTTTTTCATAGCTGTTTGAAAGGCCTCCTCAGACAACCATTTTGCCTTTCTGCATTTCTATTTCTTGGGGATGGTCTTGATCACTGCCTCCTATACAATGTCATGAACCTCCACCCATAGTCCTTCAGACACTCTGTCTATCAGATCTAATCCTTTGAGTCTATTTGTCACTTCCACTCTATGATACTAAGGGATTTGATTTATGTCATACCTGATTGATCTGATGGTTTTCCCTACTTTTTTCAATTTAAGTCTGAATTTGGCAGTAAAGAGTTCATGATCTGAGCCACAGTCAGCTCCCAGTCTTGTTTTTGCTGACTGTTTAGAGCTTCTCCATCTTTGGCTGCAAAGAATATAATCAATCTGTTTTTGATATTGACCATCTGGTAATGTCCATGTGTAGAGTCTTCTCTTGTGTTGTTGGAAGAGGGTGTTTGCTATGACCAGTGCGTTCTTTTGGCAAAGCTCTATTAGCCTTTGCTCTGCTTCATTCTGTACTCCAAGGCCAAAGTTGCCTGTTACTCCAGGTATTTCTTTACTTCCTACTTTTGCATTCCAGTCCCTTATAATGAAAAGGACATCTTTTTTGGGTGTTAGTTCTAGAAGATCTTGCAGGTCTTCATAGAACCATTCAACTTCAGCTTCTTCAGCATTATTGGTTGGGGCATAGACTTGGATTACTCTGATATTGAATGGTTTGCCTTTCAATATCAGAGATCATTCTGGTTTTTCAAGAACAGAGATCATTCTGGGTTTTTTTTTGAGATTGCACCCAAGTACTACATTTTGGAGTCTTTTGTTGACTATGAGGGCTACTCCATTTTTTCTAAGTGATTCTTGCCCACAGTAGTAGATCTAATGGTCATCTGAGTTAAATTTGCCCATTCCAGTCCATTTGAGTTTGCTGATTCTAAAATGTTGATGTTTACTCTTGCCATCTCCTGTTTGCCCACTTCCAATTTGCCTTGATTCATGGACCTAACATTCCAGGTTCCTATGCAATATTGCTCTTTACAGCATCAGACTTTACTTCCATCACCAGTCACATACACAACTGGGTACTGTTTTTGCTTTGGCTCCATCTCTTCATTCTTTCTGGAGTTATTTCTCCACTGATCTACATTAGCATATTGGGCACCTACCAACCTGGGGCGTCATCTTTCAGTGTCCTATGATTTTGCCTTTTCATACTGTTCATGGGGTTCTTAAGGCAAGAATACTGAAGTGGTTTGCCATTCCCTTCTCCAGTGGACCACATTTTGTCAGAACTCCCCACTGTGACCTGTCTGTCTTGGGTGCCCTACACGGCATGGCTCATAGTTTCATTGAGTTAGACAAGACTGTGGTCCATGTGATCAGATTGGTTAGTTTTCTGTGATTGAGGTTTTCAGTCTGTCTGCCCTCTGATGGATAAGAGGCTTATGGAAACTTCTGATGAGAGATTGACTGAGGGGGAAACTGGGTCTTGTTTTGATGGGCAGGGGCATGCTCAGTAAATCTTTAATCCAATTTTCTGTTGAAGGGCAGGGCTGTGTCCCCTCCCTGGTATTTGACCTCTGCCAAACTACAGTGGAGGTAACGCAGATAATGGTGACCTCCTTCAAAAGGCCCCATGCACACACTACCATACTCAGTGCCCCCAACCCCTCAGCAGGCCACCGCCAACCCACGCCTCTGCCGGAGACTCCTGGACACTCACGGGCAAGTCTGGGCCAGTCTCTTGTGGGGTCACTGCTTCTTCCTCTGGGTCCTAGCGCTCACAAGGTTCTGTCTGTGCCCTCCCAGAGTCTGTTTCCCCAGTCCTGTGTACGTCCTGGAGGCTCTATGGTGGGTTAACGGTGACCTCCTCCAAGACGGCTTCTGCCATGCCCAGGTCGACTGCACCCAGGGACCCTGCCCCTGCGGCAGGCCACTGCTGACCCGTACATCCTCAGGAGACACCCAAACACAGTTCTGTCTCAGGTTCTATAACGTTATTAATTGGCCAAATTTTGATATTGTTTTGTCCTGGGGAATAGGTAAGACCAAGGAAAGAAGACTGGGAAACAGCCAGTCAATGGAGGAGTCAGAATACACATATTTACTGATTATATTTGCCTTCTCATATGCACATGGTTCACGGTACCCCCAAACAAGTATACCATAGTAACATCAAAGATCATTGATCACAGATCACCATAGCAAATATAATAATGATGATAAAGTTTGAAATGTTTCAAAGATTACCAAAACTTGCCACAGAGGCATGAAGTGCACAAACACTGTTGGAAAAGCAGCACTGGAAGTCTTGCTTGACAGGGTTGCCACAAACATTCAATTTGCTAAAAAAAAAAAAAAAAAAGAAAAGGAAAGAAAAGCACAATAGAACAAACCACAGTGAAACAAGGTGTGCCTGTGCTATGCATTGGATGCTAAGAAGGATAAAAAGGTGAAAAATACAAAACCTTCTTCCTCAAGGAACTCAGGCTTTGTTTGGGAGTAAAAATATAAATCTTTGGAAACTTCAACCAAGAAATAAGATTAAAAACTTTTTTCCTTTCAGTTTATTGAGATGCAGCTGACCCACAGCACTGTGTAATTTTAAGGTGAATGGCATAATGATTACATATGCCGTGAAATGGTTATCAAGGTCAGTTTAGTGAACGTCCATTATTTCATATAAACATAAAATTAATAGAAAAAAATTCTTTTCCTGTGATAAGAACTCTTAGGATTTATTCTCTTAACAGCTCTCATGCATAACACACAGCAGTGCTAATTAAATTAATCATGGTGTACATTACATCCCTTATGTACTTATCTTACAACTGAAAATTTGTACCTTTTGACTACCTTCATCCAGTTCCCCCAACCCCTGCCTCTGGTAACCACAAATCTGATTTCTTTTTCTATGAGTTTGTTTGTCTGTTTTTGAAGTATAATTGACCTGCAACACTATGTTAGTTCCTGTTACACAACATAGTGATTTGATATTTCTATACATTTCAAAATGATCACCAAGATAAGTCTAATTACCATCTGTCATTATAAAAAGATATTACATAATTATTGACTATATTCCCCACACTGTACATTTTATACCTGTGACTCATTTATTTTGTAACTGAGAGTTCGTGCCTCTTAATCTCCCTCCCTTATTTCCCCCTCACCCCTCCTGCTGGCAACTACCTACTTATTCTTTGTATCTATGACTCTGTCCCTGTTTGTTATGTTTGCTCATTTATTTCATTTGTTTTAGATTCCACATATAAGTGAAATCATATAGTATTTGTTTTTCTCTGTCTGATTATTTCATTTAGCATAATACCCTCTAGGTCCATCCACATTGCTGCAAATTTCAAGATTGCATTCTTTTTTCAAGGCTGAGTAATATTCCATTATATATATATATGTGCCACATCTTCTTTATCCATTCATCTGCTGATGGGCACTTAGCCATGTCTTGTGAATAACACTGCTATGAACATTGGGCTGCATGTATCTTTTCTAATAGTATTTTTGTTTCTTTGGATAAATACACAGCAGTGAGATTTCTGGGTCAAGGGTAGCTCTATTTCTACTTTTTGAAGGAATCTCCATACTGTTTTCCATAGCGACTGCAGCAATTTGTATTACCATCAGTGGTATGTAAGTGTTCCCTTTTGTCCACATACTCACCAACACTTGTTACTTGCCTTATTGATAATAGTCCTTCTAACAGGTAGGAGGTGATGTCTCATTGTGGTTTTAATTTGCGTTTCCCTGATGATTAGTGATGTTGAGCATCTTTTTACGTCCCTGTCGGCCATCTGTATGTCCTCTTTGGAAACAAGGTCTATTCTCATTTTCTGCCCATTTTTCAATTGGGTTGTTTAAGTTTTGCTTTTGTGTTCGTGTTTTTGGCTACACTGTGCAGCATACAGACTCTTAGTTCTCCATCCAGGCATTGAACCCATGTCCCCTGAAGTGGAAGCATGGAGTGTAAACTGCTGGACCACCAGGGAAGTCTGCAGTTGTTTGTTCTCTTGATGCTGAGCTGCATGAGTTCTTTGTATATTTTGGATGTTAATTCTATATTGGCCAGCAACTTTACAGAATTCATTGATGAATTCCAGTAGGTTTTTGGTGTCATCTTTAGGGTTTTCTGTATTTAGTATTATGTCACCTGCAAAGAGAGACAATTTTACTTCTTCTTTTTCACTTGGATTCCTTTTATTTATTTTCCATGCCTGATTGCTGTGGCTAGGAGTTCCAATACTATGTTGAATAAAAGTGGTGAGAGTGGGCATCCTTGTCTTGCTCCTGACTTTAGAGGAAATGCTTTGAGTTTTTCACCTTTGAGTATGCTAGCTGTGGGCTTGTCATATACAGCTTTTATTATATTGAGGCATGTTCCCTCTTTACCCACTTTGTTGAGAGTTTTTTTTTTTTTAATCATAAGTGGATATTGAAGGGAATAAAATATAAATAACAAAGATGGCAAGGTGAAATCTAACAACAATAAAAACAGAACTAATTACCAGGTACTTTGCCTCTGCTCACTATAGCTCCTCACACTTGGAGTCCCAGCTGCTCTCCTAGAGCCTCACCCTTGCCTCTATCTGCATCCTCAGACCAGTCCAACATGAGAAGCTGGTTTGTGAGCAGCCTGAGACCCTGCCTCTCCCTCTATCATGTACCCATCCTATCCCCAGACCCTAGGAAGTAGGTACCTTTCTGCCCGTTTTACAGATGACAAAACTGAGGCCCATGGTGATTAAATAACTTCTCAAAACCCCAAATTCTGTAAGTAACAGAACCCGGATCCCATCCCAGCTCTGTTAGACAGTCTGAGCTTCACCCACACACTTGGGCTACCCACACTGGGGGGCATTTGGTGGGAATTACACTAGGGTGTAAGGCAGCATTTCTGCCTTTGGGGACTGAAATCCATTTGAAGGGAAGAGTATTTGCTCACCTGGAACAGTTGGTATCATGCAAGTGCAAATATGTGTGTTGACTGCAAACAACAGAAACCCAACTCTGGCTGCCAGGGAGCTCAAAATCGGCAGATAGGTGGGAGAAAAAACTCAGGAAATGGCCAGGAGCCAAAGGAGGCTGGAAGCCAAAAGCATAGCCAGTCATACCCCAGGTCCCCTGGGCAAGGTCCATCGCATGGTGGCTGGTCTCTAGGACTGCTGCTGTCTCCACTAGACGTGGCCATGGGGACGGTGTCAAACTCTCCCTCTGAACGACGTCACCACTTAAGATTCTGAGCCCTGGATAACAGTGTCTTTTTGGCCAAGCCTGGTCAACATGCCAAGGAATTTGGTGAGGGTACATCTGCCCTCTTCAGCTTTCAGAGTGGGGTGGCTTATATCCTGCCAGCATCACATAGAGGTGCCTTCCTTTTAAACAGGATGGGCAGGGGCAAATGTGCTGGACAGTGTTCTCCCCACCCCAATAACAGTACCCCCTGCAGCAAGACAAAGCTACAAAGAGTAGTCTGGACACTGTGGGGTCTAGTTGTCCAAAGGAAGAGCCCAGATGAGCACTGAAAGAACTCAAGAGGTCTTCACAGAAGAGGCGTGTCTTAAAAAAAAAAAAAAAAAAAAGAAGAGGCGTGTCTTGACATTGGCCTCACAGAGAGGATGTGGCCCTTGCTCTGGCCCCGATGCTTGGCCTACCCTGGAGAGTCGTCTTTTAGGTGACTGTGCTGCCATGCCGTTTCACAAGTCTGCCAGCCCCTGGCACTGAGCTGAGAGCCAGGCCTGCCCAACTTCTAGCTCTCCCAACCATCTTGCTGGCCATCTTCACTGGCTCCATTTCACAGATGAGGAAACTGAAGCTTAGAAATATCACATGTGTGGGTGGAGGAGACTGATGTGGGAACTCAGGCCTGTTAGACCAGGACCCCCCACATCCTTTGCCAGGAGCCTGATGCCTCCCAGCATGGCTGAGAAGTAGCAGGAATACTACACTTCACTCCTTCCTGCTCAATGCTTTGCTCAGGAAGTTTTGTATCCTTCACGCCAACGCTATGAGAGTGAGGGCCATGTGATCACCACTTTATGTGGCCGAGGAATTTCTAAGGTCAAGGTCAACCAGCTTTCGAGGCCTGGTGCCGGCTTCCCGGCCTCATCCAGCCTGAAAGCTCCCTTCCTCCCCGGGACACTGCTGCTGGAGGCTGTGGGGTGGAGTGTCTTGGGGAACAGATCCCATTAAGATGTGTCCATCCTCAGAGAGTCAGCCCACACCGAGCCCGTCCCCGGAACCCAGCGGTCAAAAGCGCCGAGGGAATGTGTCTAGGGGAACAATGCGTATTGATGACTCTGGCAGCGGCAGCTGGCAGGCTCTGGAGGCGGTTTCGTCTGGGGTTTGGGGTGGGTTTTACTTGGATGCCAAAGCCCAGTTACTCATCATTCTTGCTCTACCTGGGCCCCTGGGCTGCCCGAGATCCAGCAGGAACAGCTCCACAGCCCAGATCGGCTGTCCCCCTGGCCCCTCTCCTCCTGGGAGCGATTGATATCAAGGCACTGACTGGGCCTGGACTGGCCTGACACCCCTCCAAAGACTGGAACAGAGGCCTGGACACTGGGCTCAGACCTCCCAGCCCTGGAGGCAGCGGGCATCCTTCTTTATACAGGGCACACACACTGAGAACTTTCTAGAGAAGACTGCATTCTTGTTTCATTACTGGCCACCTACCTGTCACTCCAAAAACTCTCTCTGTATATTACACAGACCTTACACGCACACCCGGAGCCAGGTCACCTTCTGCCTGGGTGTCAAGAGATCTCATGCCAGTCCTGGTTCAGCCACCAGCGCACGGCCTTTCACGTCCCCTCTCAAGTCTCCAACTGTATGAGACTGGACACATCGGCCTCTTGGTTTGCATGGCTTCAGACCTTCTGGATCTCACCTGCCTCCTGCTCCAGCCACCTGGGTACCTGCGGGGGCCAGCTCTGAGTTCTCATCCACAATAGGAAATGGTGGGATGCAGGGATCTAAGGATAAGTCCCCCGCCTCCCGCCCCGAGGAGGAGCATGTGCCACTTCTTGAAGCCAGGACCCAGGGGTCGGTCATCAATCCCACGCAAGCGTCTGTTCTCCATCCCAGCCTGAGCTCTCCCCTCTCCATCGCTCCGTCTCCCAAGGGTCACACTGTTACCAAAAGGTATGTGGGGGGGAGGGGGAGGTCCAGCCGCTTGCCACTCAAAAGCCAGTAAACAGGCCAGACTGGTGGAAACTTCACTTTATTTCAGATGCTGGCAACTGGAGGGGGGAGGGTGGCAGACATCTGTCCAAAGGCCGATCCCCACCCCCCAACAAGCAGGGGGTGACAGCTCTTATAGATGGGGCAGGGGTGGGGTGTTACATGCAAAAGCAGCACAGTCATCTCTGACAGTCATCTGCAAACTGATCATCAGTGGTCTGACCAGCATCATCTTGATTGTTTCAGGTAGTTAATCGTCAGTTCCAAGGTCCATTTTTTCCCATTTCTTTGTGGTCCATTCTCAGAACTTTGGCAGCTCAAGTCCTGGGTACTGTCTGGTCCTCATGTAGCTAACTTCTCCACCTGGAGTTTCAGTATCTATAAGACAGTTCACAGGATATGGCTCAGAATATTATCTATAGCCCTTGAGAAAGAACTAAACGTCCTTGACTACGCTTAATGACTACATTATTATTATTTAGTCTCCTTTGACTGTTTTCCTTTGTTTCAGCATTTCTCACTTCTCTGATTAAACTTATTCTTTGATTAAAGTTTTTCATAGGCAAAAGACAGGCAGAGGCCGTAGTGGGGTGGCAAGAACCATATGGTCCTGCTCCATTTCAGTACTTACCCCAGAAGACTTCACACAGAGGCCGGAAGCCTTGGGCTCTGCTTGGGCAAACTCAGGTCGAGACAGGGTTTGAGAATCTCTCTGGTCTCTGTTTGGTCACATGGGAAGGATGTTCTCTTAAGAAAAAATGCTGAGGCCTGGGTCTCACTCCTGTCAAATCTGCTTTGCATCCCTGTGTGATGAGGCTAGCTTGCAGACTTGCACCCAAGATGAAATGAAACAATGCATCTAATGTACCCTGAACAATGCCCATGTCCAGTAGGTGCTCAGTAGGGGCCTTTCCAGCTGTCCCTTGGGAGGCGCTGCCTCGCTGGTGGGCCCTGATGACAGAGGCACTCAGGTCCACTCAGGTCCCCCACATCTCCCCCTTCCACCGGCCCCCAGATCCAGCGTTTGCAGGCTGAATGATACGCGCCCGGAACTGGGGCCAAGACTCCGGCAGGCGCTCAAGATCAACAAGTGTTGGGTTTCCTGGTTGAGAACACGCACGTACACCATGTTCCCTCTCTCCAGAAGGAGGTGGCCGCTCCAAAGGCAGCCTCATGCGGCTCTGTCACCCTGACTCCCTCCCACCTCCCCTCTGCCCTTGACTTCCCCCCAGCTGCCTGGATCCATTCACCCGAGCAAACCCGCCACGGCTCCATCTCAGAGTGACGAGGGCCAGACATGACTGTCTGTACCCCCTGGGCCAGCTTCTAACCCTGGGTTCACAAGACCCTGGGGACTTGGCTCTGAAGTACCTCTGATCACATCCCCATTCTCCTCTGGAAGTCAAGGCCGGGCAGGGAGGGTGGGAGCCTGGCAGTGAAGGAGCACCAAGACCTCGGACCTGATCCTCAGGAGGCAAGTGAGCCCGGCGGACAGGCAGACACCGTGGCCGCCCCTCCAGCCATCTGGCTAAAGCTGCAGGTTCCCAGTTGGTGGACGGCCAGGGCCCTGCCTGTGGGAAGGTGGCATCATCACCCGACAGCCAGACACACTGAGGAGAAGCTCAGCACAAGCCCGTCAGCCTTTCAGCGTCAGGCGCAGGGGCTGCTGAGGGGAGGGAGGGGCAGCCCAGGGGGTCCCAGAGGCTCAGTCCTGTAAAAGCCCAACTCCAACTTCCACATCCTACGAGATGGACAAAAATGTGACCAAAAACCGACCCTCCGGCCTGGCTTTAATATTAACCTTCACCTTATCCAGGAGGCCACGTCTGGTCCTGACCCAGACCTGAATTTGAATCCTAATGAAATCCAGTCTGCAGCCAGACCTCAGTCTTTCTCCACATAGAGGGCTCAAGAAATCCTTGTGTGACAGCTTACCAAATAGAACTCAGAAACGCTCTGAGAGAAGACTCTGGAAAAGGCAAAGCAGATTCAAAGAGCAGCTCCTCTGTAGGAAACCCACCTGCAACTCCGGACCACAGCCCAAGACAGGGCCAGGGACTCGGGTGTCTGGGAGTCATGCTCCTTCAGCACCTATGGAAATGGGCTGAGGGTCCCCCAGGCACCTGGAGTCAATTAAGGTGTCTAGGAGCAGCGGACATAGATATCTGGCTTCCTGTCCTCTGGTCACCTGCTTCTGCTTGGAGGCCTCACTGCTCACACTGACCAGCTATTGATCCTTGGCATGCACTTGGGGATCCCTGCAAGGGCTGGGTCCCCTGCTCAGCACTTGGAGGTGATGTATGTGCAGGTCTTGCCCTCAGGAACCCAGCTGCGGTGGGGGAGGCAAGATTTATTCTACAAACATCTTATGCCTGTTCATCCTACAGGCATTGCACATCTGCAATTCCCAAGCTCATGGGTAAGAGTCCCACAGTGCAAGGCTTTGGAAATCTGCTTTAGGGGACACCCCATGTGCAGCTCCGTCTCTTCAGATGGACTCACATGTGTAAACCTTCAGGCCTGTGCATTTATTTATAAAGAGTATCCCTGGGACAGGATGGAAACTGTTCTTGGTCTGTGAGTCTGCCTTCTTCCCACGCAGACCTTCATCAGAAAACACACGACCACACGTAGGTTGCTCAGAGTGCATGAATGTGGCACAGAGAGAGCTAGAGAAACCAGTGGGTCCAGAATTCTGGAAGGGCATTAACTAACAAGTCTCTTGTGGGCATTGCTGGAGTGGACACGGCCAGTGTTTGCTTCTGTGTGGCTGTGACAGAAATTTTCTTTCTTTCCACTTTGTAGAAGATAAGAATACATCTGGCTTCAAATTCTCTGAGACTCCTTTCCTTTATGTGTATTGCCTCATGGTGGCAAAATGGTTGCTGCCTCACCAAGCCTCGTAGCAACATTCCAGTATCCCCTACAAACCTGACAGAGGGAAGCAGATGGTCAGAGGGAAGGGGACCCCCGCGTTGATGGGTGGAGAAGGCCTGGGTGGGTTCAGAAAAGTACATCAGCTCTTGGGGCTGCTGTGAATGGAAGGGAGAGGTCAAAAGTAAGGGTAGATCACAGCGGCTAGATCACAGAGGGCTGGAGGTTCAGCTGAGGGAAAGCTGTCCTCATCCTGCCCCAAAGAAGGATCTATTCTGTTCCTGCTTTCTCATAGTGACGGCTCATGTTTGCACAGAGCCCACGAGTCCAGGCTGCTCTAAATAGTTTACTGGCATTAGCTCACTTACCTGGCACAGAACTCCTCGGAGGTGAAGACTGTTCCCGCCTCCACCTTACCAGTGAGAAAGCTGAGCAGAGGGCAGACAGTCCAAGGTCACACCAGGAGGAAGTGGCTCCCAGGCTGTCTGGCTTCAGAGCACAGGCTCCGAGCCTCTACCCCACTCGACCACAGAAGCATCTTTGGGTGGCTGGGGCCTGGGACAGAAGTAGCCCAAGGCTGCATCCTCTGACCTCCTCCTCGGTTCTCCTTGACCCTCAGGGAGGCGCCTCTCCACTCCCAGCCAGGTGAGGATGCTGCTGACCTGGCCCTTCGAACCAAAGCCTTCAGAACTCCAGGCCCTCAAAGGCAGCTTGTCTTCCAGAGACAAAGCAGCAGACGCCAAGCCCCAGGGGGTGGGCTGTGGGCCAGGGACATGGTTTGGCTCCAGAACATCATAGAGCAATTTGCAACACCTTCAAACCTCCCAGAGCAGCCAAGAGAGGTAGGTGAGGCACAGGTCTGCGGGAGGAGGGCCAGGTGTTGGCTTACCTGGTCGGGGGGTGGGGGGAGGAGAGGAAGGCCCTGGCAGCCCACCCCTCCCACCAGCAGGCCGGCATTCTCCTCCACGCAGCACATTGCCTGGGCTCCCACATCCAGGTCCCAGCCTTGGCAGTCCTTACCTGTGAGATCCATCAGCACCCCAGCTTAGTCTCCGGGCTGCAGGGGTCTTCAAGGTATGAGAGCACGCATGCTCTCAGGTGGGGAGGCTGGCTGTGACCGGCCCCCCAGGACCATCCATCACCTTCAGCACTGTGGGCTCAGCCTGGGTTACCTGCCTCTTAGCAGATGCAGTGGATCATGACTGGATGGTTTAAAGCCCCCATTTAAGACAGCTGACGTTTCCCCTAGATCTGCTGTAGGCCAGGCATGATCTTATGAGTTTACTTCCGTTTACCTCCCTCTCAGTTCCATAAACACCTACGGGATAGTACTGCGTACCAGGCTCCCGGCGGGTGAGCCAGGCCCAGGTTATCCCCACCATAACCTCCACGGGGTGGACCGCCACTCAGGCTTCAGAGAAGTGACACGGAGGCTCAGAGAGGTCAGGCAGCTTGCTCAGGCTCACACGGCAGCCGTGGTAGGATTTGAACCCCATTGTGAACAACCCCAGGCTCTCGGGCTCAGTCCTGCGGAACAAGGCAGGGGGCACAGGGCCGGGCGCCTGAAGCAGGATGGTTGTGGGGGTGGGTGGTTGCGGAAGGAGTGGGCCCTCGAAGAAGAACAGTGACTCATCCGCTGGGAGACGTCATCACAGGTTACAAAACAGGCCTGGCCCATGCCAGACACTTCTTCTCCCTGACTCGTTTCTGTTTCTTCCCTGTCCTTCCACTCCCTGCTCCTCGGGCTCCTGGAGTACATTCTGTTCTTGCTGAACGGAGCAGGGCCACTGGGTTGCCCCATGAACCGAGGGCCCTCAACCACCGGGATCATCACTCCAGGCCGGGAGGCCCTGGGAGATGCAGTTGAAGGTGCGTCCAGAGCCCAGGCTGCCCAACCTGCAAGTCTGCAGGGCTCCCCGCGCTAACACTCAACTCAGTGCCAGGGCTGTTCCAGTGCCCAGGCCGCCTTTCAGTCTGGCCTCCTCCACGCCTCCCAGGTGCTCAGCACAGAAACCCTGTTCAGACGACGACACCCACCACCCACCTCCACACCCACAGGCTGCCCGCAACACTCCCTACAATTCCCTAATGTTGCTCATGGTCCTGGCGTTGCTCTTGCGTTTAGGAAACTCTCACTAAACTATCTAGATGTAAAAGGTCATCATATCTGCAACTTATTCTGAAACACTTTAGAAAAAAATAAATTTTGAGAGTTATAGATAAATGATGAGGAAGATGATAGATAATGGATAGACAGATGATAGATATGGGGAAGAGAGGGAGAGAAGGTAAATGTGGCAAAATATTAACATTTCAAGGAATTTGAGTGAAGGATATTGGAAATTCTTGGCACGATTTTTGCAACTTTTCCCCAAATTCGAAATTACTTCTTTAAACATGCAGAAAAATTAGAATAGGGAAATAAGTTTTAAAACCCACCCACCTAGAGCTTCATCTCCAGAAATGCCCTCCCAGTCATTGAGACTGGGTCTGGGACCCCTTCCAGGCCCTCCCCAACATCTTCCTGTCCCGAGTCACACTGCATTTTAATGAACTGTTTGCCACTTTAGCCAGTGAGTGCCTGGAGGACAGGGACTGTGTCGAATTCAGATCTGTGACCCGAATGATGTGTGTGTCTCTGCCTCTGGGCTCAGTGCTCTGAAAATACAACAGAAAGACGAGATGGTACCCCGTGTCCAGAAGCTCGCAGTGGCCTAGGGAAAGGAGAGGAGAGAATAACAAATCACGACACTTGTCTTGGACGGTGCAGACGTGCCACGTGGCTGCCAGCAGGCGCTCTGGCCAGAGCTACTTTCCTGAGACACCCAGTTACCTCCCCTCTCCCCCACCCCACCAGCTGACTCCGGTGAGCCTGGGCCCAGGATCTCCGAGAGCCAATGTCCCTCCAGGGAACTGGAAATCTGCAGAGAGGAAAGGCCGGGCTGCTGAGAGCCAGGGAATCGGGGAGGAAAGACAGGGTGGAGGGGACCCTGGGAGAGGCCCAGCCTTTCCATCTTTTCCTCTCAGGACTTATTCTTCGTGGGGCATCTACCTGTCCAGGCTCTGCTCCAGGTACAGGTGATACAGCAATAAAGGAAGCAAAACCCACATTCCAAGGAGCGGCTGTCCTGCTGCGGGAGACAGTCAACTCCGCACATCGTGAGCTCTACAGCCTGGGCTCTCTCAGCGTGGAGAAAATGACTCTGATTAGCGGGCTCTGTGCAGCGGTGGAAGGTGCCGGTCCAGCCCCGAGAGGATGGGCAGGTGGCAGAATCGAGGCCTCCAGCAGGGACACTGAGCCAGACCCTATTCTCAAGCTGTCACCAGGGAGGTGCTGAGAGACCCTCCCCCGCCTCCTTTGAAAGGCATACCTGCCTTTGTCCAGAAGCGGAAGGAAACCGCTGACCAAGACCTTGGCCAGGCATGATGATAACCACTCGCGTGAGTTGTCTCATAGTAGAAGGTTCCGACAAGGAACCTGCTGCCGAAAACTAAGAATTAGGGCAGGGCCAAAAAGAGGGAGGAGACTCCAGTCTGCATGTCCTGCCAGTCTCCCAGAAGCCTTCTTGCTGGAATCCACCTTGGCTGAGAGATGCGCACACAATGAGGAAAGACCTTGAGTCGGACCAAATATGAGCCAAGCAAGATGATCGTCCAGGGACAACCCAGAAGCTGAGCCCATCACCTTAAAACATGGGCCTGCAAGCCACGCGGAGAGCGGTCCTCCCGGATCCCCGTGCTCGGCGGCCCTCTGCCTGGGCACCCCTTCCCAGCAGAGTCTCTGCTCTGTCATCACGTGTGTCTCCTCCAACAATTCATTTCTGAGGGTTAGACAAGAGCCCGCTCTCCGGCCCCGGAAGTCCCATGGGCCTTCCACCCTCTGTCTGATCAGCCTTGGGTAAAAACAGTGGTGATCTCGGCTGTGGGACCCCACCCCCACCCCCTGCCCTGCCAGGACTGTCTTCTTCCCCCTGGCCGTGCAAGCTCTTCAGTCTGTCCCAAGGTCATCGCCAAGGTTAGCCATAGGCGAGGCGCTTTCCTCAAGGGACGTGAGGACTCCCACCCCGCCAGCCTTGGCATAAGTCACTTCAGAGCATCTTGATGTGGGGATTAGGGTCCAAACCTGAAAGAAAGAGGGTCAGGGAGACCTGTACTCCTCTCCTGACCGTCCGTGACCAGTGGCCTCGAGCGAGCCTCAGAGCTCAGTCACCTCGTCTGTGCGGTCCAGGGTCTGTTGAGTGGGTATCCTCAGGCCAGTGTGTTCACTGCTTCATGTCTGCAAGGTGGCGCTTGCACACGCCATTCTGCAGGAGAGCCGGCCTCTGCACCTCTGACTCCGACTCTGTCTGGGAACCAGGATTTCCTTGGCTGGGGATCCGTCCTTGGCCTGCCCTGGGCCCCGTGCTGGGCCCTGGATCCTGGTGGTCGGCCTCACTCAGTCTCATCCAGGTTGGCCTCTAGTTCACCAGGAGTGTGCCAGAGGGCCGGCTGCCTGGCCGGGTGAGTGGTTCTAGGACAAGCTGGAGGTCTACACAGCGCATGATGGGAACTGGGAGGGAAAGGGTATGGGTGTTCGCAGGGGGCCTGGCAGCAGGGAGCAAAGCTCTGACACTCTCCTGATAACTGGCCTTTCTTCTCCTCTGTTTCCTCATCTGGGAAATGGGTGCAATAACCCCTGTCTGACAAAGCCATTGTGAAGATTTTCTGAGAGAAAGAGGCGCAGAGTCTGGCTCATAGCAGACCCTCAGGAAACGGCAGTTCCCTGATTTTTGCTTATGAAAGTTTCACATGATGGGGGTGGGGGGAGTGTGTGTAGTGGATACTCATGAGTATCCCCTGCAGGGATGAAGCACCTTCTCTCCAGGTTGCTGGGTGGGGTGCAGCTCCCCACAGTCCCTGCAAGAATGGCCACCCTCAAGTCACATCCCCCTGCCTTCAAACCACATGCCTTCCACCTTAGGGTCACAACCCTCCTGGGTGACCAGCATCCGGGGACTGACTGGCAGGTGATGTAAGGATCGGGCTCTCTTACCCCTTGTGGGGGAAACTCTGAAATGTGTTCCAGCCTTGAGCTGCCCGTGGGGCCCTTGGAGGCCCCACTGGGACTGCCTGGCAGCCCAGCATGTCCATCTGTTCTTCCCTGCTTCTCCCCCACGTCCCACTCCCAGTGCCAACCTCAAGACCATTCTCTATTGGAAACTCCCTGGCAGTCCAGTGGTTAGAACTTGGCGCTTTCACTGCAGGGAGGCACAGGTTCAGTCCCTGGTCATGGAACTAAGATCCTGCAAACCACACGCATGGCCAAAAAAAAACGCCCAAAACAAAAAAACAAAATGGCATTCCCTGTTAAATGTCCTGCACAATGATCTCTATCCTGGAGTCTGCTTCCCAGATCCCCCAGTGTTCAAAATCTGGATTTATGTAAGAAAAAAAAATCAGACGGGCTTTGTGGCTTTACAAAAGAATCCTTTACTCTC
Organism: Cervus canadensis; assembly: GCF_019320065.1. Lineage (NCBI taxonomy): Eukaryota > Metazoa > Chordata > Mammalia > Artiodactyla > Cervidae > Cervus > Cervus canadensis. Next base: position 5,838,082 of record NC_057400.1, on the reverse strand, counting down.
CCCCAAAACTAACTCTTCATAGGCTTTCCTTAAAAGGCAAAACCCACTGATGTATTTAAATTAGCGCCTGAATAACCCGCAGTGAATGGGCTGTATCCAGAGTAACCCGTGGAAACAAGGGCCTCGAAGGGAGATCCGGGGGTTACTCTGGAAGCTGGTCAGCATCCTCCGATTCAGAGCTCCCAGGATGTAAGACAGGTGCCTGTGCTCCAGAGGCTCTCGGCCCAGGGGAGGACAGGGCAAGCCAGGGGCCGTGGGAGTTGGAAGGGGCCATGTCTGGCCCACCCACGTTAGAGGCGACCGGGAGGGCTCTGCACCTGCAGGAAGGGAAGGCTGTCCTGGGCAAGGAAGCCATGTGGTCGGGCCCTTTCCACATAAGCACCCCGTGCCTTTCCTGTGTCATCCGTTGAAACCAGGCACCTGCCCTTGGGAAGGAGGTAGGGTTATCTTTAGTCTAGGAGCTCAGAGAAGTGGTCGGGGTGAGCCTGCCTGAACCCTCCTATTGTTAGAACACACTGGCCAGGTGTGGGCTGTAACGCCTCGTGGTGCGCAGTTGTGGCAGCCTTTGGCTCCCGGGGACTGGGCACTCCAATGCAGGATCTGGGCCAGCATGTGGCCAGGGGAGGCAGAGGACCACTCCTGCTGCCACTCACTCTGAGGCCTCCTCTTTCTTCAGAACTGTCAGCAGAGCGGACTCGATGGGCAAGAACAATGGATGACGGCAGGGGTATTGGCCCAGCTTGACTGCAGGGTTGGGTGGAGATGGGCTGGCCCCCTGGAGAGGGTCCCTGTAGGTGGAGCGCTGACTCTCCTCGTCAAGCAAGCATGAGGAACATGGACCAGAAATCAAGTGCTGCCAACACCAGTTGTGGAGGAGACTGAAAGAAAAGCAGGTGCATCCAGAAGAGAAGATAACAGAAGATTCTTTAGGTCCGGGGGGAACTGCCTGCTCCAGCTGGGAGCACTGGGCAAGGGGAGTTTTGTTTTTTGTTTTTTTTTTCTTTTTAGAATGACATTTTTTACTAACTGAGCATTTCTCTTTCTGTCTTCTTCAAACCTATTTTATTGTGAAACTTAATGTGAATACAGAAAAGGGCGCAAAACAGACACACAGCTCAATGACTTATAACAAAGCCAACATTCAATAAGATCACTCCTGGGGCAGGAAATGGACCACTGCAATTCCCCAGAACCACCTCCAAGCTGGAATCCTCTCCCACTGCCCCCCGCCCCCACCAAGTTAACCACTAGCCTGACATTCACAGCTATCACTTCCTCGCCTTTCTGTTGAACTTGACCACCTAAGCATCCCTAAACATTCCTAGATTTGCCTTCTTTACCAAGCTAGGGAGTCGGGTAACACACCTTCTTCCTTGCTTCTTTCACTCCCTGTCACATCTGAGATGGTCATGAGCTGTTTACCGAGAGACCCTATCAGAGCATCTCTGGAGCGGGCTGGCTAGTACCCCCTGCAGGGCATTACCTGGGCTCTGGGTCTTCCCTCACCTGGGCATCCTGTCCAAACTTGAAGCTGTCTGTCCCAAAACTACCACCCATCTGAAGAGCTCCAGAATTAAGTCTGAACCCAGGGTTCACCACTTTCTGACTGTGTCAGCTGGTGGGGGGTTTATTTTTGGCTGCTCTGCGTGGATTGTGGGATCTTAGCTCCCCCATCAGGGATCCAACCCATGTCCTCTGCAGTGGAAGCGCAGTCTTAACCATTGGACTGCCAGGGAGTCCCTGACTGTGTCATTTTGATCAGGTACTCTGAGATCTCAGCTTTTTCTGAGACCACATTACTCCTCTGTAAAATAGTAATAATAGTATCTCCTTGCAGGATGTTTTAAGAACTATGGAGTTTGGGTAAAGGCATGGTACATGTCTTATCCTCTTAGCCATAATGTCCCCGGCCTGATGTGATGTTTAATAAGTTACTTATAAACAACCACTTGTGAGAGGGATCCTTTTCTTCCTTTTTATTTGAAAACATGATGGTATCTATAAAATGCAATGCCGTCAGAGTCCCTGGCTGAAAAGACAGCTCTATCAAAGTGCTGTCTGCCCCCAAGCTGTTTCCGGGCTTGACAGGAACAGGAGGAAAGGCCTGCTGCCCTGGGGGAGCCCTGGACACCAATAGCTTGTCCCAAGTCCCTCCCAGAAGGAGCCTCCTAGGGACTCCTATTCCTCTGGCTTCCACCAGCTTAGAGCAAGGAGTGTCCATGAAAATGTTCCAAAAACCATGATGAACTGCAAGTTTGGGCATTTCAGACCCACCCCAGCAGGATCTGAGAAGGCACCTCTCTGTAAGCAAAGGGCCCAGTGTTAGAAAGAAAGGCAGACGAAGGTGGCGTCTCTGGGAAAGGACCCACACACCAGGATTTATGGGCAGCCAGTGGCCAGTAGCATGTGGGACAGGAGCCTAGAGTCAGACTTCCCCCAAGCAGCCTCTATCCCCCACTGGGTGCCCTGTCAAGCCCAAGGCACCTTCTGAATTGATGCCAGGCCTCCCTAGGGATGGCTGTGTCCCTGCTCCCTGACCTAACTAGCCCAAACCCCTGGGCCTGCCCCAGCCACAATGCCTTTTGCAGTTAAAGTGTTGAGAACCCTGGTCAGATGGAGATCAATTTTAAAATACAGAGGACAGTGGCCAAAATAAAAAAATAAGTGAATGTTTGAAATCTAACATCTTCTGTTCCATAATAGGATAGCTGAGTCTGTTTGCAGTTTTCACCCGTGAATGAAGACATCTCAGTCAGCAAGCTGGGCCCCTTGCCATGGCAACTCTTATACCTGGATCTCTTCCAGGTCCCCACGCAGGTGTCAGGCCACTGGAGTGGAGAACAGGAGCTGCCCTCCACGGGAAAGATGATGTGAAAAGCCATGAGGGAGACTTGTGCAGATAGAACTCCCTTTCAGGGTGTCAGGCCACACTTTCTGGCCAAGTATGTACCACATTCAAGTCAGCGTTTTTAAGCCTGAGGTTTTTCCTTGGAGAACAAACACAGTAGCCTTAACTTGCAGGGTGTTGCAATGGTTAAATGTGGCCATTTAAGCACAGAGGACTATAACCAATCTTCTGGGATAAACCATCATGGAAACAATGTTTAACAGATTGTACATATGTGTACCTGTGTGCTTAGTCACTCAGCCATGTCCGACTCTTTGTGACCCCAGGGAGTGTAGCCCTCCAGGCTCCTCTGTCCATGGGATTCTCCAAGCAAGAATACTGGAGTGGGTTGCCGTTACCTTCTCCAGGGGATATTCCCAACCCAGGGATTGAACGTGGGTCTCCTGCCTTGCAGGTGGATTCTTTACTATCTGAGCCACCATGGAAGCCCCGTATACATATGTGTAAAACTGAGTCATTTTGCTATGCAGCAGAAATTAACACAGCACCATAAATCAACTATATTTCAATTAAAAAAACAATGTGGCCATTTAACTGAGTCTGCCGTGTGCTTGGCCTGAACGGTGGTGCATACATTCTGTAAGTGGCCGTGATGGCTATCTGGAAAAAGACCCTCCCAGCCCTGATACTCCTGTCAGCCTTCACTGGGAGGTAGGGACTCGGCTGCCCCCTGGCTGAGGGTGGTTGGGAGCCTGGCCCCTCCAAGCCAGATAACCAACCTCCATTTGCCTCAGGCACCATCCTCTGGGGCAGGGACCTCGGCCACCTAGGGCTTCCCCTTGACGTGCCCCTGCCCACACCCACCATCCTTACCACTCCAGCTTCCCCCTGCATCCTTGTCTCCTGAAGGCAGCCTTCTCCCTGCTTTCTGGGTCCAACACAGCCCAGCACCCTGGGTGGCCACTCTGTCCCAGGAAACACCCACTCCCTCCCAGGCAGGTTCCTGACATCTCTGATGTGGAGAGGGCCTGAGTTGGAGGACAAAGCCCTGTCTGAGGACGTGGGCATCTAGGTTCCTTCTCAGCCTGGATGGGCCCCAGTAACCAGGGGGCCTGGTGTGTTGCCCCCTTTCTGTGGGCCTCAGATTCTCCGGGAGCAGCAACAGAAGAGTTTAGACAATCTTGGAACTGCTTGCACCCTCCCCTCTCCACCCTGGGTATCCTCAGAGACTCCCTCATAAACCCATGCCCCCTTTACAACCCAGTCTGGTCCTCAGAGCAGAGTTTGGGGTGCACGGCCACACACAGTTGAAAGAAGGTTTGGGGGACAGGTTTGGAGACCACTGGCCTGGGTGGTGTCAAGGGTTCCTGCCAGGTTGACTCTCCAGGGTCGGGTGACCTGGGTCTGGCTGCAATCGGGCCACACGTGGCCACAGCTGGGGCACGCGGGAGCAGGTCCTCCCTCCCGTGCCTCCTCCGTCACCCCTATGCCAGAGACAAACAGGACCGAAACCAGCCCGGAAGCCTCAGCCCACCTCCCAGTGGACCCTGTGTACCCCCACCCAGCCCTGCACCCCCAGGCCCAGCTTCTGTTTTGTACACAAACACTGAGGATAGGGTGTTGGAAACCCGTGGACAGGTTTTGTCTTTCCAAAAACAGTGCTTTTTTTTTTCTTAAAGGTGCCACTGTACTCTAGGGCTGGGGAGGCAAGTCAAGGCCATGAGGAGTCTGGAAGGGGACTACTTAGTTGGTAAAGAATCCGCCTTCAATGCAGGAGACCTGGCTTGATTCCTGGGTCGGGAAGATCCGCTAGAGAAGGGATAGGCTACTCACTCCAGTATTCTTAGGCTCCCCTTGTGGCCCAGCTGGTAAAGAATCCTCTTGCAATGCAGGAGACCTGGGTTTGATCCCTGGGTTGGGAAGATCCCCTGGAGAAGGGAAAGGCTACCCACTCCAGTATTCTGGCCTGGAGAATTCCATGGACCGTATAGTCCACGGGGTCACAAAGAGTGGGATATGGCTGAGGGACTTCCACATTCACTTTCACTGTCCAGTGGTCAAGATTTTGCCTTCCAATGCAGAGGCTGCTGGTTTGACCCCTGGCCAGAGGATCTAAGATCCAACATGGCTTGCAGCCCAAAAAGTTAACACATAAAACAGAAACAATATTGTAACAAATTCAATAAAGACTTAAAAAAAAAAAAGAGGTTGGAGGAGGTGGGAGACCACAGTTCTGCAAGTCCCCTGCTATGAGCATGGGATGGAGGATGTCCCCCTCATCGCCCCATCCAGCAGAGTGCCTGCCACACAGCAGGGTGGGCTCAGAATGACTGTTGGTGAAGAAAATAAAAAAGAATGAATAAATTCTGATTCAGAGCCCCTGAAAATCAGCCCACTTTTGGGCTGATTATGCCTCTACGGAGGCAGAGTCAAGGAGTGGTTTAGGGCACAGGCTTGAGTCAAAACACTGGCCTTCAGATTCTTTCCTGGACAAGTTAATGAGTCTCTCCTGCTCCAGCTTTCTCCCTCCTGAAACTGGGCTGTTGACGGTGCCTGAGCAGGGCTGTTGGGAGCATTGGTATCTAGACCCTAAACAGAGCTGGGTGCAGCGGTGATGCTGGACATATCAGCGAGTCCTTGCTTCATTCATTCTGGTGGGTTTCGTTGTTTTGCTCAGTCACTAAGTTGTGTCCGACTTTTTGTGACCCCATCGACTGCAGCGTGCCAGGCCTCCCAGTCTGTCACTATCTCCAGGAGGTTGCTCAAATTCATGTCCATTGAGTCAATGGGTTTCTTTATTTATTATTAAACTCCATGCAGGAAGCGAATGCTGGACCTATAGTTGGCCTGCATTTCCCAACCACCCAAGAATGGGACCAGTGAGCCGTGCAACTGCCTTCCGTCCATAGTCACGTGAGGCGAGTCGCTGGGGCCACTCTCAGGCTGGTCTCTAAAGCCGCTCCTCTTCTCCCCTGGGTGCTCAGCCTCTGCCTGCAGCAAAGGGTCACGTAGAGGGCTCTAAGGGCCCAGCAAACAGTGGGATCCCCAGATGGAGGGAAGCTTGGTGCCTGAATGACCACACGGAACATAGCCTGGCAGCCCAGATCAGCCTGAGACACAAAGAGAAATAAACCTTTATTGTGTAAAGCACTAAAGTCCAGGGGAAGGGGTGGAGTGATGGAGTCTCGCGTCACTTACCTAATATGGCCATAACATGAGACTATAGTAGTCAACTCTTCTCAGGGCATCTTCAACTTAATCCTTTTTTTCCTAATAATTATTATCTGGTAAGACTGTGTTCTATTCTTGATAGTTTTCTTTTAAATGTTATCATTTGGCTACTTTACAGACAGTTCAGTTGGTCTACCATCCATTCTTCTGACTCATAAGCTGCTAACAACCTAAGAAGAAATGGTACCCAAAGTGCTACTTGGAACATGTGGTTCCATGTCGGGAGAGTCTGAAATTTCCTCGGTCTGTCTCACCGCAGCAAAGATTTGAAACAGCGGACAGGTGTTACAGTTCAAGAGTTTTATTTGGCAAACAAAGGATAATACGCCCTCCAGGCATGAGGGTGGGCCGACCCCAAAGAAGAGGCCTCAGTCCATCTCGGCTTCCTCTTCTGATGCGTTTTAGTCTCCTGCCTCCCAAGCCTGCCCTGTGCACACTGGCCTAGCCAGGAAGGCTGTTTGTTTCACCCGAGGTTCTCACTCCAGTCCGTAGATTTTCTTTTGTTCCATTTTTGCAGGTTTTCCCCTTTCTTTGTCTTTCAGCCACTGTCATTTTGGACTCCATTTTCCTATTCTAACTACCTAACACATCCACCCTTCCACATGGTCCAAGGGAAGAGTTAGGACATGGCTGAGATGGGGATGGGATGACCATGATACCCGACTTCACCAAGGGGATAAAGAATTCAGAGGTATCCAAAGAAAACTCTAATTCAAAAGGATACATGGGTCCAATGTTTACTGTAGCACTATTCACAATAGCCAAGGTCTGGAAGCAACCTAAACGTCCATTAACAGATGAATGGATAAAGCTCTGGGGTGTGTGTGTGTGTGTGTGTGTGTGTGTAATGGAATATTATTCAGCCAGAAAAAGGAAAGAAATAATGCCGTTTGCAGTAACATGGAAGGACTTAGAGATTATCATACTAAATGAAGTCAGACAAAGAAAAATATAATATGGTATCACTTATATGTGGAATCTAAAAAAATGATCCCAATAAACTTCTTTACAAAACAGAAACAGACTCTCAGGTATAGAAAACAAACTTACGGTTACTGAAAATGATGGTGGCAGGAAGATAAACGAGGAGTCTGGGATTACCAGATACACACTATGATATATAAAATGGGGAAAAAACAAGGTCTTACTGCATAGTATGGGGGAATATATTTAATATCTGATGATATGCCATAATGGGAAAAAACATGAAAAACAATGTGTATATATGTGTATAATTGAACCTCTTTCCTGTACATCAGAAAATAACAAAACACTGTAAATCAGCTCTATTTAAATTTAAAAAAAAGAAAAATAACTGGGAGGAAGCATACTCTCACAACCTACCTAGACATACTGCATATTCCTTCCAAGCTCAGAGCAGCATCTCTTCCAGGACATGCTTCCTCCCTACCTCTGGCCCCATCACCTGCTCCCCAGAGCTGTCTGCCCAGTCCTGGAGTCCATGGCAGTCCTTGGAGCAGACAAACGTGGGTCGGAAGTCCAGCTCTGCTTCTCACCTGCTGTGTGTCCTTGAGTAGACTATTCAGCGTCTCTGAGCCTCAGCCACCACCACACGGGCAATACAGAGACTTTAACAACTGCCTCAAAAAGTACACTGAGCATGGGCAAGCTTACAAAATGTCAGAGGAAAAACTCTTCCTCTGCCCTCTGATGTTCAGTGTTAGGGAGCCAGAGAATTAATTGAACAGAAAGATTAGCAGGAGAAAAGACAGATTTGTATTCTCTCCTGCACACAGGAGTTCACAGAAAAATGGGACTCAAGAAGACGGAATTTGGGATTTATATAGGTGGCTCAGATGGTAAAGAATCTGCCTGCAATGCAGGAGACCTGGGTTCAATCCCTGGGTCAGGAAGATCCCCTGGAGAAGGGAATGGTAACCCACTCCAGTATTCTTGCCTGGAGAATCCCATGGACACAGAAGCCTGGTGGGCTACAATCCATGGGGTTGTGAAGAGTCAGACAGAACTGAGAGACTACACTTATACCATCTTCCTAGGGGAAGGGGCAGGAAAGGAGGGCCCTTGGGGAAAACATGTCACTTGTTTTCCTGAATGACAAGTGGGCCCTCAGGAGAACTGGGAGAGGAGGGGAGGGGAATTTTGTAACAATGTTTGTTAGGCCATTTCTTATCTAGGTGAAGATGTCTGGATTTTTTCTCTCTGGTGACAGAAATCAGTCTTCCCTGGCTGTAAAATGCCCAGGGAGAGGATTTATGACAGCTGAATTCTTTCAGAAGACTCTGCTTTTATGCAGATAAGAAGAGTTTAAAAAACAAAACAAAAAAACTTTCTGTGGTGGTGTATCCTGGCTCCTTCTAAAGCCCTGTAAGACCCCTGGCCCATGGTGGGCACCTGACTTGGGGCCGCCTTCCTGGGCCCCTCCATGCAGACCCACACAGTGCTCTTTTGCTCCATGCTTGGTTCTTGTCCGAATTCCTCACCCTCCCACCCAAATTTCCCCACCCCCTGTCCTCTATGACCGTAGCCCTGTTCCCTCGCTGTGAGCTAGTTAACTAGCGTGTTCCCTGTGCTGTGAGCTAGTTAACTAGCGTGTTCCCTGTGCTGTGAGCTAGTTAACTAGCGTGTTCCCTGTGCTGTGAGCTAGTTAACTAGCATGTTGCCTCGCTGTGAGCTAGTTAACTAGCATGTTGCCTCGCTGTGAGCTAGTAAACTAGCGTGTTCCCTGTGCTGTGAGTTAGTTAACTAGCGTGTTGCCTCGCTGTGAGCTAGTTAACTAGCGTGTTGCCTCGCTGTGAGCTAGTTAACTAGCGTGTTCCCTGTGCTGTGAGCTAGTTAACTAGCGTGTTGCCTCACTGTGAGCTAGTTAACTAGCGTGTTGCCTCGCTGTGAGCTAGTTAACTAGCGTGTTCCCTGTGCTGTGAGCTAGTTAACTAGTGTGTTCCCTGTGCTGTGAGCTAGTAAACTAGCGTGAAGTCCTGCCCAGGCGCAGCCGCTGACGCCCTGCCCTCTACAGGCGTTCCCTCCCGAAGGCCTCCGGCTCCCACTCCTGCACCCGCCCACCACCATATTGCTGCCCTTTAGTCGTTCAACCAGCACCCCTGGAGAGGCTTCTCTCTGCCGGGACTCCAGAGTGGCAGGGATCAGGCAGACCACTCTCTGTCCTCTAGGAGCTCTGCCTGCTGAGAGGGGGAGATAGACACACAGACAGTTCAGTCTGTGCCCGGGAGCCGATGGGAGCTCAGAGGACGAGCAGGGATACCAGCCCAGTACCTTCTTGGTGCCAGGAGGCCTGGGTCCACAAAGGGACGGTTGGGGAGGGGCAAGGGAGGGAGGAGGAGGGAGAGGGGAGGAGAAGGAGAAAGGAAGGCAGAGAGAGAGGGAGGGAAAGAGCAAGGGGGGGAGGGAGGGAGGAGGCAGGGGAGCTGGCTGGTTTCCCTCCACCCACCTTTCTCTTCGCTATGGGCTCTCCTGATGGCTCAGATGGTAAAGAATCTGCCTGCAATGCAGGAGACCCAGGTTCAATCCCTGGGTCAGGAACATCTCCTGGAGAATGGCAACCCACTCCAGTATTCTTGCCCGGGAAACTCCACGGACAGAGGAGCTCTGTGGGCTACAGTCCTCGACTAAGCAACTAACATACACCTTTCTCTTCCTTGGATGAGTGCAGGGTCCAGTCCCCTCCCCCACTACGTCAGCCTCTCAGATTGTCAGATTTTCCAATAGCCACTCCTGCCTGATAGACTCACTCCAGATAACCCCTTTCCCTTGTAACTGAGTTTAAATATAGATCTACCCAAAGGCAGCTGAACCTCCCTTTCAACAAAGCTGAACCTTTATATTCTTGGGCTCCAAAATCACAGCAGATGCTGATTGCAACCATGAAATTAAAAGATGCAAGCTCCTTGGAAGAAAAGTTATGACCAACCTAGGCAGCATATTAAAAAACAGAGACATTATTTTGCGTACTAAGGTCGAAGCTATGGTTTTTCCAGTAGTCATGTGTGGATGTGAGAATTGGACTATAAAGAAAGCTGAGCACTGAAGAATTGATGCTTTTGAACTATGGTGTTGGAGAGGACTTTTGAGGGTCCCTTGGAGAAGGAAATGGCAAGCCACTCCAGTATTCTTGCTTGGAGAATCCCATGGATGGAGGAGCCTGGTAGGCTACAGTCCATGGGGTCGCAAAAAGTCAGACACAACTGAGCGACTTCACTTGGGCTACAAGGAGATTCAACCAGTCGATCCTAAAGGAAATCAGTCCTGAATATTCATTGGAAGGACTGATGCTGAAGTTGAAGCTCCAATACTTCGGCCACCTGATGGGAAGAACTGACTCATTTGAAAAGACCCTGATGCTGGGAAAGATTGAAGGCAGGAGGAGAAGGGAACCACAGAGGATGAGATGGTTGGATGGCATCACCGACTTGATGGACATGAGTGTGAGTAAGCTCCAGGAGTTGGTGATGGACAGGGAGGCCTGGTGTGCTGCAGTCCATGGGGTCACAAAGAATCACACATGACCAGATGACTGAACTGAACTGAACCTCCCAGCTACCAGGCTCCCTTCCCTGGAGTAGCCTGGGCAGCCGTGGGGTGTGGCCTTCGGGGCCCAAGAACCCCCTCCACGCTGAGCCCCGGTGCCTGCGCCTGCAGCGTGGAAGCCCCAGCACCTGCCTTTCCCAGTGTTCGGACCAGGTGAGGGCAGACGACATGGGCAGTTTGGGTCCTGTCCACTGCTCCCACCCAGGCAGGACACAGTGGGGAGAAGCACTTCTGCTGGCCCCTTTGCCCGGCTGGGAGAATACCTCTCCTTCAGGAGCTCTGCTAGCCTGGAGTGAACTCCCTCAGGCTCCCAGGAGTTTGGTCCCTGTTAGTCAGCCCCTGAGGGCCCATCTCTGACACACTCCTGGTGGAATTTCCAGCCCACAGGATGGAGGCCCAGGAGTGGCCCCTCTCCCCAACTGATGACTTTCTCTGGTTTCCCACAGGAACAACCACGACCCATGACGTGGAGCCGCTGCAGCCACGGACTCAGGAGAAGGGGTCAGGGTGGTTGCCGCGCATGGTCTGGAGTAAACAGGTGAGTGGAGAGCTGGCAGCCTCTCCGCCTGTAGCCAGAAGGCCCCCCGCCTTCCCCAGCAGTCAGTCTTACAACCCAAATCAGCTTCCCCTAAAGTGAGGATAGGGCTTCTGCAGTGGTTCAGCTATAAAGAATCTGCCTGCCATGTGGGAGACGTGGGTTCAATCCCTGGGTCGGGAAGATTTCCCTGGAGGTGGGCATGGCAACCCACTCCAGTATTCTTGCTTGGAGAAGCCCATGGACAGAGGAGCCTGGCAGGCTGCAGTCCATGGAGTCGAAAAGAGTCGGACATGACTGAAGCTACTGACCTTTGTGTCAACTGACCTAACACTTTCCAGTCCCCCTGTGCCACCACCCCACCCTTAGCTCCCACTCAGGTCTACACCTTTCTTTAAAAAAAAAAATTATTTATTTGGCTGCATCAGGTCTTAGTTGTGGCATTCAGAATCTTCGATCTTGATTGTAGCGTGCAGGGTCTTTAGTTGTGGCATGTGGGATCTAGTTCCCTAACTAGGGATCAAACCCAGGCCCCCTGCATTGGGAGAGCAGAGTCTTAGCCACTGGACCACCAGGGAAGTCCCCAGATCTACATCTTGAGTGACTTGGAGAGTGACTTCAAGAGGGTGCATACCTCAAGGGCAGGGGTTCTCAAATTGTGGCCACCCCCACCCCCAGCAAACAGCACCCACTGAGAGAAATACAAGGGCTCACCCCACCTTTCTGAATGAAAGACTCTGCAGATGGGGCCCAGCACTGTGTCTGGTGATCTCTTCCCTCTCCAGGGATTCTGAAGCTTAGGACACTGGTTCTCAGCAGGGGCTACAAAGTTGTTGTTCAGTCACTCAATCATGTCTGACCTCTTGCGACCCCATGCCATCCATGCAGGCCAGGAGCTGCAGTGGGGCTTCGCTGGTGACTCAGCTGGTAAAGAATCTGCCTGCAATGCAGGAGACCCCGGCTCAATTCCTGGGCTGGGAAGATCCCCTGGAGAAGGAAATGGCAGCCCGTTCCAGGCCTCTCACCTGGACAAGACCATGGAAAGAGTGGAGCCTGGTGGGCTACAGTCCATGGGGTCACAGAGTCGGACACGAGCAGCGAGTGAGCATGAGCATGGACTGCAGGACGCCAAGCTTCCCTGCTCTCTACTGTCTCCTGGAGTTTGCTCAGACTTGTCCACTTAGTCGGTGATGTCATCCAACCACCTCATCCTCTGTCACCCACTCCTCCTCCTGCTTTCAATCTTTCCCAGCATCAGGGTCTTTTCCAATGAGTCAAAGTTTTCCCTTCCCAGCGAATTACAAACCAGGACGAAAAGGCTCTCACTCAGCTTACTGTGGGCTAGGGTCATTCAAAACTCTTTACAGAAACTAAATCCTGGGAATCAGGCATCATCAGTCCTCTTTTATGGATGAGGAAGGCAAGGCACGGAAAGTTAAGTCCCCTCGTCCAGGTGACCGAGCTAAGAGCTGACTCTGAACCAAGACAGTGCCCCACTGTTTGAGAAGGTTCTCCAAGTGTGGTCCCCGGCCCAGCGGCATCAGCACTGCCTGGGGACTTTTTAAATTTTTTGGCCGCAGTGTGAGGCACGCAGGATCTTGTTTCCCTGACCAAAAATAGAACCCACTCCCCCTGCAGTGGAAGCACAGAGTCTTAACCACTGGACCACCAGGGAAGTCCTATCTGGGAATGTTTTAGAAATACAAAATCTCAAGCTCTAGTTCAGATCTGCAGAGTCAGAAACCCTGGGCATGGGGAGTCTGTTGAACAAGACCTCCGGGTGATTCTGATGCAATTTGAGGATCACAGCATCCCATCCTGCTGCCGTAAGTGGGGCGTCACAGGCGATTCATCCCCAAAGCCTCATGCCCACATCGTGGCCAAGAGAACGTTTGCTGGAAAGAGAGCATCTTGTACACTGCAAGGGCTCCCTCTACTCCGGCCCACCTGGAAGGATCTGGGCAGGGGAATGTGCTGGTGGAGCTTGCCTACCTGGGTCTGGCCAGCTTTCCTGTGGATTGCAGGAAGGCAGCTGCTATTGGGCCCTGGGGTCGGGGTCAGGGTCGAGGGGTCGGTGTCGGCTCTAGGCCCCAGCCACTGGGAGAGCCTGCCCACGGTAAGCTAAGAGCACCCCCGGGGACACACCACTGGGCTTGTTGTGTCCTTCTGCTCACATTCGAGTTCCCTGCTGGGGCAGAGGCCACACGGGCAGCTGGACAGCCAGCAGCCAAGCCAGGCTCCAGCTCCCAATGGCTCTGAAGCCTCAAGGAACTCCTGAATTCAACTCTGAATTTTGAACCCAGTCCTGTCTGACCCTTCCTAGTTTAAGGATCTCCATGGCTGTGTCCCATCACCCCTTGAGAAACCAAATCAGAACTCCCTTCCTCTGCCCAATGAGACTCCATGTCAGGATCATCAAAATTCAGGGCGCATCCCACGGATGGGCCAGGAAGTCTATTTGGCAGGTCAGAATCTGCATTTTTTTTTTAAAAAGCAATTTATATACTTATTTATTTTTGGCTGCATTATTGTCTTAGTTGTGGCACTTCGGATCCTTGAACAGCGCGTGGGCTGCTTTCTCTTTGAGGAGGGCTGGCTCAGTAGCTGCAGTTCGTGGGCTCAGTCGCCCCACGGCAGGTGGGATCTTAATTCCCTGTCCAGGGACTGAACCTGCATTGCAAGGCAGGTTCTTAACCACTGGACCACCAGATAAGTCCCTGGACCTGCATGTCTAAAGAAAACATAAAATGGAATCCTTCAAGTATTGTTTGGTGAGACTCTTAATAGGTGCGTGTTTACTGGGTAACATTATTAATCCAAAGAATCACAGTGTTATCTGACCTGATCCCCAATCTCCATCTGTTTACTCTGACCCCCCACAGTGTTGGGCTTCCCAGGTGGCACTAGGGGGAAAGAACCCACGAGCCAATGCACGAGACATAAGAGACATGGGTTCGATCCCTGGGTCAGGAAGATCCTCTGGAGGAGGGCATGGCAACCCACCCCAGTGTTCTTGCCTGGAGAACCCCATGAACAGAGAAGCCTGGAGGGCGACAGGGTTGCAAAGATTCGAACGTGACTGAGGCAACTTAGCACGCACCCCATGGTGTCAGTCTTCTGGGTCCTGGAACACACCAAGCTGTCCTCGCTTTGGAGCACTCCCACCCCAGCGGCTCCTGCGTGTCCCTGGGAGCCTGGTGCTGCCCAGCCTTGTGCTAGGTCACACACGGTCACAGAGCAGCCTTGGGTTAGGCAGTGACAAGGGTCTCAGATGGTGGAAACTACAGATGTGCCCCCACTGGGCTCAACACAGCCCACCCACTGACCAAGCTTCAAAGACCCAAGGCCTCCTATTAAAACACGACAGAAGCGGGGCAGGCCACAAGTTTTGAATGCCACAGCTCAAGGACACAATATAAACCAATTAGAATCAAATGGGTCCAAGATGGCAGACAAGTCTACTTGATCTTCAATCAGCAAGCTAAATGACACACCCAGAGGTACCATGACAGTTCCAAGGCACAGTCAAAAGAGCAAAAAGTGGGCGGTGGCCCAATTCCTGGAAATCTCCACCCCTTCCCCAAATAGTAGCCTATGAAATCACCCAGCCCATAAAAGCTAGCCACACCACATTTCAGGCCCGCCGCACTCGCCCTCTGCGATGGCCCACACTCTGTGGAGTGTGTCTCTCCCCAGATAAATCCACTTCTTACCTATCACCTTGTCTCTCACGGAATTCTTTCTGTGATGAGACATCACGAACCTGAGCTCATTAGGTCCTGAACCCAGGTACCAGGTTTTGGCTGGGCTTGAGTCCCAGCGCATGGGTCAAAGCCCTAATCGGAGGTAAAGTTTTACCACGAGTATGGTACTAGCCCCCAAAAAAAGAAAGAGAGAAAACAAGTGTCAGCAAGGATGTGGAGATATTCGAACCCTTATGTACCATTGGTGGGAATGGACCTATATGATCCAGCAATTGCACTTCTTGGTGGGTGTGTATCGAAGCAGAGATGCCGACAGATAATTTCACACCCATGATCACAGCTGCATCGTGCATAAGAGGTGGAAGCAACCCAAGTGTCTACAGATAGATGGACGGATACACAGCATGTAGTGTTTAAAGGCAGTGGAATGTTATTCAGCCTTCAAGAAGAAGGAGATTCTTGGGAATTCCCCGGCTGTCCAGTGGTGAGGACTCAGTGCTCTCACCGTTGGGGTCTGGGTTCGATCCTGGTGGGGAACTAAGATTCCACAAGCCACGTGGCAAAGCAAAGAAAGAAAAAACTCTGCGACCCCCATGGACTGCAGCCTGCCAGGCTCCTCTGCCCATGGAATTTTCCAGGCAAGAATACTGGAGTGGGTTGCCATTTCCTACTCCAGGGGAATCTCAACCCAGGGATGGAACCCAAGTCTCTTGCATTATTTGTATTGGCAGATTCTTTATCACTGGGCCACCTGGAAAGCCCCTGAGGACATTATGCTCTGTAAAGTCAGCCACTTACAAGAGGACAAAGACCCTACGAGGCCCCCAGAGGAATCACATTCATAGAGATGTAAAATAGAAGGGTGGGTGCCAGGGGCTGGCGGAGGGGGTGCTGTTGTTTAATGCTGAAGATGGTAAATTTCCTGTTACATATATTTTACCACAACTGAAAAATATCAAAAGGCCAGAGGTCTGAGCCACGCAGGTTTCTTACAAATGAATTTTATTTGCATTCTGACCCAAGCGCGGAACCTACACATAGATCTCTCGTCTGCACAATGGTCCAGTAACAAGTGCAAATATGCTTTATTTCAGGTACAAAAAAGTGGCAGTGTGACAACTTTTGCTTTGATGCCCACGTCCCCCTACAACCCCTCCCAATGTCATGCCCACCTGACCCATCAGAGGGCCACACTGCCCCATCTGAGATGCCCGCCACCTTAAGAGAAGAGTCACCCCAACTGGAGAAAAGTAACGAAGTGACATTTCTAAAAAAGAAATCATTTTCTATACAGGAGCATTGGTTAAGCACAGTAACCAAGGTGTTGCCCAGCAATGGGAGGGATGGTGGAAGGCACAAAACAATGACCTCTTCTGTCCCCCTCCTGACACCCCCCCCCGCCCCGCCCCCCCCCCCCCCCCACCCATCGCAGGGCACAGAGCCCAGGGATGATGTCATCAGGAAAGTGAGCCCTAGGGATGAAAGGACTCGCCCGTGCATCTGGGGCAAGAGTGCGAGGTCTAGGTGCAGGATCCGGTCCCTGGCTCAGCCCATCAATAGTCGGAGGACCCGGGCCCCTATCTGATTTCTCAGTCTTGATTTCCTCAGCTAGAAATCAGCCTTCGGGGCCTCAGAGCTGTGAGGAGGCTCAAATGGGACAACGGCAAAGCATGGAGCCCAAAGTCAGACTCAGGCGAGGCCAGGCAGCATCATCAGTGGTTGGTGCTAACAGAGGGCTGGCTGCAGTGTCTGGCCATCTTCACTGGAAGCAAGGGAACCAGGAGCCCAGAATGGCCAGCCAAGCCACAGGGAGGCGGGACCGCCCCAGCATGAGGCTGCCTGTGGGCCAGCTTCTCCCCGGGGCAGAAGTGAGCACTGGGCCCAGGGAGCCCTTGCAGAGGGCAGGGAAACCCTCCCCATCACCAAGCTGAAGCTGTCACAAGCCGGTCCCCTTGTCAGAGGAGGAGCTGCAGACATGCGGAAGGGGCTTTGGGGGGCCCCAGAGCAGCTGAGAGGTCCTCAAGGTGCCAGGAGAGGTGGAGGTCAGGCCGCAACTCCTGGGGCGGTAAAGTCCCAATGACCTAAGTCAAGAGACCACCACCCACCAGGGCCCGGAGCCGGTACTGTATTCTCCCCACATCCGGCACTCGGACACAACCCTCCCGCACCCTGCCCAGTGACCAAAGGCCCAGCAAGTGTCCAAGAAGTGGACAGCAGGAGGGAAGGGGCAAAGGACTGCGGTTCTTGAGCAGCTGGGGCAAAGACTGTCTGGGGCAGGGGCACATGACCAGCAGGCGGGCCGGGGGCTGGTGTCAAAGACTGCTCATGTGAATGATGCTCCTGCCTCAAAGCTCCAAACAAAGTACTTTTTATTGTTTTTAAAAGCCCGTATTTTCAAGGATATTATTCAACATCATTCAGGGGGCATACAGGGTAACAGAGGTCTAGCTCAGCAGTGGGCAACGCTTTTCTGTGAAGGCCGGATGAGACCTATTTTTGGCTTTAAGGGCTTCAAGGAGGCAAATAAGAGAAAATGAGTTTCCATAATGTTTCAGATGATGAAATTCAAACTATAATAACAGTACAGGTTTTGGTAATACAAACGGGAGTGGAATGGCGGAGGGGAGGACAGGATGACATTTCACTTCATTGAGTTCAGTGTTCCCTGTCATCAAACAGACTACAAAACGCAGCAAGAAGCTGCATTTGGCCCGCAGTTGGCCTGTCCCTGATGAGCAGGTGTAGGGTGATCGTTGAGGAGGTGGAGTGATGGGTACCAGGGCTAATTATATTGGTCTGTCTTTCAAGAAGGATTGAAAACTTTTCATGATAAAAGGCTTCCTGGTCCCTGCTAGCCCCCTGCAGGCCCCCACCCCCCACCCCATCCCCGTCTGGGACTCCACAGGATGAAGGCAGGGACAGGCTCACACACTCCCTCCTGGGACAGGCTGGCCTGGCTGCCCAAACAGCTGGGTGTCTCAGCCCACGACTAAGCAGGGCTGGCCCCTCCCTGCCTCACCCTGCCAGTTACCCTGGGCAGAACATCAAAGCCACCTCTTAGAGATACTTCTTGGGGCTGCTGCCACTAGAAAGCCCCTACAGGGCTGGGTGAGGACCACAGCCTCAGGGCTGAGTCAGTCCCCGCAGGAGCAAGAGGAAAGCCCAGCCTTTGCAAGGTGCTCTGGGGAACTGGGCAGAGGCTGCATGGAGTTCTCAGGCCGGCCCCGGGGAAGGAGGTGGGGGTGGCTTGTCTTGTACTGCACTGCTCTGCCCCACGGAGTGGCGGGAAGGGGGCCGGGAGGTGATCAGAGAGGATGTACAAATACTTCCGACTGCCTGGCCTGACTGACGACGTCACACACAGAATACGCAACCCATGGGGACACAGGGAACGTGAGGTGGCTGCAAGTAAGACCAAGTCCGAGGGCCTGGCGTTTGGGGTCCCGGTTAGATGTCAGCTCCCAGCATGGCTCTGCCCCCTAGAGCAGGACTGAGGATGGGCCTTTCCCTACAATTAGGGCAACAGTGCCCTAATCAGTTTTATCAACAGAGTCCGAACCAGGAGCATCACGTAAGGCCTAAAGGAAGCAGCAGTCACCACTCTGTCTAGGTGAGCTGAGGACGCTCAGGGCAGATACAAGGGCAGAGAAGGGGATTCATGTGCACCCATGAACATGCACACACAGGCATGCACACATGCCATGTCTGTAATGTAGACATGCAGCCAGCCAACAAGGAATCCAGCCTCAGCCTGCAGGGAACAGCTGGTGGCCACTCTTAAGAGCATGGATGGAATCAAGTCACCCTGGTTGCAAGCTAGGCTGGATTCCTAAAGACATGGATAAGTGCATGCAACCTCGCAAAGCGTGTACCAATCCAAGCAGAAGTATTGAGGCGCTGCGTACCACTAGGAAGCATGCATGTACACGCCACCCACCCACAGTGCAACTCTGATGGACGGAAAAAAAGGAATGCCCCCCTCAGACACACCCACGCCTGAGTCAGTCACAGCCCCGGAAGCCTCCCAGAGAGGAGGTGAGACCCAGAGAGGTAGAAAAAGCACGCCAAGTGAGGGCCTGGACTCCTGGCTCCTGGTCACTTGCTTTTCCATCTTCCCTGAGCTCCTGGGGGCTGCCTCCCCCTGCTCCACTGACAACAGCAAAAGAAGCTCTTCCATTTTTCTCATTAACTCGTTAATGATTTTCAGACCTTAACTCACGCAGGCCAGCCCGAGGCCGGTCTGGACTTGGAGACTTGTGACGCACTGCTCAGGCAGCTGTGCTCTGCTCCCGGGAAAGGCCCTCTAGGTCCATGGCTCTTCCCAAGAAGCCCAAGGTGGCCAGGGAAGGAGGTCACCAGGACAGCATCTGACCTTTGCTTAGTACCTTACACTGAGACTTCCAACTCCCTGCCCCTCCTGCTGTTTCCAAAGGCCTACCATCCCTTCCCCCATTCCAAAGCCCATGTCTTTATTATAAAGGGGTGACTCAGTAACCAGGAGAAGGTTTATCACAACTTTTCAGACAACTGCCCAGCAAAGAAACGTGATGGACTGAGAAAAAAAGCACTCCACTTCAGGTTTCTGGTTCAAGACAGTGGCTCTGGTGCACGGTACATCTTCTGTCCCTTGGGGGATCCCTTTTAAAATTTGTTGCTCCCAAGGAGCAGCCACAGCTCAGAATACATGGGGGTGAAGGGGACACCCTTCACAAAATAGACACAAAATCCAAAAACCTGCGGGTAGCTCCTCTGACCCCTGTGGAAGGAACAAACTGCTGAATTGGGCAGCTAAAACATTTTGGTACCAAATGACTGTGTATTCTTCTTTGGTATTTATTATTTTCTACTTCTGTGTAAGCTACAAGACTGAACTATAACCATTAGGAGAAGGCAAGCAGAGCTGATGCAGTGTGCATTCCAGATGAAAGACTCCACCTACAGCAAACTTAAGATCTTGTTGGACTCTTATTTTGAATGAAGAAATAAAAATAAAATATTAGCCTACCACATTTTTAGAATTAAGATTTTAGCCTGTCATCACTTGGCCTGGCTAGTGGCATCTCTTGGGTCTAGTGAATTGTAGACATCTCAAAATGCCAAAAGTCACAAGACCAATAATCTAGTTCTGGTTCTGGGGGACCTTGGGCAAGTTTTTCTCCTTCTGTGTGACTTGGTCTCCTCAAAACAGAAAATGATTGATCCTGACCTTTCCCTAGGACTGATGTGTGGAGCCATGCACCCAGAAAGGCTGTAGATCATCAGAGAGTGATGTCACCCAGTATTGTTGAAACAGGGAAAGGGGGAGACAGAAAGAAAAGGAGAGAAAGCCAGTTGTAAAACTGGTGGAGCCAAACATGGGCTGAGCATCCTAATGACAGTCCCATGTCACACAGAAAAAGACCCAGCAAGAATTAGGGGCCACGATCAAGGGTATGAAGACAATTCTATGGGGACACCCATAGTGTTTTCAAAACTGGTGCTGGGACAGCTGAATATCTACATGCAAGAGAATGAAGTTGGACCCATCCTTCACATCATAAATACAAATTAACTCAAAATTAATCAAAGACTACAGGAGAGCTAAAACTATAAAAATTATTGGAAGAAAACATAAATCTTCTTGACCCTGGATTAGGCAATAGTTTCTTAGATATGACATCAGAAGTACAAGCAACAAGAGAAAAATGGTGTCTTTGAGATCATCAACATTAAAAACCTTTGTCCCTCAAAGGACATCATAAAAGTGAAGACAACCCCCAGAAGTAGAGAACAGTTTGACACCTCATATATCTGATAAAGGGCCTGCATCTAAACTATACAAAGAACTCCTACAACTCAATAATAAAAAGACAAATAAGCCAATTGCAAACAGGCAAAGGATATGAATATACCTTTCTCCAAAGAAGACATACAAATGGTCAGTAAGCACATGAAAAAATACTCAACATCATTAGCCATCAGGGAGATGCAAATTGAAACTCCAATGAGACACCACTTCACACACATTGGGATGCTATCATCAAAATGACAGATACTAGCAAGTGTTGCTGAGGATGGGGGAAAACCGGAACCCTCAGACACTGCTGATGGGAATGTAAAATGATGCAGCTGCTTTGGAAAACAGTCTGGCAGTTCCTCAAAAAGTTAAACATGGAGTTAGTAAATGAACCAGCAATTCCAGTCATATGTATATTCCTGAAAGAAAACACACCAAACCGTGTACAAATATTTCATAGCAGCATTGTTCACAATAGCCCCAAGACAGAAACAACTCAAATATCCATCCAGTGATGGATGGATAAACAAATGCAGTCCACCCATGGAATGAAATATTATTAAGCTATAAAAAGACCAAAGTACTGATACATGTTCAATATGGATGACCCTAGAAAACACTATGCTAGGTGAAAAAAAAAGACTACGAAAGACCACATATTGTATGATTCCATATACATGAGATGTCTTGGGTGATGAAAACGTTCTAAAATTGATTGTGGTGATCCTGTGAATTGACTAAAAAAAAAATCGCAGAACTGTACACTATAAATAGGTAAACTGTATAGTGTGTGAATTATATCTCAAGAAGGCTGCTACATGCAGCCCCAAAATGGAAAGGGAATGAGAAGCCTGTCCTTACATCACACCTGTGGTCCAAGCAGTATTACTACCAGAGCGCCTTTCGCTCTCAGAGATGCCCTGGTTTAGATGACAAATCTACGTTATCGCCCGATCACTACGGGATATCAGGCTTTGCCCCTCTAGGCTTCAGGTTCTCTGTCTGTAGAACAAGGGTACCCAGTTAGGATCATCTCTATATTCCCCCAAAACATTCTAGTCCCCAAAAGCTCCACTTTGAAGGCTGTCAGATCCTGCTCCACGGGTCACAGTGCTCACCATGTCTGTTAGATGAACCTATGCTAGTAACACAGATCACAGGGTCCCAAGGAACAGAGACAGATGCTAGTTCCTGAGTCTACCGATTATCTAAGAAAGGTGATCCAGCCACTCTAACGCAGGAGAAGTGCCCAAACACAGCCTCTACAAGTGGAAAAAGAGAGACCTTCAAAGGGGAGCCCTCTCAGAAAACACAACGTCCCTAGGGAGCTTGGGAAGGTTAGTGGTCCTCTCTAAATGGGATTTGGTGAGTCCACCCAAGAGGACTTGGCATCAGGATAGTCAAGGTCATGTGATCCTGCAACAAGATGTTCACTTTCTAGTCCTCCTCCACCCATAACTGCTTAGGAAATAAACTTACACCCAAAAAAAGCCCAAGAGGAAGCATTTAGTTCTCTTCCTTTTTATATTCATGAGAATGTGCCTAAAAATAGTCTTCTCAGCCCCATCCTCTCCTCCCCAAGGGCCTTAGAACCAGCTGTGGGTGGCTCCGGAGTGTCTACCCCAGCAATGGAGAAACGCAAGGCCCCCTCTGGGCTGTGAGCAGCAGCAGACACTTAGAATCAAGGTCAATGTGAAAAGAACCAGAAGGCAGAGTCAACCCAACACCCATCAAGCCATCCAGGAACAGGAAGGACAGACGCTCACCAGGATCACCAAGACGGGAAACCCACACGGAGACAGGACCGTCTCGAACCACCCCAGGTAGTCAGCCGCCCAGGGACCCAGCCAGTCAGCAGAGAAGAGGGTGAAGGCCTGCGAGAGAGGCAGAGCCTTCTCTGGAGGCAGGAGAACGGGCGGAAGGAACCCGCACAGCGGCACCCGGGTACCTGGTGAACCAGCCTCCAGCCAGGGGAGCAAGAGGTTTCAGAGCAGGTGGCCCCCGTTGGCCTTTTCAGATGGAAGGGCTGGGAAAAAGAACGGGGGAACTGTCCCAAAGCTGGGGGCTAAGGCGGGGGAGAGAGGAGCTGCTGGCTTTCTGCCCTCCAGACCCGCAGCGTCCGCAGGTCTGTGGCTTTCACGGGCCGGGCCAGGTCCCTCCGCGCCACAGCTTCCAGGGGTGTGATATCTACATCCAAGGGGGTCCGTGGGGCTGGGGGTGGGAGGCAGCTGCCCACTCTGCATCTGCTCAGAGGCCGCATTTCAGGATGACATGGTAGCCGTCGTTGCTCTCAGCTGCAAGAGACAAACGCTGAGGTTTTGAGGGAAGAAAGGCAGGCGTGGCGGTCTCTGGGAGCCGTGGGATTGGGGTACCAGCAGACGCTCTGCCGTGGACGCTGGCAGAGGCCACCAAAGTAAGACTGCACAGACAAAGATAACAGCAGCGATCCCAACGCACACCTGCTCAGCTGCCTTGCTGAGCTTCTTTTTGATAGCGGGCTTGCCACCACAGCCCGACACCCAGGGACCAAAGGGCCTGTGGGTAAGGAGGCCCTGGGTTTGACGGCCGCCTGGGTCTCTGAAGGCCCTTGGTGGCTGGATCCAGAGAGCAAGGGGAGAAGACTGTCCTTGTCACGGTCCAGGGTCTATGGCCCAGTGAAGGGCTTTCATTCCCGTATAACTCCGCACAACACCTGCCCCAGCCCTATGGGGGTTGCGAGGAGGGGGTTATAGCTGGTCTCCCCTTTCTCCTGGTAAAGGAGTTCCTTCTCAGACCCTTTCCTTGGTGGGCCCTTCATGTCCCCTCTGCCTTCATACACAGCCCCAGGTTCCCAATCCATGCGGCCTGGAGGCTCAAGTGCAACTGTGTTCCATGCCTGCTCCTCCTGGAGACCCACGCTGGTTTTTTTTTTTGGCCATGCAGCATGTGGGCTCTTCGTTCCCTGACCCTGACCAGGGATTGAACCCACGCCCCCTGCGTTGGAAGCGCAGAGTCTTAGCCCCTGGATCCTCAGGCAAGTCCCAGACTCATACTTCAGAGCAACTCAAACGTGTCTCACTTCTCTGCACTGGGTTCGTGGAGCACACAGTGAATGTCCAAGATTTCCCTTTCAAAGTGACCTTGGGGCCCACCTCTCCAGTTCACACATTTCTAAGGTTGAGTTTCCCAGGAACTGTGTGTTTCTTTTCCCCGGAGCATGTTTCCAGGTGACACTCACTCAAGGGCTCCCCATGCCGGCCCCACTCACCAGCCTGCTCTCCCCTCACCCAGTTAACCCAGGGGGTGAAGCCAACATCCTTTAATTAAATAAGAGAGGGCGGAGAGGAGCGGGTTTTACCTTTTAAGGTACTGAGGATGAAACAGGATTCATCTTGGAAATTCTGCACCATCTGAAAGGCAAAAGAGAGACCATGTCGCTTCAACAACGAGTTCTGAGAATGAAAAGCCTCAGTGACGCGGAGCCCAGCCACTCACAACCAACAGAAACGACAGGTGCCGCATTGACACACACAGAGGAAGACAGTTGTGTGTTACTTTCATGGAGGAAATATGATGCAGAGTCAATGGACAGAGCAATTACAGTTGTTTGCTTTTTTTAAATTTATTTGGCTGCGTGGAGTCTTAGTGGTGGCATGCAGGATCTTTTTTAGTTGCAGCATGCAAACTCTTGGCTGTGGCAGGTGGGATCTAGTTCCCTGATCAGGGATTGAACCCAGGCCCCCTGCACTGGGAGTGCAGAGTCTTAGCCACTGGACCACCAGGGGAAGTCCCGCAATTACAGTTTCGAGTAACAAAAAACTGAATGCAAAGGACAGAAGAAGCCTGAAGGGAATTAAAATGTCAACATTTCATACGAGACTCAATTGTTACTGATTTTCTTTCGCTTTTGAATTTTCTGAGTGATGGGGTCTTCCCATCCCTCTGCAGGACACACTACAGGAGCTGCTGCTGCTAAGTCGCTTCAGTCGTGGCCGACTCTGTGCGACCCCATGGACGGCAGCCCACCAGGCTCCCCCATCCCTGGGATTCTCCAGGCAAGAACACTGGAGAGGGTTGCCATTTCCTTCTCCAATGCAGGAAAGTGAAAAGTGAAAGTGAAGTTGCTCAGTCATGTCCGACTCTTCGCGACCCCATGGACGGCAGCCCACCAGGCTCCTCCGTCCATGGGATTCTCCAGGCAAGAGTACTGGAGTGGGGTGCCATTGCCTTCTCCATTACAGAAGCAGATGTGTATAAAACAGCACCAGATAAAAAACTGAAGTGCTTTACACCGGGAACCACATTCAATGTCTCATAATAACCTACAATGGAAAGAATCTGAAAAAGAGTATCTATTAATGTATGGGGGCTCAGCTGGTACAGAACTTGCCCACCAATGCAGGACACACAAGAGATGCGAATTTGATCCCTGAGTTGAGGAGATCCTCTGGAGATGGAAATGCAACCCACTCTAGTATTCTTGCCTGGAAAATTCCATGGACAAAGGAGACTGGTGGGCTACAGTCCATGGGGTTGCAAAGAGTCGGACACGACTGAGCGCACACGTGTACACACACACACACAGATGTATAACTGAAATCACTGTGCTATATACCTGAAACTAACACAACATCATGTGTTCAGTTCCCTGTGGCAGGAACTGAATGATTCACCAGCCCCCTCTCTCTGGAACTTTAATTAATAGCCCAGTGACCTTGGACTAGAAAACTCATCCAAGGCCCAGTCTGTAAAATAAAGCTGTTCTGATAAAAATAAATATATAACCAGGATGCAGAGCAATAGGAGCTGGCATCCTCTCTGGTGGGGCCTCCATCCAGACAGTTGCTTTCTAGGACTGTCCACAGGAGCACAGAGGACCACACATATCTCTCCTACAGGTGGATGCCCCAGCCAACTTTCTGCACACACACACGCAAAGCCCATCTAAGGATGCTGAGAACAGCACTGTGTGTATGAGAGAAAGCTAGAAGCAGCCTCCTGTCCCTCAGCAGTAGAAGCAGCAGCAACAAGCTGTGACCTCATCACACCCGGGCACTCAGCAGGGCCGGTGACCCCCAGCAATACCCCTCAAAGTGCATGAACCACAAACCGTAAGTCCTGAAGAATACACTCCTATTCCACTTATATGAAAATTCAGACCAGTATGTGGAGGGGAATGTGGAGTTAGTTCACAAAGGGGCTTCTAACAACACTGCACTAACCTGAGTGCAGGTATTGAGTATTTTATTCTTTAAACTCTACAAATGAGCTTCCTATAGTCTAAATATGTACGCTATATTTCACAATACACATTTAAGGAATGTGGAAAATACACACACCTACCTAAACACACAACACACACACTGGCCCACAGGACGGCAAAACCCCTTTACCAATTAAAAAGTGCAACCTACATTTTACTGCCCGCTCTGGCTGACGGCCCCAAATCCTGCACACCCACCCACCTGTCGACCCCTGCCCCTCCCCCGGCCTAATGACGCGTGAAGTACACTGACGCTGTGCTGCCGGCCGCTCCTTCGGGGACTCTTGGCAGCCCCACCACTGGAGCCTGCCAGACCTGACGCAGGGCCCACACGGGCTTAATCAGTAACCGCCTTGTTTAATGAAGTGCCCTTGCACCCCGGGGGCCGGCTGTGCGACTGGCCGGGCTGCCTCCAGTGCTCCGGGCAATTAAGAACCAAAGGTTTCCAATTGATTCGAGGTTAAGAGGCAAGGGGACTTCGGAGGAATTAGAGTCACCTACTTAGTGGAGGTGGTGTTGAGTTCTGTTCTCTGCTTCACTGGCTTAACTGCCTGCTCTGGGGAGGCATGGGGCAAGCTGGGGAAGGAACCCCCTTGAGGGACTGGTGAAATTGCAAGGGTTCCACGAATTCTTGGCTTTTGTCTTCACGACAGAAATGTGCTGTGAGATCAGACCACTGCCTGATGCTCAGGGCGCTCTAACCTTCCTGGCCCTTCTGAAGTACGCGCTCAGGCCAGTAGCTCTGGGCTTCATGTGCTTTATCTATGAGATGGGGGCTGAAGAACAGCCACCCTAGATTTGAATGTGATGATGTGAAAGCAATTCTGAGCTGATGACAAAAATAACAAGTTACAGATCAAGTCCCTTGTTCGAATGGATCCTGGGTGCGTGTTTTAAAAACCCACACCTACACACACTCTGGCAAGCGAGAGAGACACAAAATTATCCTCCAGGATCACATCACATCTAATCTAAACTCTTCAAGGAAAAGAGAGAGGGGAAGAAAAGGGCCTTTCATGCTTGCCTTCTTCTGGTTTATGCTGCCTGATTCCTTACACAAATTGTGAATTACTTTCTAATGAAAAAGGAAGGAAAATATCACCGTGTCCACTCCCAGGATGAAACTCCCATGAAACAGGGGGCTCAGGACTCCTGTGTAGGGAGCTGGGCAGTCATGATGACAACATTAGTAATGCTACTGATGATGACAGTTCATGAAACACGCAGATCATTAAAAGCCTTACACGTTATATGTCCTCAGATTTAAAGCTCTCTCTGCAACACTTTTTTCCCTCAAAAAACAAATGCCTACCTAATTAGCTAATTTAGCATCTTCTGGTACCTGCCACTGTTTCTTCATTTTATCCTTACTACATACAACCTGCTCTTTGGGTAGAATTATCCCCATTTTGGAGACATGGAAACTGAGGCTCAAAGACACTGCATAGATTTGCCCAAAGTCACCTGGCTATGAGGAGCCAGTCTAGGCGGAGACTTCAGCTCGATTCCAAAGCACACCTTCTCTGGGCCTTCCCAACCACTGTTCCTGGACTGCTTCCTCCATCACCCTCAGCAGGTTTCCCATGAGTGGGTGGAGGGTCTGCTGCAGGCTGGGCTGGGGTTCTGCCCCTGCTCCCATCAGCACAGCTCTGCGCAGAGGCCTCATTTCAGGAGTGGTCAGAGAGCATGCCGTCTCAAAGCTCGAACTCTGCTGCTCCGGGCCACCTGTGTTTCTATCACGGCCTGAGCTCTTATGAGCTGCTCACCCCGGGGCCAATTATTTGCCTGCTTCCTATCTGTGAAATGGGCTCAGGACAGCAGCCGCCTCACAGGGAGGCTGGCAGGACTAAACGAGTCCCTTAGAAGGCTGCACACACATCGTGAGCACTGCCGAAATGCTAACACTCCTCATCAACATTATCATTAAGAGAGAGGGTCCAGCATAGGACAAACTCAGACGCTTCTGTTCCACAACATGCAGGAATGCTGAGCGGTATCAGCAAACCCATTTGATGACCCTGCCCTGCTGGAGCCAGCAGTGGAATCTGATCACTCTGGGGCACTGTGTCCTCTCTCAGGGGCTGCCTGGGCCCTGCAGAGGCTTGTGTGGCCAGGGACAGACCCCGGAAGGCTGTGGTACCTTCACCACTCAGCACAGGACACTTCCGTTACCTAAGAGCCACGTCATCTTATCAACCCAGCCCATCTCACCTGCCTTAGCGCCTGCCGCCCACCCCGATGAGCACCCTGACTGGCAGCGTCCTGAGGCAGGGGTGCAGTCTCTGCGGTGGAGGGGAGACAGCTATGCCAAGCCTGGTCCTGGCCTCAGACCCCTCTCTCCAAGCTCTCCCAACAGACCCTACCGCTGAGAGCAGGTGGCAGGCGGGTGACCCCCATCTTCAGGCTGAAGTCACCCCCAGGCCCTGCTGGGCGTGGTCTTGCCCCTGCCCAGAGCCCCGGGTCGGCTCCGCAGGGCAGGGCCCCGCGCTCACCTCGTTGCTGACCAGCACGTGGATGCCCGTGGGGCCCTGGCGGTACACCCGGTGGATGTGCTGCGGCGAGATGCTGTAGAGGTTGGCGATCTTCTCGATCAGCTCCAAGGTGGTCAGCTCCTCCAGGAAGATGGCGTGGTACACTGGAGGGCGGAGGACAGGTCCTTCTATAGAACAAGCGTCTGCTTTCAAAGGAGCCCACCTGCCAATTCCCCCTCTCACCCCCTCGAACCAAGAACTAGCCCAGATGGACTCTCAGATCTGGCTGTCCTGGGGGCGTCTCTGGCAGCCACAAGGCCCCTGTGCGGCCCTGCGCCAGGTGAAAAGGTGCCAAACTGTACTCTTTATCCCTGTTTCAGCCTCACCTGGGGAATTCGTGTAAAATGGAGAACACCTGGATCCACCCTGGACCCCAGGATTCCTGTCTCGTTTGGGGGTAGAGGCTGGAAGAGGAACAGCTGGCTGAAACCTGCATTTTTTAGAGACTTCCAGAGATTCTGAGGTGTGGCCTGCTGGGTACCCTACCATGGGCAGGTGGAGGAAATCCCGTGTCTGCGTTCCTTCCCTTCCATTGGATAACTGCTACCTGAACAGCAGAAGAGAGAGGGGTTGGCCCCCGCCCTCCACAGCACTAACAATACCCGGATGGAGCACCGTGACCCAAAAGGGTGAGGGGGTGGCGCCAGGAATGTCACCAGACAGCTGGGATAACAGTGACCATGGGGCTGGTAGCAACACGCAAACCAGCTAGGGAGGAGCAAACTCCACGGGTGATGGGGGAAGAGGGGCAGACCTCAACGCTCAGGGACCTCAAGTCCCTCAAAAACTAAAAAACAACTGGATCAAACAACAGGCGACCAAACCTCAACTAAAGGAAGAAACCCTCGGCTCCACAAATGTGATTGGCAGCTCCGTGTCCTAAAAGGTCACGGACACGCACATGCACACACACAGTGCCTCCCTTTGAAGGAAGCTGCAGAAGCCGCAGGGCTCCAGCCACACACAGGCTCGCCTTCCCAGGAGTTCGCATGCTGACCCCTGCTCAGTCACCGCTCACAGAATGTGTTCATTGGGTACTGTTTCTTCCTGAACTAACCAGGTAAGAATCCCAGATCTCTGCTCCAAGATTCCTTTTTATAACAGAATTCTCACTGCACTTTCCCCCCACACCCCAACTTTTCAGAGCTAGTTCCACTTTTTCTTATTTTACTCCTCAAATAAATCGGACTGCGGGCATCAAAGAACCAGAGGGATTCCAGTTTAGCCCTGTGGCTGTAATCTTTCATCTCTGGCCTTTCCCGCCCCTGGAGGAATGTGCAGGTGACCAGCACTGCTCTGAACAGTGCACAGTCAGCCATCCACTACTCAGAACTCCTCTCATCTTGTTTCTCGAGTGAGGCAACAAGAGGCCCTTGAGTGGGTCAGCCTAAGCTCAAATCCCGAAGCTGCCACCCCGGGGAAGCCAGACCTTGGCCCCCTCCAGACCTCTGAGCCTTGGGGTGTGGGCTGGGGCGCCTGCCTGCTTTTTCCACGTGCACAAGAAACCGTGAGACTCAGGCACTGTCCTTCCCAGACTGACTGCAGGCGGAGGGCTGGACACCGGCACACATGTCCCTAGGCCTGGACGCCAGCTGCTAGGGGCTGGATATTTGGATCCTGCCTCTGCCACTAGACACTGGCCTCTCAGGGCAGCCTCTGTGCCTCAGTTTCCCCCACAGCAAACCCTGAGTGGTCCCTGTCTTTTGGGGTATTGGGTCCTTTGCTGATCTGGAGGGGCATGTGGCAGAGAGGGGTGGGGGGCAGGGGGCTCTCACTGCAGACCACGCAGAGTCCAGACCACACGGGGGGAGCCGGACAGCTTGTCAGACTCAGCGCTTAAAGATGCTCAGAAACAAGGTGCTGAAAACTGCTAGCCCCAAAGAACCATGTGCCCCGGAGGTGCTCTAAGACCCTCTCGGGCAGTAGCCAAACCAAATGGGAAAGCCTCGCCCAGCTGCGGGAACACAGGGGGACACACTCCTGGGAATACACTTGTCAGGCGGCACCTGTCACCAGCCGGGGAGCCAGAAAGCCCGGCTGCCAGTTCTCCTGAGTAGCTCGGTGACATCGGGGGCCACGTCTCCTCTCCAGGCCTGTTTCCCCAGATGGGACAGTAGTAAATGCGACAAGACCTTCTCAGGGATGATCGCCACCTTACACATTTCAATCCCAGGAGGAAGCACAGCAGAACCCCTCCTGCATGCGAGGCGGATCAGGGGAGACGCTCTCAGCCAGAGGACTCTCCCTGTGGCTCTGCTGCCCTCTCACCAGCCCGGGGGAGGGGCCCCCCACCACTCACCACACAGGTTGGGGTCCCCACTGCCGTCCCGCTTCTGCTGCAGGGGCACGCGGCTCTGCTCCAGCTCCTGGCAGACGTAAATGGTCATCTTCGGCCTCACGTTCCTGGCAGGAGGAAAGGAAGTCATGGGGCAGGCACGGGGGACCGAGCTCTGTCGTTCCAGAATGTTCCAGAACACAGGGTGGAAAGAACAGTAGAAGGGACTTAGGGGCAAGAAAGAAGGTTATGGGGCTACAGCGTGCCTTCCTCCTCTGAGGAAGGAGCTGTCAGGGAGAGAATCCCATCCAGGTGAACCCTGACAGCTTCAAGCAGACTTGCTGGATGGAGACCAGGGGATGGGCGAACCCCCCAACCCCCACCCAGGACCTGCAACTTGCCCAGAGTGGGCTCTGCCCACTTCAGAACCAATCTGAAGATACGAGGTTTCTTCAGGGTGATAATCAGAGCAAATGCATTCTTCAGCTTACTCTGAGCTCACTGCATCCTCACACATCTATGGGGGAGCCAGGACCACTGTCCCTCACTGTACAGATGAGGAAATTGAGGTTCACGGGGGTTAAGAGCTTGGCCCAGTTGCCAAGTTCCTAAGAGGCAGACGTGGGATTCAAACCCAGACATACCCTCTCACTCTCAGAGCGGTACTGTCCATGTGTGGCTATTTAGACCACTCTATCCACACCTGCCCCCTGCCCCCTGCACTGGGAGGACGGGGCAGGCGTCTCAGAACCCACAGCCAACAGGTGGAGACTCAGAGACCACCTCTCTCTGGAGGGAGTGGGCCTCCAGGCACGGTGGGTTGCAAGCCAGGGCATCTCACCCTCTCCAACACGGGCTCTGGCCCCCACCCCGCTCCTGGCACCTCCTCCTGCACTCACCCCCAGAGGAGCCCAGATCCCACTCGCTAGCCCACCAGGTGTCCAAGGGGCTGAGAGATGCAGGCCACCACCCATACCCTGCCTCCAGTGGGAACTAACACCTACCTGCCTTTGATGGCATTGAAGAGCCGGATCCCGTCTGCAGGGCCACAGATCTGGACCAAGTCGTCTCGGGACATCTTGAGCAGGTCAGCGCCTGGGCAGGTAAATGGGGCCGGCCTGTTACATGGTGACTGAGGCCTGAGGCTGTTACTCGGCCACCTCCCCTGCTGACCCCAGGGCAGGGAAGAGCCAGCCTCCGTCTCAGGAGGCATGGGTGTCCCACAGAGAGAAACGGCAAGAGCTAAACAACATCAGATCATAGCCCAAGAGGTGTCAGAACTCGACAACGGGGCTCACAAACTCAGCAGAACTGACAGGCATCTGGGGTTAGTCATCCTCTCTATCTGGGCCTGACCCTCCCTCTGGGCCTTTTATTAGCATCACTGTCCATGATGTATCTTATCAGTACGTGGCACTGATCATGTGTGTACCTGCCTGTAGGCAGAAACTCGTGGCTCTCTGGAGGCTGCCGGGGAGCCTGGGCACCCAGACACCCATGCACCTGGCACCCGGATTGAGAGGCAGGACATTCCCACTAGCTCACACGCCCCTCGTGCCAGCTTCTACCCCTCTCCCCACCTCTGGGAAACTGCTGTCCTGATTTCTCACACACAGAGGGGCTTCACTCGGTTTTCCGTTCACATGGCACTTATGTGAACAGAACTGGAAACTGCACTTTTCTCAGTCTGACTCTCCCTCCAAGTTCCGTTTAGGGCTCATTTGTATTGCAGGCAGTATGAATCATTCATGCCCATGTTTAGATAGTACTCATGACATGAATACAATGCCTGTACCCTCTCTCTGCTGATGGGCATCACGGGTGCTCCCAGTTTGGGGTGATCATAATCGGTGGACATGGTCCTTTCCTCAAAGACCGAACAGCCCCCAAGAGCCTTGAGCTCACGTGGACTCTCCAAGGTACAAGGATGGCATCAGCCTTCTGCTAAAACCTGGCCATCAGCCACGTGGTCCAGAGTTACAGCATCTACCCCGTTTCCCTGCCACAGTTAAGGTACAGTCTGGGGCACACTTCTGCAGTCACACTGGCTCCCCTTTCATAGGAAATAAAAGCCACGCCCTCACACTGTTGCACCAAGGTCCCGGGGCACCTCTCTGACCTCACTCACCTCCTGTCTGACCGACTCAGCTCCATCACCTGGGCCCTCAGCTCTGTGACCACACCAGACAGGCCCCAACCTTACACTTGCCCTCTGCTTGGAAAGCTCATCACCGCCCCCCACACACACACCCACTTGACTCGCACGCTTTCCAGGATTTCCTCAAAGACACCTCCTCCACGAGGTCTCCACTACACCTTGCTTAAGGTGGAGGCGCCCTCGGCCCGCCTCCCTCCCAGTCTCCCAAGTCCCTCCTCCAAGCCTGCCCATCACAGAAGGGTCACAGTGCATTGAGACGGGCAGTTTACACCTCTGCGCCAACTCAGAGCTGCCCAAGGCTGGAGTCCCTGCCTGACGGCCCTCATCCCGTCCACCCGCAGCACAAAGGATGTGCTAAGAAGAACTGGGCTCAAAGATGACTGTTGGGGTGCTGTTTCCCTTCTGTTACCACAGCCGCTCCACTGGTTCCAGCCAACACCGACTCCCTGTCACTCTAGACTGCCCGAGGGCAAGGTTCATGGCTCAGTTTCCCTGTCCTCCACCACCGCCAGCTCAGGGCTGCTGTCTGATGGGCTCATCAGCAAGAGCTTGAAAAGCCTTTAAAGAAGGAAGAGCCAGCTTTCCCTTCTCACCTTGGCTGCACCACCACCTCCCACACTGCTTACCTGGAGACAGCGTGATGAGCAGCATTTGGGAGGAAGAGGCCAGGAGGCTTGCTGAGTACACCCTGGCCTTCTTGGCTAAGGGGCCCCTCCAGGAGACACATAGCCGACCCTACCAGCAAGGCGCAGCTTGAAAAGGCTCCCAGATGGTCCTCCCTTCAAGCCCTGAGCAGGCAGACACCCCAAGGGCAGGCCTGCCCATCGAGCCCTGGGCCCAGGGCCAGCACATGTGAATGACCACACGCCTCTGTGTCCCCAGGACAGACCACAGTCCCTGGGCACCCAGGGCCCGTGCTGAGTGTTCCGAGACCCCGGTAGGTCCTGTGCACCGTTCAGAGATGCTCACCCGAGAAGCTGGCGAAGAGCCGGCAGAACTGGGAGAACCTGTTGCGGTGGAGCCATTGCTGGGCGTCCTGCATGGAGGCCGAGGGGAGCAGGTGCTGCAGGCAGAGAGGACAGGCTTTGAGGGGGCGCTCACTCACCCCCGCGGGAGCAGGCAGCCAGCGCCCCACCACACTCACTTACATCGCTGCCCACAGGCAGGGCCTCCACTGGGTGGGTCGGGGAGCTGTTGCTGCAAAGGAAGAGGAGAGGTGGTGAGCAGCCAGGATGCTCCTTGCTGGCCTGCCCTTCCCATCCCTCGGCTCTGGGGCTCACTGGAAACGAAGCGGGGCCTCGAGAAAAACACAAGAAGGAGCCCTGCTCCATCCCTGGAAATTCTTAACAAAGCTTCCGGTGTGGACAGGGTTCTGATGAGCTACACACCCCCATCCCTGCTCTAAGGCTCCGGGCTTGTTTTGGCCAGATTTCATGGTCCCACCCCAAGCCCCAGTCAGTGGAAGCAGACTGACCTAGGGCCTCGAGCCTCACAGGGACTTGGTGCTAAGATGGCAAAGGGCCAGCCGCACCCAGGAGAGGGCAGAGGAAGCCCTGGGGAACCATTCTGCAGCAACAGCACCCACAGTTTGGCATCCACCGGGAGAAAAGCTTTCTCACGGCTTTCCCCCAAAGGAAGGCAGAGACCTGAACACCTGGGCTTTTAAGCCAAGAGAAAGACAGTCAGAGATGACCCTCCCAGATGGACAGTGGCAATACTACAATGTGAGTGGACCTGGTGTCACTGACCTGGCCACTTAAAATTGTTCAAACGATAAAATTTACATTGTGTGTGTTTGTGTATGCGTGTATGTGTGTATGTGTGTGTGCACGTGTGTGTGTGTGTGTCTGCATGTGTCTGTGTCTCTGTGTGTGTGTTACGTGTGTGTGCGTGCGCGTGTGTGTATATGTGTGTGTGTGTGCACGCATGTGTGTATGCTAAGTTGTTTCAGTCACGTCTGACTCTGCGACCCCATGGACTGTAGCCCACCAGGCTCCTCTGTCCATGGGATTCTCCAGGCAAGAATACTGGAGTGGGTTGCCATGCCCTCCTCCAGGGGAATCTTCCTGACCCAGGGATCGAACCCACACCTCTTCTGTCTCCTGCACTGGCAGGCAGGTTCTTTACCACTAGCGCCACCTAGAAAGCCCACTGTACCACAATAAGGAAAAAAGGAAAGACCTTTGCAGCAAGGATTCCTAGGCCAGTCATCAGTGACTGCAGATACAGGTGATCTGGGTCTGGGGGTACCAGGACTCTACACATATTCCCCTGACCGAGTGTGGAATTCATACTCCCCTGGAAGCAGGGAAACTGAGGCTGCAGGAAGTGAAGGAATCTGCCCCCAGAGAGGCTCAGAGTTAAGAATCTGCCTGCAGTGCAGGAGACCTGGGTTCGATTCCTGGGTTGGGAAGATCCCCCGAAGAAGGGCATGACAACCCACTCCAGTATTCTTGCCTGGAGAATCCCATGGACAGAGGAGCCTGGTGGGCTACACAGGGTCACAAAAAGTCGGGCACGACTGAGCGACTAACACTTTCATTTTTTTTCACTGCCTGAATAAAATGCAACAGCCCTTCCTTGTGCCCGCTTCTCAGTGAGGACTGTCCTTACCTAGGAAATCAAGTTCTTGTCTGGCTTGCCCATCGGTAAAGTTCTCTGCCAAGCAGGGGCTCTGAACAACCCATATGTTCTACATGCCCCTGTTAAACCCTCCTGGCATCCTCCCTGCTCCCACCAACAGGGAGGGCAGCGTCGTCACAGTGACGCCACAGGACGGGAGGGACAGCTGCCTGCTGGCCCCTGCACATCTGCCACCTTGGGGTCAGCACAGCCTGGGCCTCGGCAGAGCTGGTGACCAGTGGTGGAGTCGCTTCTGTGCTGCGGGTCCGGACACCCAGGGGGGCGGGGAAGGTCCTGAGCTGAGCCCCTCTGCCCGGTGACCATGCAAGACCTAAGAAGCCCCTCTAGCCACTGCGGGGTCGAGATGTCCACCTCCTGAGGCCCCAGCTGTCTAGGAAGTGGCCCAGGAGCTGGCAGGCTGGCCCACCTTAACTTGGGGAGGGAGTGGGTGCTGGGTGCTTAATTACTCCACCCGTCGGCCTTTCTAGAAGTGTAATCAAGCACAAAAACCTGTATGCATAATGCTAAACATGGTCATGAACACCAGTCAACCGCCCTGAGACCCCGCTGATGCCAGGCTACAGGAGCAGTGAAGACCCAGAGAGGAAGCTGGGGAATGAGTCCGCGCCTGTGGTCACTCCAGGGACCACAAGGAGAGAGGGTGCACGTACCCTTCGCCGAGGCCAAAGCTGTTTGGTGAGCCGTTGTAGCTTGGGGATGAGGCGCTATTCACCTGGTAAACCACGTCGGGCCACGGGGAGCACTGTGGGAAGACAGCACAGGGTGACAGTGGTCCCCGAAGACCCAGTCCTGCCAATGAGATGAGCCCAGCTTCCCCAGCCTGCCCACCCGGCTTGAAGTCACAATCTTCCACACCCGACCCACGCTGACCTGGTATCCAGGGATGGGCGGGCTGCTCAGACCACACCAAAGGAACCAGAGAGGGCCATGAAGAGACCTCATCATCAGGAGGTCATCCCCAGGGCAAGCAAAGCATGACACACGTCTGCCAGAGCTTCCAAGCAGCCAAAGCAAAGAGTGAAACCTCATCGGTGCAGCACAGGCCAGGTGCCCACAGGCAGGTCTTCCCCACGCAGACAAATGGGTGTAAATGCAAGAAACAGGCAGCACTGGGCCACTTCCAACAGAAAATCACCGACAAAGCTCAGCATCAC
The DNA here is from genome assembly GCF_019320065.1 of Cervus canadensis. NCBI lineage: Eukaryota > Metazoa > Chordata > Mammalia > Artiodactyla > Cervidae > Cervus > Cervus canadensis. Next base: position 5,801,461 of record NC_057400.1, on the reverse strand, counting down.
TAATAGCATGTCCCGATGGGCCTCAGAGGACAGGGCCAGGCACCTTCACACTGGCTTGCAGCAGCCTGTCCCCAGCACAACTCCATGGGTATTTGTAACAATTGAGGCATCCTGCTTGGAGCCAAGGGAGATACAGCAACACAAACGACGTGACCCCCGAATGCCAGGAACGTCTGTGCTGAAGCCTAAATGAACACGAAGGAGTCCCCCCGAAGCAAGCCTAGACATGTGGGTGCTGCCTGGGGGGTGGGGGACCAAGCATTCACCACTTCCTTTTTCTGCGATGACCCTGCTCTGGACACGGTCAGACGGAAGCATTCCTGAGACTTACGATCACCCACCTGACCACAGGGAGGGTCAATATTTAACTCTGTTCTGAGTGAGGGCTGGAATGTGCTGGTGCCAAACCCTAGGGCCCTCGGGGGCAGGAAAACTGATGAGCTGACAAGAGGGGAGCCGGTAGCTCCCAAAGTTACAGATTGGGTGGCGATTTCAACACCTGGCCAGGGAGAGGGGCTGGGACATCGCCTGGAGCACCCCGGGGACCGTCCTCCAGCAGGGAAGCCAGGGGAGAGGCAGGCACCAGAGGCCGAGGCCCAGGTTGGAAGGAGAGGTGGCCGCAGACAGGACTGGGGAGCAGGGAGGGTCCCCAGGGCACGTCCCCAGCATGTAGCAAGCCTGGGAAGAGCTAAGTGTCCACGCACTGCCCCTCACCAGGCATTGCTGGCTCTGACCAGCTTCCAGGGGGCAGGGCTCCTTCTGGGCCAGAGCCCTCGGGCACCGTCAGCCTCAATCCAATGAAAGGCCAGCATGCGTCTGTCTGCACATTTGGGACCCTGCTCTCCTCTTGCAAATACTCGTCTGCAGATGGCTTGCGTGTCTCTCTCACACCCACGCACACACCCTCACATACACACACAGCTCCTCAGACAAGACCTACTCACCGGTCTCTGAGCCACCCTGTGTCTGGACCTCACCCTTAACACAGACTTAACCCCACCACGGTCAGCACTGGACCTCAGGCATCCACGGAGGGCCTCCCAAGGAAGTCAGAATATTCAGCAAGCACACACAAGACCTATTAGCTGGCCTGATCACAGGACACAGTGGGGAAGAGTTGTTAAAATCAAAAACAGAGCCCAGTAAACGCAGCAGCAGCAGCAGCAGGAAGAGCCCGTGACCGGAGGAAAAGGAGCCTGCCAGAGGGAGCATCCCAGACGGACCCTGGGTGGAAGGACGGAGCAGGCTGGTGTCGGCATCTGGGTGACGAGGAAATGCACCCCAATATCCACCCCAACAGCCAGAGAGTGAGTGTTACCCCCTGGGACCCAGCAACCCCCCTCTGAGGGCAGAAGGTGCAGACATTCTTTCCTCGTGGAGAACTTCACGTGAACAAGGCGCTCACGGCACCCCGTGGGAAACAGCAGGAGCCCAAGAGCAGTCCAGTGCCCACCAGCAGGCCGTCCACACAAGGAAGGCCACGGAGCTGGATGAAGAACTGGAAAGTTCTTTATGATCAGGTAGGAAACGCCAGGAAATAAAGATAGTCAACCTTAGAATGGTGACTGTGTGTGTGTGTTTGTGTGTGTGTTCGTGTACTGTTGGGGGAAAAAAAGCACCCGTGGGGCAAACTTGTTTGAATTGGTTTCCTTCGCAGAGAACGTGGAGCCCGCTAGAGAAGGACCCAGGGTCACCTACCGCCCTGGGGAGAGAAACCGAGGCTGGAGAGTGCTGGGAGGGACATTTTCTGATGGAGATTCTTATACCTTTTCAATGTGGACCACATGAATATATTATCTATTAAAAAAAAAAAAACCTAATTTTGAAATGTGCCAATGGCAGCTGAGAGCTAGAAGTTATTTGTAAAACATGTCCCTGGACACCAGGCTTCAGATGATAGCAGTTCCAGACACGGGAACACACCAGGGCTGAACGGCGCTCTCAGAAGCAGCATCCACCCCAAACGGGCACTTGTCCCAGGATCTAAGCCGACAGTCCCCTTGCCCCACCCCAGAATGAGGCCCCCCAGCTCACCTCTGAGAGGATGGTGGTCTCATAGGACGGCTGGTACTTCTCCTTCTCTTGGGCGGTTCTTTTCTCCATCTTCTCCCGGTCCGTCTTCTGCTTCCGGTCGGCTCCCTTCGGCTGCAAGTTTAAAGCACAGGGGCCCAGTGAGCTCAAAGCCGGCAGAGGCAGCTGTCTGTGGGACGTCCAGAGCTGAGGGGTGGCCCCTCACCCCAAGCAGGGCCTTGTGGACAGGAAAGCCTGTCTCTCACCTCCCAGGCATCCGACACATGGTCCTCCTGCCTGGAACCCTTGCCCACCCCAAGAGCGCTCAGAGCCCACTACTGGTCCTTCAGAGACTCTTACGGGGTCCGTTCAGCTGCTCCGGCAGGCACGCTTGGGGCAGAGCTTTACCAGTGGCCACTTGCTAACGGAAAGGACCCCTCAGGAGCCTTCCTTGGGTTCCCCATGGGGAGAGACAGGAAGCGGACAGCAGCTAGGAGCTGCTCCTAGGAGACTAGGAGCTGCTAGCCAGGGCTCCATCTACACTTGCGGTCCACCTCTAAGGCCTCCTTGTCCCTAACACTTAGGAGTCCGGGCACACTCCCAGCTTACAGTCTGCCTGCAGGGTAACATCCATCCTGACATGGCCTGTCTTGGGCGCCCAGGGCACCTGAGGAATCCACAGGTGTCCAGGCCTCACCGGTACTACTATCGGCCTCATTTACAGATTAAGGAGGCTGAGGGTCCAGTGATCCATCGAGACTGGAGAGGAACGACGTGCTGGTCGAGTTAAGCCTCCAGGTCAGAAGCCCAGCTGGGCACAGCCGCCATGCTGGCTCCAGCAGGCCCAGCTGATGGGGACCGTTTGGACCACTGACACTATCCCCTCCGGAGTTCACAGTCTGGTGGGTGGGGTCAGATATCAAGATTCCGAAGGGCCCTGTACTGAGTGTTTTATTCTGCACGGGGCAGACCACACGAGGTGGGCAGTCAGGGAAGAAAATCCTCCCTTCCACTCCACGGTGCCTTTGGGGTCATCCTGGTGGGCACTCTCCTCAGGCTGCAGCTGCTGACTCCCAACTCAGGGGGCGTTAGGAAATAGCCTTTGGGGGGACACCCAGGCTGGAGGGAGGGAGGTTTGCTGGGGGTCCTACAGGGACATGAGTGACAGGTCTGGTATTCAGCAGGAGAGCCAGGCGTGCGGCAGCTGGACCCCCATCGTCTGGTTTCTCTGCCCCACCTCCATCCTGTCCCAGGAAGGAGGCCCTTCCTCCCGGCCCAGAAGCATCACCAGCAGAGCGTGGCTGAGCCTGCCTGTGGGGGACACCACTCAGCCCCAGGGAGACCCCTGCAAGGAGTCAGCAGGAAAGGGAGAGTCCTAAGACATCCCCACAGAGCCCGAGGGCAGCAACCCAAGAATCCAGGGGCTTCCTAGTAACCAGGGTGACCTGAGATGGGAGAGTTGAGGGCAGTGAGGGAGGGCTCTGCCTGGCCCTGCTGCACACCTATCTCAGCTGCTCGTGTGGGTGGGTGGCCAGGCCACCTCAGGCATTCCGAGGAGCTCATTTCAGGTGACAGGGCTTCCCTGGTGGCTCAGATGGTAAAGAATCTGCCTGAAATGCAGGAGACCCAGGTAGGATCCCTGGGTCAGGAAGATTCCCTGGAGAAAGGAATGGTTACCCACTCCAGCATTCTTGCTTGGAGAATTCCATGGACAGAGGAGCCTGGTGGGCTACGGTCCACGGGGTCGCAAAGAGTCAAAGCCACTAACACTGTTGCTTTCACTTTCATTTTGGGTGACAGATGCTCCTTCCCTCTTGCAGGAGATGCCAAAGCAGCTTCCAGCTCAATTCCCCCAATAAGGCCTGGTGTGGTGTTGAGGAGCCAGGTAGAGCCCTCATTTCTGAGTGTCCGCCTTGAGGTATAAGAGGGGGAGCTGGCAGGGGCCATGGGGAGAACTGGGCATCCCTGGCACACACTGCTCCTCCCTCCTACCGCCTGGCCCAGAGCCTGATCCCAGGGCGTTACACTGGATGCACCCCGACCTGAGGGCAGAAGAGGGCTGGTGGGATGTGGTCTGCACACAACCAAGAGAGGGTGGGACTGCAGGGCAGGCAGAGACCACCCACTGTGCAGCCTCAGAACTGTCCAGGGTTGTCCAGCTGTTCAGAATCAAGGACCCAAGACCAGAGGCACCGGTGAACAGGATCTGCAGACTAATGCTCTCCAAAGATGGCCCCATCCTAATTCCCAGAGCCTGGGAGGATATTACCTTAGGGCACAAGAGGGCAAGGTTGCAAATGGAATCGGGATTGCCTACAGTGAGAGACTAAAACAGGAAGGGGAGCCTGGATCATCCCAGTGGGCCCAGTGTAATCGTGGAGCTTAAAGTGTGTGTTGGGGGGAGCATGGAGCGATTGGGGTGATGCTAGCTTTGAGGATGGAGGAGGGGCCACGGGCCAAGGAATGCAGATGCCTCTAGAAGCTAGAGAAGGCAAGGAAAGAGATTCTCCCCTAGGGCCTCCAGAAAGGAATTTAACCTTCCTGACGCCTGACCCCAGCCCAGTGAAACCTGTTTCAGACTTCAGCATTAAAAGAGAATGTAGTACTAAGCCACTCAACTTTGGTAATTTTTTTTTTTTAACATCAGGAGGGGCATATAAATATGGGGGAGAAATGTAACTTCCTTTGGAGGCCAGATTAAAGGCGTCACCACGCTGAAGTAGGTTTCTGGAGGTGCCACCGCTCTGGCAGCAGAGACAAGCTCACCTTCACCAGCACACAGAGCCTGGCCAGGGCGTCAGAACCCTTTGCCCACAGCCCCCAGGTGGCCAGACACGATCAGTGGGGATGAAGCTGGCTGCCCGGCCGTGTGGTCACCTAGGTGCAGACACGGGCAGCTTCAGAGCCTCCCCATCCCGTTGGGAAACAGGCCCATGAGCCCTCTGCCACCAGGCTGATAGTTCTACCTGTGGGTGCTTATTTCCACATCCATCTCTAGCTCAGGAACATCAACACTGACCCAGCTTCTTCTGGGACAGGCCCTCGTTTCTACAGCCCCTCCCTCTGGCATCTCCAGCTCCAGCAGATGAAACTCTATCAAGAAGTCCCCAGGTCCCTGACTGTGAAAGACCAGGAGGAGAGGGGAAGGCACCAGGGCCGGTCCCCAGGCACCTGCTGGGATTCCCCAGGCCGGCAGGCAGGTCCGATCTGCTGGCAGTGGGACCAGTGGTCCTGCTAGGAGCGGGTGCACCCACCGGAGAGTGACGTGGACTCTGCTGTCGCCCCCTCCCCCCAGGGCCACCCTGGGCTGCGCCACTGGCAGGCATTCTTAGGGAATAATCTGTCCAAAGAGATGGGATGAGAAAGGATGACAGCCAACTGCAGGGGGTGAGGCAAGAAAGGAAAAGGGAGGCGGTACCAGGAGGCCATCGCAGAGGGACAAGGGCCTTGGGGCCCCAAGTAACAGCATCCCCTGGGATTAACAGATACATAGTAACATGCATAAAACAGATAACCAACCAGGACCACTGCACAGCCCAGGGCACTGTATGCAACATTCTGTAACAAGCTATAATGGGAAAGAATTGATAACATATAACCGAATCACTGCGCTGTACACCTGAAACTGACACAACTTTGAAAATTAACTAGACCGCTACAAAAACATTTTAAAAAATAACATCCATGGTCAGGACCTTCAAAGGGGGTCTCCTGACTTGTGTTTTTAAGGAGAATCTGTGGTCAACGCGCTTGGGAGGAAAACTGAAATCTACAACTGTGCCCGTCCCACCACTCTGGCCAAGCAGAGCTGAGCCCAGCCGCCTGCGAGGGTGAAAGAGCCGGGCCAGGAGCCCCTAGCTCCTGGCCGCTGCGCTCGCCGCTGAGCTCTGGGGTCCCGGCCTCCAGGCCTGGGCTGGGGTGGCGGTGGGCGGGGCGCTGGCGGCCGTCCTACCTTGAACACCTTGATCTGGCAGCTGGCTGAATGCAAGTGCTCCGTGTACTCCCCATTTTCGCTCTGCTTGAAGGTGTCGATCTGCACCCGGAAGGGCACCCCCTTCTCGCCCCCGTGCTTCCTCGGGGTGAACTCGGTGCTGATGCAGTGCACCTGTGGGGGATGCGGCAGGCAGTTGGGGGGGGGCCTGAACCCCCAGGCGCTCCTCCCCCAGTAGATGTGCCCACCCCACAGTCAGACCCGCCTCCACCTCCCCGCTGTCCCCCAGCGCCGGCCACTCCGTCAGGCCACTGGCCACCCCCGACAGCCTCTCACTTCCATCCTTTGACCTTGGAGGCCCTGCCTGACCAGCTAAGTCCTTGCCATTACTCCAGGCCCACTGACCCCTGCAACTCCCCCTCACTCCTCCCCCGGGACCTCTGCCCGGACAAATCCCAGAGGCCGCAGAGCAGGGACCACAGCGTAGTCCCTAGGAGCCTAGTCCCGTAGTCCCCAGGTTACTCAGGCCAGGCCAGAAGCTAGAACCAGTTCTTTATTTCTGGTACGTGCCTGCTACACCGAAAGCACGTGATGTGTACAGGTTGCTATAATAATGTAATCACATTGTCCTAATATTGGGCTGGCAAAAAAGTTAGTTGCGGTTTTTTCCGTAAGGTGGTACTAAAAATCAGAACAAACTTTCTGGCTAACCCAACACAAATACATGTTGTTGTAACAATAAACAATAACATTATGTTAATTCTTTTGAAATGCAATTCGAGTATTGTAATTACACAAGGCAAAAAGGTCGCTCACTCTCACAGAGTGATTACTATGAACCAGGCCTTGTGGTCATGGCTCTGCTTTCATTCTCTAATTTATAAGACAGGGAGGAAAACCAAGAAGTTCAAAAAGGGGCCCACAGCGAGTGAGAGAGCCAGGGGAAGCCCAGAAGCACAGGGCCCTGGCCATGCCCTCGGCCAGCTGGATCCGCTGTAGCGCTTAACATAAGGTCAGGTCCACAGCAGAAGCTCTGATGGGCTTCCCTCTTGGCTCAGATGGTAAAGAATCTGCCTGCCATGTAGGAGACCCGGGTTCAATCCCTGAGTTGGAAAGATCCCCTAGAGAAGGAAATGGCCAACCCACTCCAGTATTCTTCCCTGGAGAATCCTATGGACGGAGGAGCCTGGTGGGATATACAGTACATGGGGTTGCAAAGAGTCGGACACAATTGAGCAACTAAGACTTTCACTTTCACGCCAGGAGCTTCAGAATTAAACATTTAATAATAGAAACAGTTATGAAAAAAAATTGAACTTCAAATTATTTATGCTAGGACTCAGTTACTGTGTAAAAAGCTTACATATTGATAAGAAACACCCACACAGAAGTCTACAACATCCCAAATCTTCTTCCTAGCCCCAGTGACCAACCAGTCTCATGGCTCTGGGCCCCACTCACCCTCCCTCTCAGCCTCCTTGCCTGCAGCCAAGGGCAAAAGCCCATCAAGGCCCCACGCATGGATGGTTTTGAGAAACAACACGATGGACCCCCAAAGTTCTGACTTCCCCACAGAGGGCAACCTCCTTCCTGCTCACCTGAATGAACGCAGACGCTCTCTTTGAAGGATCCCACAAAAACTCGACTGCATTCAGCTGGGTCGGGCTGGCCCTGGGGTCCAAGATACCAACAGACAGTGGAATATCTGTGCACACACACACACACACAAAAGTGCAATCGTCAGCCACTCCCAATATTTCGGGAAGGACTCCTATTACAGGTCGAAACTCCTTACACAATTTGAAACGCCAAGGGTTCTGAAAGCTAGGTTCTGCAAAGCTCATTTGGCAGAATCCTGACTTGAATCTCCATGAAGCTATTCCGAGCCTTCGCTCCATTGCCTGTCGTCACTCTGTATGGCTACAAGAACATGGCCTGTTGGCAGTGTGACCTGACTGTGGGTCGACACAGCCTACTGTTATTCCAACTCCTGAATCCCAAAACCCACCTGGCCCCAAGTTTTGTGAATAAGAAGCCTGTGGACCACAGCCTAACCCCTCGGTGCATTTCCGTTGCCCCTTCTCTGATGCCCACCCTGCCCTCCATCAAGTCAGGATCCTTCTGTGAAGGCTTCCCTGCTTCTCACTTCCTGACGATAGGTCCTTATTCCTAAATGCCACCCCCCACGTACACCCCAAAAGGGGTGCTCCCGGAGGGCAGGGCTGATGCTGTGATCACCCCCACCAGCTCCCATGGGGTTTCACACAGGGCAGAAGTGTGGCAAGAGGCCCTGCACACGGCTGGGTCCGGATGGGGCCAGGGAAGAACCGCCACTCAGCCCAGAAACCCACCGATGTCCAGGATCCGGTCCCCGGGCCGGCTCCACCGCCAGCCCTCCAGCTGCTGGTGCTCCGTGTACTGCAGGCGCCGGTCGTGAAACAGCACGCGGATGATGCTCTGGGGGCCGGGGTGGGGTGGCGGGGGGAGAACAGTGAGTGCGGGGCCCAGAGGGGCCCGCGGGAGCTCACCCTGACCCTCCCCCCATCAGACAGACCTCTCTTCCTCCGAGGCCCGAGGCCTGAGGCCTTTCTCCCAAGCTCCCCATGTCACCCGTCCCTCCTGGGAACCCCAACAACATGAACAGCAGCACACACCGCAAGGGATGCCCCGCTCCCAAGGGGCTGCCGCGTGCTTCACACACGTGGGTCATTTATAAACCTTCTGTGCAGGGAGCAACCTGAGGCCCAGAAAACACTGGGAAGAGGCAGAGCCAGGCTGCAACCCGAGTCTGGACGACTCGGCCATCAGCTCCCAGCACTGCCGGCCTGACCAAGGCCCCTCACACCACACGCTCCAGGGATCTGGAGCCCACCTCTGTCCCTGGAGCTTTTCCCAAGCCTCCCAGGTACTCCTGACCCCCAGTGCAAGCCCAGGTATTAGGCCCCCAATCAAGCACCCCCAGGTGCCCAGGCAAGGTGCAGACTGGAGCCTTACCTTCACATATTTTGTGTTCAGATCCTGAAAGTCTCCCAGTTTCCTGTTCTCCAGCAGTCGGATTTCATAAGACTGACCTGGAGGGAGGTTAATGGTACATTTTCCACTTCTGTTTTCAAATTTGGGGCTTCGCCAAGCTAGAGGCCTTCTCAATGCCCACCCAGGCCTCATGGCTCTGCGATCAAAGCAGAGAAGAAAAGCCAGGGACAAGAAAAGTTCAGATCACGCTATGGACAGGACACCCCATTTGTCCATCTGACCTGGCAAGGGACCTAGGGCCCCCCAGGTAATGCATATGACCCCTGGAGAGAGACAGCACCTCTACAGCTTTCAAAGACAGAATCCAAAACAATACAGTTAGCATTACATTTACAGAGCACAACTTTGTATTTCTTATAAAGGACATCTCCCATACACTCCGATGGAGAACACAAACACTTAAATCTACATTTAATAACTGAACAGATGGACCCTTTCTGAGAGCAGGTTTAAAGGAACGAATAAAAACCTGTTAAACATTGTCTCTAACTGCAGAATGAAGAGCATTTTCTCAAGCTAAAAGAATTTCACGTATTTGAAAGGTGTGGGGATTCTGTTCGGGGACATGTAACCAGCAAGAGCCAGTTAAAGAATACAGATGGGGAAAAGATACATTCATAAGAACAAACTTAAAACCCCAAACTCTAAAGTATCTATGAGTTACCTGAAGAAAACTACACACATTTTACTGGAAGATAAAGCATACCTTGAAAAACTACAAGACAAGACATTCCTAGACAGAAAGACCACCTATCAATGTCAATGTTTTCCAAATCAAGTTCAGCGACAGCTCTAAAACACCTTGCCGCACATTGCAGCTTAACAATGGATGTGTTGCAAATAAGAGAGAACAGATGATTTCATCATTGGTCTTGGTAAATCCAATCAAACTCTGTTAAAATTTTTATTTTTAAATAATTATAGGCTCACAAGAAGTTACAAAAATAGTACACAAAAGTCCCGAGTATCATCCCCTAGCTTCCCCCAGGGGTGGCATCTGAGTTCACTATGGTACATTATCAAAACTGACCATGGCACAGTGCAATTAACTAAACCCCAGACTTCACTCAGGTTTCCCTGGGTTTTGCAGATTTAATCCAAGTTACCACTAGATTAAAAAGTTAATTTCCTAGAGTTTTGTGTTAACATGAATGATTGTTTATCAGACACTCAATGGGGAAGGACTGAACGTAAATTAATGAAAGAAAAAGAAACCTAATATAGAGAAAGACACAGATATAGGTATATATGCAGCTAGGAGCAGCACAAACCCAGTGGTTAACAGGGTTTGTTATATATATCTAAAAAGCAATGATTAGACAAATATTAAGATTCCCTGGAGTGGGTTGAATTGTAGCCCCCAAAAGATATGTCCATACCCTAATCTCTAGAACCTGCGAATATTATCTTTGCTTTGGAAAAAGTTTTTGCAGATGCAATTAAGTTAAGGATGTTGAGGTGAGGAGAGATGATCCTGGTTTGTCCTGGAGGTCCCTCCATCCAGTGACAGGTGCCCTTGTAAGAGGACACAGAGAAGAGAAGGAGCAGAGAACCATGGGAGCAGGGAACCATGGGAGCAGGGAACCATGGAGCAGGGAACCATGGGAACAGAGAACCATGGGAGCAGGGAACCATGGAGCAGGGAACCATGGGAGCAGGGAACCATGGAGCAGAGAGCCATGGGAGCAGGGAACCATGGGAGCAGGGAACCATGGGAGCAGGGAACCATGGAGCAGGGAACCATGAGAGCAGGGAACCATGGAGCAGAGAACCATGGGAGCAGGGAACCATGGGAGCAGGGAACCATGGGAGCAGGGAACCATGGGAGCAGGGAACCATGGAGCAGGGAACCATGGGAGCAGGGAACCATGGAGCAGGGAACCATGGGAGCAGGGAACCATGGAGCAGGGAACCATGGGAGCAGGGAACCATGGGAGCAGGGAACCATGGAGCAGGGAACCATGGAGCAGGGAACCATGGAGCAGGGAACCATGGAGCAGAGACTGGACTGATGAGGCCACAAGCCAAGGAGTGCCTGGAGCCACCCGAAGCCAAAAGACGCAAAGAACGAATTCTCTCCTAAAGCCCCCACGGCTGTGGCGGATTCCCGACTTCTGGCCTCCAGAACCGGGATAGAATAAACTTCTGCTTTGTTTTAAGCCAACATGTTTGTAGTTCTCTTGTTAAAGCAACTGCATTAAACTACTATAGCCCTCCCCTCAATGAATAACATAATGGACAGACACTCTGGAATCAGTCATTCATTCCAAGTATTTGCTGAGCATTAACAACCACATGCCAATGCCATGTGAATCCTGGAAGATGAGCAGATGGACCCAGTGGTATGGTCATGGACACAATACTGGCTGGACTCAAAGATGCCCACTCAGCGAAGCTCCCTTCTTCCTTCAGGAAGGCAGGACTTGTCCAGCTGGCTTCCACCAGCCCTGGCTCCCTCTCCATTCAGGCCAGGACCATGAAAGCCGCTCAGGTCGCCCTGCTGGACACATCCCGTCAGAAGGAAAAGGCACAGACCCCAAACTCCTGCCCTGCCCTTGAGCTGGTTCCAAAGGGTCTTGCTGATCTGAACCAACACGAGTACCTTTCTGAAAAAGCCAGATTTTTCACATAACATTTCCGGGCTCCTGAGCCAACACTCCCTGACAGCTACACGAAATGGAGCCTCCCACACCCTAACTGGTTTTTCCAGTGTCCTCCACCTTCCCCAAGGAAGAATGCAGCTGGCTCTGGCATGAAGCCCAAGGCCCAAATGGTCATTGCTGTGGGTTTACAGGCGCCCTCGGGTCCCATTAACACTGACCCCAGGCTCTGCAGGGCAAGCTCAGCTCAGGCCTGGCAGGAGTACCTCCCGTGCCATACAGAGGAGTTCCCAGGCCTGAGCATCACAGGCAGCCGTTCGGGGATCAGAGCTACTAAGAGGGACTTCAGATCTGGGGTCCCGGCCACTCTGCCAACAGCAGAGACCTGCCCCTACCCTTCTCCACGGAGTCCCCCAGGCGCTCTACACGCCCCCTGCTCAGGCTTCAGACAGATACCTGGCTCCCTCTCCATCCGGGCTGCCTCAACGCCGATACGCCTCCCCAGCCCCCTCCCACCCAGCACAACGCCAACACTGGGGCTGATGAGCAAGGGCAGGGCGGCAGAACTGACCCAGGGCTGAAGTGACCTGGGGAAGAGGGCATCTCTCTGCTTGGCCGGCCTCATTTCTAGGCACAGGTGGGAGCCGCAGAAAGTGGGCCCTGTCAAGGCCCAGGGCTTCGTGTGTTCTGCTCAACACTGTACTGTTTGATGCAGAGGAGGGACTCAGGGGTCTCTGCAAGGCTCCTCTGTGCTAGAACTATAGGGTTTGCAAGACACACTCCTGCCCTCAAAGGGATGGCAATCCTCTGGGGTACATCAAACAGCACCGGCATAAGGCAAACCCTAGAGACTGTCATACTACGTGAAATAGATCAGAGAAACAAAAATACCATATGACTTATATGTGGAATCTAAAATACAGCACAAATGAACTTATTTACAAAACAGAAACAGACTCACAGATTTAGAAGATGAAACTTACGGTCACCAAAGGGGAAAACTGGAAAGGGATAAATTAGGAGTTTGGGATTAACATATACACTCTATTATGTATAAAATACACAACTAGGACCTACTACATTACAAGGAACTCTACTCAATATTCTATAATAACCTATATGGGGAAAGGATCTGAAAAAAAGAATAGATACATGCATATATAAATGAATCACTCTGCTACACACCCGAAGCTGAAATGACATTGTAAACCAACTATGGTGGTAGTGGTGGTTTAGTCGCTCAGCCGTGTCTGACTCCTGGGACCCCATGGACTGTAGCCCGCCAGGCTTCTCTGTCCATGGGATTGCCCAGGCAAGAATACTGGAGTGGGTTGCCATTTTACTCCACTATATAATAAAAATTCAATTAAAAATTAAAAAGAAGGAAAAATAACTAAAAATAAGAATGCCTCTAAGAAACAACGGAGATCCAAAGGGGGTGATCCTCACCCAGAATGGGGAGGTGGGGAGGAAGGGTTTGGACGAGGAGACACTATTTGCCATGGACTTTAAACAGTAGGCAAGATTCCTACAGTTGAGGGGAAGAATGATCAAGAAACTCACCCCCAAGCAAAACAGTGGCCAGGAGGTGGGTGGAGAGAAACATGCCTTTTAGGAAACACCTAACAGCTTCCATTTACTGGGTGCTGACTCAGCGTCAAAGTCTGCCCAGAGATTAACTCACCAGAATCAACAGCGCAGTTTAGATTATGAGTCCCATCTGACAGAAGGAAGCAGAGGCTCCGAGAGGTTACCTGACTTGAACAAACTCACACGGCTAGTCAGTGGCGGATGGAGCCAGGGGCAGAAACTTGAGCCCATCCAACTTGGTGGGTGTGGTCTGCAGGACAGAGGACTCTCTCTCAACTTCACCTTCCTGAAGGCATCTGGTTTCATCCTGTGCGCTGGTTAAAATCTACCCACAGCATCTGCTGGCATATAAAGTACTTCAACAACCCCGTCCCCAGGCAAGATGGTACTTTGTTCTCCTTCCTTCTCCCCTTTAGGACTAGAAATAAAGGTAATTCCTAGGAGGACAACTCGACTTTTTCCATGACCCTAGATAAAACATTTCCTTGTCTGTAAAATCCTCTGTTTGCTACACGGTATGATAGTAAAGCCTGTTCTAATTTCAGAACTGTGAAATGTGGGGAAAAAAAAAAGTTGGTCTTAGAATCAAGGGATGGGTGTGATATGTCTGTGCTCAGTCGTGTCCGACTCTTTGCGACCTCATAGACTGCAGCCTGCCTGGCTTCTGTGCTCATGGGGTTTCCCAGGCAAGAATACTGGAGTGGGTTGCCACGTCCTCCTTCAGGGGATCTTCCTGACCCAGGGATCGAACCTGCATTGGCAGGTGGGTTCTTTACCACTAGCACCACCTGGGAAGCCCTAGAATCAAGGGGATAGAATAATAAATAAACCACCATCACTTAATTGTCATCCAGCGATGAGTTGGGACATTGCTAAGCCCTTCTGAGCATTGTTTCATTTAGCCCTCTCAACCATCTTATGAGGAAAACCCAGTATGGCTCCCACTGTATAGATGAGGAAATAAAGTCAGAGATTAAGCATCTTGTTGAAGATCAAACCCAGGTCTGCTGGACTCTGAAGACTGGTCACTTGGCCAAACCACTCTGCACAGTGTCTAATGGCTTCCAATGCCCCCTTCTGGTTCTGATACTCAGGAAACTCCTGAATTTCTTGATATTCATTTCATTTCATGACCCTGTTCCATCTACCAAAGCCCTCCCCTTTCTTTCAAGGCTCAAATTCCTAAGGCCCATGACCTCAGTTCTCTGAACCCAGATGGGTCTTAGAAGTCTGGTGGCTATGTGACCATTCTGTGGTATATCACTTGCTCATGATAAACTGGGTGTGCTATTCGAGTCTATTAGAATAGTCTAGACTACTCTAGTCTCCCTGAAACACATATTACTATCCCATTTAAAATACTCTGTAGAGCACCGGGAACTACACTCAATATCCTGTGATAGACCATAAGAGAAAAGACTATGAAAAAGAATGTGTGAATATAACTGGGTCACTAGGCTGTATAGCAGAAACTGACACAAAATTGTAAATCAACGATACTTCAATAAAATAAAAATTTCAATAATAATACAACAAAATACTCTGCACATATTATAAGGTTACAGGAGCTAAAACCAGGACATTTTTGGAAGGAGGACAAATAGAACAATGGGAAAATAAAAACCAAGAGCCCAGAAACAGACTTTCAGATTCATGGAAATTTGATCTATAACAGTGATTTTAAAAAGACAGATTTGGGGATTTCCCTGGTGGTCCAGTGGTTAAGAATCTGCCTCTCGATGCAGGGGATGTAGGTTTGACCCTTGGTCAGGGAACTAAGATCCCACATGCCACAGAGCAAGTAAGCCCACGAGCCACAACTATTGAGCTCACAAGCTCCAGAGCCCATGAGCTGCAAGCAAAAGACTCCACATGACACAACTGAGACCCAAGGCAGCCAAATAAATAAATATTAAAAAAAAAAAAGAAGATAGACTTTTCAAGACTGTGGGATAAGTTTAGGTTATCCATACAGGAAAAATATATCCATACCTCACACCACAC
Organism: Cervus canadensis; assembly: GCF_019320065.1. Taxonomy (NCBI): domain Eukaryota; kingdom Metazoa; phylum Chordata; class Mammalia; order Artiodactyla; family Cervidae; genus Cervus; species Cervus canadensis. The sequence goes on along the minus strand of NC_057400.1, from coordinate 5,786,293 downwards.
ATAATAAGTTAATTCTCAATGATTAGAAACTATTAAAAAAAAGAGCAAAACTTTCTAAAACATTTCTAAAAAAAATGTGAGACTACTTTTTGACCGTGGGATAGGAAAGTGTTTCTTTAAACTAGAAACAAATACACAAAGAAAAAACTATGCCCTTTACATCATGTAGGAAAAGCTCTCTCTGTTAACATTTATAAAGAGACACTTTTGAAAATGCCAGAGGTGCTGTTAGTATTTACACAGTCTCTATCAATGGGAAAGGGCCTGGAAAACTGGGCCATATGGTCATCCCATATGATGAAAACATAAAAAGGTCAACAAACACACAGAAAGATGTGCCGGATGGTATAAGTAAACAGGGCAATGTAAAGTAAAATAAGATATCATCTAACATCTGTCAGAGAGGCAAAAAATTTCAGCTGAGCATGTGGAGAATGGACTTTCAGGCACTGCTGACGGACGTGTTATACAGATACAACCACTGGGACAAGAGTTTGGGGGAAAAAAGAAAGTCAGGCTAAAGACACAGAAGTCTTCTGCCAAGCACACCAATTCGAGAAATGTCCTAAAAAAGTCCTTGATGCGCTCTGGGAGACTTAGACAAAAACTGCTCACTGTGGCCTTGCTTGCTGCAGTGAGAAGTTGTCACCAACCTATATCCAGCCACAGGAGAAAGACAATTCTACTATGGAACTTAAAAATGGAATAACACACAGCACTTAAAATGAGTCCTCTAGACACACGGACCAACATGGAGAAATCTCAGAAACACTCAACAAAGGGCACAGGATGTCTAGAAAACCACTTTATATAAAGTTTGGAACCAGAAAAAATGGCACTGGTCATTTTTAATGGTGAAGTGTGCAAAGAGTAAAAATTTTAGAGTGCACAGTGAAAGTGAAAATGTCAGTCCCTCAGCTGTGTCCAATGCTTTGAGACCTCATTGACTGTAGCCCTCTAGACTCCTCGATCCATGGGATTCTCCAGGCAAGAATACTGGAGAGGTAACCATGCCCTCCTCCAGGGCATCTTCCTGACCTGTGCACAGAGGGATAACCAACTTCACAACCATGATTATCCTTTTGGGAGGAAAGGCAACAGAATTAGAAAGAGGTAAAAAATCAGAAGCAAATTTGGCTGAAAACACCACGTTGGGCACATGAGTATTTGTTTTCTCATCTCTAGAGCATTCAGTCGATCTGAATTAAAATACAGTTGCCCCTAGAACATTGCGTGGGTCAGGGGCTCAGCGTGACTGAAAACAATTTCAGAGACTGCCCTCCAGATCTGCGGTTCCTCTGCATCCCTGGGCTCCACCAACTTCAAATTGTGTATTTGCTATTGAAAGGAATTCGATATTGTGTATCAATGGACCTGTGCAGTTCAAACCCATGTTGTTCAAGTATTTCTCTCTCACACAAAAGAATTCAGTGGAAGAACTCTTGCAGCTGGCATCGCATTGTGGTTGTGTTTCCAACTCCCTAGTGCTGCTATAGAGGGCGGTTCTCTCGGGCCCCACTGCTGAACCATCTCTGTACACCCCCCACACCACCCTTTCTGTGCCAGGGACATGCTGGGGGCAAGGCTGCGTTGCTTTACTCAGTTACACTCCATCCCACGATTTTGCCACTGAAATTAAAAATCACCTGCAGTGTTTGAGCCTATCGTTTTTATTTTACTGAAGTATAATTGATTTACAAAGTTGTGTTAATTTCTGTGATATGGCAAACTGATTCAGTGATATATACATATATTCTTTTTCATATTCTTTTCCATTAAGGTTTATCATAGGATAATGAATATAGTTCCCTAGGCTATACAATAGGACCTTCTTGTTTATCGATTCTACATACAATAGCTTGCATCTACTAATCCCAAACTCCCAGTCCATCCCTCCCCTACCTCCCTACCCCTGGGCAACTACAAACCTGTCTTCTGTGTCTGTGAGTCTGTTTCATAGGTAAAATCATGTCATATTTTAGATTCCACACATAAGCGATAACATATGATATTTGTCTTTCTCGGTCTTACTTCACTTAGAACGATAATCTCTAGGTCAGTCTATGTTGCTGCAAATGTGAGTCTGTTTTATTTCATCAACTCACATCAACTTAATGTTTTTAAGCGTGTACCACACCTGCATACAGAAAATCATAATCATATACTGCAATTAAACCGTCACTGTCAACACTACACAGCCATGCAGCTTCCCGTCTTCTTCTGCAGTCCCTTATGGTTATCTTGGGGATCTGGCTGGCACCCAGGTTTGGAGCCCAGACTCTCCTCTGGGCCTATCATTTGGGCTCCATGTGTAAGCCTCAGCTTCCACACCTCCAAAATGTGGACAATATTGCAGTTAGCGCAGCAGGTTGATGCAGGATTGAAGACACACCCCGCAAGTGGTGCGCAGGTCCCTGGCTCAAAACCTCCCCTGCAAGGAGGTGGTTACAGCACCCCTTGGCTTTTCACAGCTTTGCCAAAGCCGCCAAGGCAATTTCCTCCAATGACCCCACCCCACCCTCCACTACGGAGCAGTTCAAGGCCTTTTAAAGGAAAGCAGGGAAGAGCCCCAGGGCCAGGAATCAGCCTCCGCAGATGGCACCCTGCCCTGTCCAGAGGAACCAAGGTGATAGGGCCTGGCAGGCCCGGAGCAGCGGCGGCCACAGGCTCCAGCCCCACCAGCGGGGCCAGTGGAGCTCAGTGACCCCCTCCCACTTTAGGGTTCCGGTCTCAGCCTTCTGCGGTGTGGGGGCGGCCCTCAGCTGGACTGAGGCTCCTAGGGAGCCTGGCCACCCCCCGGAAGAATGGCCTAGACTTTGTCCAAAAGGCCTTGATGCCACTCACAAGGGGGTGAAAGCCTCCCTCTCGCCCAACCTCCATCCCTCTCCCCTTCCTGCCTCCACCCCATGCAGGGAGGAGCAGAAACAGGGAAAGAGGGCAAGGAGCACAGGGGAAAAGAAGAGGAAGCCCTGCCAAGGAAGTTTGTATAAAACACACGGGCAGGGCCCTCTGAGTGGTGCCCGGCCCAGGCAAGGGGCCCGGCAAACCGAGCTTCCTCCCTGCCCCCCAAGAACCAGCGTCTCCCAGCTTAGGCATCAGCAAACTTTCTCCAGGAAGGGCTAGGCAGTGACAGTTTTCAACCATGTGGCCGTAAGATCCATCGCATCTCCCCCGCTCAGCCACTGTAACAAGGAAACAGCCGCAGACAGCACAGGATGAACAGGCATGGCTGGGTTCCAATTAAACATTCCATGGACAGTGAAAGTGGAGTTTTCACAGAATTTTCACTCCTCCCGCTGAGCTCTTCCTTCTTCCCAACTTCTTACAGTGCTTTAGAACTTTGTTCCTCAGGCTTCTCACCTGATCGGCTGAGCCAGAGCTCTGAGAAACCAGCTACCGGTTTACCTGGACTAGACATGCACATTTGCACACCCCCCACACAACCCTAGCCCCTTGGACAGTCCTGACGAGTTTTAGGTTTTTAACTAACGGTGGCAGAATCTGACACTGAATTCCCTAAAGCAAATAACAGAGCTGGAACTAGTCAGCTAAGCCAAGAACATGCAAAGATGTTCAACCTGTGTAGTGGTCAAAGACAGGCCGAATGAAAATAAAGCAATGCTAGTTTCATTTATCAGATTGGCCAACATTTAACAGATTGCTAACATCCCTCAAGGACAAAATGTGAGGAAATGAGTTTTCACATGCCAGGGGTGGGAGATGGGATGTCCCAGCCTTTGGACAATATCCATCAAAGCTACAAACACACACAGCCTAGGACCCAGTCACATCGCCTGCATTCTAGTCTACAGAACTGCTGGTACACATGAAATTAAAAACACTTTTCTGAGGCTATTCGATGCAGCAATACTGGTACAGCTAAAAACAAAATGAACTGAATGGTCAAAAATAAAAAAGAACAGAGGCTTCCCTGGTGGTCCAGTGGTTAAGAATACACCTGCCAATGCAGGGGACACGGGTTCAATCCCTGGTCTGGAAAGATCCCACATGCCTCGGGGCAACAAAGCCTGCTCACCCCAACGAGAGAGCCTCTGAGCTGCAGCTAAGACCCGATACAGCCAAAAATTCTCTTAAAATAAAAGATTACATATGTAAAGGACCTACTGTCGAGCACAAGGAACTATACTCAATATTTTGAAATAACCTATAAGGGAAGAGAAGCTGCAGAAAAATATATGTATACAAGAATGTGTATATAAATGTATAACTGAATCACTGCTGTACATCTGAAACCAACATGATAATGTAAATCAACTATACTTCAATAAAAAGATTACATATGTATAAAGTAAGTTACAAGGATATATTATACAACACAGCCAATTTTTTATAATAACAATAAATGAAATACAGCCTTTAAAAACTGTGAATCACTATACTGTACACCTGTAACTTATATAATATTACACATAGACTATACTTTCAAAGAAAAAAAGATAGTGGAAACCGAAAAACTTATTTAAAAAATTAAAAAGATCCAAATCCACGATAGAAAAAAAAAAAGCCACCACACACACGCATACATATGACTGGGAAAAAACAAGTCCCTGAATAATACGTACACAGTAATTATATTTTAACGTGTTATATGTATATCTCCATACTTATGAGTCAAAGATATGGAACTAATAATGCAGAGAAAGACCCTTCCCTCTTATGTTATATATATTTGCAGCATTAACTTCTTAAAAAATTGATCATTACATGTAAATTTGAAAAAAATACAGCACAAGAAAAGAAGGAGCATTGTCTCACACTATCCCAAGCCTAAGACAGGTGACCACGGTTACAGAGGTTAGCATTGTTTTTCTCCCGGCATCAGGTTGGTACCCAAAAGTCAATCAGACAGGTGGGCATCTGGGACAAACAGTCTCTGCCCAATAAGCAGACCAGCAGGCACACACAGATGAGGTCAGACCCTCGGGTCTCTCTGGGCGGCCACCCGGAGGGCCTGCCGCACACGAGGACCGTGCCCTTGGTGTGGGTCAGGTCACCAGGCCCGGGAGCCGCCGATGCGCCCAGCGTGACACCGCAAGGCAGCGGCAGCCTGTAGCCCGGCCCAGGACGGGCAGGGCCAGGGAAGCAGGGTCAGGGCAGGCACACCGGGGTAGGGCCAGACCCTCCCGTGTTCTGGGCAGGTTCTCAAACCCCTCTGCCTCTTCTTACTCTGCATCTGCAAAATGTTCTCTGCAAACTGTTGTGGGGATGAAATGAGATCATGCACCTGCAGCCTGGCAGGTAGTAAGGACTCCGTAAATGCCCATCGTGACTAGCACCTCCAACCAACAAGCGTACTGAACCCCACCTGTGCCCGGCCACTGTCCCGGGGATGGCATGCCCTCCCCGCCACTCCAGCCCTGAGCAGCCTCTCCGCCCAAGGCCATTCAAGGTCACCCAATCCGAGGCAACCCAGCTGGAACAGGGCCCCGGGCTACCTGACTCTCTTCCGGGCAGACACACCCCTGCCTGCCCGCCCACCCACCCGTCCCGGGGCTGTACCCACTGGGCACTCCTGCAGTGCAGCTCTGCCCAGCCAGCGGAACCCAGCACAGGGCCTCTGGCCCGGATCACCGTGTTCCCAAGAACAGGAGGCAATTGCCCGGGCTGGCAAGATTTACAGGTTGTTTACTTTCCAGCAGTTACTGCTTTGGGTAATTAATGCCACATAAAACATAATGGAGGCCCTCGTTAGCTCTCAGAGAATGGAGGGCCAGACGCCAGCAGTCCTGAAATAATAGCAGATGGAGGAAGCACAGGGCCACAGAGTCTCCAGCAAGGATCTTGTCACTTCCACATGTGTGGCCTTGGGCAAGTGTGGGACAGAGTGCTCACATATAAGGCACGCTTTGGTGCAAGGCTTACTATTATCACAGACGGAGTCCTGATCTTGACGGCTCACCAGCTGGGTGACCTTGAACCTTAACCTCCTCACAGCTTCTTATGAACGTCAGGGACTAGGCTCTGTGTCTGGCATACAACGCATCCCCAATAAATCCTTGGAAGACAGTGAGTCTGTGTGTGTTTATACAAAAGCAGAAGAGTAAACCACGGCCTAGAGACCTCTTTGAGAGGGGATTGCTTCCAGGGCAGGGGTCAGGGAAAACACAAGAGGCTCAGCTTGTCTTAAGCATCCGGCAGTGCCAAAATGAGTGTGACATGCTCAAAAAAAGGATGGAGGCGTGTCACAGCATCATGGGGGCCAGTCTGAAGGAACTCCCAATAGTCACAACTGGAACAATTTCAGAAACAAATTGTATTGTTTCAATACAATAGTATTGAATTTCAACAAAGAAAATAAATATCCACTTGTCTATACTGATACAGTGGTGGTGGGTGGTTTAGTCGCTAAGTCGTGTCTGACTCTTGCAACCCCATGGACAGTCTTGCAACCCCATGGACAAGTAGTAGCCTGTCAGGCTCCTCTGTCCATAGGATTCTCCAGGTCAGAATACTGGAGACTGATACAATAAATAAGTGGATAAATAAATTAGCAGTAGATAAGAGAAAGCTCTTACAATAGTGTTTCAATTACTATATGTAGAAAGAAATATCTTTTCCACTTCAAGATATTTACCAGTTACAAAGAGTGACCTTGTAACTTCACAGTGGAGAAGCCGGGGAGACACTCAATCATCAAGGTTAATACCATCAACAGTAAGACATTGTCAGTGTCATGATTCCCCAATATGGTGCCCTGGCAAGGGCATCATGTCGCTTCAACCCCAAAATGCAATAATCTCAATATCATCATTTAAAAATATCAGATAGGGACTTCCCAGGTGGTCCAGAGGTTAAGACTTCACCTTTCAATGCAAGGGGTGCAGGTTCAATCCCTGGTTGGGGAGCTATGCTCCCATATGCCTCATGGTCAAAAAACCAAAACATAAAGCAGAAGCAATACTGTAACAAATTCAATAAAGACTTTTAAAATGGTCCACATAAAAAATAAAAAAAAAAAACCGGAAGTGGTCACAGATCGGAGGAGACCAAGGAAATATTCCAACAATATGCCATGTGGGATCCCAGACTAGAACCCAGACAGAAGCAGGGCAGTCATGGAAGAACTAGTAAAATTCACGTAAAGACGTGGTAGAAACAGCAGAATCAAGCCCATGTAATTGCCCGCTTTCAATCACCGCACCATGGTTAGAGAAGACGTTCACATTACGAGAAGTGGGTAAAAGGTGAGCAGGAGCCGGCAGCAGTGCTAGTTCTGACATTCTGTGTCTAAATGAGCCTCTCCTCCCCCCAGCCCCGCCCAGAACTGGGGCTAACATACCTGACTGCAACCGGCAATCATGCAGGTTGTTGACTGATTCCAAATCAGGGGCCTCTAGATCCCCAGACACGTGATTGGCATCTTTTAAAATTGCTCAGCTTGCTCTCGGTACTAGGAATGGTATCGCTTTTTCCTGTTTCATTTTACACATGGTTGTTGCTGGTTCATAGGAAATTCTCTACTTTCTACATGTTCATCTTCTCGGTAGCCACTCTGCTGAACCGAATCCTTAATGTATGAAAATGAGCAACACGGAATGGCAGATACGCAACCTGTTCTGATTTACAGAATGTTAACTGCATTCAGTCCAACCTAATACAAGGTTTCTTGCAGCCCAATGAACAAAGTGAAGTGAAAGTCGCTCAGTCGTGTCTGATTCTTTGCGACCCCATGGACTATACAGTCCATGGAATTCTCCAGGCCAGAATACTAGAGTGGGCAGCCTTTCCCTTCTCCAGGGGATCTTCCCAACCCAGGTATCGAACCCAGGACTCCCACATTACAGGCGAACTCTTAACAGGTGAGCCACAAGGGAAGCCCTTAAACAAAAGGGCAGGAAAAGAATTGACAATAAACATAAACTGCCAGCTTGTTTTTTAAGTAAAAGGAACGCAGAGGGCACGCAAACATCTGAGAAGATGGCTCAGTTTCACTCGCAACAGGTGATGGGAAGAAAGTAAGTGTGAAATAAAATCCAGAGCAGGGCTTCTGTGGTGGTCCACTGGTTGGGAGTCCACCTGCCGATGCTGGGGACATAGGTCCCATTCCGGCTCCGGGAAGACCCCACGTGCCGTGGGACAGCCAAGCCCCTGCGCCACGACTGCTGAGCCGGAGAGCCCCAGAGCCTGCGCTCCGAAACCAGGGAAGCCTCTGCAGTGAGAAGCCCGCGCACTGCATCAGAGCAGCCCCCATGCCACAGCCAAGAAAGCCCACACAGGGCAACAAGGACCCAGTGCAGCCAAACATAAACACGTAAATCAATCTTTAAAAAAAGTAAAATAAAATTAGGAGCACATTTTCTGTGCACCTATTAGAAAAAATTCCAAAGGCTGACAGAGTCCAGACAAGGATGTGGAGAAACAGGTACCCTCCTACACAGGTGGGAGGGGTGCCAACAAGTAAGTGAGCAGGACAAAGGACAGCAGAGGGTACAGAACCAAATCTCTAAGATAAGGTCAGGACAGTGACTCACTCAGCCACCTCCCTTCCAAGCCCGGCCCAGCAGGAACTGTGTCCTGGGCTAGGGTTCCTCACAAGCCTTTCATCTTGAAAAGCGGAGCCAGACCCTCCCGGTTGATCACATTTCGACCATCACTGTCTGGCCCCTGGCAGCCCCGGTTTCTGTCTCAGCCTCTGGTACGTGAAGTACACCCTGGGGCAGTTACTATTGGGGCGAACAGTGTTTATTAGGGAAACCCAAAGCAACCAAAGCGCCTCTTTTCCTTACCCCCAGGCCACCCAGGAGAGCAGGCATCTCAGGGAAGCGCTTCATCCTCAGCCTCTGATCAGAGCGGAGAAAGGCCAAGGGTGGGGGCAGCCGCACTGACTTGGGCCAAGCTCAGGTGAGCAAGGACCTACCCTCCCAGGAATCGGGGAATCAGAGGAGCAGTCCCTCTAGGCATGCATGCCCCGGAGCATCTGGTGGCTTCACTGTCTGCCCTCTGGCTATAGAGGCTGGGAAGCTGGTGCTCACAGACAGCATTAAACAGACAAACCCTCAGAGCACCCTCACAGTGTCGGAGCCTCTGGCTTCAGTTTGCTCCTGAGACCCAGTGGCAATCCTGCCTTGAGGTCACCTGCTCCAGGGGATGCGGGTAAACGGCTGGTGGTGGCCACCAGAAAAGCCTTCCCTCCCCCCACCTTTAATCCGTCAAAACGATGGACAATAAGAACTGCTAGATGCGGAGGACCTGAAATCCTCCTGTATTGCTGGTTCAACATAAACTAGCAAAACTACCTTGGAAAATAGCCTGGCAGGTCCTCAAAAGTTAAACATACAGTTAGCAAGGAACTTCCCTGGTGGTCCAGTGGTTAAGAACCTGCCTTCCGGTGGAGGGGACATGGGTTCCATCCCTCGTCGGAGAACTGAGATCCCACATGCCTCAGAGCTACTAAACCCACGCGCCCCAACTACAGAGCCTGCGCACTCTAGAGCCCTAACTCTGCAATCAGAGAAGCCCCCGCGTGTGCAACAAAGAGCCTCGAGTGCGGCAACTAAGACCCGATGCGGTCAAATAAAATTTTAACTGTTTAAAAAAAAGTTACCATAGGACCCAGAAATTTCACTCCTAAGTGTATACACGTGAGAAATGAAAACACAGCTCCACACAACAACTTGCACGTGAAGATTCACAGCAGCATGTTTATAATAGCCGAACAGTGGGGAAAAACTCAATAAATGAGGTAGGGTCACACAGTGGGATGTTATTCAGCAACAGAAAGGAATGAAGTTCTGATACTTGCTACATCGTGGATAACCCTTGAAATTATTATCCTAAGTAAAAGAAGTCAGTCCCATGAGACCACCATTTGTATTATACCACTTATTCCAGAATAGACAACTTTATAGATAGAAGGCAGATTGGTGGTTACCAAGGGCTTGGGGAGCGGAGGGAGAGGGGCAGGGAGGAAGGCAGTGAACACTGACGGCTTCTAGATGCAGAGCTTCTTGCAGTGACTGTTTAATTTATTTAATTGACTAAACTAAAAAACAATGACACTTAAACGGGTATATGAATGTACACGGCATGTGAACTGCATTCTAATAAAACTTAAAAAGAGAGCAAGACCAGACTGAAGTACAGCTCTGTCAACGGGGGCAAGTCACACAGCCTCTGTTGGTCTTCATGTACCACCACCAATACAAGAGGGTTGCAAGAGGATGAACAGGCGAGATCAGGGCCTCTCAAGCTTTTTTTTTTTTTTTTAATATTTATTTATTTATGGCTGTGCTGGGTCATCGCGGCTGTGCACCAGCCTTCTCTAGTTGCGGCAAGCTGGGGCTCCTCTTCATTGCGGTGAGCAGGTTACTCACCGTGGTAGCTTCTCCTACTGTGGCGCACAGGCTCTAGGTACACAGGCTTCAGTTGCCGTGGTGCACAGGCTTAGCTGCCCCTCTCCATGTGGGATCTTAGTTCCCTGGCCAGGGATTGAACCCATGTCCCCTGCATTGACAGGCGGATTCTTAACCACTGGGGCACGAGGGAAGGCCCTCAAGCTTTAATACATTCATCAATTACCTGGTCACTTGCAGGGAAATGCAGCTTCTGAATCAGATATCCTGTAGCAGACCCCAGGTTCTGCATTTCTAACCAGGTTTCAGGTGCCGCTGGTCCATGGACGTTCTCAGGAGCAGGGCAGGAGAGATGGCATCTCAGGCCCTTCCAGCCCTAATACTTCAGCAATCTCCTCCGGTCCACCTCTGTGAATTCCCAGAGCAGGGATGGTTTCTCCTTCCCACTGAGGACTCATATCATTCCCGAACCCCCCAAATGGGAGCTTCCAGGGCCTGGTCACTGGATGGAGACCATGTGTTCTCCCCATGAGAGGAATGTCGAGGAATTCCCAAGTCTGCCTGAGCAGAGAACATCTGGCTGGGCAGAGGAGAGCCCTCCGCCTGCAGGGCACACGGCCTCGAGTGGGGACGGGCTCGACGTGTCTTCAGAAGGCACAGGAGTCCTTGGACTTCTGATGGTCCAGTGGCTAACGCTCCAAGCTTCCCCTGCAGGGGTTGTGGGTTTGACCCCTTGGGGGGGAACGAAGATCTCACATGCCATGTGGCGCAGCCAACAAATTTAAAAAATAATAAAAGAAAGCCCAGCTGTCTCTTTCTGGAAGAAATGGAAAACAGCAGTATTCTTAAGGCAGGGGTTCTTGAACCCTAGGATACATAAATATCAACCACAGGATAGTTTACACAGATTCCTGCCCCTGCCAGCTCTAACCTGGCAGGAAACATACATCCCAGGTGACTCCGATGCTAGCGGTCCAAGGCCCAGACACTGCCCCGGGGCTGCTACGGAGAGAAGACAGGACTGCTCTCTAACAGACTGCCAGGAACCCATGCCACACGCCGGCAAGTCAGTTCTACCCCCTAGACCCCTCTTTCCCCATCAGTCAGAGGGGTGGGATGAGATAGATGCCTCTCAAGGAATCCACAGGACATTCCTGCATAAAACAGGTGAGGGGTAGAGTAGAAGGGAGCAAGGGAGGCCAGCTGTCTACCTCTGGCCTCCAACCAAGACTATACCAACCCAAACAGTCAGTTTCTTTGCTGGAGGGCTTTGCAAGGAAGAGTATCCCGGGGGGAAACAGCCAAGAGGGACACAAGAGTCCAGAGAAGGAGAACGAGATGGGGGACCCCAGCTCCTAATTAACACAAAGAAGCACTTCTTCCCCTCCCTGTTCAGCCAGGGGCTCACGACGGGCCCAGCCCTTAGCTAACTGCAAGGCCTGGAAACACTCCATGTTTCCTTTGGGCTTCTTCCTTCTCTTAGGAAAGGAAAAGCTTGGCATGATCATGGCACCTACTGGAGTACAGCGACTCCTCTAAAGCAAGACACACAGACTTCTCCGGTGGTCCAGCAGCTAAGACTTCTCACTCCCAACGTGGGGCCTGGGTTCCATCCCTGGTCGGGCGATAAGATCCCACAGGCAACTAAGAGTTCACATGATACAACTAAAGATCCTGCATGCCACAGCTAAGACCCAGTGCAGCCAAATAAGTAAATAGTTTTTTTTTTTTTAAAGAGAGGCACAAAAAACTTTCCTCAGTCAGAAAAAAGAATTCATATACATTCTTTTAAGTTGCAGTATATTCATTTATAGTGTTGTGTGTTTCTGCTATACAACAAAGTGATCCAGTTATACAAATATCTATATCATACGTCTATTCTTTCTCCGATTCTTTCCCACTGCAGTTTATTATAAGATACTGAGTATAGTTGCTTTGTTATTTATTTTATATACTGTAGTTTGTATCTGTTCATCTCAAACTCCTAGTTTATACCTCTCCTCTTCCCCCTCACCTGGCCCCCACCTGTCTGCTTTGGTAATAATAAGTTTGTTTTCTATACACATTCTTCTGGGAACTCCCTGGTGGTGCAGAGGTTAGGATTCCATGCTTTCACTGCTGAGGGCCTGGGTTTTATCCCTGGTCAGAGAAGCCATGGGGCACAATTCCCCCTCCACCCCCCACCAAAAAAAAGATTATATACATTCTTCTAAGTTAGTAACTCTAATCAGACTTCAGTGGTCCCTGAAACCTAACTCAGGAGCCCATCTGCACAGAGCAAAGTGGGTCCCTCTACTCCTGACCTTTTTTCCTGCTCCCCTTCCCTCCAAACAGCCAAATTTAGTGGCCGAGGGAAATAATACTTACAGAGACCCACTTAAATTTGACTAACTTTCTACAATGCTAAACAAGTTATAAGGCTTCCGACCTGTGCAGTGACCAGAGTGAAGTCAATTAAACCTGGCACCCCTCCCGCAGCCCCCTCCGCCACCCCCCCGGCCACTGAAGGTCTGTCCTGGCGGCCGCCCCCCCCCCCCCCCCGGCCACTGAAGGTCTGTCCTGGCGGCCAGGCCCATGTTTGGTTCAGGAGTAAGACCCTCAAGGCTCTGGGTGGACAGGTGGAGCCCCCATGCCACTGACCAGGGGCAGAACTGCTCTGATCAGAAGTATTCCAATGAGGCTGTCTGAATTAAGGGCTTGAGGGGCCAGTCCCTTTGACCTTCTCCTGGAAACTTGGGGATGCGCTGCTTTGACTGGTTTTACAGTAAAAAGCCAAGATACTTTGGAGGGGGGAGAGGAAAATCAAGCTAGCCAAAAGCTTTTCTGCCCAAGCTGAAGAATGTGTCAAGTCAATGAGCAGATCAGACTCATCACAGAAGCCTTCAAGTTCACTGCAGCGGGGTGAGTCCTCAGAAGTTACAAACTCTGCTGCTGAATGCTGGGAGCACTTAATAAAGATGCAACTAGGTCCACCTTTGCATCTTGACTGAGAACAGAATGCAGGTCCCCAGAAATTCATTCTCTGGAGTGATGATGGCTCATCTGGAATGCCAGATACTATCACCTGCAGAGGCATCAAAACAGTCCCAAGTGACTGGGGCCCAAAACAAGATAAAGACATCTCTGAAGAACGTAGAGCATATTCTTAAGGAAAGAAAAGATGGGAGAGCGAAAGGAACACAAAAAGTGCTGGGGAACTTCACACAAAGGGAATGGGAAGGCAATGATAAAAGGAGGCAGCTAAAATCTCTGAAGATGATAAGCTCACTTGCTCTCCTGAGAGATTTCACGAATGATGGCAACTTGACATCAGTCAAAAAGAGGGAGTGAGAAGATGCAGACTAATATTGTCACTCAGAGGTCATTCTGAAGAAACTCAGTGATTCTGTTAAATTAAATATTTCCTGTAAAAATCTAGAGAGAGAAAAGCAGAGTATTTTTTAAAGTGGCGTGAAGAAAATCAAATGCTGATAGCATTTTCAGTTCAAGTGCAAAGTCTCCAACCAGAATAGGCATCTCCTCAGTGTGAAAATCCATAGGGACACAGTGAGATTCCAAAATTCCAGCTGAAACTCAACTCTGCCTGAATTCCACCATAAACATGAAATGTAACTTTGCAGAAAACCAGTGCGTGAGGGAATTTACTGTTTAGAAACAGAAGCTTCTCAGAGTGTATGAACACACCAAAACCTGACTCCTCCAGGAAGACGACCAAAGATCCGGGGAAATGAAAGATGGATCAGCTCCCATGAGAAAAGAGCTCAAGAAAGTTTGTTGGAGAGTCACAGACATAGAAAACACACCTGTGGTTGCCAATGGAGAGGATGTTGAGGGAGAGATGGATTGGGAGTTCGGGGTGAGCAGATGCAAACTATTATACAGGGAACAGATAAACAACAAGGTCGTACTATATAGCACAGGGAACTATACTCAATATCCTATGAGAAAACATAATGGAAAAGAATATCAAAAAGAATGTATACAGGCCTAGAGTATGCTTTACAAATGCAAACCAACCAGCCTAGAGTCCACACCCCAACCTCCTCTTCTTTCAGGCTTTCAGAACATCATGCTCTAGGCCACCAATCCCCTGCATCAACAGCTCCAGAGACTAATGAGGACCAGACACCCAGGGACAACCTTCTTGCCACAAAGCCGATCCTAACCCTGCTTGCTCTGCCTCACCCATTTCTTCCCCTAGAAACCATGCAAAAGGGTCTTATTCTCCGTGTGATCCTTCTGCTTCCTGACTGACCCCGGTCCCCCTCCCTATAGTGCTACACTCCAGAACCATGAGTAAGGAACTGTCTTTTCCATGGGAATGTCTCCTTATCTTTTGGCCTCATAATACCTGAAAAATAATAAAACCTCCACTGAAAAGAGACCAGGACATCCCCCGCATCATCACGTCCCCAAGGGAGCATGAGGGGTAAGCTACAAGGGCTTGATGACTCAGGGTAATGTGGAGGCTGGATTCAGATTTACAGCCAACCTCTGAAAATGCACCAGCATGGCAGGACAGATGATGTCTCTCTTCTCTTTAAATTAATCCTGATGGAGGCCAGCTTCACTCCATGGATGCTGCATTTGCTCTCATATTGTAATTTCGGACATAGTGTTTCTAGATGTTAATGAAAAACTGTTTCCTGCCGTGTGTGTGTGTGTGTGTGTGTGTGTGCTCAGTCATGTCCAAGTCTTTGAAACCCCATGGACTGTAGCCTGCCAGGCTCCTCTGTCCACAGAATTTTCCAGGCAAGAATACTGGAGTGGCTTGCCATATCCTCCTCCAGAGGATCTCCCCAGCCCAGGGATCAAACTCACGTCTCTTGCATCTCCTGCAACGGCAAGAGGGTTATTTTCCACTGAGCCACCTGGGAAGTTCTGCCGTATCAGTAAACACAGGACGTTACAGTCATCAAGTCCTCACACTGCAGCTGCCTCACCCTCGCCAGCGGTGCGCCCCGAGGGGACTCAGGATGAGAAAGCTCAGAATGCTGGCCCCAGATAGCTGAGGTGCACATTGAAGGAATGATCTCAGTGAGCCCAGACTCCTGCATCTTCCCGTACATAGAAGAGTGGCAAACTCCTTAACTTAGGATGCCTAATTTTCTTTAACCAACAGTAATTGTTTGATGTTCCCACTACCTGGTTTTTGTTGCAAAAACGCCTATATACCCTGGCTCCTCCACCACCTCTTCAGAGCAGTCCCTCAGAACAATCTGAGAGACTGTGTAACAGGCTCACGTCCTTAGAAAGTCTGTCAAATAAAACTCTCAGTTCTTAAGTTGTGCGTTTTTTTTAGTCAACATAGAATATAGATTTTTAATATATCATTCTCAGTTTCTTAGACTGTGCACTAAACTGCCTAAGCACTCTAGCTTAACTAAATGGTCCACTGTTGCTTAAAGCATAACTGATGCTTGACATGACCAAAAGAAGACATCTGAAACATTAAAAATCATTTTCTACATGCTGAACTGTAAGAAATCTGTACAAGGAACCTCCGAGGTATTTCAGTAAATGTTGACTGGTTTTAAGAAACAAAGAAATTCTAAAAACCCAATCAACAAAAATCAAAACCCAAGCTAACTTCTAAGTATTTTTATTAACTGATTAATTTATAGATGAATTATGAGGAATTGACATTTGGGAAAACATTTGTTCCTTATTTTGTTGGGATTTTTCTAAGCTTTGTCATATGGTTTACAATATTCTTTGCTGAGAAAACATTTCTAAACTTTATGGAGCCCAGATAAAGTATACTGGCACAGCAAAAAGAAAACAAACAACAACAAATACCTCAATTAACTCTCAAGACAACACATTAAGTTGTTCCATATTTTACAGAAAACACAGGTGACAATTTCAGTAACGCAAGAGGACAGACAGCCAGGAATTGAACATGGGTATAGCCAGCTCCACCTGGCTTTCAATCTGCTACCAAGTCCCTAAGAATGGTTAATTTAGTGTTATCCAAACTGGTGTTACCAACAGAGACAAAGGTTTTTGTTTTTGTTTTTTTTTTAATTTAATAGCACATGTTGAATATCCTTCACGGATACACATAAGGAGCCACCTCATGCTTTTTATGGCTACATAGTCTACCAAATGAAAGTATTCAATAAGTTATTATGGGACAAATGATAGTTACTTGAAAAGTAACAGAGTTGGATTCACCTCATTCCTTACACAAAAATAAGTTCCAAAGTATGAAAGACTAGGGGGAATTTTTTTCTAAAAAACAGGTGAATAAAAAAAAATTTTTTTTTAATGTTTAAAAAAAGGAATTCCCTGGTGGTCCAGTAGTTAGCACTTGCTCCTTGGAATAAAAGTTATGACCAACCTAGACAGCATATTTAAAAGCAGAGACATTACTTTACCAACAAAGGTCGGTCTAGTCAAGGCTATGGTTTTTCTAGCAGTCATGCATGGATGTGAGAGTCGGACTATAAAGAAAGCTGAGCACCGAAAAATTGATGCTTTTGAACTGTGGTGTTGGAGAAGACTCTTGAGAGTCCCCGGGACTGCAAGGAGATCCAACCAGTCCATCCTAAAGGAGATCAGTCCTGGGTGTTCACTGGAAGGACTGATGCTAAAGCTGAAACTCCAGTACATTGGCCACCTGATGCGAGGAACTGACACATTTGAAAAGACCCTGATGCTGGGAAAGATTGTAGGTGGGAGGAGAAGGGGACGACAGAGGATGAGATGGCTGGATGGCATCACCGACTCAATGGACATGAGTTTGAGTAAACTCTGGGGTTGGTGATGGACAGGGAGGCCTGGCGTGCGGCAGTCTGTGAGGTCGCAAAGAGTCAGACACGACTGAGCGACTGAACTGAACTGAACTGAACCGCAGGGAGGGAATGCAGACACAGATACAGAGGCTGGACCTGTGGACCCAGTAGGAGGAGAGAGTGGGAGGAATGGAGAAAGTAGCAGCAGGGTATACACACCACCACGTGTAAAACCGGTACCTGCTGAGAAGCTGCTGTGGAGCCCAGCCTGGCCTCTGTGATGCCCTAGAGGGTGGGGCGAGGAGAGGAAGGCTCAAGAGGGAGGTGAAATACGTATAATTATGGCTGGGGTGTGTTGTTGTATGGCAGAAAACACAACATTGGAAAGCAATTTTCCTCCAATTAAAGAATGAATTTTAAAAAATTAAAATTCATTTTAAAAAATTAACAAAAAAAGGGAATTCCCTGACAGTCCAGTGGTTAGCACTCAGCACTTTCACTCCACGCCAAAAAAATATTTTTTTCAGGAAAAAAAAGCAGGTGAATATTAAGATCTTAAAGCGGAGAAGGCCTTTTACCATGTAAAATAAAGAAGCAAGTGAAAGCAAAATGAATAAAATATATGAAAGTGTGGGAAAATATGTCTAACACATTATCCCAAGTAGGCAAAGAGCCCATCAGTCAGTCAGTTCAGTCACTCAATCGTGTCTGACTCTTTTCGACCCCATGGATGGCAGGACACAGGACTCCCTGTCTATCACCAACTCCTGGAGTTTACACATGGACATCACCAGATGGTCAATACCGATTTCAGATTGGTTATATTCTTTGCAGTCAAAGATGGAGAAGCTCTACACAGTCAGCAAAAAGAAAACCGGGATCTGACTGTGGCTCAGATCATGAACTCCTTATTGCCAAATTCAGACTTAAATTGAAGAAAGTAGGGAAAACCACTATATCATTCAACTATGACCTAAATCAAATCCCTTACATACAGTGGAAGTGACAAATAGATTCAAGGGGTTAGATATGACAGAGTGCCTGAAGAACTATGGATGGAGGTTTGTGATACTGTACAGGAGACAGTGATCAAGACCATCCCCAAGATAAAGAAAGGCAAAATGGTTGTCTGAGGAGGCCTTACAAATAGCTGAGAAAAGAAGAGAAGTGAAAGGCAAAGCAGAAAAGGAAAGATATTCCCATTTGAATGCAGAGTTCCAAAGAATAGCAAGGAGAGATAAGAAAGCCTTCCTCAGTAATCAATGCAAAGAAACAGAGGATGACAACAGAATGGGAAAGACTAGAGACCTGTTCAAGAAAATTAGAAATACCAAGGGAACATTTCATGCAATGATGGGCACAGTAAAGGACAGAAATAGTATGGACCTAACAAAAGCAGAAGATATTAAGAAGAGGTGTCAAGAATACACAGAACTATATAAAAAAAGATCATGGCATCTGGTCCCATCACCAGTTATGACCAACCCAGATAGCATATTAAAAAGCAGAGACATTACTTTGCCAACAAAGGTCCATCTGGTCAAGGCTATGGTTTTTCCAGTGGTCATGTATGGATGTGAGAGTCGGACTATAAAGAAAGCTGAGCACCGAAAAATTGATGCTTTTGAACTGTGGTGTTGGAGAAGACTCTTGAGAGTCCCCTGGACTGCAAGGAGATCCAACCAAGTCCATCCTAAAGGAGATCAGTCCTGGGTGTTCATTGGAAGGACTGATGCTGAGGCTGAAACTCCAGTACTTTGGCCACCTGAGGAGAGGAGCTGACTCATTGGACAAGACCCTGATGCTGGGAGGGATTGGGGGCAGCTGTTCTATTTCTAGATATTGATTATACAGATATTCTCACTCCTTGTTTAAGCATAAAGATATGTGTACATGGATGATCACTGGAGTGCTGGGTGTAATTATGAAAAAATGGGAACAATCCTAATGTTCCTCAAGAGAACAAATTACGCAACATCCATACAATGGATCAGAAAGACCCAGGGGAAGATCAGCTTGTTTGCTTGTTTTTAATGTACCCACATGCTCAAACTACCGCACAATTGCACTCATCTCACATGCTAGCAAAGTAATGCTCAAAATTTTCCAAGCCAGGCTTCAACAGTATGTGAACCGTGAACTTCCAAATGTTCAAGCTGGATTTGGAAAAGGCAGAGGAACCAGATATCAAATTGCCAACATCTGTTGGATCATTGAAAAGCAAGAAAGTTCCAGAAAAACATCTACTTCTGCTTTATTGACTATGTAGCATTTTCACAGCATCATCTTTTAGGATTTTACATAGCTCAACTGGAATTCCATCAAGTCCACTAGCTCTGTTCATAGTGATGCTTCCTAAGACTCACTTGACTTCACATTCCAGGATGTCTGGCTCTAGGTAAGTGATCACACCATTGTGATTATCTGGGTTGTGAAGATCTTTTTTGTATCAGTTCAGTTCAGTTCAGTTCAGTCGCTCAGTCATGTCCGACCCTTTGCGACCCCATGAATCGCAGCACGCCAGGCCTCCCTGTCCATCACCAGCTTCCAGAGTTTACTCAAACTCATGCCCATTGAGTTGGTGATGCCAGATCAGCTTGTTTGCTTGTTTTTAATGTACCCACATGGAAAGATTTTGAGGATACATTGTTTGTGGGGGGACGGGGAATTGCCAAAATAGTATACATAATAAGATCTCTTACCAAAAAAAGAGACAAACACATTCCTATAAGAGCATACGTATGTGTGTCTATATAATTAGACATACATTGATTAATGTATGACTATAAGATTAGGCATATATGGTTTAACCTATGACTAAGAAAAATCTGGGAAGTGGAATTATGAGAAGCTATTTACAGTACAAATTTCTGTACTGTTTGGCTGTTCTGTTTTACAAGAAATATGTGCTATTTCTATACTCAGCAAAGAATAAGAGAGAAAGTATTAAAAAATAAAAAGTAATGTATTTAAGGATCATTTGGTTTCCTCAGTTTATATTCCCAAACTTCAGGCTAAAAATTAATCTGGGAAGAAAACTTCAGCTAAGGAGGAAGGATAGCAAAGTAACTAATCATTTGCCTCATTCCTTAAATTCAAAGTTACGGATATAATTGGGGAGAGGGGAAAATCTATGGCTTTCTATTTTCCAGACGTTAGTTCTTCACTTAATTTGCAAGGCAACCCACAAAATGAAACCTGGCTCAATTCCACAGATGAGGAAACCGGGGTCTGAGCGGCTAAGTGATGCCCCCAGAGCAGAGGTCGCCTCACTTCCAGGATCCCAGAAAACGAGACTTCCTGCTGGCAGCGCTTATCTTCGGCCATTCCCTCAGGTCAGGTGGCTGGAGAGCAGGAGGGATGGGGGTGGGGCAGGAGAAACTGATTATGGGGTTTTGATGCTGTTCCAGGAGGCATTTTCCTCCGGCTCCATTACGGGTCCTTCGCTTCCTGCCCTTCTCCCCTGTAAAGCTCGTATTCCCTCCCTCAGAGCTGCATCAGGAGCTCCAGGTGGCAGACACAGCTCCTGGAAGCGCCAGCCTAGAACCCTGCCTATGAAGGAGTCCCTGGGAAAAGCGAGTGCCTACCCCTTCAGAACTCCCTTCAAGATCACACCAATGCTCAGCTGCTCCCCAAGCTTGCCTGAGTTTGCCACCTCTCTCAGCCTATAAAATGGGAATAATACACTTTACGAGGATTACTCAAAAAAGAACACCAGGAAGTGCTTTGGGAATTTTAAAGCCTAGGGTCCCCACCTTGCAATTAAAGTACCCCTAACACAACAGCTCACATCATGGAGGAAGGAGTCCAGTATTTCCTGTAATCACAGTTTTAAAGACAGTATTTTAACACTCTGAATAGGAATGTCCCCTGCGGGTTATGTCTATTATTTTGTTGTACAATGACCGAAGAACTAACAGAAAAGTTCAGCAGGCCTTCCTCCTGCCTTTAATCTGCCCAAAGCTACCATTTTTCAATTCTAAGGGGTACAGTTCTTAGTTCTAGAACCAACCTTATGTTAATCTTTCAATTAGGAAAAGAAAGATTAAACCAGAAAAAAAAAAAAAATTCAAAGTCCCAATGTGATGACCACATTAGCTTTCAAATAGGATAGGGGAAACATATATCCACTTCATTATTAACAACGGCTAATATGTGAATGGTTACTCTGTGCTTCCCAGGTGGCACCGTGGTAAAGAATCCTCCTGTCAACGCAGGAGACGAAGGAGACACAGGCTCAATTCCTCAATCAGGGAGATCCCCTGGAGGAGGAAATGGCAACGTATTCCAGTATTCTTGCCTGGGATATCCCATGGAAAGAGGAGTCTGGTGGGGTCCATGGGGTCACAAAAAGTCAGACACGACTGAGGACTCACGCATGTGCCAGACACTGTTTTCAGTGTTCTTTCTGCATTAACTCATTTTACCTACCTAGTAGAGGTTTTACTTCCTTCATTTTATATATGAGGAGTCAGAGGCACTGGGAGGTAAATGACTTGCCCATGGGGGCTACCCAACAGCTCAACCTCAACAAGGCAGTTGGAGATCTTGGCCTTCTGGTCTACCTCTCCAGTCATTCACACTCCTCCTTGGGTTCCAAACCCTAGTCATACTGAATCGCTTAGGATTCTTCACAAATAGTATGCATAATTGCACCCCCACCCTGCCCATTCTTGCCTTTGGACATGGTTTTTCTGTCACTAAACTATCCTCTCCTTCCAATGGACCGGAAGTTTTATTCCATGAATGAACTTAAGACTCCTGGAAAAATCCATAACTGTATTTAAGATTTAAGAGTTGTTTTGGTAGGAAATACCAAAGCTTTCTCCATAACAAGCCATGCTTGCAAACTTGTTCTTATCTCAAAGCCAGAATTCCCTACACAGATTGCCTGAGGTTCTCTTTCTTCTGATCTTCCTGACTCCTCCCCCACCACCTACTTCATCTCTTCCCTCTGGCTCCAGTCTTCAGGAAAGATGTCTCCACAGTGACCTTTGGTCACTGACAAAGAGGTTGGCCTGGAGTTTGTGGACCTCCCTTCAACTGCTATCTGCCCCTTCTCCTTAGGACTCCATTTCAGAGGAAGAGCACAAACTTTGCTGCTCAAACCGTTTTCACTGCATAAAAAATTAGTCACTGGGGTTGATGACAGAACACTCACAAGCAACACACCTTATCCAAGTCATGATGTGAGGCAATGGACTGACACTGTGCTGAGAAATGAGTATCCAATGGTTTAAATGACTCTGTGATTTACAGATCCAGCATCCTTCTTACATGAACAATGCAGAGAAACAGAGGAAAACAGCAGAATGGGAAAGACTAGACATCTCTTCAAGAAAATTAGAGATATCAAGGAAACATTTCATGCAAAGATGGGCACAATAAGGAACAGAAATGGCAAGGACCTAACAGAAGCAGAAGTGAATAACAAGAGGTGGCAAGAGTATACAGAAGAACTATAAAAAATGGTCTTAATGACCTGAATAACATGATTGTGTGGTCGCTCATCTAGAGCCAGACATCCTGCAGTGTTCAGTCAAGAGGGCCTTAGGAAGCATTACTACAAACAAAGCTAGTGGAGGTGATGGAATTCCAGCTGATCTATTTAAAATCCTAAAAGATGATGCTATTAAAGTGCTTCATTCATTATGCCAGCAAATTTGGAAAACTCAGCAATGGCTACAGGACTGGAAAAGGTCAATTTTCATTCCAATCCCAAAGAAGTGCAATGCCAAAGAATGTTCAAACTACCTCAACAATTGCACTCATTTCACATGCTAGTAAGGTAATGCTCAAAATCCTTCAAGCTAGGATCAATAGTACGTGAACCAAGAACTTCCAGATATACAAACTGGATCTAGAAAAGGCAGATGAACCAGAGATCAAATTGCCAACATCTGTTGCATCATAGAAAAAGCAACAGAATTCCAGAAAAGCATCTACTTCTGCTTCATTGACTATGCTAAAGCCTTTGTGTGGATCACAACAAATGGTGGAAAATTCTTCAAGAGATAGGAATACCAGACCACCTGACCTGCCTCCTGAGATATCTGTATGCAAGTCAAGAAGCAACAGTTAGAACTGGACATGGAACAACAACTGGTTCAAAATCGGGAAAAGAGTACATCAAGGCTGTATATTGTCACTCTGCTTATTTAACTTATTTGCAAAGTACATCATGCAAAATGCAAGGCTAAATGAATCACAAACTGGAATCAAGATTCCTGGGAGAAACATCAATAACCTCAGATATGCAGATGATACCACTTTATGGCAGAAAGCAAAGCAGAACTAAAGAGCCTCTTGATGAAGGTGAAAGAGGAGAGTGAAAAATCTGGCTTAAAACTCAACATTCAAAAATGAAGATCATGGCATCTGGTCCCATCACTTCACGGCAAATAGATGGGGAGAAAATGGAAACAGTAGCAGATTTTATTTTCTTGGGCTCCAAAATCACTGTGGATGGTAACTGTAGCCATGAAACTAAAAGATGCCTGCTCCTTGGAAGAAAAGCTATGACAAACCTAGATAGCATATTAAAAAGCAGAGACATTATTTTGCTGACAAAGGTCCATATCAGTAGTCATGTATGGATATGAGAGTTAGACAATAAAGAAGGTTGAGCGCCAAAGAACTGATGGTTCAAAAGTGCTGGTGGTGCTGGAGAAGACTCTGGAGAGTCCCTTGGACAGCAAGAAAATCCAACCAGTCAATCCTAAAGGAAATCAACACTGACTATTCATTAGAAGGACTGATGCTGAAGTTGAAACTCCAATACTTTGGCCACCTGATTCGAAGAGTGGACTCACTGGAAAAAACCCTAATGCTGGGAAAGAGTTGAGGGCAGGAGTAGAAGTGGGTGACAGAGAATGAGATGCTTGAATGGCATCATCGACTCAATGGTGATGAATCTGAACAAACTCCGGGAGACAGTAAAAGACAGGGAAGCCTGGTGTGTGGCAGTCCATGGGGTCACAAAGAGTTGGACACAACTTAAGTGAGTAAATAACAGCAGCATCCCTTCCCTGTTTTCAGAGAACCTTAAATACACCATTACAAGAAAGAAGACATGGAATGGCCTCAGAGAGATAGTGACCTAAACATTATAGAGCCAATGCAAGAAACCTTAAATGCTTAATGTTTAATGAAACAGAAAATTTGACTATTGACTGATATGTCAAAACTATTATTTTAAAAAAACTGATGCTTACTTGTCATGTGACATAGACATAGAAGCTACTTTAAATAAGGTACACTGAAAAAGATATCCAGTACAGGGATACCGACAAGAGCAGCAAAAAATAAAACACATAAAGAGAGGGCAAGAAAGAGTAAAGAGAAAGTGGAAACAAATCATGTCTTTCCCCACCCCGCCCGCAGCCCTGCTGCATGGCATGCACAATCTCAGTTACCCAACCAGGGATGGAACCCACCCATGCCCTCTGCAGTGCACGTGTGGAGTCCTAACCACTGGATTGCCAGGGAAGTCTCAATCATGCCTATTGTTTAATTTTCTGAATATTCACAGAACAACTACTCTCAAGGCCCCAAGCTTAACACAGAAGATACAATGTTCAACACAAAGACATGGCTCTACCCTCACAGAGCTTCCATTCTGAGAGACACTCAAATGATTACATTGTGTATTTCCTCCCATGTGGTGGTGGTGTAGTCACTAAACTGGGTCAGACTCTTGGGACCTCACAGACTGTGACCCACCAGGCTCCTCTGTCCATGGAATTCTCCAGGCAAGAATACTGGAGTGGGTTGCCATTTCCTTCTCCAAGGGATCATCCTGAACCAGGGATCGAACAGGATCTCCTGCATTGCAGGCGGTTTCCTGCATTGCAGGCAGATTCTTTTTACCAATTGAACCACCAGGGAGTTATGACAATAATCTGTCCCAAATAACAACATAAAATAGTGAAATAATATGGAGACATTTTATTTTTTTTTTATTCCTTCAACTTTTGTTCTGTACTGGATAGAATCCTAGCCTGGGAGAAGACAAAGATAAAGGAAATGAAGTCCTTGATGAGCTCAGAAGCTAATGTGGAAGAAGAAATTTATTAATCATAATCCAGATGCAGACATTTTAAGTGGTGTTTGAGTTTATAATAGAAAATGTTATAAGAAAAGTATTTAATAAAAGCAAAAAACAACTTTATAAAGCATATAATCTCATTAAAAAAGTTTAAGTATAGAAGGAAGATTCAATGGCTATAAAAATCTATCTATAAGAATAAGTGATTGAAAATGTCTAAGAGACATATTTCCAAGCTATAATTAGTGCAACTAGAAATGGGGCAAGAATCAGTGAATATCAGGTGGTATAGCACAAACATATACAAGGGTCTGTTTCTGGACTAATACTTTAGAATATGGCTTTTCAAATGTTTCAGAGTGGCATTTAAACCAGTGAGAATAAGAGATAAAACAGGTGTCAACCAGTAGGTTAACTATTTAGAAAAATAAATAAACGTAGACTGTTACATCACATCACAAATTTCCAGTGCAACGTATGAAAGTATAAATCCCACTGGTAAGGCTAGGGAAAAAAATAAATACATATATTTTATGCAGTAATAATCCAAAGTATCACTAAATGACATTATATTTCCAGAAGACTTCCAAGTGCATTGCACTGTAAAAATTTAGAAACATGAAATTTAGGAAACCACTAAGCTGATTTTGGGGTAGGCAGGCATTCTAAACATAAAAGAAAAATTATTTTAGAAAACTGAAAAGGTTTGATAATATATACTGAAAATCAATATTTATACTGAAAAAAATCATGATATATATCTCACACATAAATCTAATTATCACAAAATAAATATAATTATCACATACATAAATATATCACAAAAAAATATATGATATTCTTCATATAGGGTAGGCTGTTACAATCAGTAAGATAGAACCATCCCAGTAAAAAAGTGTGTGAAGAATATGAACATAACTGATGGAGAAATTTAAAAGATCAATAAATATATTTTTAAATATTCAGCCACATTAGCAATGATATAAATGCTAGTTTAAGATTAAATCCTGTTTCACTAATGAGGTGAAAACCAACAATATCCAATATAAGAGACAGTAAAACATACCCTACTGGCTACCTTGTAAATCGGTACATTCAGCTGAGAAGTCAATTTGGTAAGATGTAGCAAAAGCCTTACTTAACTCCTTTGAGCCAGTAAGTGTACCTCTAATTTATATTCATCTAAAATAATAATCAACATTTCACACAAAGACAACTGAAAACTAAGTATTCATACCATGAGACTAGTCAAAGTTAATAGAACTCTGAAATACCATGCAACCATTACAAAAATATAAGTTCTCAGAGCATTTTTAATAACACGAGAAAAGCTCATAAATATAGTAAACAAAGAAAACAGGGCATATATCTGCAGCACTGTAATAATTTTAATTTTACATATGCAAATATGTAGAAATATGGTTAGCAATGGCTCTCAGGTGAAATTAGAGATTTCAATTTAATTTTTAACTTATGCTTTTTAAATGACCCAAATTTTCTATAATGAACATGTATTGTTTTCTTTTTTTTAAATTTTCATTGGAGTATAGTTGATTTACGATGTTGTTTTAGTTTCCCATGTATAGCTAAGTGAATCAGTTACACATATACATATATCCACTTGTTTTAAGATTCTTTTCTCATATAAGCCATTATAGAACACTGAATAGAGTCCCCTGTGCTACAGGTTCTGACTGGTTACCTATCTGATGAACACGTATTATTTTCAATAATCGGGAACATATAACTAAAAAAGAAGATCTAAAATAAATACACCAAATTTAACCGCTGGGCAGCTCTTTTTGCCTCTCTTTCAACTTATCTATATTGAGCAAAGGATAACTCTTTTAAAAAGATGAGTGTTGACTGTCAAACATTGCCCAAAGGTGACTGATTAAAGAAAGGAGGTAAGGGGTGGAAGGTAGATGGGGGAGACAGTAAAGGCCTTACAGATCGGGTGGGGAGCGGCGGGAGAGGTGGGCACCCTGGACCAGCAGCAGGTCCAGCAGGGCCTCGGACCCCACGACAGGCCAGGAGCAAGAACCACCCCAGACCCCAGCGCTCTGTGAACATCGCCCAGCTTCTTCACGCGACACTTAGGCAGGACAGCAGAGGCCCAGGGGAGGACGGCCGCTGCCTGAGGGTACATCAGTTGGTAGCATCTGACCTTCCATGAAAGAGAAAGGAAAATGGCCAAAGCCATTCCACAAACAAGCACAGACACACAGGTATTCTCCCTCCAGCCAGGGCACCTGCCATCAGGGGTCCCCGGCCTCAGCAGACGGAACACAGACCTCGGGGCCTGAGCTGGGTGCCCGAGACTGCCTGAGCCTGGCCTGGGGGCCCGCTGAGGCCGCTGAGCCACTCACAGGGATTAGCATGCCCATCCCCTGCCACATCCAGAGGCAGACACAGAGCCACCTGCTAATTCTGAGCTCCTTCCTGGCCCAGAAGCGGGCAGGTTGGGCTGTCAGAGGTAAGCCTGATGGCAGGCTGGACTTCCATCCCGCCCCGACCCCATCTGGACTTCCGTTCCCCAAATCAGGGAGTCAAAGTTCTACAGAAAGGAAGCCGCCCGCGTAAGATAAATGGTAACCACACCGCTGCCCCACCACCGCCTCCCTCCAGAAAGCCCTGCATCCCCCAGCTCCTTGGCTCTTCCCATTTGAAACGGAGGAGCAATGATTCCACCAGATGCCAGGGCCTCTGAGGTGATCTGGGCAGGAAGGACAATCAACGCAGACACGTAACCACACAAAAACCACAGAGAGGTCATGGGTTAGGCCACGGGGCCATGTGTCCTGATAAAGAACATCAGAAATGGAAACCGCTTCACACACCTTCATGCTCTCCAATGTCACAAAATAACACTTCTCATGCCGCACGTGGACACACCGAGGCTCCGAGGGGAAGTCAGAGCTGGGAAGGGCTGGGATCGGATGCCAAGTCCAAACCCCGGGCCCCGTCTCCCAGGACACGGTGAGCACGCTCGTCCCCATCGCTGCAAAGGGCTGCTGCTGCCTCGCACATGTGGGATCCAGCCTCAAGGACTGGCCTTCCCATCACTGACAGGTGCAGTTCCAGAAAGGGCAGCTGACCCCGTACCCCAAAGGTGCTCAATCTGTGTCCAGGAAAGGGCACCAGGTGTGGCCCCAGCAAACAGCAAGTATAACCACGGCCGCCGTTCACTGAGCATCATCTGCTCCCTGCAGGGCCCACACGAGGAATGTGAAACGCCGTTTGGCCTGAGTGCGACACAGCTGATGTGTCCGCTTTTGGGGAAGAAAACACTGAGGCTGGGAAGTCTCACAGCTAGGAAACGGATGCCATCTGACACCAGAAGCCCCTTCCCAAACCCCACCTCTCCCACCCTGACGAGGAAACAGGCCCGCACGAGTCATTCAGGCCGACTCCCCGCGGCTGGGTGGCACCCTCAGCCCCCAGGCTCCACCCGGCGCGGCGCCCCAGCACCACCTTGGTTGAGGTAGGTCAAGGTCTCCTCGTGCAGCTTCACAGCCGGGGACGTGGCAGCGCACAGCACATACTGCAGGGGCGGCAGGCGGGCCTCGTTCTCGGGGGACAGCTGCGGCTCCTCCTGCTTGAAGATGGGCAGAGCAAGGACGTCGCTGCAACACACAGGAGGGAGCGGTCAGGAGCAGGGCCCCCGGAGCCCGCGTGCAAAGGCAGGACTGAGCGGCCAACCTCGGGCAGCACCAGGGGCCGCACAGCCAGCCCAGCCAGCGAGCAGGCTCAGCTCCCTACACGGCGTCGCCAACACTCTAAAATGCTTTCCAACGGAGGAGACCAATCCTGGACGATCCTACTTTCATTCCGTGACCTTTGCGAGGTTTATTCAGATGTCGCGTGGTTTCCATCTGCAAGAGTCTGGCTTTTATAACAAGAACTCGGACAAAATTTTTTATTTTTTTAAATAAACTCTTCTAGCTATTGGTCACATCTCAGACCAAGACAATCCTGTCCTCTAGGCTCTGTACACCATGCAAATACAGAAACTGTCTACTTCACTCATAAAAACTGAGACCTACTTCCACACTTCTAAAAAGAAAGGACAGCTGGCCCATAAACCCTATTTTAAGGGTCATGCTAATATCTCTTAAATGCAAAACAAGAACAATCATGGTTTCAATTCAGTTTTCTCATCCAAACGGAAAATACTGAGATGCTCAAAGATTCTTTTCCTCCGCCTCTAAACAAAATTTCCCATCAGATCCAAAAAATCAGCTTCACATCAGCCTAGGACTGGAGAACTTATTTCTAGATGTGTTTTTTTAAGTGCATCCCCAAGGAAAAACGAAATCTTTGAGAACATGAATGACCTGCAAGCAGGAGGGACTTACTTGGTTAAGCTCTCTGGATTATGAAGAGATTATGGTGTGGACACTGGCGCCAAAAAAAAAGGTCCTGTGCCCTTATCTTGATAAGCCTCCACCCTCCGAGTGTCCCGGGTGCTGAATCAGATTCACTGACCCCACTTTACTACGTAAACAGCAGAGTCACTGATACAATCTATTCCTCATACAATACCAAAAACAAGTATCGAAAACACAAGCCAGGCACATACCCCAGCATGTCAGACCAATTTTCAGAAGGAAAAGCCCAGCTGTGGCTCATGTGGAGGGCCGCCCCTGCCACCACCCACTGCCCTGGGTCCCCTACCTCATGCCTTCCCGTGGCCAGACTGAGGCACAGGCCCAGTCTAAGTGGTTATCCAGGAATGGGGGAGAAGCAGAGAGATCTGATTCCCAGGGGATTGCATAATTTCATGTTTTCCCAGGCCATGTTAAGTTAATAATCCATGGGCTGCTGCCTTTAAATTAAAAAAAAAAAGGTTGGGGACAGCCAGGGTTGGGGGAAGAACCATCACTCAACAGTAACTTATTTCAATCCTGGTATCCTTATCTGCTGAGGAATAAAAGTCACCAGAACATCAAACAGAAGCAGGGAAGAAGGGAGTACAGGCCACCACCCCAGTAAGGTCAGACAACTTGCAGAAATGCTGCACAGTGATGAGATGACCAAAATTAAATGCACAAGCCAAGCAAAAGAACAAGATCTTCTTCACTCTAGGGGGACCAGGGGCATGTTCATGGACCCTCCCTGTGGCATCCATCAAGGTCACCCTCTCCAAGTGTGAAAGCCCTGGCTTCCAAGAAGTAACATAAAAAAGAGAGTGTGTACCAAATGACTCTTTATCCATGGTCCCCAAATGACCCCAGAAACCCATCTGGCCTTATGGCACCTTTCACCCCAATTCCCAACCACTTCACCAGGATGAATGCAATACCAAACTTTTAAAGTAAGGGCACCTCTAGTTCAAGAGGAGAATTATTCCCTAAAGGGATGACATTTTCAGTGTCCAGGAAGTTTTACATACACTCACTTCTTCACTCAGGGTCACCTTCAAAGTCATTGGTAAGGTATGGCAACAAACCGAATCGCTACAAACTAAAATTGAGGCAAAATTACAATTAAAATTGCATCCTGTGGTACAATAAAAATGTATTCCATTGTAGCATTTCGGGTAAGTCAATGGACACAATCTTCTGCCAGAGATTAACATCTGCCCAGTGGGGAACTCCCTGGAGGTACAGTGGTTAAGACTCACCGCTTCCACTGCAGGGGACTCGAGTTCAATCCCTGGTCAGTGAACTAAAATTCCATATACCACACAATGCAGGAAAAAAAAAAAAAATCTGCCTGATGGGCTTAACACCTCCCAGAGCAGCCTGCCTCTGGTGGATCACCATGGTCTGCAGTGAGACATAAGTCCTTAATTAAAGCCCTAGGCTTAACGCCACCTCCTACCTCTCTTGCCCATGAATAAAACACAGCAGACACATCACTTATACCCAACCACTCCTTTGCCTGCTGGAATTGGGCTGTCTTCAGAGAAGACTACTGGACAAATATCTATCAAAGCTAGGATTTCCACATCACCTGTACTGTTAAATCTGGTTGGAACTTCTGGGGGTCAAAAATAAAATAAAGCAGGCAGGACAGCTCTCTCTGTGGGGTGGTCTGGCCAACGGTTCACTTTCTCTGAGCTCACATCAAATGCCCTTTGGGTTAAATTAGGCACATTTCATAAACTGTGACTAGGATGGAAATAAAGACAGGCTAAAGCTGGTTCAGGCGAGTTCAGAAAGTGAAATGACTGCCCATTAGTACCCGGCCAGCTGCACAACAGGGAAAAACAATCCTCCAGGAACTGAAGCTAACGGGGGTGCCACTTCCTTCAAGGGGACGGGAGAGAGAACTTTGCAAAACAGGCAGGACTTACTTTTCCCTCTGAAGAGCACTAGTCAAATCCCTGCAGAAGAAGAAAGATTTCCATCAAGGGCAATCAACGTGCGGGCCTCGGACCCTTACACCAAGACCACCTGGTGGGAGGGGGCACCCGGCCCCTCCCGAGCCCCCGCCCGCCCCCCTGCAGGTCCGCTAGGCGGAGCGCAGGGCCGCGCTCGCAGCCCGCTCGCCCCTCGGGCGGACCAAGGACACTGGAGAGGACGCGAGGCTCGGAGCGGGACCCGGGCGGAGAGGGGCAAAGAGCAGGGGACTGGACTTCCCGGGACAGCTCCAGACCGACGGCAGGAAGTCTCCTCTTCGACGCGAGCGGGGACAGGAGAAACGCGGAGGTGGAAAGACCCCGAGGAGATTGCGACCAGAAATGCGCGCTCCGCGCCCGCCCGGGGTCGTCGGGGGAGTAGCCCCGCGAGCACTAGGCTCTGCGAACCCGCCTCCCGCGCGGGCCCGCAACTCCGAGCGAGCGTCGGGTCCCGCCAGGGTCGGTCTGTCGGTCCCAGGCTGGAGTCTGGGCGGATCTCCCTCAGTCCCCAAAGGGCAGAGAGTAAGCAGGCGGCGGGGGCGCCCGGGGTCCCCGGCCCCGCCGCTCCTCTCCCGGCCCGCGGACCCGGCCCGAGCCCCTTACCGCAGGTAGCTGCCGGGGTTGTGCTGGTTGTAGTGCTCGGGCTGGGTGTGCCAGAACAGCATGGCTGGGGCTCCGAGCCCGGCCCGACCCAGGCGCGCGGCGGACGGGACGCGGGGCGAGCCGACCTCTCGGTCACCTGCCTGCAGCGCTCTCACCGCGGCGGCCGCCCGCCCTGCGCATTTATGGCCGGCCCGCGGGGCGGGGCCCCGTCCGGACCCGCCCGCAGGCCGCGCGGCCGCCTCACCTGGTGACCCGCACCAGCGCGCCCTTCCCGGGAGCGAGCGCGCCTCCAGGGCGGCGACCGCGAGCGTGCAGCGCGGCTGGCTGCGGGCGGGGACCTGGCCAGGCACTACCCGTATCCCGCCCTCGAGGGTGGGGCCCAGGTAACCGTCCCCGCAGCCCTGCTGTCTTCCCGCTCCCAGAACCTCGCCGTGGCTAGGGTGAGAAGGCTGTGAGCTTGGATGTCCGAGACCCCGACCCCGGCGCGCTGTCCCCTTAACTTGCTCTCGCTTTTTCACAGCACTCTGAGAAATCGTGTTTTGTTTTCATCTACACTTGAGTATTGATCTCTTTCCCAATGTCGTATGATCTCCAAGAGGACAAGGTTTGGACTTTCTAGCTCACCCTGTTATCCCTATCTCCTGGGAAAGTGCTTGGGACATGGTGCTGCTGGGCTGCGTTTAGTCGCTCAGTCATGTCCGACTCTGCGACCCCATGGACTGTAGCCCGCCAGGCTCCTCTGTCCATTGGATTCTCCAGCCAAGAATACTGGAGTGGGTTGCTATGCTGGCCTCCAGGGGATCTTCCCAACCCAAGGATCGAACCCAGGTCTCCCCCGTTGCAGGGGGATTCTTTATCATATGAGCCACCAGGAAGCCCGGTACATAGGGAGTGCTCCATAAATATTTGCTGAGTAAATATGAAAAAGGAATGCCTCAAGTGAGTAATCAGAGAAAGCCTCCTGGAGGAGGTGACATTGAGCTGAAGCCTTCTAAATTCACAGGAAGCGCTTCTGTGAACATCCGGAAGGAAAGTGGTTCCAGGCAGAGGCAGCGGTAGTTGGCAAGGCCCTGAGGCTGACCTACCTGGGCATGGTCTGAGGCTGGGTGACCCACAGGAAAACTCAGGAGGTAAGGTGGGAGTGATGGGCAGGGCAGATCAAAGAGGGACTCCCAGGCCCTAGCAAAGCAGGAGCTGGGGTTTTAATCTAATTTGTATTTTCAGCAGAGGCGTTGCATATTTGTTTTTGTAAAGATCAGTCTGGAAGGAGTGTGGACAGTGGGTCATGGGGGTGCAGCAGTTAGTTAGCACCATGACCTGCATCCAGCGAGAGCCACACCCCCACCACCACTGCCTGGCCGGAATGAGCTGTGTTCTCTCCCTGGGTGTTAACGGAATGAAATGGTGTCCCTTGGAAACAGGGACCCAGAACTCCAGCTCCCCCAGCATGGAGGTGAGTCAGATCCACCCTCAGTCTGCTCTCCAGCTCCCCTCCCTCCAACCACGGCGACAGCTGGCGGGCCACCCCTTCTGGGAAGCTCTTAGTGACCACCACCTCCCCACTGCTCTCCTGTCACTCAGATCCCGCTTCCAGGATGGAAGCAGAGCAGACAGCCCTCAGCACTCCACCCCCGCCACCCCCCCCCGCCCCCAAGGACTCTGTTGTAGAGTCGCCCAAGGTAGCTCCCCTGTTGGGGTGGCCCCAATGACCACCCAGACAGAAGCATCACAGCCTGGCCATCTCCGCTGATGGGCTGTTGTAGCCTCAGGATTCCGTGTGGGGCGACTCAGAGCTGTCAGGAGGCTTCCCTCGCATACTTCTACTTCCTTTCCACCCCTTACATAGTTGTTAATTTCAAGGGACCTTTCAAATAAGCATCCTGAACATTAAGCTCTGTCTGAGGGTCCAGGACAAGCCCAGTATTGATATGGGAGACACGCTGAGGTGGTGTAGAAAGAGCTTTTCCCTGGGTTCCTTCACTGGGCAAATACTCCAGAGTAGCTGCCATGTGCCCCTGGGTGCTAGGTGCAAGCTTACATACTTTTAATTTTTTTAACTGGAGTATAGTTTATTTACAATGTTGTCAGTTTCAGGCATACAGCAAAGTGATTCAGTTATCCATGCATATCTATGTACCTAAGCTTTTTTAGATTCCTTTCCCAGATGGGTCATTTTAGACTATTCAGTGGAGTTGCTTGCGCTACACAGCAGCACAGGTCCTTATTAGTTATCTGTTTTTATATACAGAACTGTGTACATGTCAATCCCAATCCCCCAGCTTTCCCTGCCCCCTGCTTACCCTCTGGTAACCATAAGATTGTTTCCTATACCTGGGAATCTATTTCTGTTTCGTAAATTCATTTGTACCATTTTTTAGATTCTACATGTAAGCGATATCACATGACATTTGTCTTTGTCTGTCTGACTTACTTCGCTCAGTACCACGATCTTTAGGTCCATCCGTGTTGCGGCAGATGGCGTGATTTCACAAGCTCGCGTTCTCACTGGAGAGGCAGTAGGGGAGAGTGGCGGTTGTGAGCAGCAATCGCAGTGCAGTGTGATCAAGAACACAGAGGGAGGCTGTGCTCCATGGGGTTGCAGAGAATCGGACAGGGCCGAGTGGTTAACACACACACAGGTGGGCCTTGCTCTCCACCAGGGCAGATGGACTCTCCCCCGGGTGGTCCAGAGCTCCTGAAGAGTGCGAGTGAATACCAGGGAGGATTCTGGAGCTCAGGAAAGTCTCCCCGGTAAAGTGATTGTCTCCTGATGGATGGGTCTGGGGAAGTTAGACACATCTGTGAAGTCAGGGCTGGAGGAGAGTCTCCAGCTGAGCACAGAGGAAAAGGACACCAAACGTGGGAAGGAGATCACGATGGCTCAGACCTGGCTTTCCCACCTGGCTTTGTCAGGACGTGTGGCCCTGGGTGGGGTAAATAGACCCTTGCTGCCTCTCACATCAAAATGGTCCTAGGACTTGTTTTGATCACAAAACATAGGTTTTCCAGGGCCAGCTGACCCTAGGAGGCCAGGCAGCTTCTGCCTCCCTTCTTTCAGAGCTCTGGACCACCCAGGGGAGAGTCTATCTGCCCTGTTGGAGAGCAGGGCCCACCGTGTGTTAGTCACTTAGTCCTGTCCGATTCTTTGCAACCCCATGGACTGTAGCCTGCCAGGCTCCTCTACCCATGGAATTCTCCAGGCAAGAATACTGGAGTGGGTAGCCATTCCCATCTCCAGGGCATCTTCCTGACCCAGGGATCAAATTCGGGTCTCCTCCATGGCAGGCAGAACCTTCACCATCTGAACCACCAGGGAAGCCCGAGGGCCCACCTGAGCCCCAGCCGTGTCAGCCACCAGCAGGGCTGTCTTGGCTGAGCCGGTGGACCTGCTCTAGCAGATACCACGTGAAACAGAAATGAGCCACCCACTGAACCCTGCCCGGAATTCCTAGAAGAAAACACATGGCTATAGCTTTAAGCCACGAAGAGGCAGCGTGGTTTGTCTCATACCAGCGGAGAGATGATGTACTGGGCCCTTTGAAGTTCAGCCTTGCCATTGGTGAATAGGAGTAATCAGGCTTAGTTTCAAGATGGTGATGAGACTTAGGATCAGTAAGCATAGCGTCTCAGGAATGACCAGCCCTCTCAGTCCCTTTAGGGGACTGCATACCTTCACTCCATTCCTAGAGTTTGACTGTTGTTTTGTTTTTTTTTTTTTTTTTTGGCTACACAGTGCAGTTTGCAGGATCTTAGTTTCCCAAGGGATTGAACCCAGGCCCTGGCACCACTGGACTGACAGGGAATTACCAGATTTTGATTCTCTTGCAAGTAGGACTGGCAGTGCCTTGAAGACTACATCAGAGTCACGCTGTGTGAAGTAGGATGCCCACCCCTGCCTGTGGGTTATCAGTGTTGCAGGGCACAATTAGGCCCAGCCTGGACCCCAGGGCTCCCAGACTAGTGTGTAGAAGACAGATGTGCAGGCGATGGCTTATTGGTCTCTCTTTTCATTTTGTAAACATCCACAGTTCACTAATGATGGACTATTGACTTTTACTCTATGCCACGCCCGGCGCCATTCCCTGGAATTTGGGATAAGTAGGCTTATCACCCCATCTCACAGAGGAGGAAACTGAGGCTCTGGAAGCTGAATGCCACAGCTGGGTTTCGAGGTCAGAGCTGAGAGCTCTTGCTCTTTGGGTACCATCAGTTCCTGTCCCGAGGCCTTGTGTTTCTTTCTTCACAGGAGGCTAGGCAAACATGCTGTGACCAGAGGTGTGTCTACTCCCAAGCAGCTGCCCAGGGCCCCATGGAGCTCATGGGCAGGGATGTTCTCCTGGGGTGATCCTCTCCCATGGGCCCTGTTATGCCTACAGGCTTGGGGACAGCAGGTTGCAAATACAGAGGGGGCAGTGTCCTTCTGGAGGCTGGCCCGCCCCCACTGCTCTGCACACTGCCCGGGCAGGGGAACGGGGTGGGCCCAGAGCTGCCAGGAGGGAGCCCTCCTGCACCGGTCTCTGGCCTTCCGGGCCCGCTTGACAGTACCTTGAACCCTGACTCCCGCTGAGGGGCAGAGCCCCAGGCAGGGAGCAGGGAGGAAGCTCCCATCTGCTGAGCACTGACTCTTCGCAGGCATTAATTTCATGAACACGCTGTCCCCACTACAACCCTTGCAAGGTTCACTGTGATTACTCCAGGAGGGGAAATCAAGACTCCAAACATTGGCACGACCTACCCAAGTCAAGGTGGCTGAGATCCCAGATTTGAACCCAAGCCTCCTGACTCTGGACCTCTGGACTCAGCGCCCTATTCTGGTTCTGGCCTCAGACCCTGGCTGAAGTCAGGGCATGGGTGGGGCAGCTGTGCCCAGGGTTGTGGCCCAACACACCCAATGTGTGCCCGACAGCTGGGGGAGACTGGGGTCTCTGAGGCCCTCGGGAGCTGACAGCCTTCGTGGGGAGGCAGCAGTCTTCCATGAGTCCGTGCCCCTACCAGGCTCTGGACTCACCTAGGCAGGAGCCACATCCTCCTTGGAAATGGGTCCCTTGCGTGTGGCGTGGGGTCATTACACAAAGGCTACTTAGCAGCTGCTCATCTGAGTTGACTGATGTGAACTGACATGAAACACTATGGGAGGGACTTCCCTGATGGTCCGGTGGTTAAGTCCCCATGCTCCCACTCCTGCGACCCCAGTTCCATCTTTGATCTGGGAATTAAGATCCTGCAAGTTGCACAGCACAGACAAAAAACAAATAAACATAGGAGACACTTCCAACAGGGGAATCACCTGTACAGTCGATCATGCAATTAACTAATCTTCTGGGAATAACATAAAATTGTGCACAGCATTCCAGACAGCCAGCCCCCTCCCCTCTGCCCCCTCCTCCTCAGCGTGACTCCCGGGCTCTTCTCCAGCTGTGCTGCCCATGGGCACACGTGTCTGCAGAAGGCACAGTAGGCGTGCCAGAACTGTCCAGAGATCTTAGAGCTGGGTAACCCAGGTGGGTTTTCTGCGGGAGGAGAGGAGGGCTAATTTGAGCTGGGTCTCAAGGGAGGTAAGATTTCTTTAAGTGAAAGAAAACAGCAGGGGGTTCTCAGGCATAAGGAAGAGCCCCTCTGCAAAGGTGCAGAGGAAGGAGGGCGGTTCTCTGGGGGGACAATCAAGCAAGAGCCACAGGCTAGCCCCTGGTGTAGGAAGGGCCAGGCGACCTCTGGATTCTGGGGAGTAGAGGGGCTGTGCTGCCTTCCGTAAGTCGCTTAGCCTCTCTGCTGCAGAGTTACAATGAATGTTTGCTGAAGAGTGTTCTTCGAATCAGCAGCTTCCGAGGTGGGGGATAGGGTGGGAAGGAGTGGGTAGAGGGGTGGGTCAGGCTGTGAGTCCTCTGTGGATCCTGTTGGAGCTGGGGGGCTGAAAGGTATGCTCTGATCAGTCACGGAGACACAGGTTGCTGCTGGGGAGAGGATGGGGCTTGGGGAAAGTGGTTCAGAGGGCGGCCGCTCCCAGAGAGGGATCCCGTCAGTGCCTCGGCCTGGGAGAGGACACCTTGGCTGGACGAGACTGCACCCGCCATGCTCTCGGAGCCGAGCCTTCATGTACAGAATGGAAATGCCGCTTGCCTCCTGGAACCATTGGTAGGACTCAGGGAGACAAGCATGCAGCGCCTCATCTCCCAGCTTCCGAAACACAGTCAGCTGTTCAGTTGCAGATCACCAGTCTGAGTGTTCACTACCTCTTGAACGTTCCAAAGTGTGCAGTGGGTCCAAAACTCCATGTCCTTGGATTTGGGTATCTGCAGGGATCCTGAGTCAAAGCCTCTGGAGATACTGAGAAATGACTGCATTGAGTTAAATACACTGTATTATCAAAATTAATTTCACCTGTTCATTTCTACTTTTAAAAAAAGTGACTACTATTAGGAATTTTAAATTTAAATATGTGGCTTGTGTTATATTCCTGTTGGACAGACTGGTCCAGAGTAGTGGGTCTCAACCCAAGATGACTTGCCCGTCAGTGGACACATGGCAATCTCTTGAGACATTTGTGGTCATCACAACTCGGGGGGTGGGGTTGCATCTAGTGAGGAAAGGCCAGGGATGCTGGAGAACATCTTACAGCACTCAGGACAGGCCCCACAACAAAGAATTATCTGATACAAAGTGTCAGTGGGGCTCAGGTTGTGAAGCTCTGTTCTAGAGATAATTGGTGCCTCACATTCTGCAGTCAAGAGCCTAGCCTTCTTATACCTTATTTCTTCGCCACGTGTACCTTGCATTTGCAAAGGTCACAACACAGTCTGAAAGGGCTGCTGGAGCTCCAGTCGTTTTGACAGCACTCCCGCCAGCCAGAAAGAGATACAGAAAAGGGAACTCCTTCTTTCTTCAAGGAAGATGTTCACACCTCTTCTGCTTGCTTACAATGACTGGAACCTAATCGTCTGGCCTCGCCTTGCTGTGTGGGAAACTGGGAAATACAGTTCTTAACGTGTGGCCCAGGCCCAGCTAAAACTCAGGGGTTTCTTACCAAGGAAGATGGGAGAATGGATTTCAGGGGGAGATGCGTGTCTGTCCTACCTTGACAGGGGCACTAGGCACGAAATATTATTCCCGTTTTACAGATGAAGAAACAGAGGCACGTGGGGGAGGGACTCGCCAAGACACAGTGTAGAGGGCACCCTGCAGCATGAACTGGGGTCTACTACTTCCCTTGTCTCTTCATCACACCCTGCTCCCCTTTCGTCCTTGGAATCCCACCAGCTGGTTACACGTGTTGTCTCCTTCACCAATAAGTGCCAGGTCCTCTATCAAGACCCTCACTGGCTCTCAAAGCTGCTCCTTCACGTTCCCATAAAGTCTAGAGTTCACTAGCAGCACGTCTACCTTCCTGAGACCCACCGAGATGGAAATGTAGGCTTTTTTTTTTTAAGTGAAAATGCACACAGCCCCTGTCCCAGAATAACATTTCCCCTATCTCAGGATGGTGTGTAGAGGCTGCTGCATGCTGTCCAGCCATTCCCTTGAGGTCCGAACACCTGCCCTGCTCTTGCCCACCCCTGGGAATGCTGGCTACTGACATACAGCTGGGCACCTCTCTGGAACTTTCCCTCTGTCATGTCCCCTTCCTTGGGACAGCCTACACCCAAGGTCGGGTCAGGGTAACACATAAAGGCCCAGATCCTGTGCCCCAGCCAGGCTCTCCCAGGCTCAGAGCTGCCATGGGATCGGCTGAAGCCTTCCTTGCATCTGCCTTGCAGTTCAACCCTCCCCTCCCGGCACTTCATTTACGCGTCCAGTGACATCCATGCTAACAGCATTCCCCAGAAAACTCCCTGCCCCTGATCTCCACCTCAGAGTCTGCTCCCAGGAGGGCCTGTCCAAGAATGGCAGGGGAGAGACGCACGGGGAGGAGGGGAGGACGGCAAAACCCTCAGCTCTACATTCACCAGGGGCTTCTCTGAGTCTCCCTGTCCTCATCCTGTCCCTGTCATCCAGTAGCATATTCATTCATTCATTCATTTAATGAGTATTTGTTGAGTTCTACTACAGATTGGGCAACCACACAGAGAGTCTACATCTTCACCGAGCTGAAGGTTTGATACAGGGAGATAAGTGTGCAAGCAAACATGCAGTCCCATGGTGGAGTGTGGAACTGTGAGGAAGCAAAGACGCAGTGGGCGTGGAAGGACTCCATAACCTGCCAAGCCCTAGGAGGAAGCAGGATTCTTCACCCTGGGGCTGTTTCCTCGCTTTCTGCTTCCACCTGAAGGAGCATGGGGCCCCCAGGGAGCCATGCTTCCCTCCCAGGCCTTGGGTACACTTGGGAGGCATTTCTGGTCCATTGGGCCAGAACACACACTCTGCCCTGTGTGGCCTGGGAAGTCCCGAGAGTTGGCCCTGTGGAACCAGGCACGGCCCACAGGTCCAGGGCCCCTTGTTCACTAGCACATGCCCCGCCTCTCCTGGGCTGCCCCCCGTGGTCAGGAGTGGGCAGCAGTTCCTCACTGTTCTGTTCACCAGCACAGACTTTGCCCTGGTTGCCTAGATCTTGACCCCTTCCCCGTGCTTGACAGAATATTTCACTGAATCTAAGAGGTCATCAATGTAAGGTATTCCATTATTTTATGAACCAAGAAGAGAAAACACTGGGAATTAAACTTGATACAGTGTTTTCTTATCACTTAGAATTTGCATTTGGTTCTTCTTGAAAGATCTTTTCTTTAGCGAGGTGTCTATCTCTCTTGTGCACACATAAAAATGGAGAACATAAGCAAGGGAGGTCATTTAACTTATTTCTAGATGTTCTCTGTGTTTTCAGGTACGGCTTTTCTGGGTCCTCTTTTAATGAAGGACGTTGTCTCTTGTAGGTTCTGCATCCTGCGTTCGGGGGTAGAGCATTGATGGTGCAGCATTTGGGAGCACTGTTCATCCCTTTTCTAAAAAAAATTGTTTTGAAGTGTAGTTGATTTACAATGTTGTGTTAACTTCTGGTGTACACAAACTGATTAATTTATATACACTGTTTTTTCATATTTTTTTCCATTATGGTTTATCACAGGATACTGAATATGGTTCCCTGTGCTCACAGTAGGAACTTGCTGTCTACCCATTCTGTATATAATCGTTTTCAGCTGCTAATCCCAAACTCCAGATCCATCCCTGCCGCATCCCCCGCCCCCTTGGCAACCGCAAATCTGTTCTCTATGTCTGTGGGTCTGCTTCTGATTTGTAGATAAGTTCATTTATGTCATTCTTCTAGATTCCACATACAAGTAATATCATAGGATATTTGGTTTTGTCTGACTTAATTCACTTAATATGATCATCTCTAGGTCCTTCCATTCTGCTGCACATGGCATTATTTCGTTTCTTTTTATGACCGAGTAATATTCCATTGTATATATGTACCACATCTTTATCCATTCATCTGTCTGTGGACATTTATGTTGTCTTTGTGTCTTGGCTATTGTGAATAGTCCTGCAGTGAACACTGGGATGCATATATCTTTCTAAATTAGTTTCATCTGAACATCAGGGGTGGGATTTCAGGATCATATGGCATCAGCTGCATCTTTTTGATAAAGGTACTTTCACAACGTTATATTATAAGGAAGTACTAACATGTATGTACAATATGAACTCATCACAAAACTGCCAAATGGCCAAGAGCTATCACCAACAGTCAGAAGCATCCTGATGAAAATGTGAAGAAAAAATAAACCCATATGTCTTAAAATCAGTGGTATATGCTGGTTTATCACAACTGTGAATCCCACCTTCTTAAGGTAAAAATTTTAAACTACATTTCCCAGCCCCTCTTGCAGATCTATGACCTAGTTTCCATCAATAAGATGCACTCATCAAGTCTCTGATCTAGAAGTGATATGAAGGAATAGGCTAGATGGAGGTCATCCATTTTGTTGGCGTGGGTGGCAGAAAAAGTGTTTCTGAGATTAATCAGACCAGTGAAGCAGGACTGTTTCTGGGAGCATTGCCTAGACTTGCTTCTTCAGTCCTTCTAACAGTTCTGCAGGAACAAAATTTTGTTCTGCCCCCAACTAGTTAGAATTACCCATCTAAGATCTCTTCTTTCCTTCTTTGTTAAGACAAAGAAGAAATAGAAGCTCTGATCTTGTTGGGGCCTAGCAATCTGTGCCCAGGTGAAAACCTACATTTCCCAGGCTATTAATTGTGGTTAATAGAGAGATGACCACATTACTAAATTCTGACCAATGAGATGTGAGTAGAATTTGGTAGGTGGAACTTTTGGGGAAATTCCTTAAAAGGTGAACTGACTTCAGTGCGTTCCCTAAAGTCATGATCCTAAGATAGGGTGGTGAGGGTCAGCTCCCTGAAACTGAAGTTTCATCTTATTAATGGTTATTGTAATTATAGATCATATATTTAAGAGAAGTATCTTCAAAAACAAAATTATACCCTGAAATGCATATTTGGAATTATGATAAAGCAAGAAAGGTTTAAAGCCTTATCTTTCTCCATGATCTGTTGATTACCCCTTGACCGTGGAGAATGATTTGGCTCTGCACACACGTCTGTATTTAGAGTCTGGACCCCAGTCAGCTGCAGAAGAAATCACTGGGTACAAATTGGCAAAATGCTTCTGTACATAATATTAATGCAGGAAATATTTGACAAGCTAGACTGAGTTTATTGCCTTGCCTTTTTGCTGGTATATTTTGAATTTCCTAGCCCCTAATTTAGGCTTTATTTTGTATTTGCAAGATCTGTTTTTGAATAGTTATGAGCGTCCTTAATCAGGGGGAGGGATGGATGTGTGAATTATCTTGACCTTGGTACACGCCACAGTGTCTTTGTGACAAATCATCCCATGTTATACTTTAAATATATAAAATTGTATTTCTCAATTATTCCTCAATAATCTCAAAGTTGGGGGAAAATTAATGTATGTCTTATGGAAAACTCATATTTACAACTCAACAAATACTGTTTTTCCATGTTGTTTGCATTGCATTCCTTTTCATACCCTCAGAAGTTGATTTTAATTCTGGATGGTCCTATTTCTTAGTGTTTTCATCAGAAATAAGTCCTGCTGATGAAGCTTTAAGTTCTTATTATGTTTCTTAGAGATTAAGTGTTCCTTATTTTAACATTTGTATCACTGTGACACTACTTACTCCACATAGTAGCATTCTTCAACATTATATTCTGTTGAACCTAGTAGAGAAATCTGAATATACTCTTTCTCACCTAAAAAAAAGTGCTTAAACATTTTATATGGCAAAGAAACCTGGGGGAGAGCTGAACCAATTGATCGCTATCCTTTTACCCTTGCCTCTTCCTGCTCCCGGCTGTCTTGAAGGCAGTTGTGAAGGCTGGAGCTCAGGCAGCCATCTTATGAGGGGTAAACGCCCATTCTAACATTGAGCAGAAGTACAAAAGGAGTTGTAACCCTCGAAGACATCGTAAAGACATTATTTCAGCCCTGAATTGCCCACCATATCTTAATTGATATTAATTGGTCCTTATTTGGTACTCGGGGTTGCAATTACAAATCTAAAAATTTTAAATTGGCTGAATGGAGAGGGTTGGGTTTGAGGCTATAAAGGTAAAGGTGTGACAGGCTAGAAAGTTGTTGCCTTTAGACGTGTGGTAGTGAAACATTTGTTGAGTTGCCACCTGTGGTCCTTTCGAAGCTGGATTCTGTGCCAGTGAAGTCTGTAGGTTAGTGCACATAGTGGAAAGGGAATATTGGCAAGTGTTGACTCAGCTCATTCCGGCTGCTTTGAGTCAAGTCCAATAAGAAGAGGAAAACCCAGATGAGAGCTAACCGGTGAAGAAGGGAGAAAATACCACTCTACCTACAGTCTGGATTCTAAGCTGTTTGAGGGCACTGGTTTGAAGTCTCGCAGAGTTCAAGAATTCTGCTGCTCCTGCCATGCTGGGCAATGAATGTAAAGAAACAGTCTGCTATATGACCCAGCAATCCCACTTCTGGGCATACACACCGAGAAAACCAGATCTGAAAGAGACACGTGCACCCCAATGTTCATTGCAGCACTGTTTATAATAGCCAGGACATGGAAGCAACCTAGATGCCCATCAGCAGACGAATGGATAAGGAAGCTGTGGTACATATACACCATGGAATATTACTCAGCCATTAAAAAGAATTCATTTGAATCAGTTCTAATGAGATGGATGAAACTGGAGCCCATTATACAGAGTGAAGTAAGCCAGAAAGATAAAGGACATTACAGCATACTAACACATATATATGGGATTTAGAAAGATGGTAATGATAAC
This sequence comes from Cervus canadensis, assembly GCF_019320065.1. Classification (NCBI taxonomy): domain Eukaryota; kingdom Metazoa; phylum Chordata; class Mammalia; order Artiodactyla; family Cervidae; genus Cervus; species Cervus canadensis. Next base: position 5,741,968 of record NC_057400.1, on the reverse strand, counting down.
CCTATATGCAAAACAGAAAAAGAGACACAGAAATACAGAACAGACTTTTGGACTCTGTGGGAGAAGGCGAGGGTGGGATGTTTCGAGAGAACAGCATCAAAACATGTATATCATCTAGGATGAAAAAGATCACCAGCCCAGGTTGGATGCATGAGACAAGTGCTCGGGCCTGGTGCACTGGGAAGACCCAGAAGGAATCGGGTGGAGAGGGAGGTGGGAGGGGGGATCGGGATGGGGAATACGTGTAAATCCATGGCTGATTCATGTTAGTGTATGACAAAACCCACTACAATATTGTAAAGTAATTAGCCTCCAACTAATAAAAATAAATGAAAAAAAAAAAAAAAAGAAACAGTCTTAGAGATTTTTTAAAAATGGCCTTTCGTCCTTTTCACTCTAGTGAGAGTTTTCTGCCAGATGAAGGGGGAAAACTCACCAGAAAGATTGGACTAACGATGTGATTAAGGGTGTTGCCTTCCCTATTGTTTCAGATGGCATCAAGGCAGGCACAGAGGGGGATGGGCCAAGGGAGATGGGCAAAAAGGGTGGGCCAAGGGGGATGGGCAAAAAGGTGGGCCAAGGGGGTTCTGGGTAGACAAAGCAGAGAGGGGTGCAGTTACAGGGCTCAATGTTTGCAGCCTGAAAAAAGTCACCACAGTATAATTGTCATGGGATTAGTGCCCAGAATATATTAAGAATTCCCATAAATTAGTGAGAACAAGACAAAGCATTCAGTTGAATAAGGGCCAAAATAATTGAAGAGAAATTGCCTAGACTAGAAAACACAGATGGCCCATAAGCATATAAAACACTGTTCAACCTAACTAGCAGTCAGGAAAATACAAATTAGGCCATGAGATAAAATTTCGCAGCCTGGCAAAAATTTTAAGGTACAAAATACCAAGTGTTGGGCACTTGCACAGCAGTGCTGGGGCTGGCGTAACTTGGCAGGCCTCTGTAGAAAATGTTAAATGTGCACATCCCCAGCCCTGCAATTCTACCCCTGAGGATACTCCCTGGAGAAAGTCTTAAATCTGTGCATCAGGGGTCGGAGTAGAAGTGTTCGTTCTTTTAAAAAGTAGCAGTGGACTTGCCTAGTGGTCCAGTGGTTAAGAATCCACCTGCCAACGCAGAGGACCCAGGTTCAATCCCTGGTCCAGGAAGATTCCACATGCCTTAGGACAGCTAAGCCCACGAACCACGATTACTGAGCCCACGCACTCTAGAGCATGCACTCCACAACAGGAGAAGCCGCCACAACGTGGAGCTGGCTTGCCACATCTAGACAAAGCCCACACACAGTGATGAAGAGTCAGCACAGGCCGCCACAACATGGAGCTGGCTTGCCACATCTAGACAAAGCCCACACACAGTGATGAAGAGTCAGCACAGGCCGCCACAACATGGAGCTGGCTTGCCACATCTAGACAAAGCCCACACACAGTGATGAAGAGTCAGCACAGGCCGCCACAACGTGGAGCTGGCTTGCCACATCTAGACAAAGCCCACACACAGTGATGAAGAGTCAGCACAGGCCGCCACAACGTGGAGCTGGCTTGCCACATCTAGACAAAGCCCACACACAGTGATGAAGAGTCAGCACAGGCCGCCACAACGTGGAGCTGGCTTGCCACATCTAGACAAAGCCCACACACAGTGATGAAGAGTCAGCACAGGCCGCCACAACATGGAGCTGGCTTGCCACATCTAGACAAAGCCCACACACAGTGATGAAGAGTCAGCACAGGCCGCCACAACGTGGAGCTGGCTTGCCACATCTAGACAAAGCCCACACACAGTGATGAAGAGTCAGCACAGGCCGCCACAACATGGAGCTGGCTTGCCACATCTAGACAAAGCCCACACACAGTGATGAAGAGTCAGCACAGGCCGCCACAACATGGAGCTGGCTTGCCACATCTAGACAAAGCCCACACACAGTAATGAAGAGTCAGCACAGTCAAAAAATGAGTAAATAAATATTTTTTTAAAAAAGAACAAAAAATAATCCGAGCAATAGCCATCTTTGACTGTAGAATAGATAATTTTCGGTTAAGTAAATTTAACGCAGAAACACATACAGCAGTGAAAATGAAATAAAAAAAAACAGTCACATAAATCAACATGGTTAAATCTCAGAAACATAATGTTAAAAGGAAAAACTCAAAATTGCAAAATAATTGTTTTCTACTTATAAAAAGTAGAAAAGCAGGCAAACTAAATAATACATTATAAGAAGATACATAACTATGTAGAAAAATTAAGATTGTAAGTGCCAGTGGAGGGAAATGGGGGTGGTTTTAGTTTTTAAAAGTCAATATATTGTATATGCACCCTTTTATGTATGATACACACATAAAAACAAAGCAAAAACTTTACAATAAAAGAACAAAGCAAAAAGTTGTGGAGAGGCAAATTATTGGGCTATGATTACTCACACAGATTTGACCAAGACAACTCTAAGATAACACTTGGAGACTTCAAAATCCCGCTTTCAATAATGACTAGAGCAACTAGACAGAAAATAAATAAGGAAATAAAGGACCTGAACATTATTTTAGGTGAATGGGACCTAATAGACTTATTACATAGAACATCCACCCAACAACAGGACAATACACAATTTTCTCAGGTGCACACAAAATGTTCTCCAAGATGGACAATTTGTTAAGCCACAAAGCAAGTCTTAATAAATTTAAAAAGTTGAAGTCATAAAAGGCATTATGTTTTATAATAATGGAATGAAACTATAAAGCAACAGAAGGGAAGCCAGGAAATTCACAAATATGTGAAATTAAACAGCACATTCTTTAACAACCAATAGGTGAAGAAAAAAATCAAAAAGAAAATTAGAAAGTATCTTGAGACAAAAATGAAAACATGACATATCAAAGCTTACAGGATGCAGCAAAGCAGTGTTAAGAGAGATTCTATTGCTTACATCTTAAAAAAGAAGGATCTCAACTCAACAGCTTAACTTTACACCTCAAGGAACCAGAAAAAGAACAAAATAAATCTAAAGCAGTCAGAAGGAAGGAAATACTAAAGATTAGAGATAAAATAGAGAATAGGAAAACAATTGAGAGAGTCAATGACACCAAGAGTTTCATTCTTCAAAAGGATCAACAAATCTGACAAAACTTTAACTAGACTGACAAGAAAAAAAGAGAAAAGAGTCAAATAACTAAAATCAGAAATGAAAGCGGAGAGATCACTACCAATTTTACAGAAATAAAACGGTTTACAAGAGAGTACTATGAACGATTGTCTACCCTGCCCCCAACTGAATGACCTGTATGAAATGGACAAATTCCTAGAAACATGCAACCTACCAAGGATGAATCATGAAGAAACAGAAAATCTGAACAGACCTATAACTTACAAGGAGATTGACTCAAACATCAAACACCTCCCAACAAAGAAAAGCAGAAGACCAGGTGTCACTGGTGAACACCACCAAACATTCAGAAAAGGACTAACATCAACTCTTCTTATATTCTTTCAAAAAACTAAAGAAGGAACAATTCCTAACTCATTCTATGAAGCCAGCATTACCATGATACCAAAGCCAGGCAAAGACATAAGAAAAAAACAGACCAGTATCCTGCATAAATATTGAGGTAAAAATCCTCAACAAAATACTGGCAAACCAAATTCAACAGCTTATTAAAAGAAGTGCTCACCATGACCACATGAGATTTATTCCTGGAATGCAAGGATGGTTGAACATATGAAAATTAATCACTGGTATACTCCCCATTAATAGAATGAAGGACAAAAATTGAACAGTTATCTCATTTGACACAGAATTGCATTTGATAAAATTCAAACACTCTCTAATGACCAAAATACTCAGCAAACTAAGAATAGGAGGAAACTACCTCAACATATGGAAAATTCACAGCTAACTTCATACTCAATGCTAAAAGTTTGAAAACTTTTCCCCTAAGATGTGGAACAAGTGAAGAATGATTGCTTTCACTACTTCTGTTCCGCATTGTACTAGAAGTCCTAGCCACAGCAGCTAGGCATCAAAATGAAGTAACAGGCATCAAAATTGGAAGTGAATAAGTAAAAGTATATTCAGAAACTCAATGATAAAATCTATGGCTATCCTCTCATCAAGAACAGTGGAAGCCAAAGACAATGGAACCTCATCTTTAAAGTGCCAAAAAAAATCCAGAATGTTTTATTCAGTAAAAATATTAAACAGTGATGGAAAAACAAAGAGATTTTCTCATAAACAGAAATTGAGATAATTCATTGCTAGCAGACGTGCACTACAAGATATGCAAACACCATCTTCCTACTGAAAAGTAGTAATATCAGAATTATTCAGGAAGAAAAGAAGAGCACAAGAAATAAAAAAGAAATATGTGGATAAATATAATAGAATATTGTCCCTCTTAAAGTCTTTAAAATGCATTTGATTGCCTAAAGCAAAAATCATAACATTGTTTATGTGGGATTTATAGCACAGGTAGATGTATCACACGTGACAACTAGAATATAAAGCAAGGGCAAAGTACAGGCTGACCTCATTTTACTGCTCTTCACTTTATTGCGCCTCTCCGATACTGAGATTTTTAATAAAATGAAGGTTTGTGGCGACGCTGCATCAAACAAGTCTATCAGTGCCATTTATCCAAGAGCATTTGCTCACTTCATATCTCTGTGTCTCATGTTGATAATTCTCACAATAGTTTAAACTTTTTCATTATTGTTATATTTGTTACCATGATCTCTGACCAGTGATCTTTGATGTTACTATTGCAAAAATACTATGACTCACTGAAGCCATAATAAAGTATTTTTAAATTAAAATGTATACATTAATTAAGGTGTGTGCAGTATAGTGTAAACATAGCTTTTCTATGTACTGGGAAACCAAAAAATGTCTGTGACTCATTTTATTGCAATATTCACTTTATTGCAGTGGTCTGAAACCAAACCTGCAATATATTCAAAATATGCCTATAAATGTTTCTATACAGTTTCAAGGTTCCTGAATTTTACATGAAGTGGTATATTATTGACATTTGTTTCTGTGTAATCCCATTGTGGTCAGAGGACATATCATGCATGATTTCAGTTCTGTTTTAAGGCTCAACTTCTAGTTTATCATAGTGTAAACCCCTTGTTTTCCCCCTTAAACCAGGAATTAAACAAGTTATGTCCATTCTCACAGCCTTCCTCAGTGATCAGTGCAAAGGAATACAATAGAATGAAATACAATAGAGGAAAACAATAGATTGAGAAAGACTAGAGATCTCTTCAAGAAAATTAGAGATATCAAGGGAACATTTCATGCAAAAATGGGCACAATAAAGGATAGAAATGGTATGGACATAAAAGAAGCAGAAGATATTAAGAAGAGGTGGCAAGAATACACAGAAGAACTGTACAAAAAAGATCTTCACAACCCAGATAATCACAATGGTGTGATCACTCACCTAGAGCCAGACATGCTGAAATAAGAAGTCAAGTGGGCCTTAGGAAGCATCACTACAAACAAAGCTAGTGGAGGTGATGGAATTCCAGTTGAGCTTTTTCAAATCCTAAAAGATGATGCTGTGAAAGTGCTGCATTTAGTATGCCAGCAAATTTGAAAAACTCAGCAGTGGCCATAGGACTGGAAAAGGTCAGTTTTCATTCCAATCCCAAAGAAAGGCAATGCCAAAGAATGCTCAAACTACCGCACAATTGCACTCATCTCACATTCTAGCAATGTAATGCTCTAAATTCTCCAAGCCAGGCTATAGCAATACATGAACCATGAACTTCCAGATGTTCAAGCTGGATTTAGAAAAGGCAGAGGAACCAGAGATCAAATTGCCAACATCTGTTGGATTATCAAAAAAGCAACAGAATTCTAGAAAAACATCTACTTCTGCTTAAATGACTATGCCAAAGCCTTTGACTGTGTGGATCACAACAAACTGTGGAAAATTCTTAAAGAGATGGGAATACGAGATGTCCTGACCTGCCTCCTGAGAAATCTGTATGCAATTCAGGAAGCAACAGTTAGAACTGAACATGGAACAACAAACTGTTTCCAAATTGGGAGAGAAGTATGTCAAGGCTGTATATTGTCACTCTGCTAATTTAACTTATATGCAGAGTACGTCATGAGAAATGCTGGGCTGGATGAAGCATAAGCTGGAATCAAGATTGCCAGAAGAAATATCAATAACCTCAGATATGCAGATGACACCACCCTTACAGCAGAAAGCAAAGAAGAACTAAAGAGCCTCTTGATGAAAGTGCAAGAGGAGAGTGAAAAAGTTGGCTTAAAACTCAACATTCAGAAAACTAAAATCATGGCATCCGGTCCCATCACTTCATGGCAAATAGATGGGGAAACAATGGAAACAGTGACAGATTTCATTTTGGGGGGCTCCAAAATCACTGCAGATGGTGACTGCAGCCATGAAACTAAAAGACGCTTTCTCCTTGGAAGAAAAATTATGGCCAACCTAGACAGCATATTAAAAAGCAGAGATATTACTTTGCCAACAAAGGTCCGTCTAGTCAAACCTATGGTTTTTCCAGTAGTCATGTATGGATGTGAGAGTTGGACTATAAAGAAAGCTGAGCACCAAAGAAGTGATGCTTTTGAACTGTGGTGTTGGAGAAGTCTCTTGAGAGTCCCTTGGACTGCAAGGAGATCCAACCAGTCCATCCTAACGGAGAAAAGTCTTGGTGTTCATTGGAAGGACTGATGCTGAAGATGAAACTCCAATACTTTGGCCACCTGATGTGAAGAACTGACTCATTTGAAAAGACCCTGATGCTAGGAGAGATTGGGGGCAGGAGAAGAAGGGGACAACAGAGGATGAGATGGCTGGACGGCATCACTGATTCAATGGACATGAGTTTGAATAAACTCCAGGAGTTGGTGATGGACAGGGAGGCCTGGCGTGCTGTGGTTCATGGGGTCACAAGGAGTCAGACACGACTGAGTGACTGAACTGAAATGAACTATCCATTCTCACTACTTGTGTTAAATATTGTGTTGCACTAGCCAGTGCAATAAAGCAAGTAAAAGAAATAAAAGGCACGTAGATCAGAAGGAATCAAAACTATCTCTTTTCTCAAACAACATGATTACTTTTCACATAGAAAATTTTTACCTAGATCTCTGCAAACAATGACAAAAATTTAAAAGTTAATATAGCCAGGTCACAATATAAGTCAGTGTGCAAACAGTTGAAATTAAATTAATTTACATTTCAAGTATACCATTAAAATAAATACAATACTTAGAATTTAACCAAAGATGTGCAAGACCTGGATCAGTGGAGAGACATCAATGTCATTATGGAAATGCTCAACATTGTTAAAATGCCAGTTCCTTCTAAATGTGTCTATAGATCCAATATAGTCTCAGTCATAATCTCACTAGGCTTTTTATTTTCTAGAAATTGACAAATGGGTTCTAAAGTCTATATGAGAATGCCAAGGATATCTTGAAAAAGAGGAACAAAATGGGTGGACTTCACACTGTGTGACCTCAAATTCACCGTATAGTTTAGTAACCAGGTCAGTGAGGTACAGCATTAAGGATCGGATGTCACCGAGTCCAGACACAGAGCCACATTCACTTGATTCCCAATAAGAGGTGGCCTCTACTGTGAGCATCTATTCCGTTAGGAAGCGGATTTTGCTCTGGTTAACAGTGAATACCTGTGGGGGACCAAATGACCTTGACCATGAACCTGAGCTGCCCAACAAGAGCCGGAGGTTGTCTGATCACCTCACCCTCAAATCAGTGGGATTAGACTCAAGCAAATTCTGGAGACACATGGAAGGTACACTAGTAGGTGGTCACCCATCCACCTACACTTCCTCCCTCAGCCCGCCCTGTGACCAGCTGAGGAAAGCCCTGAAGCCCTGTTCAGATGGCTCTGAACAATACGCAGCAGCCAAAGGAAGATGAAGCACCACGGAGCAACTCAGGGGTGCGTTGAAGGATGGTGGGAATGGGAAATCCTCCCAAAGTGAAAACTTCAAGCAGAACATCATCACTTGATCCTCTAGATGATACGGAGTAAGGACCACTCCTGATTTGTGGATGGTAGCTATGGTCAGTGGTCAGGAAGTTGAAAGTAGCTAGATTGAAAGACTCATAACAAGGTTGGAGAAAGAGCAGGCCAATCATGTGACAATATTTGTGTCTTGTGTGAATGCTTCCCATGAGGATACCTGTTGCAGAGGAGGTTTTTAATTGTCCATCTCTTTCTGCAACCAGTGTATACTCATTGACAAAGTGGTACCATGATAGCAGGGATGGGGGTTGTATGTAGGCATAAGAGCATGGAATTCATCACTCTAAAGCCATTTTGGGGCTTCCCTGGAGGTCCAGTGGCTAAGACTCCATACTCCCAATGCAGGGGGCCCAGGCTCAACCCCTGGTCAGGGGACTAGAGCCGACACGCCACAACTAAAGATCCTTCATGCTGCAACTAAGTCCCAGTGGAACAAAATACATAGTATTTTCTTAAAAAGTAAAATCGATTTGACTACTGTCACTACAAAGTGCCCTCAATACGGTGCCCAACCAGGGGGGCACAGCTGGCCCCCGGTGGAGGCTGATGGGCTGGGTGTCCTCCATCACAGAGGTGGCAGTGATGTTTCCTTATTGGGACAGACAGTTCTGTGAAGGGGTTTTCCCTCCTTATCTGTTTTGCTTCTATGGCAGTATCGTCTGTGGACTTACTGGTGCCCTTAATCACTCAACATTGCTACCGGTCAAGTAGTTTATTTTGCAACCTTAAAGAGAAGTAAGACCAATAATATCCATGGGATTCATAGGTTTTTGCCATGTTCCTGCTCACTCCAAAGCAGCTGGCCTTCTAGAATAGTGGGATGGCCTATGAAAGACCCCATTACAGCACCAGATAAGAGACAATGCCTCAAAAAAAGGCATTGTTTCTATTCTACACTGTACAATCAAGTCCTGAATCAGCTATCAATACATGGTCATGTTTCTTCCTGTTAGCATACATGGGTCCAGGAGTTGAAGAGCTAATCACCTCCTTCATAACACAACCAATGACTAACCCACATGTTGTTTGTCTTGTAGCCCCACAATTTGGGGCTCTATTATTTAAGTAGTCTTGGTAACTCAAGGAATGAATGGATCTACCAGAAGAATTAAACTAAATTAGAAGATGAGACCCTCACTTGACCATTTGGGAATCCTCATGTCACTGAACAAACAAGAGAAAGGAGAGTTAAAATGTTGACTAGCGAGATGGACGTTAATTTTCAGGAGGAGATAGCGTTAGACAGATACTGCTCCACAATGGGGACAGGAAATCCTCAGGAACGGTCCCTGGTATGGCTATGTCCAAAGGTAAGATTAACGGATGGCAGAGTAATCCAACATAAACAGGATCACTAAGAACTCAGATCCCTCAGGAATAGTTTTGGGTCGCGTCATTGTGTAAAGCACCCTTTGAGGGTGAGGACAGGAAGAAGACCTTGGGTAAATGGCCAAGTGTCTGCTCTGGGGCCCAGTGTAAGGAAAGGGATGAGTGTCACGATTCTCCTCCCCACCCCACACAGCCCTCCACCAACACGTTTCCCACGCCGAGCTTTCATTCCCTCTCACGCGCCTGCTGCCCCTCAGCACAGCCAGTCCTGCTCAAATCATACTTCTGAGGAAGCGTCCATGCTTGCTTTCTGAGCCCTGCTCACCCCCAGGGTGAGTGATGCTCCCTCCTGGGATCTGGGTTCCTCTGGCCTTGCACTCCTCATCCTGTCAGCACGTCCGCGCTCATCACCTCCTGGAGACGGAAGCTTTTGACCTCTCTCTCACACCGGCTGCCTGCCCAGTGGCCGGCATGGCACAGGTGCTCAGGAGCCAGCTGCAACCGGAGCCCAGAAGGCAGAGGTGGGAGTGGGCACTGGCCAAGGGGCATGGTGACCCCCGGGGGGGCTGTTGAGGACTCTGCCAGAGCTGCATCCTGGGGACTCCAGGCAGGCAGACTCCAGCCGCATGACACTCTAATGCTACCAAACCCCCAATCCCTTGTAGAGTAAACACAGATCCCAGATCCAAATAGGGCTTCCCAGATGGCACCAGTGGTAAAGAACCCACTTGCCAATGCAGGAGACATAAGAGATGTGGGTTCGATCTCTGGGTCAGGAAGATCCCCTGGAGAAGGAAATGCCCACCCACTCAGTATTCTTGCCTGGAGAACCCCCTGGACAGAGGAGCCTGGTGGGCTTCAGTCCACAGTGTTGCAAAGAGTCAGACACCACTGAAGTGATTTAGCACACATCACTCACCAGGTTCAAATAGCAGCAAAAGAGCTGATATCAGAGGCCAGGAGTCTGGTGGAAACAGCTCTGAATGGGGATAGGGTGGGAGGGAAGCAAGTGTCTGTGCTTAGAGGTGAGTAAGCAGTCATGACAGCGAAATGTTGAATAATAACGGTACAATTCCATTGTTAAGTCTGCTGCCCAGAGCCATGCACTCGGATGAAAAATTCACGTTTCCGTTTTGAAAACAAGACAACAAAAACTCTGAGAATGTGAGTACCTCCCCAGGAGGCACAGCCAGCCAGCGGCCTCACCACGTGTGATGAGCTGTATGCACCTCCACCGCCGGGGTTTGTTCCACCGTGACCTGATGTTACCACGTAAGAGCAGGACGATATGAGGGGAAGAAGCCCACGTTTGTACTCTTGCATTGGGGTTACAGGATGCACAAAGGATTGCTGCATAACAATTGCTCCAAAACTTAACAAGTTAAAATAGCCAGCATTTTTTACCTCACACTCAGGTGGGTGGTGCTGCCTCAGGGCCGGGCTTGACCTTGCAGTCCTGATGTCAGTATGGCTGTGGGCACTGGAGGCTTGGCCAAGGTTGGAGGAGCTGCTTCCAAGAGGTGGCCCTCATTGTGCTGTTGGCTGGAGGCCTCAGGTCCTCACCCTGTGACCTCTCCACGAGGCTCCCGGACTGTCCTCTCAACATGGCAGCCAGCCAGTATACACATATTTACTTATTTACTTTTGGCTTCACTGCTTGGCATGGTGGATTTTAGTTCCCCCACCAGGGATTGATCCTGCACCCCCAGCACTGGCAGCGTGGACTCTTACCCCTTGGACTTCCAGGAAGTCCCCAAGTCTTAGTGCTTTTTATGATCTAGTCTCTGAAGTCCCACATGGTCACTTTCACTTTATTCTATTCATTAAACTTACCTGTAGCATTTTGCATTCCCACCAACAACTCAAGAGCATTCCTGTAGCTCCAGATGCTCACTAGCAGTTGGTGAGTCAGAGTTTGGGCCGTTGTAATAGGTATATGTAGCAGTTTCTGGTTTTACTTTTTATTTCCCTGAGGACATATGTTGTGGAGCATCTTTTAAAATGCTTATTTTCCATTTGCATAACGACTTTGATGAAGTATCTGTTAAGGTCTTTGACCCACTTTTTAATTGATTGTTTCTTTCCTTCTTGCTGAGTTTTAAGAGTTCTTGTATATTTTGAAAAACAGTCCTTTATCAGATGTGTCTTTTGCCAAATAGTTTCTCCCAGCCTTGGCCTTTCTTCTCATTCCCTTGACATTGTCTTTCACAGAGCAGACCTTTTTTGTTTTGTTTTTTTGAGTAGAAGTTTTAAATTTTCATGGAAGCCATTGCCATTAAAAAGAATGAAAAACACCACTTGCAGCAACCTGAATGGAGCTAGAGAATGTCATACTGAGTGAAGTAAGTCAACAGAGGAGGAGAAATATCGTATGATATCGCTTATATGTGGAATCTAAAAAAAAGCAAACAGTGATCCAGATGAGCTTACTTACAAAACAAACAGACTCACAGACTTTGAGAAAGAGTTTATGGTTGTTGAGGGGAAGAATAGGGGGAAGGCCTAGTTAGGCAGTTTGGGATGGACATGTACACACTGCTATATTTAAAATGGGTAAACAACAAGGACCTACCGCAAAGTGCATGAAGCTTTGCTCAACTGCTCTGTGGCAGCCTGGATGGGAGGGTGTTTTGGGGGAAATGGATACATGTGTATGTAGGGTGGAGTCACTTTGCTGTTCACCTAAAACTATCACAATATTGTCTGCTAATCAGCTGTACCGTAATACAAAATAAAAAGTTAAAAAAAGTTTTAATGGAGTCCAGCTGATCAATTATTTCTTTCTTAGATTCTTCCTTTGGTGTTGTACTTAAAAAGTCATCACCATAGACAAGGTCATCTTAGGTTTTCTTCTCTTTTATCTTCTAGGTGTTTTACATTTATGTCTGTGATTCATTCTGAGTTAATTTTTGTGAAAAGCATAAGGTCTGTGTCTGGATTCATATTTTTGCTTGTGGATATTCAGTTTTTCCAGCACCGTTGGTTTAAAAGACTATCTTATTCCACTGTACTGTCTTTGCACTTTCTCAAAGATTAGTTGATTATATTTATATGGGTCTGTTTCTGGGATGTCTATTCTGTTCCATTAATCTATTTGTCTATTCTTTCACCAATATTGTGTTGTATTGGTAATTGTAGCTTTATAGTGAGTCTTGAATTTGGGTAGCATAAGTCTTCCAACTCTGTTCTTCTCTTTCAATATTTTTTTGGCTATTCTAGGTCTCTTGCATCTCCATATAAACTTTTGAATCAGTTTGTCAATATCTACAAGATAACTTGCTGGGATTTTGATTGGAATTGCTTTGAATCTATATGTCACATTGAGAAAAACTGACATCTTGACAATATTGAGCCTTCCTAGCCATGAACATCAGATTAGTTCTTTTCATTTTCCCCCTGGAATTACTATTTGTGCATGGTGTGAGGTAAGGGTCAAGTTTTTCTTCTTTCCCCCTCACATTTATATCTGAGTGACCTAGTACACTTACGGAAAAAAAGTTTCTTTCTCCCACTGTTGTGCGGGGTCACCTTTGTCATAAATCAAATGTTCAAATATGCATGGGTCTACTTCTGGGGTCTTTATTTGTTTTCAACATATATTTGCAGTTTGTTACTGCAGAATGCCAAATTACTGTGAGCTTTGTAAAAATTCTTGACTCCTGGTAGAACAAGTCTTCCCACCTTGTTTTTCTTCTTCAAGAGTTTCTTGTCTACTTTTATCCCTTTACAGTTTAAACTGAGCCTTTCAGGCTACATAAAAACATCTTTTCAGAGATTTCCCTGGTGGTCAAGGGCTAAGACACTCCCAGTGCAGGAGGCTCAGATTCAGTCTCTGGTCAGAGAACTAGATCTCACAATCTACAGCTAAGACTGTAGCCAGTGCCGCCAAATAAATAAATATTTTTTTAAAAACACCTATTGAAAATTGTATCAGAATTGCATTAACTGCACAGATCATATGGGAGAGAATCAAAAACGTTACCATGCTTCTGTTCAATATCTTTCCATTTAGTTAAATCTTTACGTTTCTCTCAAGAATGATCTCACGGTTTTCTTCAATGAGGTGTCGCTCTTTCTGCTGTTGTTAGATGTATTTCTAGGTATTCAAATGTTTTATTCGGTTGTAAACAGTGCCTGTTTAAAATGTTCATCTTTTGTTTGTTGCCAACATATATATATATATAAATAGTTTATTTTTACTGGATTTTATCCAGCAATATTGCTGAATTCATTATTCAATCTAGTAATCTATCTGTCAGTTCTTTAGATTTCCTATTTACATAGTCATTTCACTCACTAATTACAAGTCTTATTTCTTCCTTCCCAGTCCTTATGACTATTTTTTTTTTGGCCATGCTGTGCGGCATGCAGGATCTTAGTTTCCTGGCCAGGCATCAAACCCGTGTTTCCTGCAGTGGGATCGTGGAGTCTTAGCCACTGGACCACCAGGGAAGCCCTCCCTTACGACTTTAATGTCTACTTTTCTGGCCAGGGCCTGCAGCCCAACATTCAACAGAGGTAGCAATGAAGTGCATCCACGCTTTGCTCTAGCACTCAAAGGGAAAGCTTTCAACATCTCATCATTAAGTATGGTATTTTCCCTAGTTATTTTTAAAATAGGTAATCTTTATCAGATGAAGAAATTTTTCTTCTGTTTTAAGTTTTCTAAAAGTATGTTTAAAATCACGGATGGATGTTGAATTTTTATCAAATGCTGTTTCTAGACCAATCAAGATGATCATGTTTTTTCCTTTATACTCTGTTCATGTGATTAATTTCATTAATCGACTTTCTAATGTTAAAACCAACCTTGGAATAAATAACTGCTTGACCTTATGTTACAAGATTCCTTTTGCTCATACTTTGTTTAGGATTTTTGCATCCGTGTAGTGAGTGAGATTGGCCTGTAATTTGCCTTTCTCATAAGGTCTTATCAAGTTTGCTATCAAGGTTATGCTGACCTGATCAGGTGGTGCTCTCTCTTATTCTAGTCTCTCTGGAGGAGTTTCTGTGGGGCTGATTTTTATTTTTCTTCCGTAAGTATTTGGTAAAATACACAAATGTAGCCATTTGTGTTTGGAGTTTTGTGTGAAGTTTTAAAATTATGTATTCAATTTCATCAACAGCTATAAGACTATTAACAATTTTCTTTTCTCTTATATCAGTTTGAATTGTTGGATTTTTTCTACAGTTTGTCAATTTAATCTAAATTTTTCATTATTATTGTTATATTGTATATGCTCAGCCATGTTATTTATTTTTACTTAAATAAAATGAGTATATACAATACAGTGGTTTTTGGTATATCCCCAAAGTTGTACAATTGTCACTACTATCTAATTCAGTTAGATATCTAATTCCAATTAGAATATTTTAATTATCCCCAAAGAAACTTCATATCCATTAGCAGTGACTTCCCTCTTCCTCCTCCCTGCAGCCTCTGACAACCACTCATCTATTTTTTGTATCTACAGATCTGCCTATTTTGGACACTTCGTATAAACGGGATTATATGGTATGCAGCCTTTGTGACTGGCTTCTTTCATTCACTGTAATGTTTTCAAGGTTTACCCATGTTGTAGTATTTATCAGCACAGCATTCCTTTTCACGGCCAAATAATATTCATTGTAGAGATACACAGCTACATTTTGTTTATCTGCTCATCAGCTGATGGACATTAATGAACACTAGTGTTTACACTTTGGGGTTCATGTGAACAATGTTGCTATAAACTTTATTTAATGAGTCTTTGCAAGGGCAAACATTTTCAGTTCTCCTGATAAATATCCAGGTTTGAACTTACTGGATCAAATAACCTTATGTTTAGTTTTTTTGAGGCACTGACAGACTTTTCCAAAGTCTGCACCATCTTACACTCCCCAGCATCGTAAGAGGGTTCCAACTTCTCCACATCTTTCCCCAAACGACTCTTGCCTGCTTTTAAAAAATCAAGTAATGTATTTATTTAATTTTATTTTGGCTGCCCTGCATCTTCACTGCAGTGCAGGCTTTCCCGAGCGGCAGCGAGCAGGGCCTGTTCTTTGTTGCAGGTCACGAACTTCTCCTTGCACTGGGATCTGGGGCACAGGCTCCGTAGTGTGGCACATAGACTCTGCTGTCCCGCGGCAGGTGGGATCTTCCCAGCTCAGGTATCAAACCCTGTCCTCCGCATGGGCGGGCAGATTCTCAGCCACGGGACCAGCAGCAAAGCCCCCTGTCTGCTTTCTGGACTCTATCCATTCTAGTGGGTATGAAGCGGTATCTCATTGTGGTTTTGATTTGAATTTCTTTAATGACTAAAAGTGTTGATCATTTTTATGTACTAATTGGACTTCTTTTTTTTTTTTTAGAAATGTGTATTCAGGTCTTTTGCCCATTTTAAAATTGAGCTATTTGTCTTTTATTGTTAACTTATAAGAGTTCTTTATATATTTTGGATATGTCTTTTATCTGATACATGATTTACAAATATTTTTTCCCATTCTGTGTGTTCTGTTTTTTTACTTTCTTGTTGCTTTCTGAAACACACAAAAAAACACTTTTTTAAGTTTTTAACTTCAGTGAAGTTCAATTTATTTATTTTTTCTTTTGTTGCTTGTGCTTTTGCTGTCATATCGCCTAATAAAAGCTCATAAAGACTTAACATATCTTTACTTAAAAGAATTTTATAGCTTTAGCTCTTACATTTGGACTTTTGATTCATTTTGAGTTAATTTTTGTATATGATGAGAGGTAGATTCAAATTCATTCTTTTGTATGTGTCTTTCAATTGCTCCTCATTATCTTTTTAACACCTATAGGATCTTTGATGATGTTCCTTTTTTATTTTTGATATGAATAATTTGTACCTTTTCTTTTTATCACTTAGTCTTGCCAAAGTTTTATCAATTTTGAAGTGTTAATTATATTAGTCTTTCTAAATAGTAAACTTTTTGCTTTATTGATCCTTCCTATTACATGTTTTTTATTTAATTGATTTCAGCATTATATTATTTTCCCCATTATTTTGCTATTCTTTTTCTAACATCTTGAGATGAATAACTTATGCATTTTCAGCTTTTCCTTTTTTTCTAACATGTGCATCCAAAGCTAAAATTCTCCTCTGAGCTTGGCTTTGGCTGCATTTCGAAAAGAGTTGACTTTTTTTTTCATCATTTCGTTAAAATTTTTTCTAATTTCTGCTATAACTTCTCTTCATCCATTGGGTTATTTATATTTTAAATATTGTGCCTGCATGATGTATCTTTTTCTAACCTGATTTTCAACTTACCTATGTACTCAAGTTTAGATCTATCTCTTGGAAAGAACATATACTTGTGGTTTTTTAAAATCCAGTCTAATATTTTTGTCATTTCATTGCTGTGTTGTGTCCCATTCGTATTAATGTAATTAGCAGGATATTGGCTTACATCTAACATCTTATCATGTGCTTTCCATTTTCCTATCTGCTCTATTTCCCTTTCTATTAATTTTGACTTCTTTTGAATGAATGTTTTTCTTATAAAATCTCTTCCTTTATATTAGTTTGAAAGTTACACCTTGTTTTAACCTTATTTTTAAGTTTTTCTTAAAGTTTCAAAGTCCATCTTAACTTTTCAAAACCAGATGTTAATCAGTACTTTTATTTTCTTCTATAGAACACTTTAACCTCATTTGGATCCCTTTTAATTTTTGCGCCATTTTAATGGATTTTTAATTCCATATACATTTTAAACTCCATGAGGTTTTTTTTTTTTTTTTTGGCACAGCTTGTGGGATCTTATTTCCCCAACCAGAGATCAAACCTATGCCCCTTGTAGTAGAAGCGTGGAGTCCTAACCACTGGACTGCCAAGGAGCTCCCCACAGGACATCATTATTGTTGTTTTTTTCACACAGAATCTTTTAAATCTGTCCTCATAATTACCATTTCAATCAATCAATAGTCCTTCCTGTAACAAAACCCTGATATTTGAGATCATTTCTTTCTGCCTGGAGGAATCCCTCTAACATGTTTTACAATACAGGTCTACCCATGAAGAATTTTATTGCTTTTTGTTTATGTGAAATTTTATTTGTTTCATTTTCTGCCAGCCAGGATGTTTTTGTTGGGTATAGAATTCCATTTTATTCTGGTTTTCTATTGCTTCTGCCGAAAAGTCAGCTGACAGTCTCATCATTGCTTCTTTGAACGTAATCTTTGTTTTTCTGTAACTACTTTCAAGATTTTCCTTTTGTCTTGTTTCTATGAAGTTTTATTATGATGTACCTACATTTGCTTATTTTATTTGCCTTTACTGGAAGGATCAAAATTAGAGCAAGGCAATGAAATGCTTACAGCCCAAAATTTAAGGATGTAGTCAATCACGGGGTCATGCAAGTGTACCTTCAACCCAATCCTGCTTACTTTAATTTGCAGTTTGGGGTCTTTAAAAAAAAAAAAAAATTCTAAGGTATTATCTTTTAACATATTGCTTCTGCTTAAATTTCTTCCTACTTCACTCTGAGTTTCCCATTACATGGATTTTACATCTTTTACAGATCTATGTTTCTTACTATTCCTTCTGTATTTTCCATTTTTTAAATATCTCTGTGCTTCATCCTTGATATTGTCTTCTAGTCTACCGTCCAGTTCATTAATTATCTTTTCAGCTATGTCTAATCTGCTGTTAGAGAGTTGTTTTTCTTTGTTTGTCTGTTTGTTTTTGGCCACACTACGCAGCATGTGGGATCTTAGTTCTCCAACCAATAGTTGAAACTGTGCCCCTTGTAGTGGAAGTGCAGAATCTTAACCACTGGACCACCAGGGAAGTCCCTGCCTCTAGAGTCAATTAATTGCAATTAATGTATTTTTCAACCCAAGAATTTAAAAATTTCTAACATATCCTTTTAAAAAATATGATATAGTAGCTTTTTTAAAGTTTCCAGTTCTCTGCAGAAATTCTGAATCTTGTCTTTTATCTCTTTAAACATGTTAAATAAGGATATTTAAAGTCTGTGTTTGGTAACCCAACAGTTGAAGCCTTTGTGGCTATTTGTCTGTGTTAGTCACTCAGTCATGTCTGACTCTTTGTGACCCCATGGCCTGTAGCCTGCCAGGCTCCTCTGTCCATGGAATTCTTCTGGAGTGGGTAGAATACCAGTGCCAAGAATACTGGAGTGGGTTGCCATTTCCTTCTCCAGGGGATCTTCCCAACCAAGGGATTGAACCTGGGTCTCCTGCAGTGCAGGCAGATTCTTTACTGTGGGCTATCAGAGAAGACTGTTGTTGGTATTTATCCTTTGTCTATTGTTTCTGTTGGCTTTACCCCTTTATGTAGCACTTTCCTATTTATTGTGTGCTGAATAGTATACTTGAAAAGTTGTACAGGTATTTTTGTGGCCTAGCTAATATCTTCCTCCAAAGAAGGGTTGTGTTTCTTTCTGCCAGGAACTTGGGGCACCAGCAGTTTGGACAGTGTTACTTCTGAGGCGTGAGGTCGTCAGAAGCCTTGGCCAGCATCTCTGTTGTCTTGGTTTTCTCTTCTGGATCAGCAAACACCACCAGCCTCTCTCTCCAGATTTCTGTCATTTCCTGCTAATTCCTTGTCATTTTTCACTACTTTGTTAAATCTCTGATGGCTTTAATCAAATTCTCAAGATATTTTGTCCAGATTTTTTTAGTTACCTTCTGCAGAAGGGTTTACCCCAACTTATCTGTTATACCATTACCAGGTAAGGGAATTCTCCCTTTCTTTTCATTTTCCACTTCATTTGTGTGAGCATTTACTCCACATCTTTAAGAATTTTTTCTTTTTCCTTTTGGCAGTGCTGGCTCTTTGTTGCAGTGTGTGGGCTTCTCTTATTGCAGTTCATGGGCTTGGTTGCCCCATGGTATGTGGGATCTTAGTTTCCTGACCAGGGATTGAACCTGAATCCCCTGCCGTGGAAAGTGAATTCTTAACTACTGGACCATCAGGAAGTCCTAAAAATGTTCTAGACGTATACTTTCACATGGCTGGATAGTATTTCATCCAAAGGCTAAGCCAATGTTTATTTAGTTTTTTGTCTTCAGCTGGACATTTTGAGTTGTATGTCTTGCTATTACTCAGGGTTCTCGATTACAAATGATGGTGTACCAGTTAGTTTAAGCAGAGGATTTCTTAACAGAGTGGATATTATCTCTGCGGGAGCCAGGGGACCTGGTTGGGTGCCACGTAGCCAGGAACAACGGTAGACAAGGACAGTTCCTTCCCAGATAAAGGGATGAACCTTGGTGGTATGGCTGCTACTTGGTCGCTATGACGCTGGGGATCATCTAGAGCCTGTGCCTGAGCAGCCCCACCCGCAACATTGTGTCCATCTTCAACAAATGCTGCTTCCCTTCTCAGAGACATGTCTCCTCGGCAGAGCCCAGGCACACGTGGAATCCAGCACCAACAGAGTCTGGCCCAGCCATAGAGGAATACATGCTAGAAGGGAGAGGTGTGAAGCACGCCAGTCCTCCTCACACTCAGCATCTCTCCTCTGCAGCCTGATGTTTCTAGGAGCGACCATCACCCTATGGACATCTCTCTCCAGGTGTGTCCTTCTTGGAGTGTGTCTTACACAGAATATGAGGCAACTCAGACTCGGCTGAAAAAGCAGGACCTCCTGTGATCCATCTCAACTTGGAGAACATTGAACCATGTCTCCTTTTGGCCTGATTAGGCGGTATACTCCTTCGTGGATCACAGCTTTGTCATGGCAAAGGGGCTTCCATAACTCAAGGAGATCAAACCAGTCAATCCTAAAGGAAATCAATCCTGAATATTCATTGGAAGGACTGATACTGAAGCTGAAGCTCCAGCTCCAAGTTTGGCCACCTGATGCAAAGAGTTGACTCATTGGAAAAGACTCTGATGCTGGGAAAGATTGATGGCAGGAGGAGAAGGGGGTGGTAGAAGAAGAGATGGTTGGATGGCATCACCAACACAGTGGACATGAACTTGAGCAAACTCCAGGAGATGGTGAAGGACAAGGAAGCCTGGTGTGATGCAGTCATGGGGTCGCAAAGAGTCAGACCCGACTAAGTGACCCAACAACAATAGGAGGCATAACCGGTGGGAGAGGAGTAAGGAGGAACAGGTGGCCACAGGGACAAAACTTCCCTAGTGTTTAGGGGCCCAAGGGGCTGTGAGATACTGGTGCTAAGAAGATCTTCCATGCTCATCCCTCTCCATTGTTCTGTGCAGAGAGGGTGTCCTCTAAAGGGCGGTAACCTGTATCCGGAGCCTCTGTTCAGACACAGGCCTGTTAGGACCACAGATGGTCCCATGTGGCATAGAATTCCTTGAAGGATGCTCTCCAGATGTATTCTCAGAGATCTGCAAATTATCTACAACAGTTTAAAACTGGGGAGTTTCTATCTCTATGCTAATCCAAAGGATTAATAGACTCATCAAATCATCTCATCACTTAGCATGCTCACATATCTTATTGTCTTTAAATTATGAAATATTTGATACTATGAGAGAAAACATATTACAAATAGGTTGGTTATAAGCTATAAAAATTAGCCTCCAATTATAATAAGTAAATTGATTAAAAATAAATAAATAAATAAAACATTTGTGAATCCATCACCCAAATTATGATCCAAAACACCATCACCATGAGGCTCCTTGTCCTGTTCCCCTGTGTTCAAGCAAAGTTGAAAACGGAGATGAAACTGGAAAGTGCCCTGGGCAGACGGAAGCTTGCAAGCCCGGCACACCTAGCTTATTTCATAAACGTAAGTGAAACAATGTCAGCTCGCTTCTTGTAAATGCCTCTGACAGTCATAAAAGAAACTTAAGTCATCTTCCTAAAATGGTATAAGATAACCACTTTTAACTAATTCCCTGCCATCGGAAAAGTCCCACTTTAATAACTGGTCACCGTAGAAGGTTAAACAACGTCCCCATTTTCACTTTATAAGCCATCATGTGACACATGCATTATCAGTTTGGGCTTTGAAAGCTCCCAGTTTGCGACTGTTCTTTTTTGTACTATAAACTCTAAGTAGGATTTTATTGATCTGGTTTCCATGGTTACTGTTCTGGATTTTTGACGCCTGCCTCCATAATCACACAACACTCTTGGAAGCTTGTTTCATAGCTACATACTTTGTGGGGTTTTGTCACAGCCTATATGTCTCTAAAATATACTTGGTTAGTTTGGGTTATTTTCACCTTAAAAAAATAAGACTCTACACATTGTCTGTGATGCTTTTACTTCCCCTCAGACTGGCTTTCCTGAGTCGTCATGCTGATAAACCCACCTCCAGTTCACTTGTATTCACTTCTGTGTCAGATTCCATGATGTGACCATCTTGCTAATTCTTGCACAGCCCGCTCCTGGGGCCCATCGGGCCTACGCCCTGTTTGGGCTTTGGAAATCCTGTTACTGAGTCTTCAGGAACACTCACTAGGCTTGCCCAGGGCCCACCCCACAAGTGGGGCTGATGTGTTGCAAGGCAAATGAATCTTCGATCTTATCAGAGAATGCCAAACTGCTTTCCACGTTGGCTGTGCTGCCTCATGATGTTAGGGCTGATAGAAGTCGAGAGATGCCCTTGAGATTAAATCAGCCCTCCGTCTCTGCGAGTTTCACATCCCCAGATACAGAGGTCCAACTAAACAGAAATGGGGAAGACAGCATGGGAACCCATGCCTAGCTCCAAGGTCAAGCTCTCTCCCCCACTTAATTGGTCTAATTGATCACTGAATACAAAGTAATGGTTGATAAAAAACAAGGTCCTACTGTAGAGCTTCAGGGACTATCAATATCCTGTGATACACTGTGATGGAAAAGAGTATGAAAAAGAATATATACACACACACACATATATATACAGGGTATAAGGCAATCACTTTGCTCTACACCAGACGTGAACACAACATTGTACATCAACTGTACTTCAATTAAACGATAATGACTTTGCAGTCCAGGCAGTGTCCAGGGCCCCTTTCTGAGTGATTTATTAACATTCGTGAGAAAGGTACTGCTCCATTAGCAACCTGTCCATTCAGAGGAAGAAGTCAAGGCAGGAAGAGATTAGAAAACACGCCTGAGGTCAAGTCAGCACCAGGGTTTGAGCCCAGGTGTTACCGCAGTGGTGACTGCATCCTTCGGTACCAAGGATACAGCCAAACCAGCCATTCACTCAGCAGCCACCGTGAGCCGGGTACATGCGCCATGTGTTAGGACTACAGAGGGAAATGAGGCCTGGTTCTTGCCCACAAGATCTTTCCTAGATCTTGTCTGATCAAGGAAAATCAGACAACTAATCTGCACACACAAAGTGTGTGATGAGTGTTAGGAAGAAAAAATAAAAGGACTAATTCAGATACTTCTCTAAAGAAGTAATGACCTGACATTTAAGCCAAGATCTAAAATGTCCATAAAGTTAGCTGAGGGAAGTGCACGTATAGGGGTGTTTATATGTGCATATGTGGGCACATGAAGGCGGTGAGGGGAGGGGTCAAAGGGAGGAGAAATGCAAAGGCCCTGAGGCAGGAGAGTTTCTGGGGTGCAGTGACCAAGAACGGGGTGAAAGAGGAAGGCGGGAGCTAAGAGTTGAGGGTCCAAGAACTTTACGCTAATCTTCATGTGCCCGTCCCCCGCCCCCCACCAGACCCCTCTCAATTCCCTGCCACTAGGATTCTAGAGGAGGCAGTTGAGGTCATCGTAATCTGGAGTCATTCAGCTAAAGTCATAGGCCCTGAAACAGTTGGATTCACAACCCAGACATCATCCTGCATCCAGGTGAGCCCTCCCCTCCTTGTGAGGCCTGAGGAGCAGGACCCTCGGGGGCGGGGGGTTCCAGAAATGTTTACCATGAGTGTAATATCAAAGAGCTCAGCAGACCTCTGACCAGGGACCATTCCTCACTAACACGAGTAAGTAAAGTGAAGTGAAGTCGCTCAGTCGTGTCTGACTCTTTGCGACCCCACGGACTGTAGCCCACCAGGCTCCTCCGTCCATGGGATTCTCCAGGCAGGAATACTGGTGTGGGTTGCCATTTCCTTCTCCAGGGGATCTTCCCGACCCAGGGATCGAACCTGGGTCTCCAGCACTGCAGGCAGACGCTTTACCCTCTGAGCCTCCAGGGGAGCCCACTCACACGAGAGGTGTACGGAGACAGAAGCTCCAAGAAGGGCCAGAGACGCAACCCGAGACTCTAGCTCAGGCCAAAGGGCACGTCCTGGGCTTGAATCTCAGATTTGCCTCTTGCGGGCTTCCCTGATGGCTCAGAAGGCGAAGAATCCGCCTGCAAAGTGGGAGACTCGGGTTCGATCCCTGGGTCAGGAGGATCTCCTGGAGAAGAAAATGGCAAGCCGCTCCAGTATTCTTGCCTGGAGAATCTCACAGACAGAAGAGCCTGGCGGGTTACAGGCCATGGGGTCACAAGGAGTCAGACACAACAGAGCGACTAACACTTTCACTTTACTTTGCTTCTCGTTAGCTCTGTGACCTCAGGTAAGTTACTCAACCTCTCTCTGCCTCTACTTCCCATCTGCAAAATGGGAATACTCATGAGACTGACCTCTCAAGGTTGTCATGAGGCTTCAAGCAAGTAAGTCAGCAAAGGCTTCCGAGTTTTCCAGGCGGAGCAGCCACTGGGGCCTGGACGATGCTGGGGGAGGTGACGCTGTCAGGGCCCAGGTCTACAGCCCTTCCCGCCCCACCCCTCACCCTTCGTGGGACACTCCGGGGGGCAGGGGGATCCCGGCGCAGCTGGGAGTCTGCTCAGGAGCTCAGCCCCTGTAGAGGGGCCCAGTGCCCATGGAATCCACCTCCAGGGCCTCGGCACTGGCAGCAGGCCCGGTGTCCGCGGAGGGCACTGGTGTGGAAGCATTTTAATGTTTTTTAAATACGTAATCTGGGATTAGATGCCGATTCACATGACCTTTGTCCGCTCTTGCCTGGAGCCACTGCAGTAGGAGTTAATAAATACTGGAGGAAATGGGAAGGCCGGCAGGGTCCAGGCTTGGGCCGGGTGGGAGGGAAGCTTTATGCCCCAGGGGGTTATACGTCCCCTCTGCCTGAAACACTTCTGGTTTCCCTCTGCTCACAGCAGACCGAGGTCCTGGTCTAGATGCTCAGCTGGATGCATCAGGGATGGTCTGGCTGATGTTCCCGAAGTCCAGCGCTGTTTCCTGCAACAGCCTGTCTCAGAGAGGGTCCTAAATCTGGGGAACAAACCACCTGTCTTGTTTTCAGAAAAATGTTCCATGCTGGTTCTCCAACTGTGTCAGCAACAGCACCACCAGGAACTAGTGACAAATGCCCAGGCCCCACCCTGGGCCCACAGAATCAACACCCAGGCGGAACTCTGCCTTCTGCTCCAGCAGCTCCCCAGGGGACCCTGAGGTGCCCCCAGGGAGGTCAGGGAAGATGCGTGAAGGGTGGGGAGGCAAGACGAGGCAGGAGCCTGGGGTCAGGCCCCGACTCCCCTCATGCCCATCCGGCTGGCACTGTGCCCGGTGTCAGCTTGCCCACCTGGAGCGGGGACATGACAGCAAGTCCCTCACCTGCATCTCATGACTGGTCTAAGAACCAGTAAGATGCCACAGATGAGAACACTTCGGAAGTCTAAGTGCCTGGTCCGTGACGTTGATTAACGCTGCCTGTCAGCCGCCACTCCACTTCCCCACCCTCCACTCGTGACCTGGGAAGGGCCAGAGCTGCGGTCTGTAAGTCACACGTTTTCCCCGTGGAACCCCTGGACAGCCTCAGGGGGTCCTGAAACCTACACTTGAGAGCAGAACTGTGAGAGTGGAAGGGGGGCATTCCTCTGGAGAGAAGGTCGTTCAGATCCCAAGCCAAGCCCCGCTGATTACGGTGGGCATCCGTGCCCACCCCCTCAGCCACGGCTGCTGAGCACCCGAAGCCGGCGCAGGGGCTTCCTGGCAGCCTTGGGGTGAGGGGGGCAATGGCAGCAGGGGCCAGAGACCCAAACGCAGACGGCACACCTGCTCCGGGGAGTGGGAGCTGGGCACCAGGCCCAGGGGGGCGGAGGGGGTATCGGGGGCGCTCAGCTGTCTCTGTGTCCCTTCGCCCACAGCAAAGCGCCAGGCTGCAGCTTCACTTACGACACTCACGGGCCCTCCCAGCACCTCCACGAGGTCTGACTCAGGTTTATCCACAAGAACAGTGGCCCGAGGGGGCGATGGAGGGAGCAGAAACTTGAAGCCAGCTCTTGATTTTTATACCAATCGTGAGCTCACGCCCAGTGGGCAGGAGGAGGTGGGCCGCAGGGCAGAAGGGGCTCACAGTCACCAGGCGGGGAAACTGAGATGCGTCACAGAACTGAAGACTCAAAATTGTTCCTACACCCAAGTGAGGCGCCAGAGACGGGGCCAGCGCCCTTTGGTCATGCACCTGTTCCTCCGCAGGCCTGCAGCTGACAGGGCGCCCCCAAACCCTTCCCCGAGAGTTCTATCCTGCCTCCGGCCTGTTCTCGGCCCCTGGCCCCTAGGACACGGGCGTCCCCCTGCAGTCCCATCTACCGACCTCATGAGATCCCCAACATGGCCCCTCAATCCTTCAGAAATGTGGCCTTGTTCTGACGTCCCAGAGACGCGATATGCTACCTACAGGGCACGGCAGCAAGAAAGACCGCTTGGATGTCAGAAATTGAATTAAGTCTCATTTATTCTAGGGCAAACTCAAAAGGGTTTTTGTGTTTCCTTTTTTAGCAAATCCTAGCACATTATTAACAAAAAAAGAAAATCTGTACATTTGCCATGATACACTTGAAAGTGAAACAAATAAGATATAAATACAGATATGGATGTAACATGAAAAAGCCCCTAAAAAAACCAAAACCAACAAACAAAAACCCAACCTGGGGATGTGGGGGACCATGCGTGTGAACAGTGCCAACAAAACTATTTTGGTGGTGGATGTTTTTCAGAGCGTTGTTCTCATTTTCAAATATCATCGTTAGCAAAGTCTGGGTGAGGTTCTACAAAGTTCTTATTTGCTCTTCTTTACTGTGTAATATTATGCTTGATAAATAAAGGGCGGCGGGGAAAGAAAAAGATTGAGGAGACAGATCAGGCGCAGCTGCGCTGCCTGCATGACCGAGAAGCTAGTGGGGCTGTGGCAGGCGCCTGTGGCCACGGCGCCCTGGGAAGGCGGAGCCTCCCCCGGCCACAGCGCGAGGGGAAGCAGGAGCCCGGCGCCCCGGCCCAGTGGTGGCATCGGCGGGCTTCTCGGGGCCCCGGGCAGTCAGGCGAACGGGGGAGGCAGACGGAGTTTTGGGCGCTTTGCTCGCTGTGTTCTGCTGTTTCATCCAGACAGGAGGCCTGCATGGAGGTGGCGGCCAGGCAGGGCAGTTGCAGCTGTCGGTTGGAGGGGGTGGCCCCCTGAGGTTGTGGCTGCATGCGAGTCTCCTCCCAGGAGGCCCAGAGACCTGGGGGTGGCGGCTCCCTCTGGGTTGGGAGACCGAGGTTGGGCAAGTGACATTCAAGGCGAGCCCTTTGTGAGCGCCAGGAGGACACGCGGCCATGCTCAAGGTCCTTCCCGACTCCGGGGTAGGGGGCCACAGCAACCTGGGTGTCCACGAGCTGAAGGAGAAAGGCCTTTCTACACACACTAGGCAGGAAAAAAGACAGTTTCTGCCCCAGAAGAGTCATCAGACACTTGGACTTGTTTGTAGGGGGTAAGAAAGAGACCCCGAAAGCGACATATGAACAAACGGTATTTATCAATGAAAGTAAGGCCTGGTCTTGCTATGTTTTGAGCCAAAAGAGTCAACTATGTTTGATCACTTAAAACACACCCCTGAAGTTCTCTCAACAGCAGCAGCAGGGCACCTCCTACACGTGCAGGATACCCCCTACACACACCCACACACACCCACACACACACCCACACACACCCACACACGCAGTGAAGGCACCCCAGCCTCACTGCTCCTGGACCTCCATTTTCA
The DNA here is from genome assembly GCF_019320065.1 of Cervus canadensis. Classification (NCBI taxonomy): domain Eukaryota; kingdom Metazoa; phylum Chordata; class Mammalia; order Artiodactyla; family Cervidae; genus Cervus; species Cervus canadensis. The sequence goes on along the minus strand of NC_057400.1, from coordinate 5,714,668 downwards.
GTGCCTATTTCCAAATAAAGTATCTAAAATAAATTCTGAATGAAAACAAGTTGCGTTCTGCTACAGTGTCTTTCAGGACTTCCAACGTCAAGGCTAGAGGGTCTGCGGAGCTCAGAGGTGGGACCCATACAACCTGGCAGTTGCCGAGATTCTGCACCTGAGCAGCAAACACCTCATTAAAAATTAACATCAGAACAGGCATGGGGAAAAGAACGGAACAAATTTCCATAAGGAAATATGGAAAAACCAGTTCAGTTTAGAGAGTCTAAAATGTTTCCATGATTGCAAAAAGAATTTCCATTTGGTTTGAAGAATTTTACTCGAAACTTAGTTACACAGACTTGAGATCTGTAGTTACTTTTACTGAAGCAATGAAATGCTCAAGAAAACATTTTAAGGGGTAAGTTTCTCACTGAAGGAAAAATAGACTCTAAACTGGTTCAAATCCTGTTTTTCTGCAATTTGCTGCACATCATAATTACTTTTTCCTTAAACCATGATTATTTCAACAGATGATCGAGGAAGTACTTCACAAAATTTTAAAAAATGATCCTGATAACCTGGTCTCTCTAGGTTTTTCTTTGATCTCAACCCCAAATTAAACAAAGAAGTAAAAACGGAGATGGCAGAGTTGCCAACTGTCAGGACAGAACACTGGAATCAAGCAGCCTGGGCGCAGCTTGCGGAAAGGAGGCCAGACTAGACTTGAGCCTCCAGGGGCGGTGTGTTCCACGGCATTTCCCAGATCTCAGCAGCGAAACCAGCAGCTCCTCTTGTGTTTTCAATGCTGCGTGAAGGCCCACTTCAAGCACACGCTAACTGAGGCTATCGATTTACCTTGATTTCTGTGCCTGGATCTCAACTGTCATCACAGATCTCTGCCCCAGCAGCTCTGGAGCAGGGGTGGCGTCAGCGGGGCTGTTTGGAGGAGCCGGGAGCCCATCCTGGAAGGAGGCAGTAAAGGGTGCCAGCCCCCAGGCTGCAGAGTGTAAGCAAAATATCACATGCTCTTTACAAGGCCATCTTCAGGCTTCTTTCCCATTTCTTGCCAAGACTTGATTCATATTCTTAGTAGTCTCAAAATGCAACCTAAAACATATAAAACCCTTTCGTGGTATCAGTTGTGAAGGGCGTGGGCCCTGTCCCACACAGGCCAGATCCAGAGGGAAGGGAGCCAGGATGAAAGAGAAACACAACTCAATACAACCTCCTCAAACCTGTTATTAACTGAAGAGAAAATGCTACTTTCTACCATGTATCGGCTAGCGAGCTCTGACTTTTAAGAACTGCACCCCACACGCGGTTTCACAGCCTCAGTGGCTGGGCCAGGCGGTCTGAGGACGGCTCTTCTCTCACTCCTTTTGTTTTGTTCTGTAGGAAGATGAAACACAGGCCTTGCTTCCCTTACATTCAATACCAGTATGATTCTACACAAAAGCTGGAAGGGATCAAAATACTGATTGTAATAAATATTTGCGGGCCTCCTGGTTCTGACTGGGCAGCCGACGGGGGTGGGGGGATGGCGGGGAGGTCTCTGAGGCACCACCGATTGCTTCCAGGGCTACACGGAGATTCTGGCGTTGCATTAGCTGTGGGTCGAGACGTCGGACGAGGAGCTGCTGTTGCTGTTGGTGGTCTGCGCCCTCTTTATGTACAAGTTGAGCAGCTTCATCTGCAAAGGAAAAATACAAATGGGTGAGAAGGAAGAAAATCACAAAGTCAGCAACAAAGCCCAGGTGATCACAAGAAAACAGCACGTCCCTCAGTGCAGAAATTCACTGCACAGACATTCCCTAAGTGCCTACCGGGGCCAGCGGGCGATCGGGAGGTCAGATTAGAGGAGGGGGCATGAGAGGTTATCAGGAAGAGGGACACGTGCTCCCACGAGGTGGGCCTCAGGGCTGCCTGCAGAAAGGCTCTCCAGAGGCAGACCCGCACACTCGGGGCGGGCGGGGGGCACGGCAGCCGGTGCGGCTCCACCCAAGCGAGCGGGAGGAGAGGCTGCAATGCCTGCTCCCCTGGGATAAAGAAATGAAGCCGAGGTCAGAGGTCAGGCTTTCTATCCTCACACCTCTGTAGAAGTTGCTCCTTCCCCATCACACACCTCGTCTGCACCTGCTTCTGTCCACGGACACGACACCTGCTGAGGTACACGGCGTCCGAGGCCCACCTTCAGGCTGCCCCCATCCGCACCCTTGGTCCTCCTGCCCCTGGACCCCGCTCTGCCCACTGTGGCTCAGCATATGCTGCCTTATGCTGGGGGCGGCAGTGGGCTGGATCCTTCCAACGAGACTCAGTCTCCCAGAGGTCAGATGCCGCTTCACTATACAACATGCCCTCGTTGGGCACAGTGCTTCCCCACAACAGGCCTTCGACGTCTCACATCTCATGTGGTTCTAACTTAAGCCCCTGGACCCTCAAAACACCTAAAGCAGCATGAACATACATGGTAGTGAAGTGAAAGTCACTCAGTCGTGTCTGACTCTCTGCGCCCCGTTGACCGTTATACAGTCCATGGAATTCTTCAGGCCAGAGCACTGGAGTGGAAAGCCTTTCTCTTCTCCAGGGGATCTTCCCAACCCAGGGACTGAACCCAGGTCTCCTGCATTGCAGGTGGATTCTTTAGCAGCTGAGCCACAAGGGAAGCCCAAGAATACTGGAGTGGGTAGCCTATCTCTTCTCCAGCAGATCTTCCCGACCCAGGAATCAAACCAGGGTCTCCTGCATTGTAGGTAGATTCTTTACCAACTGAGCTATGAGGGAAAGTTCTTAGAATATTTGTTGAATACCAATAACCTGATGTCAATAGTGTGCCTGACCATATTAAGAATAAAAAAACCCACCTATTTGTAGAAGTAGAATGCCCATGAAGATCTACATAACACACAACTGGTAAGATTAAGGGAATTAGTAAATATTTACTGACCACAGCTCTTTATTTGCTGTCTCTAAACAGGCTGTGAGGCTGAGACATGTATAAGCCAACCCGTGGAGCAGAGGCGGGTCTTGGGGGGCCGTGAAGAGATGCTCAGAGTAGAGCACGTGCTGCAGGAGAAGGCGGGCCCCCAGAAACCAGTGGGAGCAGGCCAGCACCCAGCAGCGCTCCTCACGAGGCGCCCTGAGCCCCAGCAAGGTGCGCGGTCAAACAGACACGGAGCCCAGAAGGTAAGGCTGGTCTGAGAGCTCTGCCCTGCGTGTCCTGGAGTTGGCTGGTTTCATGCAACAGCCCATCTGGGGTCTCCCCACGTCAGGACTTAGCTCTTTTCAACTGCAGGGGAGCGTGCCATGACTTTACACTACATATCCCAGCTTGTCTTTCATTCCACACCTTTCAAAATCTTAGACCTTTTAACCTAACATTCAGCACGCTGGCCAAGGTGCTGTCACTTTACACAAGGCATCTTAATGCTCCGAGCCTCAGGAGGATGTGACCAGGGCCAACCAGCTTCCAGAGAAACCCTGGTACATTCAACGAAGTACTGGCCTGAGGCTCCACAGATCCAGCAGAGTTCTAGAACCAACTCCAGCACTAGTTCTGTGACCTCAGGTAAACATTTCCTGCGCCTTGACTCAACCACCTGCAAAATAAGTGATACCCCTCCCAGGTAGCTCCCTGCTTAGAAAACATGTCTCCTGAGTCCCTGCTCCTTCTCCTACCCAAGGAGCTGCCCCTGCCTGGAGCTCACCCTCTCCTCCTCCCGAGCCAGGCCCAGGCCAGTCCCGCTTCCTCCTGGAGCTCAGCCTCTCCTCCTCCCGAGCCAGGCCCAGGCCAGTCCCGCTTCCTCCAGAGCTCTCCCTTCCCTCCTGCTGCAGCAGGCCCTGGCCCAGCACCAGAACCTGTCTCACGGGGCCCACCGGCCACTCCCGGACCTCTGCACAAGTCCCCCCATGTGCCAGTCCTGATCCTCAGCTCTATCTGATGCTACTTCAGGGGGAACAAGGGTTTGTCTCCCACATGCTGAGGGCAGCAGGTTCCTAATACGCACTTACTGAATCGAATATTTTTTAAAGAAGAAAAAAGTGATCTAGAAAACAGGATAGTTATATTTCTATGAAAGACAGGTTAAAATGAACTTCTAAACATTGTTAATAGTTATTTGCAACTCAGAACCCCTTGTAAGCCCTGAGTTTACAAGCTTTAATCATATTTGAACCTCAAACTAATCCTCTGAGGTAGGCAGAACAGGTTCTCCTATTTTACAAATGAAATGGCTGGGATTCAGAGAGCTTGCTCAATGAGTTGGTATATATTCAAATTACAGGATTATAACTTTAGATGTCAACTGTAATCCACAAAGAAAACAGGTATAGAATATACACAAAAGGAAATGAGAAAAGAATTAAAATGTTTCAGTATAAAAAGCAAACAAATACACAAAAAAAACCAATAATACAGAAAATGAGTGGCAAAAAGCTATTATACACACAGAAAGCAAATACAAAAATGACAGAAATCTCTTCCTTATCAGTAAGTACTTTAAATGTGAATGAGTCAAACTTTCCCATCAAAAGACAGAGATTAGCAAAATGGATTTTTAAAAAAAGCATGATTCAACTATATTTTGTCTACTAGAGACTCACTTTAGAGCCAAAGACACAAATAGTTCAAAGTGAAAGAATGGAAAAGGATATTACATGCAAAGAGTAACCAAGAGTACAAGGTAGCTATACTAATATTAGGCAAAATACAGCTTAAATCAAAAAAGGTTATAAGAAACAGAAAGATTAATAAAAGATCCACAAAGCAGGAAATGACAATAAATAATTATACCTCTAGGAATATACCATCAAAGCATTTAAGCAAAAACTGACAGCACAGAAGGGAGAAACAGTTTCACAATAATAGTTGGGGGACGTCACTATTCCACTGTGGAGGGTTTGAACAACACAGCAGATCAACTAAACATAAAAGAAATAGGCAAAACCTCTGCCTAAGATGAGACCTTCCCAAGATAGACTATATGTTAGGCCACAAATTGAATCTCAATAAATTAAAAAAGAGGTGTCACAAAGTACCTTTTCCGACCACAATAGATGAAGTTAGATTAGTAACAGAAAGAAAACTGAAAAATCCCCACGTTTGTGGAAACTGAACCACACATTCCAACAACCAATGGGCTGAAGGGTAAATCACAAAGGAAATTAGAGAGTATCTTGAGGCAGGTGACAATGGAAACACCAGCAGAAGGGACGCAGCGAGAGCAGTGCAGCGAGGGAGGCCCACGGCGATACGGGCGACACGGCTTCCACGTAAAAAGGGCGGGAGGCGGGTGTCAACAGCCTAACTCGACACATCTTCAGGGACTAGAGAAAGAATAAACTGAACTTCAAGCTTGCAGAAGGGAGAACAGTAATAAAGATTAGATAAGTGAAACAAAAAATAGAGACAACAAAGCCAAAAGCTGGTTCTTTAAAAAAAAAAAAATCAACAAAACTGACAAACCTTTAACTAATGAAAAAAGAGAAAAGACTCAAACTATTGTCAGAAACATATGTGGGGACACTATGACTGAGTCTACATAAATCAAAGATATGATAAAAATACTGTGAGGAACTGTACAAGAGCAAAGCAGATAACCAAGATGAAACGGACAAATCCCTGGAAACACAAAACCTACCAAGACTGAGTCATGAAGAAAGAGAAAGTATGGACAGACCTGTAACTGGTAAAGAGACTGAAGCAGTAATCGAAAATCTGAGAAAGAAAAGCCTCAGACCAGATGGCTTCACTGGTGAAGTCTACCAGCATTCAGAGAACTAACACAATCCTCAATTTTTTCTAGAAAACTTAGAGGAAGAAACACTTCTGAATTCACGCTATGAAGTCAGCATCGTCCTGATAGCAAAGTCAGATAAAGATATGAAAACTACAGACCAATGTTCCTTACGAACACTGATCCAGCATACAAAAATTAATAAATATAATATACCACATTAACAGAATGAAGGGGGAAAAAAATCAAAGGATCATTTCAACTGACACAGAAAAAGTATTTGGCAAAATTCAATACCTTTTCAAAATAAAAATAGCAGACAAACTCGGCATAGAAGGTGTACAGGCGTATTTCGTTTTGCTGTTTTCACTTTATTGTACTTTGAAGACAGTCCTTTTTTCCCCACATTGAAGGTCTGTGAACACTGCGGCAAGCAAGTCCATCAGTGCCACTTTGCAACAGCACCTGCTGCCTACAAGTCACTGTCCCATTTTGGTAATTCTACAATTATTTCAGACTTTTTCATCATTATTACACTCCTTATGGTGGTCTGTAATCAGTGTTCTTAGATATTACAACTGCAGTTGTTTGGGGTGTCATGAACCATGTCCACATGAAGACAGCACACTTCATCCACAGATGTGTATGTCCTGACTGTTGCACCATCTCCCCGTCTCTCTCCCGGTGCACGAGCCTTCCTATCTCCCCGAGACACAATACTGTTGAAATCAGGCCAAGTAGAAACCCTACGATGGCCTCAAGTGTTTAAGTGAAAGAGTTGCATTTCTCTCGCTAGAAATGATTAAGCTTAGTAAGAAATGCATATTGAAAGTTTAGACAGGCCAAAAGCTAGGCTTCTTGCGTCAAACAGTTAGCCAAGTTGTGAATATAAAGGAAAAGTTCTCAAAAGAAACTGCAAGTGCTACCCAGTGAACACACCAATGCTAAGAAAGCAAAAGCAAAGCAAAATAGCCTTACTGCTGATATGGAGAAAGGGGTCTGCATAGAACATCAAACAGTCACAACATGCCCTTAAAAGCCAAAACCTAGTACAGATCGAGACCCTAACTCTCTTCCATTCTAGGAAGGCTAAGAGAGATGAACGAGTTGCTGGAAAAAAGTCTGAACTTGCCAGAAGTTGGTTCATGAGGTCTAAAGAAATATGCTGTTTCCCTAGCATTAAAGTGTGAGGTGAAGCAGCAACTGCTGATGCAGAAGCTGCAGCAAGTTATCCAGAGGATTTAGCTAAGACAATTCATGAAGGTGGCTACAACGAAACAACAGATTTTCAACACAGGCAAACAGTCTTATATTGGAAGAAGATGCCATGTAGTACTCGACAGCCAGAGAGGACAAGTTAATGCCTGGCTTCAAAACTTCAGAGGCTGACTCTTATTAGGAGCTAATGCAGCTGGTGACTTTAAAATAAAGCCAGTGTTCACTTACCATTCTGCAAATCCCAGGGCTCTTAAGAATTATGCTCCATCTACTCTGCCTGCGCTCTATAAATGGAACAACAAAGTCTGGATGACAGTGCATCTGTTTACAACAGGGCCGACTGAATATCTTAAGCCCACTGTTGAGACCTACAGCTCAGAAAAAAAGATTCTTTTCAAAATATTACTGCTCACTGACAGTGTACCTGGTCACCCAAAAGCTCTGATGAAGATATACAAAATTAAGGTTGCTTTCACGCCTGCTAATAACACAACACCACTTTTGCAGCCCAAGCATCAAGGACTAATTTTGACTTTCAAGTCTTACTATCTAAGAAAAACATTTTGTAAGGTAATCGCTGCCGTAGTGACTTCTCTGATGGATCTGGGCAAAGTCACCTGTAAACCTTCTAGAAAGGATTCAACATACTAGATGCCATGAAGAACAAAGAAGTCAAAATACCAACATTAACAGGAGTTTGGAAGAAGTTGATTCCATCCCTCCTGGATGACTTTGAGAGGTTTAAGACTTCAGTGCAGGAAGGAACTGCAGCTGTGGTGGAAATTGCAAGAGAACTAGAGTTAGAGCTGGAGCCTAAAGATAGGACTGAATCGCTGAAACCTCATGGAAAAGCTTTAATGGATAAGGAGCTGCTGCTTATGGATGGACAAACAAAGTGGTTTCTTGCGATGCAATCTACTCCTGGTGAAGATGCTGTGAAGACTGTTGAAATGACAACAAAGGATTTAGAATATTACATAAACTTAGTTGATTAAACAGAGGCAGGTTTGAGAAGACTGACTTCAATTTTTCTACTGTGTATAAAATACTATAAAACAGTATTGCTGCTACAGAGAAACTGTTTGTGAAAGAAGAGTCAATCAATTCGGCAAACGTCCCTGTTGTCTTAAAATAAGACACAGTCACTACAATCTTCAGCAACCACCACCCTGGTTAGTTGGCAGCCATCAACACAGAGGCCAGATCCTCCACAAGCAAAACGATTGTGACTCACTGAAAGCTCAGACGATGGCCAGCATTTCTGTTAAGATATTGATATTTTAGACATAATGCTACTAAACTCGTAACAGACTGCAGTATAGTACACACATAACTTTTATACACCCTGGGAAACCAAAAAATTTGTGCAGTCTACTTTATTGCAATACTTGCTTTATTTCAGCTGGCTGAAACCAAATCCATACCATCTCTATGTCTGTACCTCAATGTATCAAAAGCTACATACGAGAGACACACAGTGAATATTATGCTCGGTGATAAAAGACTGACAACTCTGCTTTTAGGATGAGGAACAAGGCAGAGGATGCTTGCTTTCACCATTTCTACTAACACAGTAAGTTCCAGCCAGAACAATTAGGCAGGAAACGAAAAGAAAGGCATTCACATTGGAAAGGAGGAAGCAAAATTATCTTTGTTCAAAGATGACATACAGTTGACCCTTGAGCAACACGGGTTTGAACTGTGAAGATGCACTCATACATGGATGTTTTTCAACACACCCAGCACACACAATCCGTGCTCAGCTGAAAATCCCAGGTGCAGAACTACAGGGAAAGGGCTCAAGCACGTGCAGAGTCTGCTATCTGTGGCAGGTCCTGAGACTCATCCCTGTGCGATACCAAGAGATGACTGGGATCTCACATGTATAAAATCTCACAGATTCCACAAAGAATTGTTAAGACTAATAAAGAAATCCAGCAAACTAGCAGACTACAAAATCAACGAGCAAAAATCAACTGCACTTCTGTACACTAAAAATGAAAACTCCAAAAAGGAAGCGAAGAAAAACAATTCCGTTCACAATAGTATCAAAAAGAATAAAACACTTAGGAATTAACACAAGGAAGTGAAAGTACTGTACAATAAAAACTACCACATTTTATTGAAAGTAAAAACACAAAGAGACACTCCATGTACTACACAGTACAGTGAGTATAGTAAGAATACTGTACTGTATATATAGAAGTCACTAACAGTAGATCTTAAAATCTGTCATCACAAGAAAAAAAATCACGTAGCTATGTGTGTGACAGATGTTACCTACACTTACTGGGTGATCATACTGCAGTATAAATAAATATCAAATAATTATGCTGTACATCCAAAATGAATACAATTTCATATGTTCATTTTTATCTCAATTAAAAATTAAAAACTCATGTATAGAGGTTAAAAAAAAAAGACATCCCATGCTCATGGGTTGGAAGACAATATTATGAGGTCAATACTACCCAAAGCTACCTATACACTCAATGGAATCCTTATCAAAATCCCAATGTGGTTCTCTGGAGAAACAGAAAGTCTTTTCAACAAACGGAACTGGGAAAGCTGAATATCCACACACAAAAGAATGAAGTTGGACCCTTACCTAATAATACCATACACAAAAATTTACTCAAAATGGATCAGAGACCTCCATTAAAAGCTAAAACTATAAAACTATTGGAAAAAAACAAAGGGCAAAAGCTTCACTATGGATTTGGCAATGATTATTGATACGACAGCAAAAGCAGAGGCAAAAAAACAACAGACAAATTGGATTTCACAAAAATTTAAAAAAGTTGTGCATCAAAGGTCAGGGGGTTAATATCCAGAATATGGGTAGAACTTCTGTTAATTCAACAATAACACTGACAACAAAAAAACCAAGCAACATAATTTAAAAATGACAAAGGGCTAGAATAGACATTTCTCTGAAGAAGATATGCAGCTGGCCAACAAGCATATGAAAAGATGCTCAACATCACGGATCATCAGGGAAACGCAAAGCAAGACTACAGTGAAACACTGCCTCAGAGCAGCCATGAGGAGGGCTGCTGCCAAAAAGAGAAGAGAACAAGTGAATGCGGAGACGCTGAAGCCTCGGGCATGGCTGGTGGGGTCTGGGACGGCGCAGCTGGCAGTTATCGCATGGTCCTGCAGTTCTCCTCAAAAACCCCAAAGAATTAAAAGTGGGGTCCCAAAGGACATCTGTGCCCCCATGTTCACAAAAGCCAAGCCATGGAAGCAATCTACAAGGCCGTCACCAAGAAACGGGCAAGCAACGTGCTATTATGTACATTCACTGGGCTATTATTCAGCCTTAAAATGAGAGGAAATTCTGATACCTGCTACAGTGTGGGTGAACCAAAATGAGATACACCAGTCACAAACAGACAAACACTGTAGGATTCCACTCACCAGTATTCACACCAAAGAAAGCAGAATGGTGGCTGACAGGGACTGGGGAACTGGGGAACATTATTTAATGGGTTTCAGTTTTCCAAGATGAAAAGTGCTCTGGAGATGGGTGGTGGGGATGAACATGAATCATATGAACACTTGGTGTCTGTGAACCGCACACTAACGCGTGGTTAAGACAGTAGATTTCATGTCACATGTATTTTACCAAGAGCGAGAGGTGGAAAGGAAAGGCTGCTCACAGTCACACGGCTAGTGAGTGGGAGACCGAGACTAGAAAGCGGGTTTTCTGATCCTAAAGCTGGTATTGCTGCCACAGCAATGGGCCACTTTTCAGGGTGCACCTCACAAGCCCCCCCACTCCAACCCTGCATCCGGCCTTCCTCCACAGAGCCCGATGTCACTTATCAACCTCATGTAAGTAGCAGAAGGGGGTTCTGCCAGGCCCGGGGACAGAAGCAGGAAGCCGCGGCTTGATTCTCTTTCTGACTTAGCACCACATGCTGTCAGCAGCCCGTGCTGGAGGCGTGGGTGGGAGGGGGGTGTTTGTTTGTTTTAGGGGATGTGCATTGGAGTCTTACAAAGTTCACGTTAACACATCGGAGCTGTCGCATATAAAAACCGTCAAGACTGGACGCGCTGTGCTGCGGACAGGTGTCAGGCCAGCCTACCTCAGCACTCCAGGGTGACTGATGTCATCAGTGGGGAGGTGGGAACGCTGGCTCGGAGCAGGACTGGGCTCCAGACCCTACGCCACCGCTGCAAGGGGCAGCAGGTCAACCAGAGCACAGGGGTGAGAAGACACCTGCCTTCTCTCAGCCCCTCGGTGGCGGGGTCAAGTGAGATGACAGGACAGCCCCCTTACTCCCGAGGGTAGAAAGGACCAGAAAACCGAGATCTGGAAAACATTATCCCTTTGTGAAGACTATCTGTGAGGGCCCCACGGCTGCTATGGAGCAGCCGTGTGTCCCTGAGAGCAGCGGCAGAGGCAGGTGCTCCTGGCCCGTACACTGCTGGGCACTCTCGGCTCATCGCCCTGCAGGCCGTCGTCAGGGAGGGCCGGGCACGCACCTCTGCAGGAGCAGCGATGGGAGGGAGAGCACGGGAAACGGATCCCGGGGAAGCAGTGCCCACCACACCTGCTCTGCTCAGACCTTCCAGCCCAGTTGCTGATACATCTTCTTCTGGACCAGTGGCTCTCTACCAAGGCTGACTCTGTCCCAAAGGGACACCTGACCAGGTGTGGGGACATCAGCTGAGGGTGGGGTGCGCTCCTGGGACCTCAGGGATGGTGCCCCCACCACAAAGTGCCCCGAAGTGTCGGCAGCACTGAGGGTGCGAGCCCTGCTCGGGACAAAGGCGGGAGAGCCGGCTCTGCCCCGGACTCAGCGAGTGGAGACGCTCACCAACTGTGCCAAAGGAGCAGGCCTGCCTGAAAAGCCACGAGGCTTCACCTGCTGCTTCCTTCTTTCCTAAGGAGGGAGGCCAGAAATTTCAGGCTCCGTGCGTTTGCATTCACACCCCTGCCTGGGCCCTCCGTAACTTCAGCGACACATTTTCCCAGGCAGTCCCCGGGGCAGGGGCCTCACCACGGCCCAGCTCCTGGCCCCTCCCGCCCGAGATCAGGGTGGCTGTCCTCTCTCCCCAGCGGGTTCATCAGATCTGAGCTCATTTTTAAACCAGCAAGCACTCCAGTCACTCTCCTCTTCCATGAGCCACTGGCCCCTTTGTCTCATTTTCTGCCCGATTCTAGAAGGAACAAGAGGCAGTACGACCACCACGGGCCCTCAGGTGGGTCGCGGGCAGGATCGGCATCCTCACCCTGCAGAGTGCCATCGTTACACGGGACGCGCTGGGCACAGTGAGAGGCGGCCATCGTTACACTCACCCACGGGACCCGAAGCCCCCCAGATAGGCGTGAAGCCAGCAGGCAAATGTCCTCAGTGTTTCAGACAGAAAACAAGCTGGCTTCTAAACAAAGCCATCTTCCTTTTGGGGATAAATTAGAAGTTCAAAACTATCATGTCAGAAACAGGAGCGACAGCAGACTGCGTCGTACCTTGGTGACGTCACTACACAGTTGTTCACCTTGTCTTTAGAGACACGCCCCTGGAGAGTAAGGCCCAGCGAGCTCACACGCGCTGAGGAAGTCTGTCTGCAGCCCAGACCGGCAGGGCGGCGGGCCCGGGACACTGGGAGGCCCGGCGCACGACCTGGCCGCGTAACAGCACCCATACCTTGCTCCCCGTGAGCTGCGCCAGGTGAGGTTTCAGCTCCTCCCCGATCACAGAGTAGATCGCCACCAGGCAGAACACGCTGGCCTTGCGCACGCTGCTTTCCGTGTTGTCGTAGCCCTGCAGCCAGAGGGACAGAGAGGAACCGCGATCAAAGCGCTGCCCGGCTGACGGCATCGCACCAATGCTCCCACGCTCGCACACCTCAACCTCGGCCATGCTGGGAGCCATCTGGATGCCCCGGGCTCTGCCGATGAACCCTGAGAGCTCTGGCCCCAAAGAGGCCACATGCAATGGTGTCAAGAGTGAGCTGATTTTGGGGTGGCAGGGAGGAGGCTGGTGAGCTGGTCTCTTCCACAGAGAACGATGCTGTATCGTGAGCTGCCAAAAAACCCGGGCAGCACCAGCCAAGACACGTGAGAGAAGAGACTGAGAAAAGGAAATTAAGGGGGAGAGTAAGTGGCTGCTTCTCACCATGGTAAAGCAAACCTCACATGTGCAAACCCTTTTAAAGAAATGAGAACTATGTCACTCACTGTGGATAAACTCCCCACTGTCCGTGGGTCGTCCTGCAGTGGGGCAGACCTCCACACCCCTCTCCAGCTGGCCCACAGCCTAGCTCCTCCCTCCCCAAACCCAGACAGGACCGCCCGCTTCTCTCCAAGCAGCCTCTGGGACCTTCCGGACTCTCTGCCTTTCCCTCCGCCTGGGATGCTCCAGGCCTCGGCTGGGTGTGTTTACAAGCCCTGAGCCCCATGCTCAGCAAACAGCACCGTTTATTAAGTGTAAACCAATGTCTGTCTACCCTTCTCCACTGAAATTCCTCTCTAGGGCCCAAGTCTAAACTACCTCTTCTCTGAGCCCTTCAACCTAGAGATCAGCCTCCACCCGGATCTCAGAACCACCCACATCCACCCCAGTAACTCCGCACACAGCAGCGGCCCTGACCTGCAGCTGTTGGTACAGGAGTACCAAGCCCCAGAGAGGGCTGTCAGCTCCTTGAAGCAGGGTCCCAGCAGAAGGCACCTTGCCTTCCAGTCTATTTAACTCAATGCCTCACGCCTCTAAGGGTTTCAATTACTATTTGTTGGCCAGATTAGGACAAGGACCACTGTTTGATGTTGGGTTCCACAGCTCACCCTGCCCAGGGCTGGGCCCATCAGCCATGCAGTAAGGAATGAACAACAAAGAAAGATCAAAACATGTTCACAGTAAACAGAAAGTTCATTCTGTGGGCCCCAGGTCTGGGCTGCCTGGAAGAACTTCCTCTGTGTTCAGGGAGGGTGGGCCAGGAGAGACCACGCCCACCCCATGCGCTGAGCGGCCAGGTTGCCACGAGGCGCTCACCTGCAGCAGGCCTGGGATGATGTCTGCGAGGAGCTGCAGCAGGGACTCCTTGGCGATCCTCTCGACGACTTTGGTCTGCATCTTGATGGCGGCCAGGTTGATGGGGTAGTCGGCTGTCTGGACGATGGGGCACAGCACTTTGATGCACTGCTCTGGGTGGATGGAACTGGCCAGCGTGGATGCGGCTTCTTCGGCAGCCCTCACCACCTGAAACATGCCCCCAGGTGAGTGGGCTCCACACCACAACACACACTTCAAAGGCCAAGCGACAGGCACGCGGCGCTTAGTGCTGGAGACCCCCCGCCACCACCACCACCCCGGCTACGCTTTCGCGCCCACAGGGTCAGCCGGAGGAGCAGGGGCAGAGAGGTAACCTCACTCTAAGAGTCACATTCTGCGCTCCAGCTCATAAGATCCTTAGAAACTTTACGGCCATGATTAATTTCCTCCTACTGTCCTTCCCCAACCTGTGTGCATTCGTGTGTTCACACATTCCTGGGTGGCAGCGGCTGAGCTGAGCACAGGCCTCAGAGGCTGGTGCTGGGCAAGGTGGGTGGTCCGCGCGGAGGGGCTGCACGAGGATGCAAAGGTCCAGGGGGCAGCAGGCGGGGTCCCCAGGGTGGGGTCTGCTACCTTCCAGTTGGCCAGGAGCAGATGGAGGAAGTGGGGCAAGCCGGAGCCCTGCCAGCCACGTTAGTGCCCAGGCTGCCCCCTTCACTTTTTCTCACTGCTGCTCACCTACGCGCGTCACTTGGCCGGCAGGATGCACTCACCTCACCAGAACCCCCAGGAAGCCCCCGGTGCACCGTGACCACTGCACTTACATGCTTTGATGACACGGTCTCCCCACGAGACTAAGGGCTCCTTGGAGGTCAGTTCCCGTCTCAGCCACCTTCTGTCCCCCACACCCAACAGTGCCACCATGCACGAAGAGCTCAATAAATGCTGGTCCAACTCATTTTCCCACAGCATGCATGCATGTGTGTGTGTGTGTAAATGTTCATGACTGGCAGTCAGCTCCAGGGCGTGCCTTGCTGATCTGCATTTACATGTTCCAACGGAGGAGCTGGCCCAGAAAAGGAGGAGGAAGTCAAGACATCTCCAGAGGACCAAGTTGGGCTCTGGGGAAATCAACTGTACAAGGCCCAGAAGGTCCATTCTGGGTGACACAATGGAAGGGCGACAGATCTGTCCTTTGGAAAAGAGACCTGAGTTCAGGTTAGTTTTCGCCAGTGGTCGGTTTGTTTGGAGAACAACGGCGTGTCATTAGAAGGGCCCCATCACGCAGCAATCACTAGATGAAGTGCTCTTCTTCCTCCTCAGCTCATGTGTGTCCTGAGGACTCTGGTCCGTCCACGGCATACGTGGGAAAGCCAAGTGTTTGGCCTGTGACACACAGCTAGGCAGATGGTGGAAGAGGGGTCCATCCCTTCTCTAATTTGGCCCTGCGGTGGGACACCAATGCCCTTCAACTGTAAGAAATCAGTGTATAGGTGTCACAAGACGCTGGTCAGAAAACTGAGTAATACTAACTGGTGAAATCTGAGGTCTTAGTTTCTAAACATGGGGGGAGAAAAAAATGCAAGGGTCAGAAAATACTGGGCGATTTCATTGATCGTATCCCAAACTGGAAGACACTGATGTAGAGCAACGTAAGAGACGACCAAGAGGGGGAGAGAGCCGGGTGGGCAGGAGGACACAGGACCGGGGGAGGGACCGGGAAGAAGTCCTGGCGGCCGCACTTGAGTCTCGACAGGAGTAAAGCGGAAACCTCCCGGCGCCCCTCAGGGATGCAAACGGCACCGACCGGACAGGGAGATAAATGGCCAGGTTTCCGGTGAGGCTCTCTCGCTACGGTTTCCTCCTCCCCACCAGCCTCTCCGGGCTTCACTCTCATCCAGGTCACGGGCGTTAACTTGCAGGGAGCTGCTGGGGAACAGACCAGCTTGGGTATGTGGAGCTGAAACCTGAGCCCAAGGAGAACTTCCTCTGATAAAACTCAGGAATTCTTGAAGTTGCTTGCAGGAGGCATTTAATCAAACCTAGGTTTTCTGAAAATGCCTAAAGAGAAAATGCCAGAAGCTGCACTTCAAGGAGGTCCATCTGAGGCCCCCCTTCACGGAGGCTGCAGCGAGTTTCCCAAGGCAGACGCTGTTTTTGGCACAGGGGATTGCTGCTCTTGACTTCCCTCTGCATGCCAGGCTCCCGCTGCTGGCCGGCTGCCTGACGCAGGGTGAACTTTAAGTTTCACCCCTGTGTTCTATGTAACATAAGAAGCAAAGATTATAAATGTAAGCAAGCAGAGAGCAAAGTAAACACAGGCGACAGAGAGGAGGAGGAGAGTGCTCTTTGGTAGACACGGGGGCCAGAGGGGCAAACAGGAGTTCTCAGAGACGGTGAAGACAATGAGAGAGTGTGGGGTCAGGCCGACTTCTGGGTCATTACCAACCCCAAGTGACCAAAACGGTTCCAATTCTGCTGATTTTTCTGCAGTCTGGTAGAAACACAGGAATTCTTCTTTTTCCAAGTCAGTGAATTAACAGTGTCTAGCTCGGAAAAGCATAATTTCCTTATCTAACTTTTTGAAAAATGAGATCATTACTCAGAATATTGATGAATGTTTGCTTAAAGATAAGGTTTCTTTGAGAGCACAGAACTGTCACAATTTGAAGCGCATGCTTTAGGTTCACAAAGACGGACTGCGCCCTGTCACAGGCACGGCAGTGTAGCTGGCTGACTCCCACGCACAAGCAAGCAAGTGTTCAGAGATGACAACAAGCAGGTACACCCAGTTAGCAGCAGTAGTTTGGTCACTAAGCCCTATCCGACTCTTGCGACCCCCGTGGACAGAGGAGCCTGCCAGGGCTTCTCCAGGCAAGAATACTGGAGTGCGCTGCCATTTCCTTCCCCAAGGTACACCTAGCTCAGCCCCAGGCATTTAAAAGCTAAGGGAGACGCTGGCGCCACCTTCTGGGGAAAGCCGGGAAGACCTCACAAAACAGGCAGGATGATGGGGCTGTGGGCCCACCATGGTGGGGAGGCCGTCTCTCTGGTGAGATGGTCACCACCAGGGACCTGAACCCAGCATGCAAGTCCCCGTCTGTCAGGCCTGGCCCCAGAGGGAGGGCGGGTAGGAAAAAGCTTCAGGGCCCAAGCTCGGGGACCTAGCTCTGTTGCCAATGAGGTGAAGCTGAGGGATGCTTCTTGTACTGTCTGCGCCTGCTTCCCTCATAAGTAAAATGAAGGGAGGGGGCCTGAATCTAGTATGCCGACATCAGTTTGGATGGTGACACTTTATCTCCCTACCCTACCTAGACAGTACTTTCTCTTGAAAATGCACGTGCCCGATTTCAAAAGGCAGAGTCTACATCAAACAGCCTCTAACCCCACAGCCATCACTCCCCTCCGGGGCAGATTGAGCGCAACACCGTCTCAAGCGTGGTAAGGCTCTGAGGCGGAGACGCACTCTGTCCCACCTCAAGGGGTGGAATCACAGCCAACGGGGAACAACGCTGTGGAGTCAGAGGGGCTGGACGCCCAGGAGGTGGCCATGTCTGCCGCCCTGGAGGATGCCAGGAGCGCTGGGCTGGCTGGTCCCTAGAGGAGTCAAGGAAGCGGAAGATGGGCAGCACACAGAAGGCTCCTCTGCATCTCCCAAAACCCGTCAACTCCTGGTATTTCCTGGCCTCAAGTGCAGGAGTGTGATGGCCACTCCACTGTGGACACCGAGTCAACCAACATGGGAGCCCAATACACACAGCCCACAGTTAATTCACCCACATTTCAATAGCCTTCTGACATGCATTTCAAGAAATGCAGTGATTTCTGGTTTACATAAAACAGGAAAACCCCAACCACAATTCTATTCAGAACCGGTCTACCTACTTCAGTGGAAGAGGATTAAAAGGACTGTGTCTGCAGTTGTCAACAGCGTTAGCCTACTCACTCCCTTGACATGAACGTCAGCCCCATGAGGGGCAGGCGTCCCGCAGCCCCAGTTCACCTCAAGTGCCGGCACTTCCGACGCTCAGGAGGCTGAGACCCATCCCCAGCTACTCAGCTAACCAACTGGTCACCGCAGGAGGAGGACTGGTCTCCAGACCCCAAAGCTCTGATGTTAAACAGGTCTTCCATCACCATCCCTCAGCCTTCATTTGCCCTACACCAAACCACGTGACTGCTTTCTCCAGACAAGCTCTGTCTCTCAGTAAGACACCCTTTCTGAGGCTATGGAAGTAAAGGGCAGGCGTCACATCTGGCTCCTAGGAGGTAGATCACCAGAGAGGAGGGGCCGTGTCTCCTTGCCCTGAGTAGCTGTGGGGCTGCGGCTGCCGTCTCTCAGGGCTGGACGCTGTGCCTGGCACGTCGCGGCCACGCCTGGGGCCAGGATGGTGCAGCAGACCCGGCCCAGACACGTCCCCCCGGCCCGCGGCCTGCACTAGGCCCGCGGCCTGACTCGTGTCGTCGGCGCCCTCCCAGAGCGCCCCAGACTCCCAGAGCGCGTCCCTCTGGGCCCCCGTGGAGTCTTCTGCTCTAACCTCAACTAAACCGTACGTTCCCTGACGTCTCAGACACTCCCCAACCCCCTCCCCTGCGCCTCCAATCACAAAACATTTACCAGAGTTTGTGCCGTGACTGTCAAACTGGCGCAGCAACTTTGACCCTCTAAACGACTATACAGGTTTCTGGTTTTGTCTTTTTGTTACAAGGCTAAAAGTTACAAAGGAAACAGGGCTCCTGGCCACATGCCAAGATTGGGCCCAAAGAAAACCGGAGATTTGGAATCTAGGAAGGTTTAGGCTTGTTATTCAATAGCAGCCTCAATTATCTTGAGGCCAGATGACACGCAGATAACCGTGCGGCCCACTCCCTGGGCTAACAGATTAGGAAAACCAAGGTCCAGAGAGGTGAAGTAATCTCTCCACACTCACACAATGCACTGTTTGCCAGAACCCAATGACACGTGGCCGCTACCCCAAGAAGCTTCTAAGGGCCATTCCAGAGCCAAGGATTTGGTGAAGCCTTGGCTAGAATGATTTTGACTGGGATTTGAAGCAGAATATCAGCTCATCACTAAAGCGCTTTCTCTCTGACACACCACTGCTTTGCACAGGCCATTCTATTTGCCAAGAGGTCCTGAAAAGTTCCATTTTAAAAATATAGTCTGGTTTAGCTTTTTTAATTCTCTGCAATCTTAAAACATTAAATTAACTAGAAATGAGTTCAAAATAAAACCCCAGGGAGACATAACAGTGGTTGTTTTATATTTATTTAAGAATCAAACTTCCCCAAACAAGCCAAACCACCTGAGGCTGGATTCTGATGCCTTAAGCACCAAGACTTCTGTGGGGCAAACAAGGTCTGGTGACCCCACAGAGTGACACAGAATGAAGCTGATATTTTTCTCTTTTAACAGGCAAATGTAATTGAATATTCACTATGTGGCCGAGGTCAGTGAAAGCAAAACCTAATGGTCAATGTATACTGTGTTGGCCAGTGTTATGGCCCAATAGAATATCTTCAAAGAAATAGAGTTGATGCTTCTCTAAAGTTCAAACAGAACACTGACGGAGGACCCCAACACTCTGGCTACCGCATGTAAGCCACGGAGCCTGGGGGGCAACAGCTATTCTTACATTAAATGTGTATAAAGTGATTAACAACTAGTACACCAGCTGTCTGCCTCTGAGACGATACAGACGTCTGAAGACAGCCTTAGGAAGCAAAGTTTGTACCGCGTCTGACAGTGTTAAGACATGAGCCTTCACGTCCCGTATCTGATTCTGCAGCGTGTTCGGCAGCCACACTACACAGTGGGGATCAGGCAGACAGCACAGCTGGAGGCCGGATGCTGCATGGAAAACTCGGCTTTCCATCTCTATATTCGTGCTCCCACTGACCCCAGAACCGCATTCATAGTATCAATGCTCATATCAGATCTAAATCCTCTCTTAATCATTGATGGACAGATTCAGTACCAGCCCTAAGAGACGGATTACAAGTTCTAAGATAAGAAGCACTGAAGTTAATGGAGTTTTTTTGAAAAACAGAAAGTAGGCATAGGATCTTAAAAGGTCGCTATCAAGGCCTTCGCCCGTTAAGGTGTTTGCTAAAAAGCGAACACCACTGCAAACTACAGTAACTTCATTAACGAGCTATTGAAATGCAACAGCAAATGTACTAAAAAGATAAAAACACAGAGTTAGATAGTTTAAGAAATCTATGTATTCAGATAGGGAATATGAAAACATACTTAACCTAACAAACACCAACGTTTTAAACAAAAACTCTAAATTGGTCCCCAAATCCTCTATCGTGCTTATTGTAAAATGTCTATGTTAGCTTAGGATGAATCAGGATGAGACAGATTTAGCGCCTGGTATGTTTCAGTGTGATAGTGTTTTGCACACATAGCTTCTCCTGCTAAAGACCCTCAGAACACCACCCTCAGCTTATCGGGAAAAAAACAAGACAATTTAGCAGCCCTGCTTTAAGCATCTTCGCTAAAGGCTTTATGACATGTTTCAACCTATTAGAAACCGTATTTCAAGAAGTCCTTCATTGCTACAGCCCCACACTAGATCTAGTATGCATCATGCCAGGGCCCTGCCACAGCAGCTCCTTGTCAACCCGCCAGTCCATCTCCTCCATCTCCTGTGAACACAAAGCTAGCCTCTTATGGAGGAGGCTCCAGGAGCTACGGCCCAGGATGAGCACACTTTGGAAGCGCCAATTGGACAGGAAGAGACTTGGGCTCTGTCTGACTCGTAACTGGGTCTAGAAACACCTTGGATCCTTTCCAATAAATATGAGAATGATGTCTGAATAAACGTTTGAATGTACTGGTGAGAAAATATAATAACTAGAGAAATACTGTGTGTGATGTTAATTTCATATGCCAACAGAAACACACAGGTGCCCAAGTTGGGAGTTTCTGGGAAAGTGACAGCGTGGAGTTTCATAAGGGAAAGGACACGGGCAGCAAGTCAAGGTGAGTCTGCAGGTATGCAAAGCAGGGAGGCCTGCCAGCAACGGCACTCCTCTCAGGACACAGTGTTTCCTCCACCTGCCTTATCAGGAAATCAGCGGCAGCTGCGTGGAGACCCTGGGTCACAAGAATTCCACACAACCAAGTGCTGCTGAATTTGCTTCAGGCAGCAGGTACTTTCTGCTTGTGCCCCTCAGGCAACCTACAGGACTTCACAGCTGAGAACCTTCTCTCCTCCACCTTTTGTCTTGCAGGGGAAAAAACCAGAACCCCTCATGTAACCAGCAATATATGCCTGTCAGGGTCCACTGTCCAGGTTCTGAAGGTTAACCTCAGGACAGCCACTGTGAAGACAGACATCTCCCAAGGGGACGGCCAGCAGCTGTCACACAGGGCTTCACCTTAATGCCACATTCTCAGTCATGTCCTCCCCTCTGAAAACAACTGATATCATATGCATGTAAGAGATCACCCATTTTATTTTTTTTTTTGATCATGTATTCTCATTAAGGAGAGGCCATTATGGTTTACAACAAAAGTCAGCATGGGCCTGTTTGCCCCTTAAAAGACACAAGACCTAGCTTGCATCTTGGTTCTGCCAAAAGCTGCCACGCGTGCATCATCTGACAAAGGATGGGAACTCCTGGACCCTCTTCCTCACCTGGGAACAATTTTGTTGACCACTGTCAGCTTCTCTGGTTCTTGACAATTATGTTGACTGCCATCAGCTAATCTGGTCTTTACACTGTTTCAAAAGAGTTATTGTAAGTGCAAAGTGTTTTGTTCAAATGTGAGTGAGGATGATCACCATCAGGCCACTGAGCCAGACTTCAGAAGTGTACGCAGTGGTTTGCACACACACCTGTCGCGTATACCCCTGTGCTTTGCTAGGACTGCGGGGTGGAGACGTGCCTGGACAGAGCCGCAGCCTCAGCCTCGCTGAGACTGCAGCCACGCAGGAATCCGAGGAGCCCAGACCGTCTCTGTTCAGCAGCAGTCACGTAACTGCTGAACAGAAAAAACGCCCCAATTTAGGCTCTGATTCTTGCTGTGAATGTAAGAACCGTTCTAATCACAATTCCTTTAATCCAGGACTGAGCTCACAAGAGTCACACAGGAGCCAAGACTGAACTGACCACGTGGTTATGTCTCACTTAGGAGTCAAACCCATTGTGTCACACCAAGTTTCCCAAACCTTTAAATAAACGGTTGCTGTCCACAGTGAACTTCACTGGAAGGGTGGCGCTGAAATCATTTTCATTTAGGACAGCTCCACTCACCTCCCTGCTCTCTGGCAGCCTCTCGATACTCCAAGGACTGGGAGTAACAGGTACCGGGACAGTTCAACAAGTGACTGGACAATGCATGGACTGTCCACCACCTACACACAAGTCCAAGCCCAGAAACGCGTGTTCTGGGACAGGCCTGAGGAGCGGGAACCCCAGCAGAGTGAGTTTCTCACGACCAGGAGCTGGTGGAGCAGGCGGCGCTGCCACCAGGCCCCAGAGCCCGCAGAGAGGAGCATGCTGCCGGGGAGGGGGACCGCCGCACGTGCCTGTCTCACCTAACGCCCCTGCGGACAACGTGTGACGACAGCCACCGAGGGCAGCAGGGCTCCGAGGGCGAGAGGCTGGCCGAGCGTCCACCCCTGGTCCTGACTGCAGGGGGAGGGCCGGCCTGCTGGACAGCAGTGGGAGCCCGGCCGTGGGCCCCTGGGGGGGCACGGGCTCTGCGCCGCTGCTCAGACACCAGGACGGACGTGGGGGTGCGTGTGCTCCCGGACCCGGCTCACCTCCTTGTGGGAGTCTTTGTGGGCCTCCAGGGTCTTCATGATCGTCAGCTCCGCGTAGTTTTTAAACCTCGCTGGCTGGTTTCTCAGGATTTCCCGCAACACTCTGAGAGCCAGTGCTCGGATGGAATGCTGGGGTGAGAGGAAAGAAAACATGAGCGAACGGCTCCGGCGCCTCCCTGCGCGCACGGTCAGCAGGGCCCGACACCAGGTCCCAGGCCTGGGCCTTCTCGGCACCTGCAGGCACTGGGATACGAATGCCAGGCTGAGTGGACACCGGCTCCCCAGACAGCCAGCTCCACGAGAGCAGGCGCTGTGCCCACGGGCACACCCTGGGACCTGGCGCCTGTGAGGGGCCCCAGACGGCTTCCCGAATGAGCCAAGCTAGGCCCGCATGAGGGTGATTAAGTTTATATCGACCTCCCGGGGGACTTCGGGTTTTCTGAGGGGTAGGTACACATCTGTAAAACACAAAAGAACAGATGAAGAGGACCTACACATCTCATCAACCCGCCCTGGCAGACAGTGGCTTTCCTACCAGGATGGCGGAGATCTGCTGATACTCCTGACCTTCGAGGTGAGCAGGTCACGGGGGAGGGGAGCCTGTGCAGAGCTGCTTACAGCGCGAGTCATGCGTCTGGAGGAAAGCCATTCCAAACAGACGCCTAATCTCAACAAAAGAGGATGGAGTTTACACCAAATAGAGCCAAACGGTACATCCTGATTCTCTGTCACTCACCTGCACAGCCCACACGCTCACACACCATCCTCTGCACTTTCCGTGACATCGCTGCTGTCCTGACAGAGCCCAACCAGTACAAGGACTCCAGGAGCCAATATGTACTTTGTTTTAAGAAAAACGAAGACAGATCTTTCATCACTGTCCTTCCACCTTTATTCGCCCTACGCCAAACCACTCAGTCTAAGCAGCAGAGAGCCAGTGGGGTCACCGTGACGTTCACCAGCCTCTGCTCACCCGTCTTCCCTTAAAGTCACCATCAGTGTGACCCTGGCGTGACCTCGACCCTCGGCCGTGGCCAACTGCCTCGAAACCTGCCCGGTCCTGTCCTTGAGTCGCTCACCACGCTTATTTGCACTTGTGTTTCTGCTGGCCTACCGGAGCCCAGAGCACAGAGATGGATTCTTACTTCTAGAGGTGAATTCAGGGAAGTCTCAACACGCCTTCCCGCTGCCACCCAACAGCAGCCACACGGCGAGGGGGGGAGCGGCCTCTGATCAGGGCGCTCACCCCGGGAAGGGTCAGCTAAGGGGTGCCACGTGCAGAGGACGAACCAGGCCGGGTGCAAAAGCCCAGCTCGTCATGTTCAAACGTCACAGTGTGGAGAAGGCTTTCTACTTTAAGAATAACAATGGAGGATGACAGAAAACAGTTATAATCTCTGCTTTTGGAATCTGTTGCTGGAACCACTAACACATGCAATGGCAAACCAAGAGGGAGCCCCAGGGAAGGCCACACTTAGTGGGTCTTCCAAAAGCAAAGGTCTCATTTCTCAACTGCACAGGAAACATAAGGAAAACTCCTAAGAAGAGAAGCCCATTATTAAAAAAAAAAACTTCACATTCTACATTAACAAAGTCCTAAGACATTTTGTGAAAGTGACCTGAAGCAGGAACAAGTTTCCCTCAACGACCACAGAGCCTATTACAGAGAGCCCCGCACTGAGGCCGGGACGGGGCCTATCTCCAGTCAGAACAGCACCTCACCAACCGAGGCTCAGAAAACCTGAGAACTGTCTGGGTGTCACCAGGAAGCATAGCACAGAGGGGAGGGCAGCCGGGGCCCGGGATGGAGGGCGGCAGAGAGAGGGGGGCAGCCGGGGCCTGGGGATGGAGGGCGGCACAGAGAGGGGGGCAGCCGGGGCCCGGGATGGAGGGCGGCACAGAGAGGGGGGCAGCCGGGGCCCGGGGACGGAGAGCGGCACAGAGAGGGGGGCAGCCGGGGCCCGGGGACGGAGGGCGGCAGAGAGAGGGGGGCAGCCGGGGCCCGGGGACGGAGGGCGGCAGAGAGAGGGGGGCAGGGGGCGCGGGGCCGGGGCCAGAGAGAGGGGGGAAGCCGGGGCCCGGGGACGGAGGGCGGCACAGAGAGGGGAGGCAGCCGGGGCCATGGACAGAGAGGAGGGCAGCCGGGGCCCGGGAGCAGGCGGACAGAGAGGAGGGCAGCCGGGGCCCGGGACAGCAGAGCAGGATGGAGAGAGGAGGGCAGCCGGGGCCCGGGGATGGAGGGCGGCAGAGAGAGGGGGGCAGCCGGGCCCGGGGATGGAGGGCAGCACAGAGAGGAGGGCAGCCAGGGCCCCAGGACACCGGGACAGACGGGAAGGCAGGCAGCTCACGTCCTTGTCCCCGAGGGTCTCGAGCAGCAGCAGCAGGATGGTCTTGAAGTGCTCCTCCCAGACGCCCAGGCTGTCCTCGCGCGTGATCTTGAGCAGCTCCAGCAGCGCGCCCTTCCGCTCCTCCACGCGCTCGTTGTGGTTGGACAGCTCCTTCAGGAGGTCTGCCACCAGGTCCGAGTGGTCAATGGGCACTTGGGGGACACAAGACAGACGCTCAGCCCTGTTGACAGGACCCCGTCCTGTTCCCCAGCCTCCGGGAGGTCCCCATGGGCCCGCCACCCCCTGCCCTTGGCACTGGCCTCACTCCACACCCTCGGCAGGTACCCTCACCAGCTCAGTGGTGAAAACAGATGTGAAAAGGGGCAGCGCCTCCACTCGGCCTGGTTTTTTCACCCCCCTATTTCAGACAAACAAGAAGAACCCCCAAAGCCCCTCCCGGGCCATCCTCCCAGCTCCACTCCCAGCACCCGGCCGCAGCCAGGCCCCTCAGGGACACCCTCACTGCTCTCAGGCCCCCAGCACGCGGTTTCCTCCACCGCCACACCTGGGCCGTCTACGTTCATCTCCTGCTCCAGCGTCCATAGTGCAAACACACGTGGGTCACAGCGTCCGGGCAACCCATGGGCTACCTACTCACAGACCGCAAGGTCTGCCGACATCATGCAGTGCAACGCCTATGGGGACTTGACCATGGTCTGTACAGCAGAGAAACATATCCTCTCTCTTTACAGGTTCTTTTAAGAGACCTCAATACTCTTAAATACTCACTTTAAATAGAATGGATGAAACACAAAGACAAACCATTAGAAACCTAAATTTGTACTCCTCTTAAGCTTCTAACCTTCTAAGACTGAAGAACAAACACTAGGGAAGCTGACGTCTTAAAGAACCCTCTCGCGTCTCCCCTGCTAGCCCACCTTGTCCTTTAAGCCTTTTAGCATACAATTGGTGGATAAACTATAGCTGACATCCTCGCCTAGTCTTGTCTTAAATAAGACCGACAACTGGGTGAGTTAACACTGTATCGATCCTATGAATAAAGAAGGGAAGCCGGCCCAGGACTCCCAGAAAGTGCAAACCCAAATAAGGCCTCCACTGCTGGCCTCCCGCCCAGCAGACGGCTGGGTAGACTGGGCTGCTCCCACCAGCAAGCAGCAGTCCACCAGCAGGCGGCCACGCTCGCCCGTCCCCGAAGCCGCCTGTGCTTTCGGACAGGGCTCCCGTCACTGCTCGGCACACGGACAGCGCCGCTCTCTTCCTTCCCCGCGCCCCTCCCCGCCAACTCAGCCTCCACTGGTGACACAGCCCTCTCCTCCACACCTGCCACCACCCTGAGTCTGCTTCCCCTGAAGGGAAAGGGGAAAGGCCTTAAGCTCTGGGACCAGGGGCCGCGTCTCATCTCTGTGTCCCTGGCAAGCCACACCCTTCTAGACACACAGTAGGCCTCTGCTGAATGCTAACTGCTTAGAATTCTGATTTAAGGTTCTAACTGAAGTCTTCATTCAAAATTGAAAAACAGCATAAAATAAGAGGCTTGGAAACAAAGTATACATATGTAAAAATTTTAAAAACTAATTAAAATTAACTGAAACGTATGAACATGACAGTGAGGTGAAAAAAGGAAAAATTAGGTTCCAAGTAAAATGACTATCCTACCAACACACACTCACTCATTACTCAATAATGGACACTGGTCTTAACACAAGAGTCAGAAAAATACCCAGAGCAGCTCTGTTCTGTATTAGTTATGTTCTACTTGGGGCAAGGAACTCGACCTTTCTGAACCTCAGTTTCCTACTTGGCACAATGGGAAGGACCCCTCTATCTCAGCAGCCAGCACACAGCCTGCAGGTACCCAGGGCACATTAGATCCCTTCCCCAACCGCAGGACCAGTACCGTGAGAGACCAGCAGGCGGTCTCCTTGCGGGGCTCCGGGACGCCTGGCCACAGCCCAGGATGGGGACACGCCCCCCAGAAGCCAAACGGTCGGTCTCCCCGTTGCCTAGCCCGCACCCATCACCACCAGCTGGAGGCCTGACTCTTCACAAAGCCTTCCCCACAGGCCCTCCGCGTGCCCCCTGCTCCCGGGCACAGGACGGGACCTCAGACGAGCAGAGCGAGGCAGGCCTCTGCGCCATCCCACAGGCCCCGTGCGCCCGGAGCTGCCCCGCCGGGGCACGGAGCCGGGCCAGACTCACCATCTCGCAGCTGCTCCATGTCGTCGTCGAACACGGCCTCCTTCAGGGCGGTCTTGTCGTAGGCGCTGATGGTGTCCGAGTAGGGGTAGGGGCTGTAGTCCCGCGCCCGCGGCCCCGGGAAGGCGCGAGGGGGCTGCGTGTTGAGGAGGGAGGTCTTGTTGTCCAGAGCCGTCCGGCCTCCTTCCACCACCTCGCTGCCGCCCCGGCCCTCCGTGGCAGGGGAGGCGATGCCACCATCACGGGACACCTGGGGCACAGCACACTGTCAGTTCCTCCGTCCTTAAATCTTCACGGGTATTAACAGAGCCAGAGATTTCTCACTTGAAATCTGACTGCTGATACAAGTACAGTTGTCAGTGTTTCCATTTGTAAATATCTAACTCCTTAAGTGACCTCAAAAGGGACACAACATACTTACGTTCTCATCTAACCATTCCTTAGTTCACACAGAATGTCTGTTTTACTTGGTACTGGATGACTAATTCGACAAATATTTTTGAGATTAGCACCATGAACTTGTGAGGAGCCCCTGGAAAGGCAAGCTGTATACCGGAACCCCCAGTTCTCAAGGAACCTCAGGTGCCAACACCCCAGCGGAACACTTTTACCACCAACAGGAAGGGTTTTCTGTCACTGACACCCTGCCACACCACCATGGATGGACGCTCCCCTGATGAGCCTCTGGAGATCTACAGTGGCCCTGTTACCAAAGCGCAGGTCCACGCGCCTGGTGTACAGGGAGGCCAAACACCACCAAAATGTTAGGGTCTGGAGCAGAGGAAGGTTTACTGCAGGCCCAAGCAAGGGGACGGGTGGCTCCTGCCTTAAAAACCCCCGAGACTCCCCAAAGCTTTCAGCAAACCTCTTTTCTAGGAAAGATGAGGGAGGGGGTATGGTTAGTTATAGCAAACTTGTTGGGGTCAAATCCTTTGTTTTTGAGATCAAGTCATGTAAGGACGTTCCTGTAAATCTCCACCAAATGAATGGTTTTTTTTTTTAATTTAATATTTATTTATTTGGCTGTATCGGGTCCTACTTGTGGCATGCAAGATCTTTAGTTGAAGCATTCTAACTCTTAGTTCCCTGACCAGGGATAGAATCTCGGCCCCCCTACATTGAGAGTGCAGTCTTAGCCACTGGACCATCAGGGAAGTCTCTATTCTCTGTTCTGACAAGAAAGGGCGAGGTCCCAAGGCACAACTTCCACCCCCTGAGGTCCAGGTCCTACTGAGAGGAGGCAGAACTCAGCTGGCGGCTCCCTCGGGGCCAGGCCCTCACTCTGTCCAGCTGACATCACTGAGGGAGCCAGGCGCCCAGGACCCAGCTGGCCCTCAAGCCCCTCAGGCCCCCAGATGGTGGGGCCCAGGTTCTGCAGACTGCGTCCTACACAGATACCCACTGCCACTAGGTCACAGAGGTGGGGATGGGGAGAGGTTCATGGCCGCCTCAAGCCAGTGGGTGGCCTTGATGGGGACTCTGGAGCCTGCAGGACACAGTCCCCAGCATGTCCCCTGGGTGCCCCCACTCCCTACCTCGCCTCAAGGCCGGGTGAGCTGGAGGGCCCTGGAGAGGGAAGGCCAGAATCACTCTCCACCTGCGCATCACCATCCCACTGACCGCTGGCCGAATGGGCCACTGAAGGTCACTGACTGACAGGTCCTTGCCCGGGGGAGGGGCCTACTGCAGCACGGACCAGTGGCTGAGCAGCCGCCAGGGGCCTCGCGGGGACTGCTGCCTGCTAACGGGGTGCAGGGAGCCGGGCAGAGCAGACGGCCACGGGCTAGGGGCTGCGCACGACCCCACTCTTACCACAGTCCACCACCCGCGAGCCCCCCGCTGTACCGCCACAGTGGTGAGATCTCGACCTGCAGAGAACTCGGCCTCCCCCAGGCAGACGGCTGTCCCCTCATGTGCCTCTGACCCTCAGAGCTGGTCTTTACGCTGGTCAAAGAGCAGGTCTGTAATATGCTCTGAAAATGCTTTCCTAATATATTCCGAGTTTTGTCTGAAACTATTAAACCTCTGGTCCCCTGGCCCCCGTGTCACGTTTCTGACCGCCTCCGTTCCCGGGGGTCCTCTCTTCTGAGTCCGCTGGCCTGTCTGGCACCCTGTACGGGTCAGCAGAGGAGGGTGGCTGACTGCCGCGGAGAGAGCAACGCGGCCCCTCTCCTCAGGTCAGACGTGTGACCTCAGAACAGTGGAGCAAACGTTCCCAGGCGGCCAGACCGCGCTGGTGATTCCTGGGGCGACATTTTCATTTGTGCTTGTCGATAAGATACATCTCTCTCATTTTATGCCTATGCATTTATGGCTTTTTTTAAATTGTAGTAAAAAAACACAAAAACTGTGTGTGTATGTATATATGACATATATGTCAAATCATTTAAACTAGTTAATTCATAAGTGTCTAACTCAGTGACATTAAATACATTCACAACGGTGTGTAAGCATTACCACTATGTCCTATTTTGGGCAAAACTTTTTCATCTCACTCTGTACCCATTAAGCAATAACTCCCTGGCCCTTCCAGCCCTGTCGTCCCTGTTGTACTTTCTGTCTCTGTGATTTTGACTACTCTAGGGACCTCATGTAAGGGGGACCACACAGTACTTGTCTTTCTCTATCTGGCTTATTTCACTTAGCATGATGTTTTCAAGGTCCATGCATGTTCTAACACACACATAGCACTACTTTCTTTTTACGGCTGAACAGTACTCTACTGCATGTACATACTGCATTTTGCTTATCCATTTACTTGTTGGATACCTGGATGGCTTCCACCTTTGTGCTACTGTGACTAACATCCCTCTGAACACTGGTGCACAAACATCTGTTCAGCTTCTTGCTTTCAATTCCCTTAGATATACACCTGGCAGAACCAATGCTGGGATGCACTGGTTCTTACACACCCTGCCCAAAAGATCTTGTCCTCACAATTAAGATAAAAAAGAATTTATAAATATATGCATAGAAGACCGAACAGGAGTTTTCTTTTGGTATAAGATATTTCGTAGATAATTTTTTTTTAATTATTTTATTCTGGCTGTGCCAGATCTTAGTTGTGGCATGCAGGGTCTCGTTCCCTGACCAGGGACTGAGCCCCGGCCACCTGCATTGGCAGCACAGAGTCTTAGCCACTATTCCACCAGAGAAGTCCCAGATGATTTTTTTTCTCTTTGTAACTTTCTTCTAAAAGTAAAACATACATTATTAATATAATGAAAAAATTATTTATAAAAGGGTTTTAAAAACTTCAGACATTAAAAAAAGAAAGTGAAACTCCTAATACTAATCACATTTAACAACAAAATCTAACTTTCTTAACCTGGTATATTATGTCAATTTGATACCCTTCTGGCTGGGACGTCCTTCCTGCAAGTCCCCCTCAGAGCCCACGCCGCCGCTCCCCGCCGCTCATCTTTGGTCCTTCTTGACCCCTTTCCTTCTGTCTTTCCCTCAGTGCTGATGCTGCTCAGGAGTTTGTCCTTGCCTCCACTTGGCTGATTTCACTTGCTTTTCTTTAGTTACCATCAGGCAACTAGTCAGTGTCTCTCAAACCTCCACCACCAGCTCAAACCACCAGCCTCAACGCCAGACTGGTGTGTCTGAAAGCCTAATGGCTGTTTGCGTCAACGCTTCATCATGGTCCAAAGGGGCTCGCGGGTGCCTTTCCCCGGCCCCGCTATCTCACTGAGTTGGAGCAGCGCCCCCTCAGCAGTCCTTGCCAGACACCCTGGCTCTTCTCTGTCTGCTCACGCGCTACCCAACTCAGCGTCCCCTGGGGTCACGCGCCATCTCAGGGTGTCAGCGGTCCTTCTAAGACGTATGTGTGACCCCGCCGCTTCCCTGGTTAAAAACCCTTCAGAGTCTTCAGTCAGCTCCAGAGAAGCCAGCTCCTTCCCCCCAGGCCGGGACACGCCCACCATGCCCACTGCCGCCACCCCCGGGGACATCCTCCTGAGTCCACCCCCATCCTTCTGCCTCCTCACAGACTTCTCTAGGACTATGACCTCCTCCTTGACCTGACAAGCACCTCGCAACCTCCCTGCTCAGAAGGTGACATCATCTCCTCTGCAGACGCCTCCTGAGCAGCCAGCCTGGCCCTGGTCGTCCCTCCCCCCAGGACAGCCTCCTCCACTCCGCCCGCCTCTACAGGAGACGGCCGCGTCTGGAGCGCCGCGCTGGCGTCGGGCACAGGCTCACCGTTTGTATCACATCAGAGGAACAGAAACATGTCCGGGATAAGGGAAGCCAACTGAGGAAAGGGGCAGTTAACATTCTTCAGAGAGATAGCTGAGGGCTGCTGCGATTTCACAAAGCTGCCCCGGGCCTCCTAAAACCATACGGCTCTAACTGTGAGATAGAAACCATGCTGGGGTTCGGTAATCCCCGCGCTCAGTGTTCAGGATACCCCTGGGTGGACACAGGGGTGCCTACCACTCTGGGTGGTGACTACACACAGCCCTCCCTCCGTCAGCCTGCAGATACTCACAATATCGCAGTCCTTTCTGCCATCTCTTTTAATGGGCTCATTCAGATCCTCTTGGCTTCGAAAACTAAACTTCTCAATGGCTTCTGTCACTCCACGCAAAGAACTATAGATTTCTTCAGAGTTCAGATTTTCTGTATCATAGTCCAGCATGCTAAAGATCAAAAACATTTTATTTCTTAAATTGAGGCACACGCATAAAATTGGGGTATGGGTAAAAATTACTTCTAATAATTTACAGAATAAGATGTAATTATAGTTTCTTTAGGTGATTTGGAATGATAAGAAGACATCTTTTGTTAGAGCACCACCACCAGACAACTTAATTACACATCCTCCTCGTCGGATCTGGCCCCAAACACACGACATTAGCACTCAGTCAGAGCCAGTGCGGTGGGAAAACAGCAACCATGAGAAAGCAAGAACTCAGAGGGTGACAACCAGTGATGATGCATGAGGAAATGGATGTGGAAAAATAACTTTCATACCTTGAAGATGGAAAAAAGTAGTTTGGTTGTTACTGGTCTCAAATGTACAAATAAATGAAAAGAAAGCTAGTGTTACAGACAAATTTTAAAGGAGGGAAGCACATGACCGTACAAGGCTGGATTTTGCTTACCAGTATCTGAAACCTGTAAAAATGAAACCCCAGAGTACGGAATGACTCTAAGTCAGATCCACCACTGCACTCCTGACACCCTGCCTTCTAACCCAGGAATCTGCTTGCACAACCAGACTCTTCTAGATGCAGACACTGGGAGTTTCACAGCAAAAGCAGGTCTTATAAAGATGAGTCACACTTCCAGATGAACATCTAAAAGCACTTCAAAAAGCAAGAAATATCTGTCCCTTACAGAAAAGTGACACCAGCTGTTGTCCATTGAGACATCTAGCACAGCAAAACACAGACTAAGGCAAAAATCCTCCTGGTATAATGCAGTGTACAACAGAGCGCTCTTCAGATGTCTGCAAAGTACACTGAGACAGATGGAAGATCCTAAGAACAAAACCATCACCTTCCCTTCCTGAGAATAACTGGGGGGAGCCAAGCTGAAAAACTGCTACTTAAACATCACTTGTCCCGAGAAAGTATTCAAGAAAAGATCAGATGAGTTGGTCTAATTTAATTTGCAGAAAGCCTTGAGTTATAACTGAGAATTGCCAGAGACGTTAAAAGAATCCTTGAAAGTGAAAGTCGTTCAGTTGTGTCCAACTATTTGCGACCCCATGGACCATGTCCATGGAATTCTCCAGGCCAGAATACTGGAGTGGGTAGCCTTTCCCTTCTCCAGGGGATCCTTCCCAAGCCAGGGACTGAACCCAGGTCTCCCGCATTACAGGCGGATTCTTTACCAGCTGAGCCACAAGGGAAGTCCAAAGAGAATCCTTGGCTGTATATAAGTAAGCATTCAACAGCATTCATTATTAAGGACTAAAGAACAGCAATCTCTCTGTTCTTCAGAAGAGAAATAACTGAAACCAGTCATCCACTGGTGGGAACCAATCCTCCCCCAAGAGCAATACAGCCAGACTTTTACATTCTGTTAGGAAGAAAGTTTCCTGTAACTTAAACACCAATCATGTTGCCAACCTTCCCCTCAACACACACACTTTTTTGTTGTTGCTGTTGTCTAAGGTTTGGGCAGATGAACAATACCTGAACGGTTCTCACTCGAATTAGCCAGACCTCTACTGGCTGGAAGTTGTAATGACCCGAGTGGTTTCCAAGACTGGATGGGTCCCGCGAGAGCACAAGATCTGAATTCACTCTGAGATGAATTTACTGTCTTTGCAACCTTCTGGCCCAGGGAGGACGTATCCTTCTTTTCTG
The DNA here is from genome assembly GCF_019320065.1 of Cervus canadensis. Classification (NCBI taxonomy): domain Eukaryota; kingdom Metazoa; phylum Chordata; class Mammalia; order Artiodactyla; family Cervidae; genus Cervus; species Cervus canadensis. The sequence continues at coordinate 5,681,088 of NC_057400.1, read as the reverse complement.
ATGAATGAAAGAAAACACCCTAACTGCACTTGGAGAGGTCACAAAAACACATGCCAACTCAAAGACTGGCTCTGGCATCAAACAAAAAGCAATGTGAACTTCAACACGTTTACAGTTAAGACTCCATGTACACACTGACAGGAGGTGGAATAAGAAACTTGGAACAGAATTCAAGATTTCAACCCCTTCTAAGTTCATAAGGTTATCTAAGGCAATGTCGCTTTAATGTGAAGGGAGCATGACTATAGCCCACAGGGCCTCCCTGACACCATCCACCCCTCCACAAACACCACCACACTAGCTTATGCGTGAGCAAAGGCATTTATACATCTGACCAGTACTCTGTTTTATAAATAAAGACTGAATATGACTTAAAACAAAAAAATATGCATATAAGATGTCAAAAGATGCCTTAAAATACTTTTAACAACAACAATCAAAAAGAATAACACAGCCCATGCAAAAGGAAAAAAACATGGGAAGAATGCGGGGATGGACAGGAGGAAGTCTGGGGAACGTTCAGCTTTTAAGGGATGTCACAATATTATTCTCCATGTCGCTTCAGAAGATGTTGGCTTTCACGTAGTTCACCCCATTATTTTTAACTTGAACTTCCTTAAAAATAATTCATTTCAGTCATATAACTTTAGCATGATAGTAGCCTCTTTTTTTAAATATGAAAATAAAGGGTTCTGCCAGTTAATGGTCCTCATTCTTACTTTCAATTAATAAACCAACTCAGACTTCCAATTTAGGAGAACCTGGGCACAGCCAAGTACAATCTGCGGTGACACTTCTTTTAGACTCACTAGCTTGAGCTTTGAAGTATCTCCTTGGTATGAAGCGGAAACTGTGAGCTCCAGGTGAGAGACAGGATTATTTCCCTCTAAAGGGAAACAGATACGGCTGCTTGCCTTGCCATTTCATGTTCTGGCAATTGTTTTTTCAAGTCAATACCCACAAGCCCTTACTACATGGGGAAGAAGGAACCCTCTGTGGATGCTGTCATCAGGGAATCACAGGTGGTGTGATCCCTACAAGTGGTCCACGTACGGGGACAGCAAGAGGGCTGCAGCAGCTTTCCTCAGAAAACACTGGGGAGGTAACCCCCAGTCTGCTACCTGCCCCCACCTCCTGTCCTGTTTCAGCTTGGAGGGATAATCCCTTCGGTCAAAGGCCAGGTCTGAGTCATCCATAAACACCATGATTAGACTCCAGAGAGATTTTCACAGGGTTCTTTAGATTAGGGAAAGTTGCTCAATCGGTCAGTACTCACTGACCCGAGGTCTGGCCAGGGCACTCGATACCCAGGCAGAATAAAGTCTTGGACTCACCCTGCTGAGAAGGATGCAGAGCGTAGGTGGGGGCGGGGTACATGAGATTGAGTTGCCAGGAAAAGAGAAACTGGGACAGAAGTGTGCCTTCTGAGATGTTCTTCTTTGTCATGAGTAGGAAAGACCTACTCGGTATGGAATAAGGATAACTGTTTCTGTTCATGACATCAACAGGGTTTTGGCAAAGAGACAGACAGATTTCCTCTTTCTTGGTTTTACGTAACAGATAGGTTTTCTAAGTGTCAATGTCTCGGTCCACTCTCACTCCCTCCAACGTTAACAGAAGTTATAGCCATTTATGAAGCATTAGCTAAAGCACTGGGTACTTGTTTGTGTACCCAAGTGTGAAAGGTGATTCAGGAACAGATGTCCTCGGGAGGGCGGGCTTCACGGCTAGATGGGAAGATTGACGGCCTGGGGGTGAAGCGTGGAGCCCAGTAAGGCACACAGGTCAGTATGTTGGGAGACAGTCAATAAGCTGGTCTTACACTTCGGGGCATGACCAACCTTTAACAAACTGCAGCGACGTGCTTTATCTGCACTGAGGACGGCAGCTGCCTCAGTACCCACCTGCCCCTGCCCGCCCCTGGCACCTACACGTCATCACAGGGGCATCTGCACGCTTCAGGAGTTACTTTCAGAGCTGCGAGAGTTTCAAAAGGAAAATGCTATCAAAATATTTAGCTGACTTGTTTACTTGTTCACTATGCTGAGCATATAAAGGTTAGAATGTAAACCTTCTGTGCAATCTCCAAGGCATTCGAAAGTAACACATCTCTTTTCTGTTTTGTCTTAACCCTGTCCTGTCACAGAGGCAAGACTCATCTCACATAGCGCAGAGGGAGCAGGCTGCCCTGTACTCTGCTCACGTGTCAGGAGCCAACAGGGAAGGGATGCTCTGATCTTTCGACCTTTATAAAAAGCACCTAAGACACCCTCAAACGGGTACCTGCAGGAATACATGGACCCTCCCTCACACCCTGGATCCCCCATCTGATCTGTCACACCCCACGGCTCTCCCGCTTGGAGCAGCCCCTTTAATGAGTGGTAACAGGGAGCGACTTCTTGGGGCTGCCTTTCTGGGTCTCAGTCTTCGGACTATTGCCACATGCAGGACAGCAGGAAAGACATCAGCCCTCACCACTGCGCAGGACCGAGGCCCCAGGTGCACGTGGGAAGGAGCAGGCCCGAGCAGCCGGCTGGGGACACAGCGCGCCGCTGCGTGGTGCAGGCACCTCTGGGAGCCTGAGCACTGCCCGGGCCGAGGGCTCACAAGTGAAGACGCTGAACAGTGCGGTCAGGTGACGCACCTGTTCCTCGCCCTAGGGGCAGAGGAGGAGCCATCCTCATGAGGTCTGACCGAGGTCACGCACCTGCTCACACTTCTCACCAAGGCTCTACCCTGCTGGTCTCGGCCGGAGGTGGCGGAGAGGCTTCCCCAGAGACCTGAGACGACCTTGGAAGTGCAATAATATTGTGACACCTCAGACAAGTGGGACAGGTGGCTTGTTACCTGGGAGAGTAAGAGCGCCTGAGAGTCTTGTGGGAGGGAGCGGTGGGGATGGAGTTAGGCTGAGGAAAGGGAGGTGGGTGCCTCGACAGCCCGTCGGCACTGCAACCCCATAACCGGCTGCAGTGATCAGAAGAGGAGAGTCAGAAAGAGACACAGAACAGGCAAAGGGGGCGGGGGGCACTATACTCTGCGCGCCCTGCAGTCTCATCGCTCTTGGACAAGGTTCTACCCAGGTTCACACTTCACCATTCAGAGGAAAAGGACCAACTTTATTCTACAATTTGGTCCTCCGTCAAGACTGCTCATGCCTTCCCCACTCAGTCCTGTATTTACATTTTTAAATCACACAAGACTCCAAGTATATAGGAGTGTGTGTGTGTGTGTGTAAAGGAAATTTTAAGTGCTTACATGCAAAAAAAAAACCCACAGATGTTTACTTTCAGATAATGCAATAAATTATTTTAGAAGGAACCCAAAGAGGAATTATGGGCCCGAATCAAATGGGACCAAGGGAACCACAGCAGAAAGTCTCAGAGAAGGTACCACCCACCAGAACACTCCGGCAGGGAACAACATGCTCCCCCAATGAGACCCTCAGATGGGGTCCAGAGGTGCCACGAGTAACTTCCTCCCGAGAGAACAGCTCAGACAGGAGGGATAGAAAACCCAAGTCCCCTGCTCGTGTGACCTGATACGAAGTTTAGAGTGCATCTGAGCACAGGCACCCCTCACTCAAGTGACCGGGGCATGCAGAGGCCCCGCCTGAGTTCCAGCACCTGCTGCAATTCACCAGACCAGGAACATGGTCCAAGGCTCGTCTCTGGCTGAGGACAGTGGCGGCCCCACGTGTCATAGGGAAACCAAAGTGCGGACGGAGTGGCCACTGCAGCAGAGAAGGCCCCCCAGGCCTCAAGTAAGGATAGCCGCGTGCTTTTTCTATTTTAAAGGGAACAGACGTCACGTAATTGCTGAAGCCCCTAGCAAATCTGTTTTTCATTTAACATCAATCCCACTAAACTGAGCTAAAATGTAAACATATATTTAATTATGGAACACTTCAGACCATAAGTCTTCTCTCCAAAGACCCAGGAGTGTCTGTTTGCTCACAGGGAATAAACAATAATTCTTCCTTCTCACAGAAAAGGACAACCGTTGGATGGAATTTCCACAGAAGGTTGACCTGTTAGCTGTGGCTTCTCTAATGTTACCAGGTTGATAAAAATGCCTTTCTCACTAGCAATTAAAAAGAAAAAAACAAAAACTCAAATTAAACATGTTAGCATGTTAGACTATCTTCTTATTAGCATCATAATCTGAGGGCAGAACTTTTGGACTTTAAAAAAAAAATAGTTCATTTTGATACTCAAAATTGGCTTAAAAATGAAGAACTGGCAAGAACTCTTCCCTTTAAGAATAAAAAACTAACATCAAATGGTCAAGATAATTCAAAAGAATAGCAGAATAGAAAAATACATGTTTCAAGAGCACTGCTCAAAAAAATAACTGAGATTTACACCTGGTGGAGTTTGCCCACGGCCTACTCACAATGTGGAGACCTAACACACTGTCCTAACTAGTGCAGGAGCTCACTGCTTTCACAAATTTCCTGGTGGAAGGAATGCGGCGCATTTGAATATTTCCTATGATACAATGACATGAGGTAGCTTTTTCTACTTCTGGACGGTTTTAGCTGTGAGAAAAATTATTTTTCCCATTGAGTTCACGTTGGCTCAGGCCATTCTGGCTAGTTACACACTGGCTGGGGCATATTCTGTTTAAAAAGAAAGAAACTACATAACTAAGTAATTTCTTAAAGAACAATTTGTTGGTAAGAAAATATTTCAGCCTCACTTGGACTGAAAAAAAACTTCTTATTTCTTACACTCACCTGATAACCCTAACAGTAAAAATTTAGGTCAGGCTAGTTAAGAATGAATGGTGATCTGGAAAAATAAATTAGAATTTTAAAATAATTTGGAGATCCATGAAGTTTAAACATACCTAGCCAATTCTTAGCTCTCATGGCTTATACTAGCAGCCTCCCTAATCTTTCACTTAAACTATCGGCACACATAATAACAAACTACTTAATCTGAAATTTACCCTTTATTACCTGAAGAATGTGCAAGCTTATTAGTGAAATAACTAAAAAATAAGTATTAACTGTGTGTTACGGAAGAACAGATTTGTCAATGTTTCAGAAGTATCACCTCTAAACAAAAGCAACAATTTATAGAGAATACAAGTTTTCCACAAATTCTCTCCTACCAAGGGAGAGAATTCTATGACTTTACTGCCAACACTGGGGTCATTTAAGACAGACCATTTATTTAGATACAGATAAAAAGTTGGCTGAGTCTCAGTCACACGTGGGAAAAGTCAGACACGTTTTCATTACTTTCTGGTCTCAACTGTCGATTGGCCTGCTGCAATCATGACCACACAGACCAAATCTGGAAACACAGTGTTACGTCAGTCTACCTACATGCAGCGCCAGGGGACCTTAGGCAATACAAACACTGAGATACTATCAGTATACAAAATATTTTGCTTTTCCAAGAGAAAAAGACAAATCTGACATTTTCTAAAATATTTATACGATAACTTGAGTAGCTGAACAGGACTGCAGCAGTAAGGACAGCGGAGTTTGGAAGACTCTTGAGCATTAAAAAAACCTAACCTTACAGGCACGTCCCTAGTGTTATCTTCCAACTAAAGAGGTCACTCTTTTTAAAGGGGGATGGCATACTTATAAGATTTTCCTCTAATTTTAAGATCCTGGCGTCAGCAACCCAAAGTCCTAATGTCTTGAAACAAACACACATGCATGACCCTTCCACATCCAGGTACTGGCTCTTTCCTAAAAACTGCAGCCTACAGGGTCACCGTGAATGAGACCATGAGAAACGTCAGCACAGCCCAGGGGGTCACGAAAGCCATCACACGGAGACTTCTAAAGGCTCTGGTCAGATGGAAACGTTATCTACAGATCTCGAGGCCAAGTATCTTCCCCAGTCACTGCCGCAGACTCCGTAAGGCTGATGCTGACATGGCCCCAACGTGAATCTGAAAATGCTGATCCGTGTTTAGCTCTCAACCCCGCCTCGGAGCAGCACCCTGCTCCAGCTATGAGTGTGGAATGACAGCCACCGTGCTCGGAGCGGCCACTTGGCTGGAGACCACCCCAGGCTCTGCGGACAATTATACAGGGTTTTATTCAGACGGTCAAATATCTTCACGTGCTGCTACTGCCCACACAACAGCTGAAGAGCTTCTATGTTAAACAGACTAAATATAACGTTTGGTTTTAAAATTTTTAAGGTACTAGAAAGTGTTTAGAGCTAGAAGAATTCTCAGAGACCATTCAGCAGAAACTGCTCATTCTGCCACAGAAGTCAACCGCTCTGCCCAAAATCACACAGTTCAGGTCTGGGCGACGACGAGGCCCTGTGGGCCGCTGGTGCCCACACGGCCCCTGGTCCTGAGCTCAGGCTAGAACCTGGAGGTGAGCTGCAGAGACGCGGGCGCTCTAGTGCCTGCACCGCTGTCGGAACCGCTTTACCTTGGAGACAGGCCGCCGTGGGAGCAGTTGGTGGGTGAGGTCAGGGGGCTGGTCCGGCTGCTGGGGTGTCGGGAGGGAGTCCGGCCAATGGTGTTGCTTGGAGAGCCCTGGGTGAAGGCAGAAGAGCTCTGTCACACAGGAGATAAATATAGAGCACAGTTCCACTTTGCCCCTGGCCTTGGAACCCACATGTAAATAAATGGGCAGATTTTGCATCATCCAGATGATTTTTTTGCAGAATCGTAAGTTCATTTTTTCAGTGCATATGAACCGAAAACCAGTCACTGTCCCACAGGCAATCCAGGAGCTGACTGCCTGCTGTCGGCTGTGCTGGAGTAGCAGACACAATTCAGCGTTTGCATCTTTACAGAGTGAAAAAAAACTAAGTTCCTCAACAACTGCCTGAATGACTTCACAGTCGTTTAACTAAACAACCTGACTAGAGAGAAAGGCCGTGTTTAAACACCAGATTCACTCACTGGGAATACAGCAGCATCAGACATGGCCCCCACACTCTGGATGCCCATGATCTACTGCGAGAACAGGAAAACCGGCTACTCCGTTAGAGCAGGCTCTGGGTGAGGAGTCAGTGGCGGCTACCAACTGCAACCAAAGCACTCACCACACTGGTGTTACTGGAATTCTTGAGGTGGTTATGCAGGAGTTTGGTGGCACCATCCTGGAATGTTTTTGGCAAGGCACCAAGTAACATGGTAAATTCAGGAGTGTTCAATTCAAACAGAGAGATGAGCACAATTTGTGCTGCCTAGAAACAGAAGAGATGATTAATTTGTGTTACGCACAATTGCCTATCTTGGTCAAAATGCTCATTAAAATTGTTTCTTTTGGCCAAGCCACATGACTTGCAGGATCTTATAATAGTTCCCCAACCAGGGACTGAATCTAGGTCCTTGGCTGCAAAAGCTCTGAGTCCTAACCACTGGACCATCAGGGAAGTTCTAAAATTATTTTTAAAAGAAAACTGTTTTGTATGAGGAAATAACAACATTTGTGCCACGAAAAAAAAAAAAAAAGAAAAGAAAAAGAAAAAAGCACCTAGAGAAAACACTATAGTTGATGGTAATCAATTATAAGTAGCCTAATTTTGATGTGGAAAATAAGCCCTGGTTTTACTGAACACACTGGCCTCAGATTTCCACAGCATGTTAACAATAAACTCCTGCAACTTCTGTTTCCAGGACTAGGGTCAAACAATCAAAAACTCTGAAAAGGCTTAAGACTGTTCACCCTAGTAAGTCAGAATCAGATGCGGCTCCCAGTACACCCTGCAAAGAACAAGTTTCTAAACAAGCCTGCACTGCTTTGTCTTATAAAAAACTACTTTTCTCAGTGACTAAGAAAAACTAGAGAAAAAGAGAGTTCAGGTACATCTGAAAAACTCTCACTTTCACATCTGTGCGTTGGGGACAGAGGCAGTCTCTCCAGAGCAAACCGGATTGACTCCTCTGCCTCTTGGAAACTGTCCTACTTCTCTTTACTAGAGACAACACGTGCAGGGTGACTCATGGTTGCTAGCAGCCGTGTGGGGAAGGGCAAGCGGCTACAGCGACAGCAGCCAAGTTGGCCCCGGCCACCCCAGTGGGTTACGCGTCTGCTGCTAGCTTCATGCCCGCGGAATTAGTTGCAAGGGTTTTGACTTGGAGAAACTATGCCAAAAGAAAACTTTAGGAAGTACTGACTGGCATTTCTTACAATTTTCTAAGAGTCAAAAGAACGGAAAACGCTTTATGAAAATCTTTTAATAATTTACATTTCTAAAGATTGTAATATTTAGGCTTGAAGCAATCATTCTAAGTATTTTTCCACTATATAGAATATTACATAAAAACATGACTGCTGAGAAATTTTTTACAAATAAACACCAAAAAAAATTTCAATGATTTTATAATGTTAAAATTAATTTTAGGTCCAGCTAAGACAAAACTACTATTTTGTGCCTGGAGAAGGAAAAAAAAAATCCAAATACCCATACGCATTTAATCAAAATTAAAAATTACAAATCAGTAGAATAACATTTTTTACACAATTGAAAATTTTATTTTATAATGTCCTTAAACACAGCACTGGGCAAAACCATCTTACTTCTTCTCTTGACTTTGAAATACGGTCCTTTATATCCTTTCCATTAAGGGCCAGTGATTTTTTATGACACAGGCAAAAAATATTATTGACTGAATCGAAATAAAAATTTCTGCGTTACTGAAACAGTTTTAATAAACCATTATCTGAAGAACTCCATTTCACCAGCAACTTAATGTACTGTTAATATGATCTGCATAAACGCAAGTCCCCCAAATCATGCAAAGTAACCTGTGCATGTAAAAAAGTCTTACTGATGTTAGGGAAAAAATGCATGCAGAAAACACTGCACTTCAAAGAGAAGCAAAGAAGCAGACTTGAGTTTCGGCAGGGGAAAGTCAAGATCACCAATTTAATTAAGAAAGTTTAGGCACTTATTTTTTTATTGACTGCAAATGGCATTAGAAAACTATAAAATGCATCATTACATTTTTTAATAGTATGTTTTTGCATGGAATGGGCCACTGTCTTTAGACCTAATCTCTCCCCAGAATGACAAGATAAAACTTACTTGGAGTTTTTCACAAAGCAAATTATGAAACTGGTGGGGTCTTTTAGTAAAAAGAGGGCTGCAAGGTGACAGGCCTAGAAATTGTGCTAATTCATGGCTACTTAACATGAGTGCCTTCCGTCATATGGGAAAACAAAGTACAGCAGACTTCAACTTCTACCCACTGAAGAGCCTTCCCTCAATAACCTAAAGGTGAATTTTCATGAGAAATCAAATAGAAAGACAGGGAATTCTGAAAATAATTCGTTGGACAGATGGTATATGGTTTTATACACATAAAATGAATATAATTTATTTTTGCACTTTACAAAATATAAATTGTAAATGATTTCATACAGCTTTCAAAAGTAACCTTTTGGCTTAAAGCTGTTTTCAAAGTAAAATCTTTTTTTTCTGGGATCCATGCTCCAGAAATGGACAGAAAGTATCATTTAAATATGTTATTTTAAAAAGATTTCACATCAAAGTTCTAAAAGAAATGAGACTGTTATGATCCTAAAATATTTTACCTACAACTCTGTATCAGTGAGGAGTCGGAATACCAGAATACTCAGGCAAGGATAAAAACTGGGTTATATTTATCATCACCATCAATATGCTCCTCATTGCAGGAATAATTCCAAACACGGGGATGGGATAGAGAAATCTGGGGCTTCCCTGATAGCTCAGTTGGTAAAGAATCTGCCCGCAAAGCAGGAGACCTGGGTTCAATCCCTGGGTTGGGAAGATCCCCTGGAGAAGGGAAAGGGTACCCACTCCAGTATTCTGGCCTGGAGAAGTCCGTGGAGAAATTTATTTTAAACAGCCTGGGCCAGAGCTCATGATCAATAATGAGTCAAAAGGCAGAGGGTGTCATCGCTGTGCCTGCTCCATCTTTGAGCCCTTGCCCCGTGAGAGGAAGGGCCATTAAAAAGCCAGACCAGAAACGCTGCCGCTGCTGTTTTCTAACAGGTAACTCTTGGGGCCACGTGTCTCAAAGATCACATGGTGACCTAAAAGGAAATGGCCCCCAGAGGAGAACTTAGATGGTGAAGGTAAAAGGGTCTCCAGATCCTACTGCTAGTTGTCTGAAAAGAACCTGCAGGGTTATCAACGGCCTACACCTCACAGCAAAGGATTCTTCCAGAGAACAGATCAGTAAGACTTTGACAAATGCTTCGGTGTTGGCATTAATTAGGGAAACTTAAAATTTGAGAGGAAAGGGGGTTTTCTAATTAATTAAACATCCATTACTGCTCCCTTCAGAGTGTGATTAAAACTGCTTTAGAAAAATCACCAAAGAGAAGGTATTTCAAAACCCTCCGACATTTTAAATTCAGCATCTCTCCTTTGCTGTTGTGTTAAACTATGGTAGAAGTCTGTCTGCAATATGGCTATTTCTTTGGGAAGACGATTAATTATAAAACACACCAAAACACAATACTTATACAGGCACGTGCACACATGCGCACACACACATACATTCTGTCTTACATAGTATTATGTTAACTTTAGGTTTTTCCAAAATCTTCTCAGTGTCTTCGCAAGCATAATCAAGATTAATAATCTAAATGCAAACAGTGACGTGTCTTTTTGCAAATTAGTACACAATTTCAAATCTACCTGTTTACAATTTTCTTCCAAGTTTCCTTCTCCAGGCCCAGAGCAGGTCGAGGCCGCCCTTATGGGTAAATCTTCCCCTACTCGACTACGCTGAAGCAGGATGGACAGACAGCAGAGGGGCAGGGTTTAATCAGAGGCAAGAAGCGCACACTCAAAACCACGGTTATTGATAAGCTAAAGTCATGTGTGTGTATGTGTGTGTATGTGTGCGTGCGTGTGTATATGTGTGCATTATGTGTCTATGTGTGTGTATGTGTATATGTGTGTGTATGTGTGTATGTGTGCGTATGTGCGTGTATGTGTGTATGTGTGTATATGTGTGTATGTGTGTGTGTATATACATATGAGAGAGAGAGAGAGAGACTGTATAGTCTAAAAGTCTACGAACAGTAATGGAACAGTAACAGGGTCCTTAAGAATAACATCAGTAACTACCGGTCTTAAACCTCAACCGTCCCCTAAGTCCTTCAGAATAACAACCCCTCCTGGAAGTAGGGCTCTTGCAAAGAGATTGAAGTGAGACTGGAGCAAGGCAGTCACAATGAAGCTAAGATTCAAATCTCATTCGACGGTATGAAAACTCTGAGCTTTTAGATTAGGACAGCTGCCTATCTGTAATCAGAGACTCACATTTTTTTCAATTAGCAATGCCAGCTTTCGAAAGCTGTTTATATGCTTCTCCTCCTGCTCCACCAACTGCATCTTCATCATTTTTAGTTTTCTGTGTCATATGCCATTATTCCCTGCATTTCTCAAAACAACCTTTGGGGGCCAAACCTGTGAGTTCATTTGACAAAGCCAGTGCTCAATGTTAGAGAGTCACATAAGGAAACACACAGGGATTCTGAGCCTGAAAATATAAACATACTATTAAAAATTCTATTGTCATTACTGCATTCCTTTTGACTTAACAGGGAAAAAGAAATCTCCCTAATACTGGAAAAAATGTGAAGCGGCAGCAAAACAAAGCAGCCCTCAAACAGTAACAGCTTCAACTACAAAAACAGCGCAGTATTTATCCAAATTTTTATCTGCTCTATTGTAATTGGTCCTCCCGACAGTGACTAAAGCAAGTATCATTATTCCTATCTTACGGATTTTAAACAAGAATTCAGAGGCTAAAAAGCCTCTAAAAAGCAGCAGAGGCAGAAGTCAACAGAGGTCAAACTCTAGAATCTACTTTCTTCTGTGAATACATTGTATTATCTTAACACAAACACAGTGCATTAGAAAGGCCTAGTGCACCTCTGTAGAGTTTGCTCAACACCACTACCAGGGCTCTCCGAGTTAAAAACGGAAACAGCTACTCCAGGAGTAAAGCAGGCCGGTTAGAGTCTGCGTAGGGTTTCCCACCGAGTGAGTCCAGGTCAGTCTTGGCCAGGGAAGCACACCTCGCTGGTGACAGGCTTGTGCTTCTTCCCTTCTTAACATCTTAAATATTTAAACACCCATCTCTCTCCAATATGGAACACCCCAAAACACTGACATAAAAGGGAAAACAAAATATTAAAAATGCTTAAGGCAGTAAAGCAGAGTTGTATCAGCTTAAACTGATTCTAATGTACTTTCCCAAATACGAGATGCAGAGAACAAGTTACACCATCTGCAAACTTCCCAAGTATTGGTTGTATAAAATTAATATTGTCTAATGATACCGCCAATATGAGAGTTTACTGCATCGATTTCAGACTGTAGGGTGCTTTAGTATTTAGAAGGTAACACCTCACTCTACTCTTAGGAAATTAAATCAGAACACCAACAGGAGAACTTGGTTCATAATCAGAAAGTGCTTTTAAATCACCAAGATGTCCTCCTAGTACTTGATACATTCTGTAAATGATAGGTGAGTCAAAACATACTTCTACTTAAAAGAGATAAGTAAGCGTATCTTTAGAGCATTAAATTATCCAGATAAAAATGGTGCCCGTTTTCTTTCTTTATAGCTTTAAAATAATAATGACAATTCTAATCTTAGCATAGAGTGATATATACCACATCACAATTTCTAAGTGTTTTAACTTATTTAGGCACGACATTCATTTAGACAATCTTTCAAATACATCTCAAGTTCTTGGGTAAGGCAGCTGGATCACTTACAACAACATCTATATCTGTATGGAATATGCGGTGGATGGAACATCAAAACAGAGCATTTAAACAGAAGCAGCTCTAACTCCAGGAAGGGTTAATCTGCGGTGCCTTAATGCAGTGTGTGAGAGGCACCTATGGGGCAAAAGGACACACATTTGAATATTGTGCTTTAACAAGCCTATTTAAATCAAGTAACAGCGCTTTACTAGCAAGGGCTGGATGGATACAACTTAAAGCCAAACAATCTAATCCACAGATATATTGGATGATTAAAAAGCAGAGATGCATCTGCTAAACTGAACCCCAACACAAATGTGTGTTTAGGTAAAAAAGTGCCCTATTCAAGTAAGAGCTAAGGAATTACCAAACGACTAACCATGGAAGATTCACGCCAACCCACTGAAAAGGAGACCAAAGCCTTGGGTGGCAGAACACTAAGGGGGACCCCAAGACTCCAGCCTCCTGGCGAGTAAGCGCTGCACAGTCCCCTCTCCTAAGGTGAGTGGTGAACACCATTCCCCCAACTACGTTACAAGGAAGAAGGGGTTTTGCAGGTACAGTCAGTCCCTCCCTAATCAGCTGAGTTTGGTTAAAGAGCAGACCATCCCCAGGGGATCTGACCTCATCAGGAGAGCCGCTGCAAGCAGGCACAGAGGTTAACATGAGAGTCTCTGCTGGCTTCTCTGTAATTTATCTCTTGTTCTTCAAGAATAATTTTGTTGAACAGAGAATTCTTCGTTGACTTTTCTTTGCTTTCAGCACCATTAAAGTCAACAGGATGCCTCCGTTCTCCAGGGTTTCGGGTGAGAAAGCAGCTGTTTGTCTTACTGAGGATCCGGGCTATGCTGAGCTGCTTCCCTGGGCTGCTCCCAGGAGCCTCTGTTTCATTTTCAGCAGTTTGATTATGCCTAGGTGTGAATCTTTTTTTTCTTTTTTTTAAAGTTTACTTGGATTTGGTTGAGCTTCTTAGATGTGCAGATTAATGTTTTTCATAAAAGTTAGTAAATTTTAGGATATTATGTCTTCTCCTGCTGGCTGTGCAGAAGCAAACTGCCAGGCCAGGTGTGGGGGTGGCCTCCACGAGCTGTGACCGCCCCCTGCTGACAGCGGGCAAAAAGACAGGTACCAGAGCCCTCACCAGCAATGAAACGACTTAGGCGAAGAACCACGGAGTTGGAAGAGAAGCCTATGTCTCAAGTGAGACTGAAGACCCAGGCAACATCTTGACTTCTGTCTGGGAAGACTCTAAGCAGAGAATCCAGAGAACATGGGCCAGACTTCTAACCCACAGAATTGTGAGATTATAAATTTTTGCAGTTTCAATCAGCTAAGTCTGTGGTAATCGGTTATGCAATATGAAACCAATACAGAAGCCAAAAGAGGAGCACTTCCAAGCCTGTGGTTTTGAAAATGGTGACCTCAAAATGCTACCTGAAATTAGACCATTTCTCTTTGGGTACTTATTATTCATTAATTCATTTAAAATACTTCTTAAAATGCTTACTTTGTTCCTGTAGGTATCATTCTAGGTGCTGGGCATAAGTAGGGAGGCAGGGGAGGTGCGGGGAACAGCAAGACCAGGTCTGGTCCTAAAGATGAGGAGGACCTAGCTGGGGTCCCGTGAAAACCAGCAGCAACAGGTCAAGACCACATCAGCAGTCCATGTGTCTGAGGGTCAATCCTAGGGGAAGTGGTCTAAAATAAGGGGCTGCTTATTAAAGTGCTACACTTATTAAATAAGTGTTAATTCCTATTAACACTGTGCACTAAAAATCAGCCATGCATGGAAGGAACTCCAGTCAGACACAAAACAACGTCCATGCTCCACTTTGTACCAATTAAGTCAAGTGACTTTGGGTACAGCACAGGAACTGAGACTGGTTTTTATTGCAGCCAGGGCTGAGGACTACTGACAAAAAAAAAAGCTTTTCAACTTCCTCTGAAGCCCTGGCTTCCTGTCCCGGAGCCCAGGTTCGAGCTCGGCCTGCAGACGCGGTGCTTTAGCAGTCCTCACTACGGGGCAGGGGAGGTGGAAGGGCAGCCGCGGAGCCGCGGTGCCAATGCAGAACAGGGATTGCACAGTATGATCCAAAACAACTGCAGTGAGGGGCTGAAGATCAAACAGTAAATGCGTCAGTGATCTCAGCGCTCCACACCCTAACCAGACTGACTTAAGCAGTATTTTAAAGTGGGCTTCTCAGGTGGCACTAGTGGTAAAGAACACGCCTGCCAATGCAGGAGATAAAGAGATGTGGGCTCAGTCCCTGGGTCGGGAAGATCCCCTGGAGGAGGGCACGGCAACCCACTCCACTGTTCTTGCCTGAGAATCCCATGGACAGAGGAGCCCGATGTGCTACAGTCCATATGGCTGCAAAGAGTTGGACACAACTCAAGCGACTGAACATAGTATTAAAGTAACTTGAGTGTTTTGATGTCCCATGCTGGATAACTTATAAACATTTCTCTAGTGTCCTGATTACAAAAGTTAGGACAATAAACCCTAGTTCCAATTTTTAATGTGCATGTCCAGAGAAAGCAGACATCATGACCACAGTCAGCTGTTCCCATAAAGGCCCTAAGCATGGTAACACGCAAGTATGAAGATCCTTCAGCCTCACAGGAGGGAATACTTGAGTAACACTCAATTATGAAACACAGACTCACATAGACACACACATATTTGCTTGCTATGACTAAATACAGGAAGGCTTTTGTATATATTGGCTGATCTGTGATTTTGAAAACCGTAACAGAAATACTTTGACTTTCAAATCAGCCAAATCATTCTACTACCTCCCACTGTACCCCTCTAATCCCAAAGAGGCTTAATAGTTAAAGGTTGCCAGTGAAATGTTCTTTTGACAAATACTGAAAAATTTTACAAAAGGATAAAAAATTTAAAATATTATTTAATATAACAATAATTTTGAATGAGTGCATTAATAAAATTCATCCTTGTTTCTTTAAGCTTGGAGAACTTAGTTTATTATTAATACTATATAATGGCTAGAGAATTACATGGGCTGTAATTCTCCCAAAGAAACATTACGGGTGATTCTTTGATTCTCCTCCTTGGGCTCCAGGAGGAAGGCGCTAAGCAGGTAGGTGTTCAGGTGCAAAACAATCTTGCTAACACTGCTTAGAATCATCCTTAATCCCGCCTTGACCTAAGTGGTCCACATTATTAATTCTATCCCAAGGCCAAAGGACTATTTTGGCTATGGAGCTGGCTATGAAGGAAGTATACTATGAGGCGGGGGGTGGAGGCGGGGGGGGCGGGGAATGCAAGGTTCATGATTATACACAAATAATCAAAATCAAATACTTTTAGTCTAAAAGCAGAACTGAGAAATCTGACTGAAAAGTAATGTTTAAAGGCTAGTCAGGCTAGTTAGTTTACATACAAAGTAAAAGAATAATGGCCATGTGTGAAACTCAAACGTAGAACAGGACACTGACAGGAAGAAAACAGAAACAATAAACAGTGATAACTCACACTTCCTGTGTGCTTATCACATGTCAGGAACTGATCACGCTTTCAACATGTGTGAATTCATCTTCATAGTAGTCCTGAGGCAGAATACTACCTAGGAATAGAAATGCTAACATCCTGTGCTCCCCTTAACTGCATTACATGCCTCTCAATGTGCCATTTCAGAAGAAATGAGCAAGTATTTATCTTTAGCTGATTAAAATAAAAGGAACAATACAACATCGTGGTATCAGGGTGCCTCCCATGACACAAGATTTCAGATTTTCATTTTGATATGCCAAGACTGGAAGGAGGTGGTACTGGACAGAGAACATAGGAACAGGAGCAAAGTCTTGGTTTCGTAGAAAAGGAAAGAGAGAGGTTTGCATGTAGGTATGGAGGTAGTTTGCACATTCCCATAAATTCCTCTCTCTAACTCACACCTAAGAACAGGCTGTGATTAAAGCTGTGCCTGGCGCTCTGGGACATACCTTTCTCACGTCTGAACTCTTTGGTTCTGTTGTCCAGGTTATAATTCTAGAAACAGCAAGCCTTGTCTCACTAGAGTTTACGAAATCTGTTGGGTCCATCTGCCTGGCGAGAGACTCAATGTACTTCAGGATTGCAACTTTGACCTGAAAGAGCCAGTAATTACAAACAGTAAGTACACTTTACACATTTTTGAACAGAACTCTTATTGGTGCTCAGAGAAAAGTACACACGACCTGGACTTATGTTCCTACATGGGGAGCCTTCAGCAGAGAAAAAGCATAGATGATTGACCCAGAAGTCTGGGACAGGAAGGGGGCCCTGCAGAGAAGCAGGCGCTGATCCTCTGACACCCCAGGTCACTTGCTGAGCAAGAGTCCATTTGGGGGTGCCGAGGGACCCCCCAGCTCTGCCACTGACAGAGTGGACATGAACAACTCTGCATTTTGATTTTTAGCTACTCTAGGCCAGGTCTTGCAAGGCAGCACTGAAGGCAATCAGGGTGATGTTCTGCCCTAACTTCTCCACTGATGTCTCACTTGGCTTTGACCTCAGGAGAAATAGGCTATGATTTATTAGGCCTCTCCTAAAACCTTGACAGAAGCTGGTGATCAAAGAACGGACAGTGTACCCGATCTGATTCAAAGGAATACATCCTCCTTCAAATACTATCAGTCTTTTTCTTACGTTTTTTACATTACAAAACATCTAACAGCTAATTTACATGTGTTATAATATTAACATTAAAAACATTCTAATAAGAGAGCTATTTCAATACATCCAAGTTTTCTAGTTTAAACATTAACTGTGAAACAGTAATAACACGCCAATGTTGGTGAGGACATGAAATAATTGGGAGTTCTCAGATACTGCTGGCTGGAATATAATATGGTACAACCACTTCAGCAGTCTGAAATAAAGTGAAGCATATCCTTACCAAGTAGGCCAGCACTAGGTACTGAACCAAGAGAAATGGGCACACGTTGCTCATGGCAGATTTACTAATAACAGCCAAATATGAGTCATGTCTAAAAAAGTATAGGTTAAGCAAATTTGACTTCTAGAGGTTAACTATAATGACAAACAGTTACTGACCTTGAGGTTAGGAGTTTGAGTCTGATCCACAATAAATCGCATCAAAATGTTAAATTGTTGATCAAATGGAAAGGAGTCCCTAGGTTTATAAAAAGAAGAAAGTATTTTAAAAGAAAGATTTGTTACAAAAAGTAATGTAAAATCATATAAGAAACAAAAAAACAGATTAACACATGCAAAAAGCAAGTCTGTTTACCTTTTTTTAAACATCACTTTTCATTTTATATAATAAATACTAAAGTAATACACATAACACAGAAAAGTTAGAAAAAGAGAAATCTTCTTAGAAGTCTCCAAACACATAAACTAATAAGCAATGAACTAAGGAAGAAACGCGTATTTGCCTTCTCTGGATTTGTTTACCTTCTTCTTGAGGTACCTTCTGGAATACTGCTCACATAAGAAAGAGCTCCAATGCCCAAGCCTACCTTTTACGCCCTGACGAGGCTGCCTGCACTGTCCATCCCCTGAGGTCTTTGCTGGGTAACAGCCAACTGTGTGCGTCAGCGCAGAGGACTGCCTGGGCACACTCACCAGACACATCCCTGCCAGTGACAGACAGACAGACAGACACCGCAGCTGGGCCCTAAGAGTCCTGCACCAGACAGACAGACAGACAGACAGACACCGCAGCCGGGCCCTAAGAGTCCCACCAGCGACAGACATACAGACACCACAGCCTGTGGCCCTAAGAGTCCTGCCCCAGACAGACAGACAGACACTGCAGCCTGGCCCTAAGAGCCCTGCCCCAGACAGTCAGACAGACAGACACCGCAGCCTGGCCCTAAGAGCCCCGCCCCAGACAGACAGACAGACAGACACCGCAGCCTGGCACTAAGAGCCCCGCCCCAGACAGACAGACAGACAGACACCGCAGCCTGACCCTGAGAGCCCCGCCCCGGCTCCACGTCTCACTAGGGATTGATTCTCTGTCTTGTCATCATCTCATATTTGTGATCCAACTGAGGAGCCCTGAGGGCCCTTGGAGAAAGAAAGTCAGGCACGCTCTTCCTTAAAAATTACCCACATGATTTTAAAACTGCCCAAAGGATCCCTTGTTCCTGATGCAGACATGCCTTCCATGGTAACAGGAAAGATAATGCAACAGAAACACATATTGAGGCTGAGTGTCTGTATTGCTCTCTTTAGACTCCCTTTAAGAGAGTTCTCTCAGTGTACAAAAGTATAGTGAAAATAAAAGGGATGTAGGGTCACATCTATAAAATCACAGGACTGATGTGAAATTTAAATAAAATGATACAAGAAAAACACAAAGTGTATGGTACACACTAAGTCTTAGTAATACCATCATTATAATGATTAATAAAAAGCAAACGATCCAATAGCACATCCTTTTCTCCTACAACTATCTGTATCCAGCAGGCCCTGAGTACCACTTCTGGAGGCAAAGCATACTTAGTATACATGATTTAAGTGGCTCACACTGGCTACACATCAAAGAAATAACACACAGAACACCTCCCCCTTTTTCCACGGCAAACGGAGGGAGGACGTCTCAGGCATCCACCAGAATAATGCCAACTCAAAGAAGGTGTAGGTATTTCATCTCATGGATTGTTGGGATATTTCAATATGCTAACAAGAGAATGTGGGTAATTAGTAAGAAAGAAGGTATTCAAGTGGGTGACAGAAACTACAGGTAACAGACTGACGAGAAACCATCTACAGAGAGTCTCCTAACACCAACACGGTCTCGCCCCCTCCTCCCCAGCCCAACAGACGTTTTTCCAAAGATGACATACAAATGGCCAACAGGTACACAAAAAAGTGCTCAACATCACTAATTACCAGAAAAATGCAAGGAAAAACTACAATGAGGTATTGTCTCACACTTGTTAGAATGGCTATTATCAAAGAGACAGGAGATAGTAAATGCTGGTGGAAATGTAAATTGGTGCAGCCACTATGGAAAACAGTACGGAGGTTTCTCAAAAAAACTAAAACTAGGGAGTTCCCTGGTAGCCTAACTGTTAGGATTCTGGGCTTTCACTGCTCTGATCCATGGTTCAACTTCCAATCAGGAAACTGAGATCCCACAAGCCACAGTGCGTGGCCAAAAAACAAAAAGGGAGACAGCCATCTGACCTGCAGCACCATTCACAATCACCAAGACATGAAAAGCACCTAAGTGTGCTGATGGATGCATGGATAAAGAAAATGTGGTGTGTATATAAACAATACTATTGCATCATAAAAAAGAAGGAAATTATGCTGTTTGTGAGCACATGGATGAAACTTGAGGGTATTATGCTATTTGAAATAAGTCAGAGAAAGACAAATACTATATGATAACACTCATCTAAAGAATCAAAAAAAAAAAAGTCAAATCCATAGAAAGAGAGAGTAGAATGGTGGTTGCCAGAACCAAGGGCTAGAGGAGATGGGGAAATACTGGTCAAAGGGCACAGACTTCCAGTTACAGTTATGACATGAATAAGTTCTGGGGGTCAAATGTATAGCATGGTGATGATAGGTAATGATACTATATCATACACTTGTTAAGAGAATGTATCTTAAATGTTTTTACCACATACACAACAAAAAATAGTAATGAAGTGAGGTGAAGTATATAAAATTAACACTGTACTAATCATTTAGCAATATACACATGTATCAAATCCTCATGCTGTACACTTAAAACCTACAGGATGCTGTATGTCAGTTATATAGCAAAAGCTGGGAGAACATGCTCTTGCCCCAAACACTTGCCTTGTGACATCAAGAGCCTTCTGAACTTTTGCTTGCACAGATCCAAGTAAATCCGCTCCCATTTTCTTCAGTAATTGTGTGAGAAGAACAAAAAGCCAGTCTTGCAAGTCATCCTTATGAATTATTATAAAATCCACAAGAGTCTCCAAAAACATACTGAAAACCTAGACACAAAGGGACACCAAATATTTCAAATGTTTAATTCACAATTTCCTCCCAAGTCTTCAAAATGTGAAAAATGCCCAACTGGCCTTTGCCCAGACTCACAACTTGGGTGACAATGTGAACAACTGGACGGGGGATAAAAGGCAAATGTAGCACAGAAAAGAGAGAAAGGGAAAGGGGTTGGAACTTACTCTCTGTTGTGAATTCCACCGCAAACCAGGCCATGCAACGAAACAGATTTCATGTTAGTCCACAGTGAACTCACATCATTTTCATGCAGTTTCCTAAAAGGCCTGAAAAAGGCTACGAACTGACAGAATCCTCTCCCCTCCCACTACATGCCTTTAAAATCCAGTACAGAGAGAAATTAACTTCGTTTAAAAGTATGAGTCTAATCCTGGAGGCTGGCCTGCCTTCCTTCCTTCCTTCTCTCTCTCTTTAAAAAACCCTTTTAACCATTATATTTATTTCATTATCTAGCATTCAACAACTATTACTATAGGATAAGGAAAAAAAAACTTGCATACCTATTGCTTTTCATTTCCATCGTCTATTTTGATGTATGCCAATTCAGATATTACAAAGCATTCTCTTTATAAAAAGATACTATAAAAGCTATACTAGTATTTATAAAAGAGTACGGCTTAGGATAAAAGGGACTGAGAGCCGACATAATCCTCACACCACAGGGCAATCATCACTGCTGCCTCCTGTGAGACCAAGTGCACAGTGGCTCACCCCTGAACCAGTTTCAGAGAGGTAGATGGTAGCACTGCATGCCTATGTGGTTAACGGGTTGTGCTCCGCTGGGACAAACCAGCTATCATAGACTTATTCAGTCATAACGCAGGAACTATTAACCGCCAGGGGTCTCTCGGGGGACAGCTCAGAGAGAAGTCAGTGAGTCCCAGCTGCGGGACTCCTGGCTTAGCACTAAGGCAGCTAGCAAATATCGACTAAGCTGAGACCTCCAAACTCACTGTACAAGAGCCTTCTGATGGAAACAAATTTCCTTCTTTATCCTCACATTCTTTATCCTCATGTTCTGAATCAGCAATCTAGAGGTGACAGGTAATAGAAACTTCATCAATGTCCAAATCCACCTAATATCCCTTATGCTATACATCTTATGAGTCTTACGCTTTAAATCTTACCGCTCTTAATATTATCTTAGAGAAAATCTTGATAATTTTATCTTTGAACATCTATGTGGCCTTTAAAATCAACGCTTCTTGGATTTTATTAATATTGTGAATGTTAATCTGGTTGGGAGGGTCAAAACAGAAATTTTAAGACATGTTTCAAGACCAATACCGAGGAGAATTGTTGCCCCCTGGCAAAAAATGGAGAATCCCTGCGTTCACTGCCCCCTGCTCCTGTGAGCATCTCAGAATCAAGGGAGGGGAGTGATGGTGTTTTCTGCACCCCAAGCCCAGAGGGGTGCTCAGCAAGTGCTGAATGGGAGCACAGGCAGGTGGATGACGGACATTTCATGGACAACTTCTACAAGGAGGAAAGGGCAGGAAAAGAAGGGAGAGGATAACTGGCTAGGCTTCTGGCCATGACAGGTCTCCTTCCCCCGGTAGGACTGAGAAGAGACCATTTTTACTAGGAAAACGATAGTGTAAGATGGTTAAATCTTGCACATCAAGTACTTTAAGATTTGCTTGTATTGATTTTAGGTTTTCTTAATTTCTGTGGAAGTTGAACGATTCTATGAAGACCTACAAGACCTCTTAGAACTAACACCTAAAAAAGATGTCCTTTGCATTACAGGGGACTGGAATGCAAAAGTAGGAAGTCAAGAAACACCTGGAGTAACAGGCAAATTTGGCCTTGGAGTACAGAATGAAGCAGGGCAAAGGCTAACAGAGTTTTGCCAAGAGAATGCACTGGTCATAGCAAACACCCTCTTCCAACAACACTAGAGACGACTCTACACATCTTCTCACCAGATGGCCAATGCCACAATCAGATTGATTATATTCTTTGCAGCCAAAGATGAAGAACCTCTATACAGTCAGCAAAAATAAGGCCAGGAGCTGACTGTGGCTCAGATCATGAACTCCTTATTGCCAAATTCAGACTTAAATTGAAGAAAGTAGGGAAAACCACTAGACTATTCAGGTATTAACTAAATCAAATCCCTTATGATTATACAGTGGAAGTGACAAATAGATTCAAGGGATCAGATCTGATAGACAGAGTGCCTGATGAACTATGGACGGAGGTTCGTGACATTGTACAGGAGACAGGGATCAAGACCATCCCCAAGAAAAAGAAACACAAAAAAGCAAAATGGCTGTCTGAGGAGGCCTTACAAAGAGCTGTGAGAAGAAGGGAAGCGAAAAGCAAAGGAGAAAAGGAAAGATACACTCATTTGAATGCAGAGTTACAAAGAATAGCAAGGAGAGGTAAGAAAGCCTTCCTCAGTGATCAATGCAAAGAAATAGAGGAAAATAATAGAATGCGAAAGACTATGGATCTCTTCAAGATAATTAGAGATACCAAGGGAACATTTCATGCAAAGATGGGCTCAATAAAGGACAGAAATGGTGTGCACGTAACAGAAGCAGAAGATATTAAGAGGTGGCAAGAATACACAGAAGAACTGTACAAAAAACATCTTCACGACCCAGATAATCACGATGGTGTGATCACTCACCTAGAGCCAGACATCCTGGAATGTGAAGTCAAGTGGGCCTTAGGAAGCATCACTACAAACAAAGCTAGTGGAGGTGATGGAATTCCAGTTGAGTTATGTCAAATCCTGAAAGATGATGCTGTGAAAGTGCTGCACTCAATATGCCAGCAAATTTGGAAACCTTACCAGTGGCCACAGGACTGGAAAAGGTCAGTTTTCATTCCAATCCCAAAGAAAGGCAATGCCAAAGAATGCTCCAACTACCACACAATTGCACTCATCTCACACACTAGTAAAGTAATGCTCAAAATTCTCCAAGTCAGGCTTCAGCAATAGATGAACCATGAACTTCCAGATGTTCAAGCTGGTTTTAGAAAAGGCAGAGGAACCAGAGATCAAATTGCCAACATCCGCTGATCATCAAAAAAGCAAGAGAGTTCCAGAAAAACATCTATTTCTGCTTTATTGACTATGACAAAGCCTTTGACTGTGTGGATCACAATAAACTGTGGAAAATTCTGTAAGAGATGGGAATACCAGACCACCTGACCTACCTCATGAGAAATCTGTATGCAGGTTAGGAAGCAACAATTAGAACCAGACATGGAACAACAGACTGGTTCCAAATCAGGAAGGGAGTACATCAAGGCTGTATATTATCACCCTGCTTATTTAACTTATATGCAGAGTACATCATGAGAAACGCTGGGCTGGATGAAGCACAAGCTGGAATCAAGATTGCCAGGAGAAATATCAGTAACCTCAGATATGCAGATGACACCACCCTTATGGCAGAAAGTGGAGAGGAACTAAAGAGCCTCTTGACGAAAGTGAAAGAGGAAAGTGAAAAAGTTGGCTTAAAGCTCAACATTCAGAAAACTAAGATCATGGCATCTGGTCCCATCACTTCATGGCAATTAGATGGGGAAACAGTGGAAACAGTGTCAGACTTTATTTTTTTGGGCTCCAAAATCAGTGCAGATGGTGACTGAAGCCATGAAATTAAAAGACGCATACTCCTTGAAAGGAAAGTTATGACCAACCTAGACAGCATATTTAAAAAGCAGACACATTACTTTGCCAACAAAGGTCCATCTAGTCAAAGCTATGGTTTTTCCAGTAGTCATGTTAGGATGTGAGAGTTGGACTATAAAGAAAGCTGAGCACCGAAGAATTGATGCTTTTGAACTGTGGTGTTGGAGAAGACTCTTGAGAGTCCCTTGGACTGCAAGGAGGTCTAACCAGTTCATCCTAAAGGAGATCAGTCCTGAGTGTTCATTGGAAGGACTGATGCTGAAACTCCAATACTTTGGCCACCTGATGCGAAGCTGACTCATTTGAAAAGACCCTGATGCTGGGCAAGATTGAGGGCAGGTAGAGAAGGGGACGACAGAGGATGAGATGGTTGGATGGCATCACTGACTCGATGGACATGAGTTTGGGTAAACTCCGGGAGTTGGTGATGGACAGGGAGGCCTGGCATGCTGCGATTCATGGGGTCGCAAAGAGTCGAACACGACTGAGCAACTGAACTGAACTGAACTGAACTGATGGTTGTTTTGGTCCTTTATCCACCCTTTAACTTTCCTGATATCTTCACTCCTCTGTTTTCTTTCTCTAAAACCATCTAACACCTTCAAAGGCTTCCTCCCAAATACTGGTTTTTATTTAAAATCTGGACTCTAAGTAAACTTTTGTCAAGGGTCTTGCTCTCAAGCTCCACTCCTAGAAAGGGCTTGTCTCTCACTCTGGGGTACTCAGCAGGGAGCCCTTGTCAAAAGGCCAACCTCAGGCCCCGCAGAGTCACGGGCACCAGCTGGGTGGCCACCATCCAGCAAATTCTTAGAAGTGGCAATCTACTTGGAGAAATACTTGATGTGGCTTTTTAGTCAATCCATTCTATAAATGCTATCATTTTTCTATCTTGTCCTATACAGACAAATTCTACATGGGTCCCAAAAAAACAATTTATATACTTATTTTCTTCACTACTGTAACTTTCTAAAAAAGCACTATAATACATTATTACATCGTAGCATCCAGCCTACGTACTTCCATGAAGTATGCAAAACTGTTCACTGAGTGAATAGAAGACTCCATCTGATTCTCTCCAGGGTAACCCTTGCTTGAAATGCACTTTACTTAATGACACTCTATGGACAAGAGAAGCTTCTAAGCCTTCTGTCTTTAAAAGATATAACATTAAAAAAAAAAAAAAAAAAGATATAACATTAAGTCCTGTCAAAATAAGTCAGGGAGGTCTGCACTGCACGGTGGGGCGGGTCTGCCAGTCTGAAGAAGTGTATTATAGACAAAGACATGCGGAGGGGACACAAGTGGGCAGCTCAGACCTTACCTTGCTGTGAGGGTCAGCAAACATTCGGGTGAAAATCTCACACAATCGTTTCAATTCTACTCGACTAGGAAATAAAATGCAATAAATTTAATGTTTAATGAGTCAACACTGAAAGTAGTTACAGCTTCTCTAAATCCTTTTATTTAACATGCTTTATATAATTTTTATGTAACACCTTTTTTCCTGCAAATGAATTATCTAAATTTTAATTTGACGGAATTACAGAGGAGTAAGAAATCACACCAATTCTGGTCTTGTTCTAAAGTGAAACTGAATCTCAGAGTGTGATCACACAAGTTTACACACATGCACATATGGCAAAGCCAGGCGCCAAACCCTGCTCACTTCATTTCCACACGCGACAGATGAAAGGTAGTCAGATCAATTCAGAAAAGCATGTGCAGCGGGCTCAGACAGACCTGGATTTTAGTCTCAGTTCTGTTATAGTCAAAGTACTGTGATATCTTTATACCCACTTCAGTACAACGAACCGCTGCTGACTATCTACCTGCTGCGCGGCCTAACTCAAGCACACACTCGCCTCCCATCAGCGCCCCTGTGACATTGCTCACCCGGAACTGCACTACCGACCCCGTCTGTACTTCAGAGTTTGATTAGAAAGTGTCATCTTCTCCCCCACACCACCCCCTCTCAGATCCAACGGTCCTTTTAACATCGCTAACCATGAAATCCAGACCAGGCCAGTGCTAACCAATAGATGGCTAGAGCTTATTCAATGGATACGTGGAGAACACTAAGAGCCAAGAAACCGGGGCCACCAGAATCAAGGAGATTACTGGAGAATAATGACATTTCATCGCTTTTGTTTTCTGACAGATCACCAGACCACCAGAGGTGACCTACACTTCAGCAGGCACGGGCATGCAGAGAGTGGCATGAATAAAGGGGGGCAGGGAGTTAAGGCGGCAGGAAGGAATACGGCAGGGGTCACACTGACTACAGACGGCTACACTTGAAGCCCAGTGACTCCTCAGTCCATGCTCACAGAGTTTTGCAGAGCCATCCATGAACAGAAACACTTTACTAGTCTCACAGTATTGCTTAAAAAAGTTATTCAAAGAATGTAACAGACTATACTTCAAACATGGCTGGAACCACGAGATTCACCCTGCAATCAGTGACACATCAGTGCTGTCATGTTTTATAAGAAGCATTTCTTCTTAGATATAAAATAATGGCGTGTCAATGGTACCTTAGATCTGATGAAATATGGTATAAACATGTGTTTTTGGTGTATGTAATACATGCTTATTTTAGAAAATCTATGAAATACAGAAACAAAAACAAAAGCAAACATCACTAATTCTAGAGACAATGCTGGGCTACTTGGGAGTCTCCATCTGAGTGTCTCTACTCTGCATATTTATAAAAACCACACATATGCACGTGCACAGGCAAACACTTTAGACTGAGACTGGCATCATTTTATCCATGCCTCTGAAGTGTAAGTAAACTGTACTAACTTCAGAGTTGTTTTTATGTTTTACCTAAACCACAAACTGTTCTGAGTTTTCTCAAAACACCTACTAGACAAATCTGAGCTGTGCTGAACCACATGTTTCCTAGACCTAATAAGCTATGGAGTGTCTGCCCGATATTTAAGTTCCCTGGAAGGCAAAGACCACATCTGAGCCATCCTGGCCTCTCTTGGGCCTGCCCCATAAATGACCATGCATCCGTGTCAGGCCCTCACGCGTGCAACACGGGGCTCCGTCTGAAGGAACCTGGCCTCCCGTCCTACCTCAGCGTCCTCTGGCTCTTGAGCAGGTTCTGCAGACCCAGAAGCCCTTCCTTCCTCTCAGACCAGTTGGAGCTGGCACAGTGGTTGAGCACCTCGGCCACATCCTCAGTCTGGCGCAGGTAGTGGGGGATACCCCCGTTCCGGGAGCCGTAGGAGCGCTCAGAGCACACGCTAGAGGCGTCACTGTTGGCGTCATCATCAGAGTACATCCCGTAGGGCTCGTATCTCCTCCTCACAGGCTTCTTCTGCCAGATCCAAGGAGGGGTCAGGGAAGAAATGGAAAGGCAACATGGGTCTCAGCACACACAGTCAACAATGAAGAGTTAAATACAGACACACAGACACACGAACACACACATGGGCACATGCACCCACACCTTCCCTCTGCTTACAGGTTAGGGGAAGGGAAACAGAACAGCAGACTTCTGGGAGGCAGAATGAGGAGTAAGCAGAGCAACCCACAGCAGAGGGAGGTGTACGGCCCTCTCAGTAACATGGCCCCGCCACGTGACTTCAGAAAGCCTCCTCACCTTTCCGCCTCAGTGTCCCCATCCCTGAGATAATACTGACGACCCTTCTCACAGGCCTGCTGTCAGGATTGAGTGGAATTATATGCTAAACAGCCTAGCTTAGCATCTGACACATGGAGCCTGTGAGCCCACCACCCTTTCCCAACCAAAAGCACCCTGTCTTGAGCATGGTCTGTAAGTAAATTTGTCTGAAAATTCATGCTCCCTTAAGAACATCTGACACTGCAATGTCAGTGGTGTAGTGTCCTATATAAAAGGATGCTCTAAAGACCTATGCCATTTTTATTAAGGACTTACAGTTTTACAACACTAATAGGCCTCCTTAGACTAGAATACCCACTTCATTCATGTCTCTTATCCTGAATATAAAACTATTAAGTTAAACCCCAAAATTATATAGCAAGAACTATATAAAACAGATAAAATTTAATTTCTCTAAGAGGAAAACAAGTAGCTATGGGCTTAAACTGCACCAATGTAACTTCCTAGGAATGTGGCTTGTACACACATCACAACTTACCTGGGACAGCTCTGCCTTCCACCTACTGTCCCCACATAATTATTAATGGCACCCTCCCTCACGCTCAAAAGTATCCTTGTTAGGATGATAATTATACGGCCATCTCACTTATACATGAACTAGATTCCTAAGATAAGAAAAAGCTGAATGTAACCACTCATGAAATAATAACAATGTAAGAGACAAAACCTAGGTTAGTAAAATGAAACACTAGTAGGATAAGGGGCAGAACTTGATGTTGGAAAACAAGGCTCAAACCCACGTGAGACATGACCAGTTCTGTCGCTAGCAGAAGCACCACTAGTTTCCACAAAATCACAGTTCAGAACAGAACTTCTATGCTAGGCTACGTTTTTGTTGCTTTTACCAGCTCCTAAAGGAAATATACTCACAACAGAAAAAAAAAGTTATAAAACAAAAGTTAAAGCACTGGTACCTTGCTCCTGGAGTCTCCTAACAGCTGTAGGCAGGAAAATATTGAAGGATGGGGAAAAAGCATAGAGAATTATGTCAGAAGCATATGTGGGGATTGTTCTTGCAACAAAAGTGTACAGCAAAACATATATTAGCAAACCAAAAATACAGGTTAGCAAGCAATTCATATCAAGCGAATAACAAAGAATGCTTTCACAATGGCATTTCCTAACCCTCTTGCACCTCTCTTATGAGACCTTCCAGTATCTGCTCTAATTCTTTGCTGAAACTCTCCCCACACCACTGAGGCACATCCCAAATGTCGCTATTAACTCTGTCGTCTGCTCCTAGGAAAGCTTCTGTCCCGGGACTTCCTTTCTGTGAGGCAGGGACTGAGTACCATCCTGGCACTGGCTTCTGAAGCAGGTCATGGGGAGAGACCAAGAGGTCTGAACAAAATGTCGTAAGGGCCCTGGGAGTGTAAGGACAGCCAGAGCTCGAGCAAAGCCCAAGTCAGGCAAAGGCAAAGCCCAGACTCTGGAGTCCCGCTCTGCCCCCTGGCGCTCTGTGCTGTGTCCCTGGGGCAGATCTTTAAGGACCAAGGGGACACGCCCTCCCCCTCCCCCCACCCCAGCCACCAAGCGTTTTGTGCATCCATCACTTCTCACCCCACTGGTTCCCACTTCTTACAGTCCCAGAATAGGTAAGAAACAAATTCCAAACGCTGCAACTTGGAAGGAAAGCTGCTACATCAACTCTCCAACTTGTGACTCTTGAAGTCCTACTTAAAGCAATTATCCTGAACTCCAGTACCTGCCGGGCCAGCCCTCATCAGGAAAGCACTAGGAGACTGGAAGACTGCTCGCTCACAGATGTTTGTCAGAGAAACCTGGCTGAGCAAGAGTAAATGAGGGAGGGCCAGGAGGGATGTGAGCTAGAATCCCTGAAGCCATACACTGTCAAGTTTTGGTCAAATGAAAACAGGGCTGGATTAAAAATCTCAGGGTCTGAAAGCAGGGTATTATAATGCTTTTCTCTTAAAACAGTACAAGTAAGACCAGAGACCAGACAGTTCTCTAAAGCATGTCTATTTTAAATGCTGAGCACATAAACCAGAAGAAACAAGAGGCTGTGTTACTACCAGCGGAAATGCATCTTTAAAAGGCAATTTGATCACAAGCTGATTCTACTGAGGAACTTTTTGCTAGGAGCACAAATTTAAGGACTTCTAATCACTTTATATTGCTTTTTAAAATATTACATTATAACAATACAAGAAAAAACATACTCCACTAGTGCTTCATATCCTCAGAGTTCATCTTAAAATCTGGGAAAGTTTCTGTAAATAATGACTTAAGGACTCATTCAAACAAGTAAACATAAAAATCATACAGAACAACTAGTGATGGTAATGGAATAAATGCAAGAGTTTCAAACCATAAAGTCTGTGACCTACTATTATACAATGATGTGCTTAGGCTATGCCATCAAAGCCTGTAAAGCAACAGAAGCAAAAGAAGGGGCAAAAAGGAAATGCTGGAAAAAAAATGGATAAAAAAGGAAAGGAAGAAGCCCAATGACATCAGACAAGCCCGATGCCATCCGAACCTCTTTGTTACTGAGGAGCAGAGGAGACACTCTTGACGCTAATGCAGCTCGAAAGGCCAGTCTTCACTTACATACAGAGTCAAAAGTTTACGAAGAAAGGAATAATAATCTAAATTTACCCAATATTTACATGATCTCAAAGAGTATCAAAGAAGACTTAGTGACCTGATTTGGAGGCTACTTCCTGTGAAGACAAAGAAAAATGTAGGTCGGTAATTCAAAGAGACTCCACACACATCGGGCCTCTTACCAAAGCATCAGCAACAGCAGCTTCCAGATCTGTACTGGTGCTCAGAACCCGCATGGCGTTCACAGAACCAGGAATTCTTCCTGCCTGGCCGAGCCCAAAGCGGTCTAGGTAAAAAACAAAAGCAAAAATATATGTCATTTTAATTCAAATGTTTTCATTTCTTTGCAATGGCCCTTGCCTCATCCCACTTACTGGAGAGAAACACTGAAAAATCTCTAGCCAGTTTTTACTGCAGTTGGCTTGTAGTTTCAACTACACTTGACTTGTTTACCAGTGGCAGAGGTTACAATGTTCACATTTAATACAGTTGCATCCTGACAACTGAAATGGTTCTTTAAGGATATTTTATTTTGGAAAAGTGCTAAGATATAGGCTGGAGAGGGGAACTTATCACAGAAGGGAACTGGGCCATGAGTTGAGCCTTTTCATTTATTTAGCATTCTCTCTAGAGGCAAAAGAAGCCCTGATATTTGGTCAAACTAATTAGAAAGCTCCATGGTTTGATAAATGAGTTTTAATGCAATATGTAATAAACAGACAAAGTTTGAATCCAATGTATTATACTGATCTCTCTGCAAATTTTCATTACTGTCACTACTGTTTGTTATTAAGCTCAATTAATTTTAGGTATCTGTTCATCATGATGCCTGTGTCACCAAAGGTTGTTTAAAAATCAATGTATTAAAATTCTTTAATCTTCACCACAAAAAGCTAGTATCTCCACTGAAAAACATTAATCATTCAGATCACATAAATTTTTTCTGAAGTCCCTCAAAGGATTTTTAAATGATAATCTTTATATGTGTGAACAAAATGGACAGAATGCAAAAAAATTTTCCAATTTTAGTGGTTCAAACAACCATTATAAGCTTATTAACGATTGTGGACAATAAAGACTTTTTTCTTTGGCCATTCCACGAGGCTTGCAGGATCTTAGTTCCCTGACCAGAGACAGAATCCGCGCCTCTGGCAGTGAAAGCACTGAATTCAAAAAGACTAACTTAGAAACCCCTTTACATGAGCTGTCCGGCCTTCCTTCAGAAAGGCTGAGGTTATAACAATGCAGGAGAAAGTCCGTGTAAATTACACTGGTGGTTTCACTCCCGGACAGGGCTTTACTGGGACACAGATTACACGGAACTCACCGCCCCTGTGAGTCCCTGCTGCTCGCCACTGTGGCAGCTCAAGACAAAGCAATCCAGTAAATGCTTCTTGTTTAAAATTTTAAGATTAAAACCACTTTAACAAATAAGACACTGTTTGGACAAGGAAAATCTCCATATGTGGTGTACTCTAATAATGAAGGCATTTGGTGGGGGAGGGAGAAAGAAAGCTAAAGTCTGTCTTACATAATTGATCTTTCCTATAAAATGATATATTTCAAATTTGGATAGGTAACAAGACATCAGCTACAAACTGGTGAACTTTAAAAGTGATGTGTTATTTAGCTTTTTAAAATTGTCAGTTTTGAAACATATCTTCCACTGCCACAGAATGGGAGAAAAAATTTAACTACTAATCAAAAGTTATACAATTATGAATTTTTAAAGAGAAACAAAAATTGCATGTTATACTATCCCCTTTTTTAATGCATTTGTTGATTATACTGAATTTCATCATTATGTGTATGTTTAAAAGGTGATAACATGCTGTATAAAATCAATTATATCTCTCTCTATAATATAAATTATCAGTTCAAATATGAAACAATTAGAAATTTGAGATTTATGATGCAGTTTTATAAATGATCACTGTTCAAGTCTTTCTCATTTTTCATTAAAAAAGGGTAGATAGTAAGGGATTTATGAGTAACAGAATGAAAGTAATCCAGTTATAAGCCATTTAGAAATTACCCAGCATAAACTTAAATAAAACATAATCTTAATTAAAAAAAAAATAGATCTCATGCCAGCAAATCTTGCTCCAGGGATAACAGTGATTCTTCAGACACAAAATTAAAACTGTGAGAACAAAGCAATTATTCTGCACCTCTCAGACGTGTATAGCTTCGCCACACACAGTGACTGCAGATACTTATTATCATAGATAACTGAATTTCAAATCTTAAGGGGAAACGTTTGGAGTGAAGAAAATTTATAAGCCTTTTGTTTCCACCAGACCAAAATCTGCTCTATGTTCTCTCTGGTACCATTAAGTTTCCAAGAGATGGATACGTACAACTGCCCTCAGCCTGGCCCATAATCTTTAGGGGAATGTCCTAATCAAAGAACACATAATAAAATGCATAGGTGGTTCATTCAGAGAAAAAACAGCAACACTGACTCAGTAAATTGGTCACAGTTGTCATCATCAACAGTCAAATTTAACAGATGATGCCTCGTACTCAGTTGATAAAACTGTAGTCATGAGGGATTATTAGTTTATCAAAATGATGCCAGTTAAATCTGGCAGATTGAACATTACTGAATGCTTACTTTCTGCCCTAATGGCCAACCAGAGCATTTTGGGTATTGTTAAAATGGGGCTGAGGCAGTGTTTCGGGTCTGCAGGCTGCAAAGGCTACCTTTGGCCTGACCTGATTATCCTAATCATGACTTGTTTTTCCATTAAAGTTTCAGGGAAATCCACTTCCTTCCATCCATGTGAAAAGGGGTATGCTCTAATTGAACATCTGGTCACTAAATAGTACCTCCAGGTGATGAAAACTGGACAGGAATAACTAGCATTCATAGATACCACTTTACTGGGAGCAAAGACTGGGAGACGAAAGCCTCCGTTGGATGAGGTCCATACCCCAATTCTCCTAGGGACCCCTCAGGACACCTATCTGGGGTTGCTGCTTTCCTGCAGGAGGGACTGAAAGCAAGGGCGGAAGTGCTTCGCCATCCTTCTGTTTTAACATAAATATGAACACTAGATAAATGATGTTGTCAAACAAGCTACAAAGCATCTATAGCCTATTAACAGAACCATAAACATTCAACAACTTAAAAAAAAACAGAAGCACACCGCGGGGGGAAAATATGAGGTGCATCCATGCCAACTGCTAGCGAATAAGATGGGAACAAGTGTGACAATGCGTGTGAGACAGGCATGCATGAACACGTGTTCACCTGACGGCCCCACAGAGTCAGCCGTGGCGAGAGCACTAGTGGACCTGGAATGACGTCGAGAGGCTGCAGGTAAAAGGAACGGCAACACCCACAGGGTTAACACACGAGAACCTCGGACAGCAGCGGCCGCAGGCCGGAGGGCGCGGGGCTGCTCCCGACACAGCCGTGCGTCCTCATGGAAGGAGATGGTGTTGGAGATGAATGGACAGCGAGCGCCGAGCCCCAGCCTGTGCACCCAGCGGCCCGCGCCTCCGGTGCGCGCCCACGACAGGAGGCACCGTGGCCTCCGTGGACTGTGCACGGGCAGGCCGTCCGGGGCCACACCAGAGGGGCGGCAGCAGCCTGGGTTACACCTCTCGTCGGGAGGCGATGCACAGGCAACCATGCACCATGTACAGAAGCGGAGGAGTCCACAATGTCCTCTCAACAGAAACAGCGTGAGGCCACAAGAGGGGGCTTGTATACAGAGCATGGACAGACAACAGCTCCTACTGTACGGCATGGGGGACTAGGCTCACGTCCTGCGATAAACCGCCACGGAGAAGAATACGAACAGAGGGGTGCGTACAGGTGTGCAACTGAGTCACTCTGCTCCATAGCTGTAATCAACAGCCCTGTACACCAACCACACGTCACTAAAAAATAAAATTCTTTATGCTTCACAGAACAAAAATTGATTGATTTAAAAGGGGGGCGGTCAACAACTATAATTCCAGTTTCCCTAGTTTGTTGTTCTGCTGCACAAATATCCTAATTAGTAACTACCTCATTGTTTAACTGTTGGAAAGTTAAGCAGTATGTTTAACATCCTTCCTTGGAGAGGCAGCTCGGGACTCCGGTTGCGAGCACCAGCTCTGTGACACATGCAGGCTGGGAGAACGGGCCTTGGGCGAAGTACTAAAGCTCTCCGTGCCTTAGTCCTCACCTGTAAAATGGGGCTGACAGTGGTGCCCTCCTCTTGGGAGCTAAGAGGATTAAGAGAGCTCATACATCAAACACTTGAAACAGTGCCAGGCACAGGATAAACCGCGGAGGCAACAGAAGCGCGGCGCTGGTGGTCACAGCAATGCTCAAGCATAAACTCTACTTTACACTTAGATGTCAAATATTATTTTACTAGCAAGTACTCATAATAATCACATCAATACATCAATCTGAGAAAATATATACCAAACTCCAGACTCGTGTGGAGGGAATGACTTTTAGAAATAATTATGAAATACAGGCTTGGGTCCAAACCCGAATTTATTGACCGGAGTACCACACAACATAAGGCTTTTTCTTACCTCGGGGGCGGGGGGGAGGTAACGTGCTTCTAATCATTACGCGGAAAGAACACAGTGACTGCAACAAGCAGGTTCACAGGTTTCCCGGAGCGACCCTAAGCCGTGCTGCCTCCCGCCTGCACAACCGGAGCCCAGAGTCCCCGAGTGCTAACACAGTTACTTGTGGAGGGGCAAAGCCTCAAACTCTTCAATGTGACTATTTATCTAAGCTCATGTCACTTTATGAAACATGCATATCTGCCGGATAAGAGACACTAAACAGCAAAGGTCACCTGGTCAGTGAGGATAAATTTTTATCAGCATGCAAAAGAAAAGGAAAATTCCTAATTTCTCAAGATGCACGAAAATAAGTCAGCAAGCTCTAGAACAGATATTACCAAATAATCACTTTCCTTAAATAAATAAACTGACAAAATATTGTGTAAGACTGAAACAAACTACTCATTTCTTAAACAAGCACAACGGTATCATATCCTGATAGTTTAAACTGGAAACAGTGTTTAAGCAACACCTGATCTGAAGGTTCATTATGAAGCTGTCCTTTGGTTCTGTTTCAACAGAATATTCTACGCAAATATGTCATATAATGAGTTCTTCGTCATGTACTCAAGTGAACATCCCACAATGGAATCCAAGCGGACCCACTTACATAAACGCCTCACTGACAGCAGAGTCCTAGAGCCCTTAATCTTCCCAAAAGTTGTCACCGTGACCATTTAAAGATATATTCATACCATTAAAATGGTCCAAAACAAGTTTTTAAGAAAAATACAGGATGTCCTAATGGTCCAGTGGTTAAGAATTCACCTCCAATGCAGGTGACACTGGTTTGATTCCCGGTCCAGGATGATTTCACACGCCACAGGGGCCCGTGCACAATAACCGCTGAGCCTACACTCCTGGGCCCATGCTCTGCAACAAGAGAAGCCAGTGCAATGAGAAGCCCATGCACCGCAGCTAGAGAGTAACCCCCACTCACTGCAGCCAGAGACAGCCTGCACAGCCACAAACTACAAAAAAACCCACAAAACCTACAAACTCAAACCCAATATGCAGTCACCAAAACAGTTACTTCTGTTCTTCTTCTATAAGTGAAGGCTGGCTGTATAAATGACTCAAAGGGGCACTGACACAGAGTCCCGCTGGTTGACAAGGGGGCGCAAAGTGAACATCAAGTGAACGAGACCGAGAAGGAGACACCACGCCCTCTGAAGGGCACAGGAGGTTCTCTAGGCGGCAGCAACCTCGGGCGTTTCTACATGCATTCTCAGGTCCTGTGGTCAAGCCTGGGAACACGGCCAAGCAGGGTGCTTGCTCCGAACCCGGGCCTGGGGAGGCCTCAGGAAGCATTCAGCTCACTCTGGAGGAACAAGAGAAAGACGCCTCAGATGAGGTGGAGGAACAGCCAGGCTCTGAAGTCACAGTGTGGGATCTGGAGAGAGTGGACTCTTCTCCCAGCCTCGGCTGCGTCATCTGAGAAGAGGGGCGAGGATGCCTGTCCCAGAGGCTGAACAGGACCCACGGGGCCGTGTGCCCTCTGACTGCTCGGAATGGGGCAGGGACACAGACGCACTGCTGCAGCTCTGAGCCGGACAGAAGTTTTATAAACAGATTTAAACTCGCCCTCCAAAAGAGGCATGCTCTAAAAGCTGAGCTGGAAAGAGGCTAACTCCTGCCCTGCCCACACAGAAGAGCACGCTGCGGCTAGAGACGATCGGAAAGAGAGGCATCCACAGCCACGTCTCCAGCTGCGGGGGCAGCAATGACAGACATCACAACCCGCGCCGTCACCAGAAAACACCCGAGTGGGAACGCGGAGCTGCGTCCTCAGCCCCTCGGAGTCCAGTGAGGACCTCAAGAGTCCAGCACACCTTGCCTGGGCCACAGGCCAAATGCTAGGGTCACAAAGGCTGCTTCCATGGGCAGTAACAAACACAGCAGTGTCTGAGTGAAATAAAAACAGGGAACTGCCTCTGAGAGACAAAATGACCAATAAACAGACCGAATTGTTCAATTCTAAGTTATTCGGAAGGGCAAATCATGAACAAGGATGCATACACAGCCATAATTTGAAGGGAAAAATAACCAGTTCTTACAGAAAAAAGTCACCATTGTTGCCCCTGACTGTTCTTGAGGATTTTGGTCCAACACTGCAGACTGTGCAGGAGCTGGGAGGGTCCAGGCGACTCGCGCCCTCCTCAGGCCCCGGTGCTCAGCAAGCAGGACACTCACACAAGCGTCTCCTCGCCAAGTCTGGCGGGTTGTCTACAGGGCCCTGCATCTGTCTTCCTGCTCGTTCTGAGAACTCCACAAAGGACAGTGTTCACAGAGGGATAGATTTAGATTTTAATTACTGATTTCGGGGAGAAAAAGATCCGGGGAAGAAGTATATGATATCAGAAGGAGACAGAGGAAAATATTAAGACTTAATGCTTTTGCTCCACCATCCATCTTCCACAGTGACATTTTTATATTTGAAAGACCT
The DNA here is from genome assembly GCF_019320065.1 of Cervus canadensis. NCBI lineage: Eukaryota > Metazoa > Chordata > Mammalia > Artiodactyla > Cervidae > Cervus > Cervus canadensis. Next base: position 5,643,495 of record NC_057400.1, on the reverse strand, counting down.
GCTTCATTATTAGAGTCAAAATAACAGAATGTTGAAGTTCACAGCTCCAGATAATAACTTAAGGCCTTGGCCCAAGTACTGTAAGATGATTTTGACCTTACTTGCGAAGCTTATCATGACAAAAACAGACAACTGCACAGTACTAAATATGCCAAACAACTAGAACACAACTACTGAAGAATACAAAACATTTCTTTTTTGTGAAAATATGTGCTGAGTGAGAGTGCAAAGTGAAAAGGCATATGTCCATTTTAGAGAAAGGCAGGACTATTAAAACTAAATAGAAAAAGTAAATTCAGTATCTATAAAGGATACATGTTTCTCTTTTTATCTTATTTTTCCTGAATACTAGAAATTGTTAAAATACAAATTCTGGCTATAAGAAAAACTGAATGGGGCTGTGTCAGACAGCTCCAACTGGCACCCAACTGGTGATCAGAGGTACGTACTTACAATGTACCATGGCCACCAAATACTGTGATTTTTTTTGTCCTCGGGTGGCAGTGGGTCACAAACATTAAAGAGCCTGTGGAGCCCAGGAAAAAGGAAAATTTCTTAATAATTAACAGTGAACATCGAGGTGTGCTATACATACACCTTGTCAGTTTATCCAAATTTGTAGACTGCTCTAAAGAAAGTTTTCAAAGGACTCATTCAACAGAAGGACAGCTGATATTCATGCTGCTTTTCTCATTAACGTTCCTACCCCCAAAGTGAACACGTTTAGCTTCCTAAATGTTATCATGATGTTACTTTTTGTCCTTCTTTGAAGTGACTTACACGTGGACTGATGCCTTGTAAGGTGAAAAACAAGTTGTATAAATTCAACGACTGTGGATATGCTCTGAACTCACTCAAGTCTGAAGCCCAGTGATCTCTGGCTGAGCTTCACCTCCCACTGGCCATGACCTCACAGGTGGGCTTGCCCAGGAGCCAGTGGTCCAAGTGACAACGGTACAGAGGGAGGCGGTGCTTTTTCCCTCTGACAAATAAAACCTGGGGAAGCCAAAACCTGAGCATGCAGAGGGGTGCCAGGAAGGGGGGCTCGGGAAGAGGGTGCAGAGCAGATGCTCACGGGGCGGTGGTGCAGGGACAGAGGCCGGCGGTTGGGCCTGGCGGGCGGGGCGCTCGGGGTGCCCGGCCGGCGGGTACTCACCGAGCGGCGTGAAGCCCCGAGCAGGGCTCGTATCCCGGCTGCTCTCACGGCTGGCATCGCGGCTGCACCCCTGACTCGTGCTGGGTCGAGGGATACGGCTGCTCCGTGCTAGCGTGCAGCATGAGGGGTTTCAGAGAAGGGGAACAAGTTTAATGAAGACAGAGAAACTCACACACGGTCAGTCACATTCCGTTTGCATGATCACTGACAACAGGAGGGGTGTAGGCAAAACTCAACGTGCTCACTGCCTCACAAAGCTGTGAACTGCAGCAGGAAGGCGAAATGGCATCTGACGGTGAGACAGCCAAAGAGAGCTCTCCAAAGAGCAAACTGGGATCAGAAAATACAAGGTCAAAAGTTGTCCAGAGATGATCAGTTTTTATGGCTTTAACTTCTCCGCAAGAGGATAATAAAAGGCCATGGTCATTTTCATATGCAATGGGTCCTTAGAAAGATAATTTAATTTGGATTAAAAAACAGAATAAAGGCTCTGGTCACTGAGCTTCATGAACTTACCTAATTAAGAGGGTTCACTGCTCCCAGCCCGGCCGTCTTTACAAACAGAAGTCACAAGGGCTGACCCAGCTACAGAACCTGCCTACTTCAAACCAGTGTGGAGATGCTGCAAACATAATTACCAAACCAACAAACATATAGAATCGGGACCGATAACCTTCATTCACTGGCCTTGACATTAATTCCTGCTTTTTCTACAGGAAGCCAGAAAGATCTGCCTGTCATCCCTCCCCAAGTGCCTTCACTTACCCAGCCTCACACCTAAGTCCATGGCAAGGGGCCTGATAACTTCAGTACTCATACTGCGGATCAGCCACTGGCCTGAGAAGAACTAATACAGTCTCATGTCTCAGGATACTGGGAAGACAGAATCCAAGAAGCCTAAGGGCTAATATAACTTGGCCATAAATCTCAGAAAAGATCACGATGCCCTTATTTTTCAGTTTACTTTGAGAAAACAGGAAGGCAGTACTGGGGAAATACTCAGAAGCAACTTTGAAAACTGAAAGCGTGTAGCCACTTACATGATAGCTGATGGGAACAATAAACACTTCCACCTTGAGAGGATCTACCAATTCTGGACTAGACAGAAATGACTTTGTCAGAAATATAAGGAAAAAATAACCTTGATTCACTGATGTGAAAATAGCAAAGTTTTTACTACATTACAATGAGCATAGCCTATGACTTCAGAGCAAGGCAGATTTACGGCCAAACTATAACAAGAATGTCTTACAAACCAGAATCATAAAACTGCCTGACTTAGAAGAATGTGGAAGTGAAAAGCAAAATCAACTTCCTGTTGTGGTCTCTGCTCAGTGCAAGAGGTGAATTAGACCTTAAAGGTACCTAAGTGATGTCCAAAAGCTTGGGTCTGTGCTGGTGAGCAAGGCAAGGTCAAGTGCAGGATGCAAGTTGAGCTGTCAGTCAAAACAGGGCTTCACCTGGGATTCTGCAGGAATTCATCTGGGATTCATCAGTCTTCCCTGGTGGCTTAGTCGGTAAAGAGTCTGCCCACAATGAGGGAGACCCAGGTTCAATCCCTGGGTCGGGAAGATCCCCTGGAGAAGGAAATGGCAACCCACTCCAGTATTCTTGCCTGGGGAACTCCATGGACAGAGAAGCCTGGGGGGCTACAGTCCATGGGGTCACAAAGAGTCAGACATGACTGAGTACTAACACTTTCACTTCCAGGAATTCCTAACCTTGTCTTCATTTTGCTACAGTGATGTGGAAGCACTGGGTTTTCCCTCAAAGCAGCATTAACGATTGAATCAGCAATTTCTGATAACATTCTGAACAACTTCTACAATAAGAGCCAAGGCAACAGATGCTAAATGCTTAATTTAGCACCTTAAAAATCTAGGGAGTATCTTCTGACCCCTTCAATAAATGACAAGTTGCTTAAAACCTGAAAGTCATATTGCTTATCCTTAAGGGACCAATGCCACTTCCAATGCATAAATGCCCCTTCTAGCTCCATGCTAACTCACTGATCGAGCCACTCAGCCTCTCTGGGCCTCAGCCTCTGCTTAGGAAGGTGAGATTCCCCACCATTTAAATGAAAAGGGTACCGTGAGATAAGGTATGTAACGCAGGTACTTCTGCATTCCTTGCTGAAAGGCATGTGTGAAACTCTAGTACCATGCCTACTCCAACACAATCAAGGAGTAGTAAGAGCAGTTCTGATGGTTTCTCACATATGCACATGCTCAACTGACCATTTTCTTCTAGTTTTTGCCTGATCACATCTGAATTTTTACACAGCTCTCACGCCCTTAACACATATCCTACAGCAACGGGGTATCTCTGCTCTCTCTGTGGGCTGAACTTGCTTTGCAAAGACAGTGAAGAGCATAACAAAGAATAAGCAGACGTGATCTGAAATAACAGCAACCATAATTCTCAACAAGGTTTACCGTCCTGGTGTTTGACCCAGAGAAGGGTCTTTCACCCATTTGTGCTGACTGGCTCCTTGAACATATGGCAATAGTAGTATGGAAAAAATGCTGCTTACAACTCTGTTCACAATTTTGCCCCAAGCTTCATTAAAGTACACTTAGTGATGAAACCAACAGTTCAAATATTGGATAACTAAACACAAGAGGAAAAAAATTCCACTTTAAACCACTCCCAAAGACTAATCTACAAGGAGGACTTAAAATAAGTATATAAAAGCTTTTCAGACAATAATTAATTCAGATTATAATTAATTAGGTGGTCAAAGCTAAAACACAATATTCTGCAGCACTCTGTCTTTTCATTGCATGCCCACACTGAACATTCTACATAAGAATCTGTTATGGAAAAGGGATGACAGAGGGGGAAGAGACAATAAAAACACATGTGCCGCCTGAACTTTCTAAAAGCAGCATTCTTAGGGAGTCTGGAGTCCTGTGCTTACAAGGAATGATGAGAACCCTGGAAAAAATACTATCTGATTAGTTTTTATTTCTTGAGCAACACTCTACTTTTATAATGTTTCAAGGGAAATCCTGACTCTTGTCTTTCAAGGTAATATCCTACAAGAACTCCTCTATCAAAAGCAGAAGTACCAGAAGAATAACGAAAACTAACAAAACTAAAGACAGGAAACATCTCTCTAGTCTAGACATTTTCATGTCCTGGTCTTGCACACAGTAGTCTAATCTAACAGCTAAAGCTAACTATTAATTTTAATTTTTTTCAAAATATATTTAACCGGGAAGTCCAAGAACACTTTGAACATATATCCATGGAACATCAGGGGCAGAGGGTCCAATGGTTTTAAAGACTTTTCAAAAGATGAGTTGGACAAAGAAGGGAACCAAAAGCAAACTTCCAAAATGTAACTGTTATAGATATCAGCTATTCATGCGACCTTTTCATAAGCAGAATAAAACAATTTACACATACACTCATCTATCTCATTAATTTATGAAGCAATAGACGTCAAGAAGGAAAAACATGGCGGGGTTTGCCTCTTAAGTTATCCAACAGGAATTACATTCTATTTTGCTTAAGAAACCTTAAGTGCTTAATTTAACCTTAAATGCTTAAAAAACCTTAAATGTAGAAGAGTCCTGACATCATTTTCATCACAGATAAGAAAATTTAGTTAAAAAATATTATTTCAAACAAAAAAGCATAGATGAACCAATATAATTTGCAGACAACTAGAATCAATTCTCAATGCAAATTCCAAGCCTAGTTTAACTATGATTAAAACTATTAACTGGTTTGAGGATTACAGAAAATATTCTTAAAAGATGTTCCTACTTTTTTGGGAGTATTTAAAGTTGCTATATAATGAATCAAATGTTTATAGACACAAAGCATATACCTAGTATATATTAAATGAGAGAAGAAACGTACACTCTATTACAGAAATATGCTAATATGACACTCTTAAAATGGAATCTTTAAGTAGTAACAGAGGAAGAAGTGGAGATATACTTTACTTATATATATTTTTATAATCTGTGCATATATATTCTCACAATGTGCAAATATTTACATAAAATATCTTCTTTAACCAGAATTGCATGTATGACCTCAAAGCTCCACCCAGAACTAATCCTCTTAATGAGCACCAAGGAAACAACTTTCTTCAAAATAATGTTTCAAATCAGAACTTTCTGGAAGGCAACAGGCTCCTATTTAGTTCTTTGTGATGGATGATGTTCCAAAGGACTTCTTTTACATGCTTATGAAATGCTATCTTTTCAACTACTCACAATGCACAGTGCACAATTCACAGTTAAGACCACAGACTACCAAGTCCCAGAGTTACATTAGATAATCAAGGTTGGATTACTTCCCAATTTCAAGAAGGCAGTAAAAATGGCATTTTTAATAAATATAAAGAGTAAAATCTCCCCCCCAAAAAGAATTTTTAAAAGTACGAAACAATTCTGGGCTGCCAAAAAACATTATCTAATCTTAAAAAATTTAATTACGGAAAAAGGATAGCTGAAACTTCACACCTAGATTTGAAATCAAGTGTATTTCCCAAGCAAAACCAGATCTAAATACACCTATTTTATAGCAACAAATCTAAAATTTAGATATTCCAGTCATGGTATTTTCTCTGGTTGCAGCCACATCGTTACTAGAGCCAAAGAGCTGTCCAGCTCAAGGATCATGTGACCTAACGCCCTTAGAAAGTCAGCATCACACAGAAGTAACAAAACCACGGCCTGACCACATTGCTTATTTGTTTCAGAAATGCTAGTTAAACCAAATCCTGTTGATGCTACTTCGTAAGTAACTGCTCCGGCCTTCCTGAAGCGCAGGCAGCCCTCAGGACATTTGTGAGCTGGACCCTACCAGCTGTCCTGCCCCCGTCTCCCACCTACCCTGTCAAACTTCCCCAGCTACCCTCAGAGGAACCACCAGAGGTCCCAGGGTACACTGTGCCCCCTCCTGTCTGACTGCTTCTGCACAGGCTCCTGAGTTCCCGAGGACACCGTTCTCCTCAGCTCCCTGCCCTGCCTATCGCCACCTTATACCTCAACGAGACACGACTTTCTCTGGGAAGTCTGCCTTGGAAGGAAATCTGGGAGCAGTGGGGCAGACAAGGGCCCTAGGACATTCCTGTTCTACAGACCAGAGCACCCACCAGAATATCTGTCAAACTGTCTCACATTTTTGCCTCTAAGACCACAAACTCTTTGAAGTCACAAGTTGAATCTATTACATTTCTCTTCTAATTATAAGGTCTCACAATGTTCCCAACACATAGTAAACATTCATGTAAAAGCTGTTGATGAGATAAATGAATAAAGGAGAAAGGTAAGCCAACAGGACTAAAGAATATAGTGCTCTGATTTCACATTAGTAGGCTTTCACTCTTAGAAAGGAGGTGGAAATATGAGTCTGAACACAGGTTTTTCACAAAATGTTACAAAAGACTTCTAACTTTTTTATTAAGAAGGTAGCATACAAGTTAGATGTTAATAGAGTAAGAGGCTGTTGAGCTGCTGAGAGGCATTCATATACACACTATTCTACACACTATTACAAAGAAACTAAATACTATAACACAAAATAGTTTGCCTCTTTTTGATGTTGATGTTTGAACAATAGTATGGCAAAAGTAACTACACATATTCTTTGATGGTAAGTTTCACTAGTTAGGTTAGAGAAGATCAAAATCAAAATAAATGTGTACCCTGCACACGTGCATGTTCAGTCACTTCAGCTGTGTCCAATTCGCTGCGACCCCATGGACTGTAGCCCAGCAGGCCCCTCTGCCCATGGGATTCTCCAGCAAGGACACTGGGGTGGGTTGCCCTGCCCACCTCCGGAGGTGGACCCTACAGATGCCTTTGCAAGTTCACACAGGTTAACGGCCACTTCGTGCTGTGCAGTGAACGAGTAAGCAGCCTGCTCCTACCCGGGAGGAAAAAACCCTGCCCTTTCTCCCAGTTTTAAGGCTTTACAAATGATTCTCCAACATAAAGGCCTACAACGGTGGGATTCTCTCCCATGACTTTGAAGGTAAAGCCCACATGTTTTTTAGTCATAATGAAAACGGAACACGCTACAATCAGTAAAAAGCACACACTGAAGTGTCTTTTTAACACAGGCAAAATGACATCCTCAGTTCAGAAACAGCGATTTCCTACAGGAAACTTACGACCAGGTTGGGAACGGTGTTCAAGACCTTTGAGGATTCTTACCTAATCCTACGCGGCTTGGACTTGTTTCTCGACTACACCCCTGACTCCTGGGAATCTTGCTTCGTTTTTCTGAAGAGGGCGTCACAGGTGGGCCTCTTGAGGAACCCCCAGCAAGGCCACTATAACCACTTCCCAACAATTTCCCTGGGGAACTGGATCGGCTGCCAGCTAAAAGTGAACCAAAACAGAATTGAATAATGAACGTAAATCAAGAAATAAGTTAAAAGTAATTTCAGAAGTCACTTTACACAGTAGTTTCAATCAAATACCAGGAGAACTTTGTGTAAAAATAGTTTTCTAGTTGATAATATCACTAATATTTTTTAAAAATGAAGGAGCATAAAAGAACATCCAATTATCATAAATATTTACATAGAAGAACGAATGATGGAATTCTACAGAAATGACTGCCAAATTCCTGATTCAAAAGAACAAGCTCAGGTTCGGAACAAAAAGTCTCCCTATTCTATAACAAACCTCTACCAGTAATCACAAAGGTGTTTATCAAATAATTGTTTTGCTTCCTAAAGGAGTGGATATGTTAAAAACGGCTGAAAGAATAGAAATATAACAAAAATTTCTTAAACATTAATGGAGGAAAATGGATCTAAGACTCCATTAATGTAACAAATGGAAAAAGGGGCAGAAATATGGTAAACAAAAATCACAAAATAAAATGGTAGTAGTAATCTCAAATGTATCAGTAATCATAATAAATGTGACCTGATTAAATTAATCTATTAAAAGACAGAGATTCCTGGGTTGGTTTAAAAAAACTGAAATGAAATTCAACTGTATGTTGCTTATGAGAGACAACATACATAAAACAAAACAACAAAATAGAATAAAATACTGAAAAAAGAAAATCATAATATCCTTAAAGATGTAACAATCATGAAACTTTATGCTACAAGTAACATAGCCCTGAGACATAAAATGATAAAAATACAGAGAGAAATCAAAAAGACCATAATTATTTACATACCTCTCAGAAAGACAATACCAATAAAAGATTAACATACTAGTCATGACAGAGCAGTCAAAACCCTATATTTATGCATAAACATATCTCTCCACACACACGAACGTACAGTCCAACAAACAGATGTATATTCTCTTGTACATTTCAATAAAAACTATGTACTAAGTCTCAAAGGAAGGCTCAAAAACCCCACAAAGGTAGAAATTATGCAGAATACATGCTGTGATGTGTATGCAGTAAAGCAAGAAATCAGAAACATAATATGGGGAAAGGGCAGCAGGGGGGATAAGCCTGGAGAGATGGGGACTGTTGGAAACACACTACTATACATAAAACAGGTAACTGATTTAGGACCTAATTTAGTAGAGCACAGGGAACTCTACTCAGCACTCTGTAATGACCTACACGGGGAAAGAGTCTAAAAAAACAGTGGATATACGCACACATATAACAGATTCCCTTTTCTGTACATCTGAAAAAAATCAACTATACTCCAATAAAAGTTAAAAAACAAAAACAAACAAAAAAAACCCCATAATATACAGTTAGCAATTTTTATAAATGGCTAAGTGACTGGACACTTATACAGGCATCTCTTGTAAAACAAAATTCTTTCTTAAAGCAAGCTGCAAATCTTTAAGGATCAGACCAACATACCCAAATGTCAGTCATTAACTTAGGTAGATCATCCCCTTACGTACAGAAGGCAAAATTCACAAATATCAAGCACACATTAATAATGCAGAAGAACAGAATGATCCAGAGAGTAAAAACCTTTGAAATAAAACTTACCTGGAAATTACACACACACACCCCTCCATAATTCAAATGAACCACCAAGATGACCACTTACAAAAATTAGTACTTTTTAACGACTTAACTACAATTTAAGTGAAATTCATTATAAAAATTATCAATACACATTATCATGAAGAATCTATTTTAGAATCTATTAATTTTGCCCATAAAATTTGAGCACACAAACTATTTGGCTGTATAAAAGGAGAAAAGAAATCCATTTCAAACCCTAGAATTTGAACATGCAGAAAAAATGGAGAAAAATCAAGCTCATAATAAAGAGAGAAATTAATATTGTGCGAGGCACATGGGGTGAGGGAAAATGCAAAAAACAAACAAACAAAAATAAAAACAGCAAGAAGAGAAATGTCTTACCACCAGCAGGATTAGCAGATCTGGATCCTGGGTTATGAGAGCAGACCAAAGGACAGGCAAAAAGTGGATTAAAAGACAATAACACAATACAGAAGTCAGCATGCAACATAGCACAAATGGGTCGGTTTACAAACACATTAGCAAAAGCTGTTTTTCCTAGGTCTTGTTCCTCCTAGCCTACTTGTGTCCTTGTTTTTATTTTATACACGTCATACTGTAGCAGCATTTATTCTCTACCTGTCCATGAGCCATGAAAACACTTATGAACCTACCCTGCGCCGGGCACAGCGCAGGCGGATGAGATACGGGGCAGACGGAGGGCGTGCCGGGCCCTTGGGAGCACCTGCTCTCTAGCTCTGAGCAGCCTGGCAGAAGTGATGGCATCTTCTTTTTTTTTTCTTGGCCGCCATGCACGATCTTAGTTCCCTGACCATGGCCCCTACAGTGGAAGTATGGAGTCTCAACCACTGGGCCACCAGGGAAGTTCCAGAAAGTGACTTACCATCTGCGTTCTCTACCACTGTACACCGTGCTCACCACAGGAAGGGCTCCATAAACATCGACAAAGTGAGAGAAACTGCTACTAACTAGTTTCATCTTAACAATGTCTAATGCCAAATTCTTCAACACTCAAATATCAATCCTCACCTAGTTAAATCCTCAGCTATTTAAAATATGCTGTTGTCCTAAATCTAATATTAATGAGATCTACTTACTCTTAAACCTGAACTATGAATGCTAGTATATCTACATTTGTAAAATATACAGATGTGTTCATATTCACCTCCTATTAAAATAATTTTTTTAAAATATCTGATTTATATACATAAGTTTAAGGTCCAGGCTTGATCATTTGCTGGTGTTGTCTCTTCCCCCTGAGTGGAATTTAGGGAATAAAATAAAACTGAAGAGTTAAAGTGTGTCCCCAATGCAAGGTGCAGTATTTTTATAAGACTGAAAAATTAAAGCTCTCTCATCCCCACTACAGAAGGGACTTTATTTTCGTCACTTCTTAAGCAGAAGACCCAGCGAGGGGCAGGAACCCCTGCAGAGACCAATGCCAATGAATAGTAGACATAAAAAAATGTAAAAAACACTGTTCAACTCTTTCCATGAAAGAAAATAAACTTGTGTAGCTAAAGGGTGGAGACATTTTTTAAATTCAACTGAATTCAAACATATTGACCTATTCTCTGAGTCCTGAACATTTTTTGTCACGAAAAATTTCCTTGTGATATGATTTGAGTCCTGTGACCTGAGTATTATATCTACCTGTGACTCCAGGCATCACTAGAGTTCAGCAGAACAACCAGAGCCAGGATATTACTCCCTAAGCAGAAGTTTCTGGACTACACCTGCACAACTTATGTTGTACTGCATGGTGTAAGACACTAAAAGCATGGGCTTCTGCGTCAGACAAGCCCGGGCTGTGTAGCCTCCCAACAATATGACTGACTTTGCACTTTCGTTTTAGAAAGAAAATAAAAGCTTGTTTCAACATGAGGACTCTTAATTATCAAAGGGACCTGAGAAAGTACCTAAATCCAGGGGGAGCTGAGAAAGAGCTTCTGAGCATCTACGAGAGGAACGAAGGACTGGCTGCCGACGAGCCGCTCTCTACACAAGCCTGGCAGACACCAGCAGCTGATGAGTGCAGTGCTGAGGGAAGGGCAGCCTTCCTGGGGCCTGGCCGCCCTGCCCAGAAGGACCCTGACACCCGCCCCACTCCCGTGCACAGACGGGAAGCCTGTGGGGCCAGGAAGTGAGGCATCAGGACTGGATCCTGGGTGAGGATCCGCTCATCCCATGCATGGGTGCTCTCACGGGTGATGCTGACAGTCAAGTGGCGTGACATATACAGAGAAGCAATAATGGAGGCGAGGGCAGCCGAGCGAAAGCAAGAGCCCACACTGGCAGGAAGAGAGGAGCAGGGTGACGTGTTAGCACAGCGGGCTAGGGGGGCTCTGAATGGATTTACTTCTTGCCGCTGGAAAGAGACCTCAGCGTGAGCAGTCACCTCCTGGGTGCTATTCTTAAATTACTCAGGAGTCCTCATCAGCAGCAAAACGGGTCACAGCCCAGACACAGCTCAACTCAAAAGGCTTGAGGGGGAGATGAGAAACTACATTTCACTGCTTACAAAATTTAAACAGAATGTAAGTTGCTTGGAAAGGTAGGTACTGGAATACTCCATTGTGTAAGTTTATCCAACAAATATAAAGATCATTCAGTGTCTCAGAGTCACCAAAATGTGTTTTCCCTCTAAAGTTGACAAAAATAATACAAATTTCCACCTGCAGAATGGCTGTTGGGTAAAACTAAGATAGCAGACAGCATAAAGTGTACTTCTTACGCTGGGACTGTGAGACCACTTTGGCGCGACTGCGGCCCCGACTGTCCGGTGTAGAGGCGACGTTGGTGGCGCTCCCGGAGCTCTGCCGTCGCGTGCGGATCCGGCCTGGAGGACACAGCAAACACAATGCTTCCGTAATGTTTCCAGTAAGTGCGACCCACTCAGCAAAGCACCCAGACCGCAAACGAGGGGCATGGGCTGAGTCACCTCCAGGGGAGCAGGTCTCCCCACGTGTGGTCTTGACACGCACATGTGCACCGGTCTGTATACACAGATTCTACAGACATGTCAGAAACTCCCCAGAGGTACTCACGCACCTATCAGGTGTTTTTGTTTCGACTATCTCAGCATATTCTATTTTCAGATGAGGTGACAGTCACTTGAATAATTTTTCCACAATTTTTAAAAATTCTCTCTCCTGTTTACTGTCTACATAATCTGTCATATTTCCAAAAGCAGAAAAGAATATTAGCTGTCATCTTCATAAAAATACTATAGGGGAAAAAAAGAGTAAATGGAAAACAAAATAAACAAACAAACAAAAAATCTTCTTAACCTGGCAGTCAACAAAAACTACAGCACCCTGGAGAATAAATATTGTCTTGATAAATAGCATTAAACTTCTATTTTAAAGCATGTATGCTAGCAAGTTTCTAGGTTACAAAAGATGAAGTTTATTAAAAGAATCAATATTAGGAGTACCTAGAGAAATGACCTAAAAATAACGTAATGTCATAAGCATTTATGAAAAAATTTGACGTTTTATGTAAAGCAATGTGTTAACGCCGATTATTAAAGCATGAAACAATATAAAAATGAATTCATAAACAGTCAATCACTGATGGTAAGACTAGAATGATTAAAAATTAATTTTTAAATTCAGGGATTCTTTGTTTTCAAAGGGACACAAAATGCTCAACTTCCATAATTCAATCAGAATAGCAAACTGATTTTGCTATTCTGAAAACAAAACAATCTGAATTCCCACTGGCTTCTTATGTTGTTCAAAAGCACATCTACCTCATCAACTGAGAAAATCTGCAGAAAGGCAATACAGGAAAACAAATCTGAAAGCTTGAAAAAGGTTCAAGAAATGAGGGTAAGGAGCAATAAAAGAAAGCATGGCACTTAATTTAAAAAAAAAGAAGAAGAAGAAAGCTAGAAAGAATCAATGACTTTTAAGAGGAATCGAATGAAAAGACCTAAAAATTCTACAGTCTATATTAAAATTAGCATAGATGTGTCTGGTGGAGAAAGTAAAGTCCGATGTTGTAAAGAACAATACTGCACAGGAACCTAGAATGTTAGGTCCATGAATCAAGGTAAACTGGACGCAGTAAAGCAGGACATGGCAAGAGTGAACATCAACATCTTTACGAGTCAATGAGCTAACACGGATGGGAATGGGCGAATTTAACTCTGATGACCATTACATCTACTACTATGGGCAAGAATTCCTTAGAAGAAATAGAGTAGCCCTCATAGTCAAGAAAAGAGATCAAAATGCAGTACTTGGGTGCAAACTCAAAAACGACTGAATGATGTCAGTTTGCTTCCAAGGAAAACCATTCATTGTCACAGTAACACAAGTCTAACACTAATTCCAAAGAAGCTGAAGTCCAATGGTTCTATGAAGAGCTACAAGACCTTCTAGAACACACCAAAAAGATGTTCTTTTCATCAGAATGGATTGGAATAGAAAAGTAGGAAGTTCAGAGATACCTGGAGTAACAGGCAAGTTCGGCCTTGGAGTACAAAATGAAGCAGGTCAAAGGCTAACAAGGGTTTTGCCAAGAGAACGCACTGGTCATAGTGAACACCATCTTCCAACACCAGAGGTGACTCTTCAGAGAGATATCAATACAGAAATCAGATTGAGTATATTCTTTGCAGTTGAATATGGAGAAGCTCTTTCTATACAGTCAGCAGAAACAAGACCTGGAGCTGACTGTGCCTCAGATCATGAGCTCCTTATTGCAAACTTCAGGCTTAAATTGAAGAAAGTAGGAAAAACCACTAGACCATTCAGGCATGACCTAAATCAAATTCCTTATGATTATACAGTGGGAGTGACAAACAGATTCAAGGATTTAGATCTGAAAGAGTGCCTGAAGAACTCTGGACGGATGTTTATAAAGCTGTACAGGCAGTGGTGACCAAAACCATCCCAAAGACAAGGAAATGCAAGAAGGCGAAGCGGTCATCTGACCAGGCCTGACATGCAGCTGAGAAGAGAAAAGAAGCAGAAAGCCAAGGAGTGAGGAGAAGATCCCCTGGAGGAGGGCATGGCAACCCACTCCAGGATTCCTGCCTGGAGAAGTCCATGGACAGAGGAGCAATGGAGGGCTAGAGTCCATGCGGTCAAGAGAGTCGGACGTGACTGAGCAACTAACACAAGGGGAGGATGTATCCAACCGAATGCAGAGTTCCAGAGAATAGCAAGGAGATGTAAGAAAGCCTTCTTAACTGAGCAATGCGAAGAAACAGAAGAAAATAGTAGAATCAGGAAGACTAGAGATCTCTTTAAGAAAATGAGAGCTATGAAGGGAACATTTCATGCAAAGATGGGTGCAAAAAAGGACAGAAACAGAAGTAAAGATATTAAGAAGAGGGAGGTGGCAGGAATACACAGAAGAGCTATACAAAAAAGCTCTTAATAACCTGGATAGCCAAGATGGCGTGGTCACTCACCTAGAGCCAGATATTCTGCAGTGTGAAGTGGGCCTTAGGAAGCATTACTAGCAACAAAGCTAGTGGAGGTGACGCAATTCCAGTGGAGCTATTTCAAATCCTAAAAGATGATGATGTTAAAGTGCTGCACTCAACATGCCAGCAAATTTGGAAAACTCAGCAGTGGCCACAGGACTGGAAAAGGTCGGTTTTCATTCCAATCCCAAAGAAAAGCAATGACAAAGAATGCTCAAACTACTGTATAATTGCAGTCATTTCACGTTAGCAAGGTAATGCTCAAAATTTTCAAGTTAGGCTTCAACAGTATGTGAACTGAAGAATTCCAGATGTACAACCTGGATTTAGAAAAGGCAGAGGAACCAGAGATCAAACTGCCAACATCCACTGTATTATAGGAAAAGCGAGGGAATTCTAGAAAAACATCTACTTCTGCTTTATTGACTACATGAAAGCCTTTCACTGTGTAGATCACAACAAACTGTGGAAAATTCTTAAAGAAAAGGGAATACCGGACCACCTTACCTGACTTCTGAGAAACCTGCATGCAGGTCAAGAAGCAATAGTTAGAACCAGACATGGAACAACGGACTAGTTCCAAATCAGGAAAGGATCACATCAAGGCTATATATTATCACCCTGCTCATTTAATTTATATGCAAAGTACATCATGCAAAATGCTGGGCTGAATGAAGCTCAAGCTGGAATCATGATTGCCAGGAGAAATACCAGTAACCTCAGATATGCAGATGATACCACTCTAATGGCAAAAAGCAAAGAAGAACTAAAAAGCCTCTTGATGAGGCTGAAAAGAGGAGAGAGAAAAAGCTGGCTTAAAACCCAACATTCAAATAACAAAGACCATGGTATCCGGTCCCATCGCTTCACAGAAACAAGATGGGGAAAAAGTGGAGGAAAGTGGCATATTTTATTTTCCTGGGTTCCAAACTCACTATGAGTGACTGCAGGCAGCCATGAAATTAAAACACGCTTGCTCCTTAGAAGAAAAGCTGTGACAAACCTAGACAGTGTATTAAAAAGCAGAGATCATCATTTTGCCAAAGGTCCGTATAGTCAAAGCTGTGGTTTTTTCAGTAATCATGTACGGATATGAGATTTGATCCATAAAGAAGGTTGAGTGCCTAAGACCTGACGCCTTTCAAATTGTGATGCTGGAGAAGACTCTTGAGAGTCCCTTGGACTGCAAGGAGATCCAACCAGTCCATCCTAAAGGAAATCAGTCCTGACTATTCATTAGAAGGACTGATGCTGAAGCTGAAGCTGAAGCTCCAATACTCTGGCCACCTGATGCGAAGAGCCAACTCACTGGAAAAGACCCAAAAGATTGAAGGCAGGAGGAGAGGGGATTGACAGACAATGAGATGGTCGGATGGTATCAACTGACTCAATGGACATGAGTCTGAGCAAATTCCAGGAGACAGTGGAGGACAGGGACAGCTGGCATGCTGCAGTCCATGGGGTTGCAAAGAGTCGGACATGACTTAGTGACTGAACACCATATCACTATGAACCACATAAATGTGAACTCAATATCCCCATAGCAGCATACCTAATTAATCCCACTTTACAGATAAGGAAACAGAGAAGCATGGGGATTAATTCCTTTATCCAATGTCCCACCAATGGTTTAGACTCCCATGCATGGATGGCTGGCTGACCTAAGAGTTAGTCTCCTAAGGAAGTCACCAAGCTATATCCAGGCAGTCACCAGACCAAACTGAAGATGAAAAATAGCTGAATTTACTTTTTTGTTTAAATTTTTATAAAATACTTAGACCACAAAAATTTTTTTAAATGAGCATCCACACCCATTCAGTCAAGAAAATAAAAACCTTCTGTATCCTTCACCTCAACCTGCAACATTTTTGGTAACATGAGCTGAAACCCAGTGTTCATCATTCCCTTACATTTATATTTTTAATATACATGGTTGTATAACCAAGAAATAGATGGCATTATTTTATATATTTTAAATGTAACTTTATCATAGGGTACATATTTTCCCAAAACTGACGGTTTGGCTCAACATTTGTGAGGTCACTTATGGAAGTGACTTTTCTTCCAATTAAAGGGGACAGCCATTTCCCTTTTTCCATATGGCTATGGAAGGCACAACACCTTTCTTACTAATGTAAAGAGCCACCCATGTCACCTATGAAGCACTTGTATACACACAGGGCTCTGTTTCTCCACTGTCGAGTCTGCCCCAGTAGTCCAGGTGTCCATTCTGTGCAACGTACACGGCTGTGAGCAGCTTTTCAAAACCACCTTCTAAGCTGGTTGGGCAAATCAAGCCACTTTTCCATACAGCCCTTTGCTCTCTTGCATATGCATGTGAACATGCAATAAATAGACGTTGTGAAAGTCTGACTAGAATTGTGGAACCTGGGATTAATTTTGGGGGGAAAAGACAGCTTTATGATATCAATCTTTCCATTTGTTACTGTTTTCTCTATCACTTTCTTCAGTGTTTTTCTATAAAGCTTTATCCAAAAGCTTTACCCAATTTTATAGACTTCTTCAAAGGTGCCTTATTTTTATTATATAGAATATAGTTTATTAAATTATATTTCCTAACTTGTTCACAAACAAGAATTGATCTTAACACGTTTGACCTTAACTCTAGGAATCTTGCTAAACTTTTATTAATTCTACCCATTTACATGTAGATTATTTGGTATTATCTAAATAGAAAACCAGGTTCAAATGAGACTTCAGTTTTCTCCCTTCAAACTCTACCCTTTGATTACTTCACCTGCTGTTTTGGAACACATAGCACAAAGCTAAAAAGGAGTACAAAGTGGGTTTTGTTATCTTGAGCCACAGTTTTTTGTTTTTTTTTTTAAATTCTGGAATTTCATAAAAACTATATTTAAACAAGTAAAGTAAACTCATTCCTAATTGCTAAGAATTTGTCAAAAATGTTTGTGTTTTTTTAATTAAATTTTTAAATGCTTTGTCTTCATCTTCTGATATAAGATTATTCTCCTGGATGTACTGAACTGCTCAGTACATTCATTTGAATGTTCCATACATATATTTGAAAACTATAAGGTTTGAAAGTGATTTTTTTGTTTAAAAAGAAAGTATTTAGCCTGGCTAAAAATACTTTGGCCACCTCATGCAAAGAGTTGACTCATTGGAAAAGACCCTGATGCTGGGAGGGATTGAGGGCAGGAGGAGAAGGGGACAACAGAGGATGAGATGGCTGGATGGCATCACCGACTCGATGGGCATGGGTTTGAATAAATTCCGGGAGTTGGTGATGGACAGGGAGGCCTGGCGTGCTGCGATTCATGGGGTTGCAAAGAGTCAGACACGACTGAGTGACTGAACTGAACTGAAACCTCTTACTACCTTGCTTGTCTTTCTAAGTTTTTATTTCTTTAAATATCAAGACAACAAAATGGTTTCTTTTCTTGGAACTTTATGGGAACTCTTTAAGATCTATACTGAAGTTGAGTTCTTCTAATGAAGATCTATGTTTGCTTCTTCAAGTGTCCTATGGAGACAAGCAATTCACAGTCACTTTAAACTGACTTATCTATTTGGATTTTTCAGACCACAAAAGTAGCACAAATTCTGAGCAAAAATCTTCATGAAGACCCAATTTATGGTTGCAGATTTTCAGGTAAGATTACTTTCCCTGCTCCACCCAGTAACTGAGGTTTCAGTGGGTAGATTCCCTCACCCTCTCCTATTTAGTAGAGCTAACCTCTTGTTCACCGGTGATGACATAGGTCTTGGGTAGTTCGGGTTACTTTCTGTCACTCCACGCCCTACGCACTCAGAGCAATGCCCCAGGTCTCCAGGATTCAGCAAAACCTCCAGATGCAAACCAGCTTTGGCTCTCATCTCCCATGGTTTCTGCTCTGGCTAAAGAATGTACATGTGTGGCTTCACGGCGATGAGTGATCTGTTCTCAGTTGCAAAGATCATTCAGACTACTGAATTCTGCACACTGCTAAATATACAAGTTTTTTATTTCTTTTAATCATTTAAGTATAGCAACTTTATATTATATAAAAGACCCTTAAGTCTTAAAGAGATTAATTATGTTTTTATTCTTTTCCTTTGCTGTTTATCACTCATCATAGATGTAATTTTGGACTATGAGCTCATATTTGGCATACTTTAATCTGTGAGAACCCTAAGACACCAGATTTGAGAGTGGCTTTCTCTGTAGAACTTCAATGTTTGCTCCTGTCAGGCATCCTTGGGAGCTGTAAATGCAGACCATTTTAATCCATCAGGTTGGGGTTTCCAGATAACACAGGTAAGATGAACTGAAAGCACAATTTGTGTGAGAAGAAGTTTAGTTACAAATTGGGGAAGACTGGTTTTTGCTTTGCCTGGGACAGAGTCAAGAGAGAGATCATGTCAGTTTGAAGGTAAAAAGGTTTCTTTTCCCCCAAACCCATCTTTTCATGGATATATAATAGTTAAAATGCTGTCTTAGTGATAACTCAACTCTCACTGAGGTGATTACATGAGAAACCTCAGAGCACCTTTAAAATCAGTTTCTGGAAGTCTAAAGGGCCTCTGTTGTGTTGTACTCAGATATGTATATAAAACTATCCATGGCATGGTTAGATAGCATCACCGACTCCATGGACACGAATCTGAGCAAACTCCAGAAGACACAGGACAGGGAAATCTGGCGTGCTGCAGTTCATGAGGTTGCAAAAAGTCAGACATGACTTAGCAACTTAATAATAACAACAAGAAGTATATTTCTTTTATTGGAAGAGGTTTAGTTTTAGTAATTATATTAGTTTGGCAATATTACTAAAAATGCCTGCATATGTTTTAAAGAGATAATATAAAATACTCTATGGTCTTTAGGAAAAATAAAGTCTACTCAATAAACATAACAAACAGTAAAAATATACTTCAGTTCTATACCGTGACCTGTTAATGACATATTCATTCATACTGTGTTTTGACAAAGACAGAAGATGTGGGGGAAAAAAAAAAGCCAGCAAAAGTAAAAGATATTGAAAGGGGATATTAGGGGGGAAAATTCTGGAAGGAGAGACGAGAGAGGCATTTAGAGAATGCATATATCTAGAGAAACACAGACCCACAGGAAACCAGACCTGCAGGAGGAGTGCAGCCTTTGACTTATGTGGAGGGAGGATCAAAGAACACCTGTCCATCAAGGCCGGCTGATGGTGCTGCTGAGAACTGCTTCCAGTCACACTGCCCTTCTTGTAGAAAAGCCCTCAGAGCAGGAAATGAAACCGGTGAACTGGTTTAACTTGGAAGCATGGTTCTCCCACGTTCAATTTAGCCGAAGACAGCTAAAAGTCATTCGACAGCCTCCCATCACTCGGGTCTCTGTGCTCCTGCCTGAGCTCCACGTGGAGATGGGAGAAAGCAAAGGCCTCCACGGAAATCTCACTCTCGAGCTGGGGAGCTCCAGGCCCACGAACTGCTTCCCACTCACTGGCTGGGGCACACCACACTCGACTGCACACCCACGTGGCGTTTATGAAAGAAAGGTGGAAAGCTGAGCACTCTAAGTGTCCCTCTACACAGATGACTTTCATCATATGTTTTAAAGATAAAAGTAAAAGAAGCTTAACACTTTTATTTCTATACATAGGCACATTTTTTCATTGTGCAAAAAGACTAATCACTTAAAATTGCTTGGGTAAATATACAGCAATACCAAATGTTTTATCTCCCAGTAAAATGGAACTAAAATCTAAGTTTCTTTTCCTAAAAAGCAGACAGGGCTGCAGAGTCTTTTTTTAATCATGTAATCTTAATGAAAATCACCAATAGTTAAGCATGGCCCTTGACCATCTAATAACATATTATAACTTATTCTCTGAAACCATCAGCAAGTCATCAGTATCCACAGGTCACTGAAGTTTTTTTTTAAGTACTTTAACTCTTCATTTTAAGTTATTTTGGAAAAAATATGAATAATACATTTCCTGAACCCAGCAATTAAAAAAAAAAAAAAAAGCAAGCAATGAGAAGATGAGAATCATTCATTTTCTTCATAAGCTGAGTATCTGCAGGGGGCTCTGTGCCTGCTGGGGATGTGCTAGTCCACAGATGCTAAGTCCCACAGCTGCCTCCACATCCGCAGATCAAATGAGTGCAGACCGCGCAGGACTGCGTGCTTACTGAAAACAATCCGCCTACAAGTGGGCCCACACGCTGCAAACCCATGCTGTTCAAGGGTCAGTGGTGATTGATTACAGATCAATTTCTTTCAAATTTTCTTCTTCCAAATCCTCCAAGTCACTGAACATAACACGCTGAAAGATAACCTGGAAATAAACTTTTGTCCAAAAGTTGAGCTTTGAATTCTTCACAAAAAACATTTTTTTGATTAGTCGTAAATGTCAGGATAGCTATTTCATGTGTGCGATAAGGAACCCCCAGAGAATATTTATTTTTCTCAATCACTGTAACAAGGGACTCACCAGACTGCAAATGTATAGTTTGAATTTTGAATTCAGAGCTGCCAACTACCAATTTAAATTTCTGCCTCCTGCTGCAAGTATCTAGTGCTTGTCCTAAGAGCTACCGAAACAGAGAGTAATATACTCAACGCACATATTAACAAATTTTCAAAAGACTCAAAATGATCCTAAAAATTCAGACAGGAAACTCTTGACAAGATGCTAAATGATGTTCGCTGTGTATGGAGCTTTTCTAAGCAGCCTGCTAAAATTCACAGCTGAAACAGACAGAAATGACAGCTCAAAGGGCTCCCACGGCCTCTCTTTTCCATCTCATCATCACACAAGGCTGGAGGCTCTGACCAGCCAGCGCTGTGACAGCCAGGATGGCCCTGGGACCAAGGCCGAAGCACATGGAATTCTGGCTACTTCTGAATTCTGTATGATTAAGGGCCCACAGATCATCCTCCTCCTCTACCAGGAGGAGGACCGGAAAGAGACTTCTTGTCCTCAGCTTTCAGCACAACAATTGAGCAAGCAACCCTCTGACCTTACCCTGGATAGGTAAAAGAAAACTGAAGGGTAAAGAAAAGTGTAAAATCTCCACTGCTGGGTGGAATAACAGGCTGACTTCCATTCTCTCATAGAGGGATATGAAACCAACCAGGACACCCTGCAAAAAATGTGGAAATTCCCACATCATGTCTCTAACTTTCCGTCTCATCTGCATTATTATTGTATCCTACTCTATTCCCTGTCCATCTAGGCTGAGGAAATACTTAAGATCCTTTCTTGGAGAAAGAGAAACATAAAATGACTTGTTTCAACTAAAAAATATAAGAAAATCACACCTAGCCTCAGTCTTCTATCACAAATGGCAGCCTTAGGGTGCCACGGGCCTTTTGTCCATTTTTCATTTTGGAAACTTCTCATTTCAAAAGCTTATCCAACTCCAAGAACCGTCAGTGGAGCCTGTCGAAAATTCAGGTTCCTTGCTTGTTCCAAACTTAATCAGAATTTTCAAAGGGCAGCACCTAGGACTCTGCTCTTGTAAGCAAGATTCCAGAATTTTATGATGAGATAAAACTGAAGAACATTGATCTTGAGACTATATGTCTTTTAAAAATTTCATTCCAATTTTTCCTTTGTGAGTTTCTTAGAAAGTAGTGTATGAATTAAAAGCACTGTGAGCTTGCACATCTCGAGATAAAACCCAGTCTACTCTGCTGGCTGGCCTTTAGAGGGGCTAAATGTAAAGCAGGAACTTAATCTAGCAGTTCCTAATTGTTAAATCACTATCCTGAGGGTTGCTGAGTCTAAGCCATTACCTCATGCAAATGGGGTAACTCTGTATTTCAATTATCTGAAACATCATGCTTACTATCTAGAGACTTTGCAAAGCGGATCATATCTATCAGGTGCTATTCAAAGACCTGTACTGACAGGAAGAGCTCTGTCTAAAATTCAAAAGAATCAAACATCAGAAAGAGCCTCTTGAGATCAACAGAAAGAGAAAACCAAGTGGATGTGGAGATGTGTAATTCTTCCACCAGTTTTGCTCCTGTGTGTCCCAGAGAACACAGCACAGAGAAGGCATTTAACCCAGGTTGCTGAGTGGATGAATGAGAGTACATGAGTGAATGGGGCTGGCGTCAGTGAGACAAACAGAAACAGTATCATATAATTCAGTAGCTTCAGGGGAGAGAAAAGAATTTTTTTTTTTAAATGTCTAGAAATTACCTGCTATAAAACCTTTACCAGCCTTTAACCTGCATTGCCAATTGACACTGAAACGTATGTTTACAAGAGGAAAGGTCAATCCTGAAAGGCCCACAAAAGCACAAAGTGAAGAGGAGGAATCACATGGAGGTGGTGCTTCAGGAGTGACAAAACCTGAGATGAGTCACCTCCGAGGTCGCAGGGATGCGCCTCCCAGCGTGGGCTCAGACTGACACGCTGTGGATAGCACACTGGAGCCCAAATCCACAAGCACAACGACTGAACGAGGAAGGAGGGGAGCGCTCAGGTCGAGGGAAGGCAAGACCCAGTGGAGACAGGAGGAGGAGCGTGGCGGGAAGCACGTGCACCGTGTCATGCAGGGACCCCAGGGAGGGCGCGGGCGCCAGGCAACACGCGTGGGGACACACCTCGTCACAGAGACAAACCGCTTACCCTCCGCTTTAGTGGCAGTACCATCTTTAAGCAAATTAAAAAAACAAGGGAAGGGATAACAGGGAACAGTTAGTAACATCAAAAAAATTAAAAAGCAGAATGTTATTATTAGCTACCAAAAAAGCAAAAGTACAATTTAAAATAAAATTAAAAGGGAAACAAGTTCAACAGCAAAGCACAGTCTGAAGCAAGTAAGTGCACCTTCTATTGAAATCAGCTTAGGAGAATGTGCTTTTTGCCTTCAGAAAACACCACATGAGCGGACAACCCAGGGTCAGGCCTTGGCTGAGGGGCTGTGTTTTTGATCTGGCCAACCTCATCCTCCTTGGGCTTCCCTGGCGGTTCAGTTGGTGAAGAATCCGCCTGCAATGCGGGAGACCTGGGTTCGATCCCTGGCTTGGGAAAATCCCCTGGAGAAGGGAAAGGCTACCCACTCCAGTATTCTGGCCTGGAGAATTCCATGGACTGTATAGTCCATGGGGTTGCAAAGAGTTGGACACAACTGAGCAACTTTCAGTTTCATTTTCTCTCATCTTCTGAAGAGTCCCTTCTTCTTGGAACCAAGTATTGTACTAGCAGAATAACGGGGGAACTACAGACACCCTGAGGGCAGAGGCAGTGAGTCAGCAGCCCCGGAAGCCGGCAGAGCAGCCCCCAGCCCAGCCACACGCCCAGCTCGGTACCTGAGTCGAGGCCTAGGGGCTCCGTGTCTCCCCTTGTGTGTCTGGACTCTAGAAGTTGGGAAAAGGACCATCAGCTTTAACACTACACTTCTGCACAGACGTGGTGTGTCCACCTCAGCAGGACCTGGAACAGCTTCTCTGCAGGACTGTGTTATACTGGGGGGCTGATTTTGCTTGGGTTTTATAGATCTGGACATCAGGAAAGCTGAGGTCAGGCTCTCAGGCGATGGAGAGTAGAGACTACTCCAGTCTCATCATTTGGAAAAAAAAGGTAACACTGGGCTGAACGTTCGTCATCAGCGCTTCTAAAGGGTCAGTTCTGTGTCATCAGACCAGAAGACCCGAGCACTTTTATAAGCACCCAGTAGAGCCCACAGGGTCCATGTTAAAACAGCTTTACTATGCACAGAAAAACAAGGACTACTGTGACTTAACTCAAGTTTTCAAACAATGAAGCACATACTAACTAAAGATCCTCAAGGTGGATCAAACAGAACTAAAACGAACAGAAAGGCTTCACACAGGACAGACTTCTGACTTCTCTCTTGCTCAGTGATCACACATCAACACAAGAGCCTAAACACACCTACGTGATGGTGAAACAGTTAAATAAACAACATAAAAGGAGAGCTCTTACTGGCTGTGTTCCCAATCTCAGGAAGACACTTCTGCAGAGAAGACGAGACTGATCTCACAGCATCCACACTATAAACCTAACCTTCTAAATTAACCACGCTCCTCTCACAGCCAGTTTCCTTCATCTCACAGGATGACAGTTTACAACAGACTTCTATGTAATTTCATTTGTCACTACCACATATGTTACCAGGTGGCTATAATTTAATAGCCGTAGCTAATTTACAGGTGGAGGAAACAGACTCAAAAGCTGCTTGGCTTGGTCAGGCTCACCAGCCTTTGCTTGGTGTTCTCCCACTCTGCTCCCGTGGTCTCAGGTATCAGTCGTGGAACTGACTTTGGGATTAGTTTGTAAACCACAGGAGCAGTTAAGT
Source organism: Cervus canadensis (assembly GCF_019320065.1). Taxonomy (NCBI): domain Eukaryota; kingdom Metazoa; phylum Chordata; class Mammalia; order Artiodactyla; family Cervidae; genus Cervus; species Cervus canadensis. Next base: position 5,618,656 of record NC_057400.1, on the reverse strand, counting down.
CTCGATGTTTCATGAAGTTTAAATCACATTCATTTCCTTAAAATCCAAAATAAAACGAATCCTGCTAAGTCTCTAGACTTTGGCTTTGAACAACTCTGCTTTAACAAAAATAAACTGAAATAAACTATAAGCCTTACAACAGGTGTCCAGTTCACCATGCTATCAGACACTAATTCTTTTCAAAGTAATTTTTTAAATCTTCTGCGCTACCGTTAGAGTCTGTGCACGCTCCTCCCAAGGTGACACGGGGACAGACAACACCCTTCCATGGGATCGGTCATGCTGGTCAGGAAGTCCTCCTGCTCGCTGGTCAGGGAGTCCTCCTGCTCCTCTGGAGCTCCTTCTTACCCGCTCCCTGTGCCCACTCCAGGCAAAGCCTCCTGGGACAGCCAGGCTCTGCACCCCACCCTGGGACAGGAGGGGAGGAGACCCAGCTCCGGCCACAAGGGAGGAGGCTGGGATGCTGGGAGGGGCACGTGGCATGAAGGGACGCACCACGGGTGCCCCAGCAGAGAGGACACTCACCCGAGAGTGTAAACCAGCAGTCAGCACACAGGGTCACTTAACTCTGAACATTAGCCCTGCAACCGTGAGGCCTGCCTCAGTTACAGTTTCTGGTCATTTGCTCTGTAAGTCAATCTAATCTGAGGTTAAGCGTCATCTCGAATGGCAGACCTGTGGGGAAGGGTCTCGGGGGTCTGGTTACCTAAGGACGCATACGAGCCCGGAGGTAAGGCCGCGGCCGAGCTGAAGGGCGCTGTGCCGGCAGCCGAGGAGATCTTGGATTTGGCGCTGGCGGCCGCGTTCACGTCGATGTCGCTTCGAGACCGCTGCAGGGACCCCGCGGTGGATGCGGACTTGGTGCTGACCGTGGAAGCTGCAGGGGGAGGAGTGAGCTTTAGCAAGGACTAAGGGCTGCTACTAGACCTTCAAGCACATAGGGCTGTGTCCTGTTTCTCCTGAAAACAAACATCAAGTTTTCACAAAGGCTGGAGTACAGAACACTGTCCAACAGTGGCTCCTGGTCACTCGCAGAGCTCAGCTGGTGCTGGAGGGAAGGACAAGTGACTGTAACTCCACACACCTTCGTAACCAAAACCACAGGTCCCACAGAAATGGACCACAGTTCTGATCCACAAGAGTCATGAAACAATGAAAATTCACTTGCATCTGGCCGGTGTCCTCCTAAGTGGGTGTGAAGGCGCCCTCCCACCCCCGGCACACACCACCCCCAACCTCCGTTTCAGGGAACATCCCCATCCCCACTCCCCAAAGATGCCAGGTCCCGGGTGCTTGCAGCATCCCAGCCAGTGCTCAGAGCACAGAAGTATCTTACACACACACACACACACGCCCCATGCAGCACCAAGTACACACACACACACACACACGCCCCATGCAGCACCAAGTACGGGGCCGGGGGGGGGGGGGGGTGAGACGGACAGGGCTGCCTGCCCGAGTCACCCTGACAAGCTGTCCTTGCTCTGCTGGGAACGTGGGGGCGTGAAACAGGGCCGACCCTCTGCAGACCTGGGAGCAGCAGCTGGCGTCTCGCCACCGCTCAGCCCACCCCAGGCTCAGACAAGGAAGCCTCCCCCATGGTGCCCACCTCACCTCTGGAGGTGGTGCTGCCAGTAGGACTTCTTTTGGCAGAGAGCGGCCGACTGAAAATAAAGGAACACGTCTATCATCAAAAGTGCATTGCGTCTGCATTAATACAGGTGAAATATACAATGGGAAATTGTGATCACAAAGAATTATTTCAGACTTCTCAGAATTCTACAGGTAATCTGGAAGTCTTAGAAATTCCCAATTTCAGAAAAGCTTTAGTCCTGTGCTTTGGACTACCTTTCAAACACATGGCAAGAAGTCTTAGAAAATAGAAATAAAGAATGAAGACAGTAGTGCAATCAGCCCCAGGGTTTGAATGCCCTCCCTTTCCAAAGCTGTCTCCAAGTTAATGCTTATGTTCTCTTAGAAGACACTTGGCGCAATTTGCTTGTGCTTGTGCTACTCCAAAACTGTGCCAGGACTGACATGCAAACTTCACTACAAACCACCTGTGGCAGGGGTCAGGGACCAAGGACCACGGACCAGGCCACCTGCTTCTTACGATGCCCCACCGCATCTTCCCCAGCACTAGGCTCCATCTGAATTAAGGGGGAAACGATAACAGGCACATATGCATTCAAGAGGATGAGGTGCTGGCCCATGCGCTCAGGCAGCAAACTTTCCCCCGTAAACCCCACACAGGCGAAAGCACAGCAGCAGCGCTTACTTGAGGCTCTCCTGGGAGCTGGAGGACGAGCGGTCCGACTGCGGCAGCGACACCACGCTGTCCGAGCTCTTGAGGTGGGTCTGCAGGGCCTTCTGGTAGGAGGACTCCAGCGTGTGGTACAGGTGCTCTGCCTCCCTGCTGAAGTGACTGTGGAAACCCCAGTAACACCTGGAAAACACGGGCTTCCTGTCACCGGCAGCAGGTCACACAGGCGTGCAGCCCAGGACACCGTCAGGGACCGACCTCAGCTCCGGGGACCAGCAGCCGCAGCGGCGCGAGGGAGTGAGGAGCGAGGACGGCCGCCGTGACCCTCACCCACAGCCTGCTGGCTCTGCGACTCCAGGCGAGCTACTCCATCTGCCTGACCCTCAGCCTCATCAAGAACATGGACATCAAAGAGCCTAACCTGCAAGACTGGGGAGACTAGGGGAGACAGGGCTAAAACATCTAGGATTACCCCTAGAATGTGAGGGGCTGGTTCGTGGAAGCAAAACGCATGCGACACTCCCTGGCTCAAAGTATTTAAAACGGCTTTAGGTAACATACAGAATAGAAAAACAGGACGATGCTCACAACCACTTGAAAGGTATACTGTGTTACGATTAAAAAACTAGAAAAAAATGGGGAGGGGCACAAAATGTAAAATAAGGACAAAAAGAGCACAAGTAGATCATTAATAAATCCATTCCTGATTGAGTCACTTGTTCAGGTAGGAACACAGAGAAAAACAGCCCCAAAGCAACACGGGAAGTGTGTATCTTTGTGCTGTCTGAGAGAAGACATCTGAGCATCAGACTTAAAACTGCTATTTACAGTCAGGATGGCGTGATGACCCCCAGAGAGGCAAAGGGATGTGGGGGCCACACGCTCTTGGCCGCATCACAGCCAGTCCTAGTGGTACGATGACTCCAAACGTGAGCAGGTCAGTGAGCTGCAGACTGCGGTCAGCCTGAGCCACCCTCATCCACGTTCCAGGCGCCCACCTCACCCTGGCAGAGATGCAGAGATGTGGTCCCCGGGTAAGAATCCCCGTGATGGGGAGTTTTCACAGTAAATCAACAAGCCACTGGGGACTAACAGAGCTGGGTGAGTAAGAGAAGACATGGGACACGCAGACAAGTGCTTTTCTGGTTCATGTGATAATTTCGCATAAATTTAAAAATGAGCTTTTTCTGCTGTCCACATCAGTCCCATTTATGTTCAAATAGTGCCAATCAGGCTTTCAGGCCTGGGCACTCCACAACCTTTGAAACAAAAAATTAGAGAAATATTTTGAAATGGTCTTTTGGGTCACATTAACAAAGTTATGATTAACAAGCCATGTTCATGTGACTTAATGAGCTTTTATAAGGCAATCTAGACAGTGAACCTGAAATAGAAAAGCAATGACTTAAGAAAGTGGTGTTCACCAAACACTTACTTTCTGGCTTCTATCCTTGCTTCTGAATCAGCATCATGTATTCCCTTCTTTATCGTTTCAGCTAATACTGATATGTGTCTGTATAGTTAGAAATGAAAGCAGTACATCATTAATACACAGTCTTATGCAGATAAAAACAGGTATGAGAAATAACTTCAAAATGGCAACGTGGAAGGTAGAACCTTTGTGCCCACAGAGTTGAGAAACACGCAGCCTAGAAAACCAGCACATTTGCTAACTGATTTCTGATTCTGTCCCACCCCTTCCCCATGAACAGACACACACAACTCTTCTCTCCTGGGATTTTTTCCTTTAGTGATGACTGGTATTTTTCAGGCCATATTTACTTAGCTCAATCTTATGAACTCAAACAAAAAAAATCCTGCTTTTCCATGGTCACAATAGGTTTCTATGGGAATTATAATGAGATAATAATAACACATAAACACTTAACACTGAAAAGGCTTTCTGCATCACATTTCTATAATTAAAGAATGTTTTCCACTATATGATATGAACTATTTTATGAAATGATGTAAACATTTTATATACAGGTGTTCTTTTCAGTTAGGTTCTACCCTAGCTAAGAAGATACCATTAAAACTCTCATTGAATACAGAATGGTTTGAAGAAAAAGGCCAATAACTGAATAATTTCACAGGACAAACAGTAGGTACCCATTTTACCAGCATCAGACTCTCTGCCTCATCCCTTCACTCCTTCAGTAAATCCCTGGTGAGAACCTGCTCAGTGCCAAAGCTAAGCCAGGAAGCGAGCAAACACTGGAAGCCACAGCTGAGTGAATCCTCATTTTCTGTCCTGCTCACCTGTCCCCACGTTCAATCCCTCATTCCATCTTCCTCTCTAAATCCCAATACTATCACCAGATCAAGAGGGTATAACACCCAAGAGATCAAAGAACAACAAAATACTTTTGAAATGCGTGACTACCTTCTAGATCCAAAGTGAGGCCTGCAGGACTGAACTGGACTCCAGGAGAGCTCTATGTGTTCAAGTCCACTACTCATAACACGTCTGCTGCTGCTGCTGCTAAGTCACTTCAGTCGTGTCCGACTCTGTGTGACCCCACAGACGGCAGCCCACCAGGCTCCTCCGTCCCTGGGATTCTCCAGATAAGAACACTGGAGTGGGCTGCCATTTCCTCCTCCCATAACATGTCTAAGATGCTGTAAAGTTCTTCACGACTGTGCAGCACACCACTAAACACTGAGTGGCACAGGATCATTGTCTGTCATCTCCAAATTTAACTAAGAGAAAATAACAGGCACATAAAATTGACAGGAACTAAAAATGGCTTGTCAAAATAGAGACAAGCTTCTTTATGAATTCTGGGGTAATCCTACATTTTATCATGAGGATCTCAAACACTCCAGCCTGAATAAAGAGAAAAACTGCTGACTTTCTGATACAAACGGATCAAAAAGAGAACCTTTCAAATGAGTGAAATCCCCTTAAGGATTTTCGTTACCCCTCACCTACTAAGAGCAGCTATAAGCATTTACCTGGCTGGGACCGACAGGATGCCAGGGGGCAGGCCAGAGTCTACGCAGTGAGTCCCGGCTATGCAGGGTCCCGGGCCACCCCGTCCACACGCCCAGGCTCACGTGGCCGCCAGAGGGGCTCACCAGGCGCCTCTGCCAGCGGCCTGTGCCTCACTTCAGGAGAAACACCACCGGCTACCATGCAAACAGATGCCCTGATTCCTTCACTTCTCACACAGAGTGGGCTGGATCGCTAGCTGAGACATTAAACTCAAGATTCAACTCAGAGGGAAAACCAGCAAATCAGAGGCTTACCGTTCCAATGAATGTGTCTGCCATTCTTGTAAAAGTAGATCTAAAAATTCAAAGCAGCGCCTGAAAATTGTGAAAAGAAAAATATGTCATTTGCCTGTTTACGAAAATAGCTTTTCCTTAAGTGACCCAAAGCTCCTTTTTATAATCAGCAAATTTCTTCTAATTTTCATGATTCAAAAAAATGGAACATAAAAATGGAATCAAAATTGACTGAAAACCAAAGCAAATCAAAATAATTAAGCACCTATCGTGGTCAAAAAAAAAATAATCACGAGGATACAGGGACAGGATACAAGAGTTTCCTTCAGATCAGAAACCTGAGCTTCAGAGCAATGTCACTGAACAGGTGTGTCACTGCCGTGTGCTTTTTTATTCTACCTCAAATAATACATTAATATAGGAGCTACACAAGCACAAGGATCAGCATACATTACAAAATCAGGGAATTAGTTTTTGCATTAATTTCAAAGAACGCTTTCTACAAAGAAAGTAAAAACTACCCTGGAAAACAAGGTGTTTACCAAATTTTCCTGCCAAGTATTTAAAACAGGTTTTACTCTAGCTACTCAGCCAGTCTCCTCTCTTCAATCTTTCAAGATTCTTTCTTTTCAAACCTTTCCACGTCTGTGATCTTTCTTGGCCTGAGTGTACACACACAAAAACAATGCTGGACTAATCTCCCTTGGGTTATACCACCACTTCAGAGCCTACTTCTTCATCATTTCCTTTTCCTAAATTCCAGAATAACTATCTTTGTAGGAATAAATATTATTAGACTTAAGGAACCCATTCAAGGAAACAAATCAGAAGGCAATCTTTCTCTTAATGATCAAACTTTCTTTCCCATGATCGTCCCAATTCAAAATCTCATAATGCATACAATTACTCCCTCAATGTATCTTTAATAAACCCTTACCCTATGCTAGACGCTGTACACACAATGGTACTGAGACACAGTCCAGCGAGCAGGACAGACAAGAAACAGCGCCATGTGCCCGGGGCACAAGGGCCCCGGGAGAGCCCTGGGGAGTCACGCAGCTCAGCGCTGGGGTTGCGAGCAGACTTCCTCCAGGAAAGATGCTGACCTCTGCTCACACCCCTTTCTCAGCATCACTGTGCCCACCTTCACCCAGGCCATGGGCATGCTACCTTTGCCCTTTGCTCCATGTCATTTCCTGGTGTGGATTTTCCTTCCCTTTAATGTCTGTGTATATATGCTCATATTTATTAATATTTATTTCTTAGTGGATACATTCATCTTTAGTACTAACTCTTATCTTCAATGAATTTCAAAACAATCTATTTAGTCAAAAATATGCCTGTAAGGGTTTCCCAGGTGGTGCTAGCGGTGGTGCTGCCTGCCAGTGCAGGAGGCGTAAGAGACGCAGGTTCGATCCCTGGGTCAGGAAGACCCCCTGAAGGAGTGTCCTGGAATCCCAAATCTGCACTGACAATATAGCAGCAGCAGCAGCAAATTCTCATGATGGCTACCATTCATTAAGCTTCCACCAAACATTAAGCCCCTTCTAAGTTACTGTGAATCCGCAGAACAACTCTGTCCCCAAGTATGTGGGAAATCCACCAGCAGCCTCCACCTCGCCAGCTCCACACACTCGTCTCTGGGGAGCTGGAGCTGCTCTGCCCTCTAGGGTGGTTGGACTGTGGGTCAGTGGTTGACCACACTCCTCAGCCATGCCACTGAGCCACACTTTTGGAAATTAAGCCTCTTCAGTGGAAGAACACATCTTTCTTCCCAACTTACACAGCCAGCTCATTCCCCTTCTCCTTTCTCTTGCCTTGCACGTGGCTGTTAGTAAGATGGTGATGGGGGCGACTTCATGCTCAGAAAGACCCCTGCACCTGAGAAACCCTGGGGGGTCCAATGTGCCAGCCGAGGAAAGGAGAGAAGCAGGGGCAGCCGTGAAGTGATGGGCCTCCTGCTGGGCTGGGTCACAACCCAGGACTGCAGGGATGGGGCCAGAGGGTTGCTGCCCAGGTCTGCCATTAATCTACCCCATAACGCCCCTGATCTGCTCCACCAACATGCTTCAGTCCATGAACTGTCTGAAAACTCAGGTAAAACTTCTGTGTACTTACACTTTCCTGGGAAGACAGCCCACACATTTCACAATCTGAAAGACTCTGTGGAGTCACCAGTCCAGACCCCACAGACCCCAGCCAGAAGCACAGAGTCCTGACATCACACACAGGCTGGGACAGCTCACGTGGACCTGAGACGAAGCCCCGCTGGCTGCTCAGGCTGACCTTCAGGGTCCACCTCCCCTCACTGCGCAGCACAGCAGAACCCCCAGAACCACATCAGAAGCTGCAGACAACATACACCTCCTCCTCCTCCTATGTTAACGTAAGTAACTACCACCCATTTCTACAATGTCTTTTCCAGGCAGGCAGCTACTGCCTTCATCAGGGCACAGGGTAGACCAACGACAGAGCCAGAGGGACCAGAGCGGGAAGAATGCGCATGTGGGGACACGCCCCCATCCCATCGCTCCCAAACACCTCACACACACAAAAATAACATCAGCGGTCCACATTCACTGTCCACATCATTTTGATCATGACCCTTCAATTCAAGGGCACTTATTATAGCAGTATTAAATAATATTAACTATTTCAAACATAAATTTTTTAGATGGAGGGAAATTTAAAATTTGTTTTGGTTTTAAAACAATTCAAAAATAATGAGAAAATTCATTAGAAGTTTACCTTCTAACTGCAACAGACTTGGAGGTGCAGTTGCTTGTTATGACGGGGATTAGCCTCGGGATGTGTGTGTGCTGTGGGAAAGAGCAAAAGACAGAGGCGAACAGCTGAAGATACAGAACTGAGACGGTCAGTTCCTTCTCTCCATGTGCAGCACCTAACCCATCCAGACGAGAGTCCTACTGAGTTTAAAAAGGAGAAAGAACTTCACTGGACACTTGCAAAGGGCATGACAAAGTTTACAGAGCCAAAACAGACAACATGATGATGTGTGTTAAGTCAGTCTAAAATCAAAACTAATCACTGGTATGAAGCCTAAACTATCTGAGCAGTAGAGATCTAAGTGAGTAAAAAGCGGTCAATAGACCAATGTATTTTAATACCGTTTCAATGGATATGTCCAATAACGGCTTTTGGTTTAATATCTGAAATAGGTACTGTAAACAGTAAGAACTAAAACAATGCAAAGAAAGTAACCCACAATAATCACAAGTATTCTGGAAAGATTTCAGTTAGCATCATCAAGCCCCAGTTTTGAGGGCTGCCCCTCGGGAAAAGGGACTTGATATGGGGAGAAGGTGATATGAAGAACTTGCACTTTAAGGCTTTGTGAGCTGTTAGGTTTTATTGAAAATCTGCATATAAATTACTTGGCTAATTATTCAGACTGGATAAATTAGTGCTTTGAAAACTTAACTGAAGATAACCTTTGTTTTTAGGCTTATGTACAATTATTTAAATAAAGATGCTAGATGAATACAAAGCCGCAAGCACAAATACCTAAAACGAACAGCTGGGGATTAAGGAGGGAAGAACAGGAGTAATACCTGGACACACACAGAACTCAGAAGCAGGTACAAGTGCTCAAATGCTTGAAACCAATGATGAGAGGATGAGCAAGAGGCCAGTAACTGTACACCACACCTGAAATTCACTCCAGGGAACTGAAAAGGCTCACAGGTGACAGTGAGGCAAGGGATGGTGAGGAGGGGGAGTACTGTGCAGACAGTGTGATCCAGACACAATCACTCACGTGAGAAACGCCTCTGGTAACTGCTTATCCACCACCCATACTTACCACTTGCTTACTCCACAATACATACGGTTCCGAAACACACTCACCCGAATGATTAGCCTGACAGCTACAACCCCCGAGGTGGCCATGATTTTGGCACTGTTTGGGATTAAATTAAAGATCGTTGGCATGATGGCTTCAGCGCCGTGGTCAAACTTATTCCCCAGTACTGACGACAGGTGCCTGCAATGAGAAATGAGCACCGGGCTGTCACCAAAGTTCTTGGGAACAGTGCAATATATAAAGCTTTTCACATTTTAGAGCCTTTGCATAAAGTCATCTAAGGACAAAAACGAGTCTAAGTGAAATACAAATACTCCCCAAGCACACGCAGAGGACTGTACACACAGCCACTCGCCCAGAAGAACTGCTTTTTAAAAATAAATAAATAATTTCCCACTAATTACTCTTCAAATAGCAAAAAACAAATACTAATAAAACATAAATATGACAAAGCACCCTCAGCCTCTTTTTTTTCTTTTGCTCTTTTATTTTCAGCATATAACATTCAGGCTTCAATATCTGAGGTCAAAATTTTGAACAGCTGAAAAGCCATGCTTCTACTGAATTTAACCGGAACAAACAAAATTTCTATTTATCATGCTATATCCTTCCAGCAAAATCAATGAAAAGGCTGAGAACAGAAGTTTATAAGACTTCATTTTTCCATATTATTAATAATTGTTTCAAGTTTAAAACAGAGGCTTCAGAGTTAAGTCACTGGGTAAAATTTAAAATCTGTCACACAACACATTATCAACCAGAGACGTAGTGATGCCACAGGTGTTAATTTTCTGCAAAAATCCCCTCTGTCAATGACGTGTTAACATAACTGGCCAGGAAACACTGTCAAAGTGTAACAGAGAGTGTAAAGGGAATCAGCCTTGGAGACCAGGTGACAGGCATGTGGAAAGCCCCGGTGGATGTATTATTCAGTGACCCCTCTCTGAAGCTCTGTGACACAGCCACTTTATTATGTGAGAACCGGGAGCGTCGCAGTCCTTACCCCAGCGTGATACAAGCCTCCCGCACAACCTGAGACCGTAGGTCCTTAGCCGACAGTTTAAAGGCTCCGTCCAAAAGCCGTAAGTGCTGGAAGAAGTTATCATACTCGGCAGCACCAGCCAAGAGTAAAGATCTAATCTTTTTTAGCTAATGGGGTAGAAAAATTAAGAGACAGACAAAACAATCCTTAGAACAGAAATACAGAATAATGGAAGCCAACAAATATTCAAGGATCAACAACGAAGTTAAATGATACAGTTTTCCAAGAAGAATTAGACCAACTAAACAGTAGCTAACATACTGAAGAAATCTAGGTATCATAAATAAGAAAAAATAATTTTTAAAAATTAGTATCTGTGATAAATGCATTATAATTCTACAAAATGCATTTTTTAATTGGAACATTTTAGCGTATTTACAGACGCTCTGATACTAAGGATAAAAATAACTGAAACCTCATTGTAGCCTGTAAAAAAGCTCCTTCCCTAAGCTCCCCTTTCCCAACACCCCATCCAACCACCATTTACTGAGTGAATCACAGGAAAGTGGCTCAGCTTGTAAAGAATCCGCCTACAACGCAGGAGACCTGGGTTTGAGCCCTGGGTTGGGAACGGGGAACCGGGGTCCCCTGGAGAAGGGAACGGCCCACTCCAGTATTCTGGCCTGGAGAATTCCATGGACTGTCTCGTCCATGGGGTTGCAAAGAGTCAGACACGACTGAGCGCCGTTCACTTTCACAGGAAGAAGCGTCCCCACTGGAGGTCACAGTATCCACACTGCACCTGTTACTGACGGACTGGAGGGCATCTGAAACAGACAGCAGCCACGTTCCCAACCTGCTTCCTGCTGGCCAACCAGCACACAGTCACCTTCCCCAGAAGAGACAACCTTCACCAAATGCTGCTCACTTTAATGTTCGGAAAACTTGCTGTCATTAATGTACTTTCAAAAACAGAAGGGACAGAAGTGCTATGAAGAAAGAAAGGGCGACAGGGACACTCAGTGTACGCCACTGAGAAGCTGCTTCCCCGGCCAAGGATCGCGAAATTAAGCCTTTATGGAAGTGAGGGTAGTGGCCATGCCAAAGTACAAGAGGCACAAAAACACAGGAGCAGGCGAGTTTTAAGAACAGAGGTGAGGTCAGCTACCAGAGAGGCAAACTGGGGATATGGTGCCTTGTATTTAAAGTGCTACTTAAAATTCACTACAGCTGTACCTCAATTTCATAATAAAGTGTTATAATATTTAAATATCTAATGCAAATGTAATCACACAAAGTCGGCAGCTTACAGCATTTACTCTTTGCTCCCAATCATGCTTGTCATCAGATAGTATTTCCCTAATCTTGTTTATGGACTCCTCAAGGTCTCGGCTGGAATAAATCTGTAAGCAAAATTAATTTACAATCAATATGAGAAAATTTACAGAATAAACAAAGATTATTTCTTAATTACGTGAAGTCAAGAGCATCTGGTAAGTACAGTACAAGAAATCAATTCATTTTTCAGAAAAGGGCCTCTGAGATAACATCTAGATAGGGTTGCCACTGAATGAGTTTCCACCGTGAATGTAAACTCACCAGCTCTGATGCCCGTATATGGACAACCTCGCCTCAAATGCAGCTTTACCATAACAGACAATTTCATGCACAACCAAGAAAGAAGCCCAGTGGGGAATGGGCAGAGAGGCCCAAGTCGCTGATTTGTTTTTTTGTAACACCACACTATACTGGAAGACCTCAGAGACACCGCCAGGTCAGTTCTAGTGTCCTCACTGCACTGCAGGTGCAATCAAGTGAGTATCACAATGAAGCGAGACACAAAGATTTTCCCAGTCTGCAGTCTATTAACTGCCCAATTAAAGTATGCCCACTGTCTAAAAAGGCCATGTGCATACTTTAATTTAAAAATCCTTTATTGCTTAAAAAAAAAAATGCGAACCATCATGAGTCTTCCGAGAACTGTGATCTTTTTGCTGATGGAGAGCTGAACTGTTGTGAGAATTACCAAAAGATGAGAGAGACACGAGGTGAGCAGATGCTGATGGGGCCGGGACACCGTACACATGCTCGAGGCCAGGTGGCCACAGACCATCTGTGAAACGGCAGCACTTACCAAGCACAACACACTGAAGCGCAATGCGGCAAGGCGTGTCTATGCTCGTGACCCTAAACACTTTCAAACCTGTTTTCTCATTTACCCTTATATCTTACTCCAAAGACAGCAACGGGGAGGAAAAAATCCACCAAGAGTGAGGCATGGTAGGAAGGTCAAGGACATAAGGATAAACCTGAGCCTAAAACACCTGCTATCTGCTCTGTACACACATGGCAACCAGGCAGCGACCAGGGACTCAGACGGGCATCAAGTGCGGGAGGAATCCTGAGCACGACATCCGATGGGCCGCAAGCCCGGTCAGCAGGAGATGATGCCGAGGCACACAGCAGTTTACAGTGAGTGGCCGGGCCCCAGGTTCCGCAAGTCATCTCTGCTTCACGTGTCAGGTACTCACGGGAACTATCACGATGGTATAAACTAAGGCTTTATGAAAACATTTTTTATACCTTTCAGACACCTACATTCTTCAAATTTACAGACTTCTCTAAGGAAAATACCGACATAAGCATGCTTCTTTGTTCTCTCTTGGAATGGAGTCACTTATTTTCGCCTCTTTTGTGTGACCTGACTCACGAACTCACTACTGGAGCAAAAGCCACTTCTCACCAGTTCTAACGGGAAGGTCATCCCGGGCGGTGACTGTCACTCCGCATTTCAGCTCTGAGAGGCCCTGACATTTCCTAGTCTGCAACCTTAGACCGCCTGTGGTCTTGGTAGTCAGAATCATCCTACCTAGTAAGAAACTCTGCGTGTCACATGCTTGAAAATGAAATCTGAAGAATAAGCCCATCCTTTTTAATCAAACCAAACAGCTTCACTCACCTGGACTACAGGCACATCGTCAAATGCTTTAATAAAATCCTCTTCATCAACAGCACCAGCTCCTTCTTTTGCAGCTATAAAAAAACATCAGTTTTTAAAATGTAAACAGTGTGCACTGGAGGACTCATATACAAAATCAAAAAATTATATTTTAGAAGATTTGCAACTTTTTAAAGTCAATAGAAGTTTAGAGTTTTGTGGCACTGACAAGCGTTACTGACTTTCAATATTAAGATAAAGTATAACAGTTTTACAGTAGAACATATATTAGCTTAAAGTACTTGCTTAAGGAGGGCCAGTGGTACAGACTTTAAAAGATTTAGGTGATTTATACTGTGTTAATCTATGTGAGTGCATCCAAGTCGCTTCAGCCATGTCCATCTCTTTGTGACCCTATAGACCACAGCCCACCAGACTTCCCTGTCTGTGGGGTTCTCCAGGCCTGAATACTGGTGTGGGTTGCCATGCCCTCCTCCAGGGATCAAATCCACATCTCCTGTCTCTCCTGCAGTGGCAGGCAGGTTCTTTACCACTAGCACCGCCTGGGAAGCCCTGTATTAATATATAAGTCTTTTCAAAGATTCCTAATGAACATGTAATAGAAATTTCAATTCTTCAGGGAATAAGTGAAATTATATCATTGTCAGGAATCCTACATAACAAATCTGTGAAACATTCAAATAAGTTCTTAAAGAAATTTATAGTTTCACCTCAACTTCATGTTAGTCTCAAAATATTTTCACTTCAAAGAAAAAAAATTTTCATTTCCTTAAAATCACAATAACTTGTCAATTTTTCATTTATATGCCAGTCGCAAATTGACCCCACAACTGCTATCATTCAGGAGAAAGCTTTTTCTTTCTGTTAATATGTCACTTCACATAAGAAAATCAAGTGTTATTTTACCAGATGTTTTTTCTTCATATTCAAGGTTCCTGAATGGTCATCTACAGTCATCCCTGTAACCATCATTAATGATTTATATTGATTAGTCTGAGTGCTTTTCCAGAGCTTCCTACCTGACAACTTAGTTGGCATCTGGGGTTGTGATGGACCACCTAGACAGAAAGGGCTTTAAAGACAACTGGTGCTCATGGTAAATACGTGTCATCATGACTGATGAGTATTTCTCTGCATTCACAAGTCAATTATAGACAGAAAATAGTAACACGCTGTGAGTGGTGGCGCCTGCCTTAGGTTAGGCCTGCATCCCACCAGGCTGACGAGCACCCAGCATCTTTCTGTATGAAGCGGGGCGCCGCATGTCACAGAGGGCTTGGGGCCATACGCAGGCCTGGGCCCCCAGGAGTCTGATGAGAAGTCAACAGGGAAACTCACAACTATGAAGTTAAACAAAATGGAAAAAAGACGGGGTCAGGCCTGAGGGAAAGACAGGGCTGTATCTCTGTACAATCAATCTACACAGGTCGGACCTTTGGAAGGAAAACAGGTGAGGAATGGGAACAAAAAGACATGGTCTGATTACGCAGAAATTTTCTAAGCTTAGTTTGTAGAATACATGCTACTCAAAAACAGATCAAGAAAATGGATTAGAAAGATAGTTCAGCCATTTAAAAGAAAAGTACTGATACACGCTCCAGCAGAGATGAACTCCAAAAATATTATGCCAAGTGAAAGGAGCCAGACACAAGAGACAACATATTGGATGGCTCCATTTCTCTGAAATTCCTAGAATAGCTGAAAGCACAGAGAAAGAACAGCCTGGAGGGACCGCCAGAGCTGGGGAAGGAAGGAATGGGGAGAACTTTAATGGGGTCTTTTTTTGAAGGCTGAAACTGTGTTGAAACTAGATAGAGGTGGTGGCTGCCCAACACTATGAATCTAATAAGTGCTAATGAATTGTTATCTTTAAAATGGTTGATTTTATGTTGTGTGAATTTAAGCTCTTTAACAACAACAACAAATATATATATATACATTTTTTTAAATGAACCAAAAAATAAAAGATGACTGAGAGGCATGGGATGGCAAGAGGTGGGGTGGGGGAGGCTCAAGAGGGAAGGGATATAGGTATAGTTATGACTGATTCACATTTTTCTATGGTAGAAGTCAACACAACATTATAAAGTAATTATCCTCCAGTTAGAATAATTATAAATTATCCTCCAGTTAAAATAAATTTGAAAAAAATACACTTTAAAAAAATATATAAACAATTAGGACGAACTAAGAGCAGCAGCCCCCGCCACACAGAGACGGCAGTGCAGAGGTTGTGGGCACCAAGCCGACAAGCTGGGACACGAACATCCACGGCCTGTTCAGACAGCAAGGAGACCAGCGCAAGGAGGCAGCGTTCTGAGGTTGGTCCTCCCTCTAGCTTTAACTGATCAATTCATACAGCCAAGCTCGAAAGCCCAATGCTAACAGTAAGCGTGGTTCCAAAGTAAAAAGTTAGTAGTTTTCACTACACTGTAAATCAACGATACTTAAATGAAAAAATTTTTAAAGTAGGTAATTTGTGTATAAATTTAAATGTGACTGCAAAATGAAGGCTATATATGACAAGATCCAGAACCGTCTAAATCAGGGGATGGGAGAGGAGGATAAAGAGATTTATCCTTATAAATTTGTTTTCAAAGCCTCAGGGAGCTAATCTTGACAATTCACTAATTCAGTATCTCACAAGGTCTCACAAGCAACAATCTTACTTCCAGGAACATTTTAAAGACAATCTAATTTCTAGACAACCTCAGTCCTGAGACACAGAAATTGGCTGATACCACGCAAGCATCATCAGGCATGGCAGGAGCCCAAGGCCATAAGCTCTGCTCCGCGGTGGATTCACACACCCAAAGATTCTGCCTCAGCAAACATGGCCACACAGCAGCTCAGACGTACGCTCTACCAGCTTGTCAGCATCCACAGATGAGAACCAATTCACTTAACGAGGAGAAAGTGGACTCACACTGGGCACAGAATCACTGCGCCCCGAGAGGACGCAGAGGGCGAGCAGCAAGCGCGCCTGCTTTAAGCACCTGTACCGCGGACCACGCAGCTCTGCGCTCGGGCCTGGTCCTACCTGAAGACTTGGATCCCAGAGAGGAGGAGCCGAGCCTCCGGGTGGTGCCCATTCCAACGTTTCTCCGTGAGCTTGCTGGAGCTTTGGACGACGTAGAGCTGGCGGAAGAAGGTCTATTACCATCCACAGAATCTTCATCATCAAAATTTTTATCTGAAGAGTAAGCATAGAAATTTTTTCTTTTTTTTAATTTTTAAGAACTTTTTCATCTCACCTGAAAACAGCAACTAGTTTTAATTAGAGGTTAACGGTTTGCCTTCTCTTCTGGAATCTGAGATGCCCATCCAGGGTCTAGAAAAGCCTTAGGTGAGTCAAGAATGCAGCTACGAACACCCTGTTTACTTTCACGTATCAGGAATGCTTTCCACTCCAATTTCAGAAAACAGAAAAATCATAAAAAAGAAAGCAACTTCTCATGAAACTATCATGTAGGAACAGTTACTTTAACAATCTGGTATATTTCTGGCCATTCTTTCATGTACTTTTTAATAGTTAATGTAAGACTATATTCCATTTTAGAAAATTGCTTATTTCAAATGTACATTTTACCACATGATAAAATATTCTTCATAAATGCCATTTTAATGTTTCCATGGTACTTTGCAATTGGAAAATGATACAAATAAAAAACATTTTCCTTGTTAAGAGAGTTAGGGATATCTAATATCTTATGCTTAGAAATAATACTGCAACAGACACCTTTCTACCTGCATTTTTGTTTGAACATCTAATAACTTTAAGAAAAATAATTCCTAGAAGCAATATTACTGAGCCAGAATATAAAAGCTTTTGATGTATACTACCCGACTTATCTTCAGAAAGCTCATATAAATACATACTTTTCCTGGTAATTCAGAGTTTCTTGCCACATTCTTGCCAATACTGAAAATACTAACATTTTAAAATTTCAACCAAAATTTGATAGGCTTCTCCCCCCCCCCCAAAATAACCTCTTCTTCAATGTTGCATTTTAGTGAAATTAAACATTTTTTTTTCATAAATTCATTAACTTCTAAATTTTCTAGATAGCAGCAGTGGTGGTTTAATCTCTAAGCCATTTCTGACTCCTGCAACCCCATGGACTATAGCCCACCAGGCTCCTCTGTCTACGGGATTCTCCAGGCAAGAATACTGGACTGGGTTGTCATTTCCTTCTCCAGGGGATCTTCCCAACCCAGGAATCAAACCTGGGTCTCCGGCATTGCAGGCAGATTCTTTATTGACTGAGCTATAAGGGAATTCCTTAGACAGCAGTAGATCCCATCAATATTCCTCGAGTTGTATTTTAAAAAATAGATATATAGAAAGAAAACCATCTTTGAGCATTTTGAGGACCAAAAAATCAAAGCCATCACAGCGCACTGTGCAGAGCACCGAGGGCGTCTGTAGCACGTGTGGGTCACTCGGGGGGAGGGGGAAGGACTAGGAGTCACTGAAAACAGACAAACAAAAAAGAAAATTAACGTCCATAGCTGGCAACACTCATGATTTCTGAAAAAGGGCTTAGACCTTTACTAGTAAGTCTAAAGTAAGTGTTGACCAAAAACAGAAATAATCTGTTTTTCTTGATCTAGTTGCTTCTCAGCTGAACTATGTCTTGCGTCTACCCAAGACCCTAATGTTCCTTACGGCTCACCAACAATCCACTTCAAATCACAGGGCTCCTTATATGCAGCAGTAAGGGAGGAACCGGGCTTCTCAGGTGGCTCAGTGGTGAAGAATCCACCTGCCAAGCAGGAGATGTGAGTTCAATCCCTGGGTTGGGAAGATCCCCTAGAGAAGGAAATGGCAACCTACTCCAATATTCTTGCTTGGGAAATCCCATGGACAGAGGAGCCTGGTGGGCTACAGTCCCTGGGGTCTAAATGAGTTGGACTAAACTTAGCGACTAATCAACAAAACAACAATAAAGGAGGAATCACATCCTCACAAATGCAGAATCCTGTGCAGATCAGCCTCCCCCCACATGCCTTTACACTTCGGACCACCTGGCAAGCTGTGCTGTTTCACAGATGGCTCCTTCAATCCATGCATCAATGTCTTACTGATTCAGATGTTCAGTGGCCTATTAGCACAGACTTCCCATATGGACTCAGAAGTGATTATTAAACTGCAGCGCACACTACAAGGCCCCTCCAAGAGTAAAAAGTGAAAAAAAAAATGAAGTTGCTCAGTCGTGTCCGACTCTTTGTGACCCCACGGGCTGTAGCCTACTAGGCTCCTCCGTCCATGGGATTTTCCAGGCAAGGGGACAGGAGTGGGTCGCCATCTCCTTCTCCAGGCGATCTTCCGAACCTGGGTCTCCCACACTGCAGACAGACGCTTGACCGTGGGAACCACCAGGGAAGCCTAGACCCAAGAGTAAAGGCTGGCCCACAGCAGGAGGCCGCCCACCGAGCACCGAGAGCGGAAGCAGGCTCTGTCCTCAGGGGCCCCAGGAGCACCCGGGCAGCCAGCACCACTCGGCCGCTGTGGAGCTGCGGTCACCACTCCTCGGAGACCAGTGACAGCCCCAGGCGGTGGGGAAGGCAAGGAACAGGGGCATGACTACAGCTGTGCTTCACGCAAAAACACACACAATTTGCCTTTCGCTCTCTTTCTAACACAGGTGGGCAGGCTGGGTGGAACTGCGTTCAGTTACTGAGAATTATTTTCACGGGTCAATCTCACTGAACCCCTGGGGTTCCCACCTGCCACGAGGGTGGGTCAGCAAAGACCTCACCTTTCCCCAGGAGCCACACAGAATGCACAAAACCACCACTTTCAGAAGACAGAAGGCAGCACAGAACCGTGACGCCTCAGAGAAGGGAAACAAACAAGGTGTGTTCTTCCAATCACTGCAACTTCCTGCCTGGAGAAAATTTCCGGGCCAGCCCTTACAGGGAAGAGGAACCCAAAATGAACCTGGCAGTCTTGGGAAGTGGAGAAAAGGAAGATCAGACTTCAGGGAGGCTGAGGTGGCTAGAAGTTGCAGCGTGGAGTACTGAAAAAGGGGAAGCCCCATACAAAGAGAGCTCCAGAAATGTCCTAAGTTCTGGGTCACACACGTGAGTGAAATTCTCTAAGGGAGGGCACAAAATGACCAGGAAACTGCAATTTGAACAACTCGCAAAGTTTACACAAAAAGGAAGATTTTCAAGCACTAGAGTTGGGGTGTTTGCAGCGACTCACCAAATGCATTCAGTAGAGCCCCCAGAGAGAGCAGGCCTTAGTAGGGGGCTGAACTATTACACCAAATTGTCCTCTCAGAGCTTAAGAACAGGCCTTAAGGATATGAGATTTGCAAGTGACTTCACTGCGTTGCCAAACATTCTTTAAATAAACACAACAAACCACGGATCCTCAATAATGTAGCAGTCACAATACATAACATCTAATCAAAATTTCCTAAACAGTTGAGAAGCAGAGAAATGTGGCCCATAATCAGGAGGGAAAACCATCAAAAAATAGTGACCCACTAAGAAATGAGCCACTAAGAAATGACAGAGACAGTGGAACTCTCAGATACTAACATGAAACCTGCTATATCCATGTTCAAGAATTAAAGGAACTCACAGGTATAATGAAGGAAAAGGAAGCTAGTTCAAAGAACCAAATGGAACTTCTAGAAATTAAGAATATACAGTAGCTGAAATGAAAATATCATTAAAATGGGATTCAAAGCAGGTTAGGCACTGCAAAAGAAGGGGGAAAATGAGAGAATTTACACACACATGGCAATAAAAATTTAATCAAAATTAAGCATAGATATCAAGAGGGAAGGTGGCGAAATAAGAGGAATAGTCTCAGAGAGCTGTAGGATGATACTGTCACCAAATCAAGTGTCTGTGCGTCAAATACCAGAACGCTGGAGTGTGGAGCAGAGCAGTGTTAACAGTGGCCTCCCAGACCACCCCCGAGGCATGGCGGGCCCTTCCCTCCTCCCCACTGGTGCAGGGATCACTCCATCACCACGCCTCTCTGTGCCGAGCCCACCAGACCAGCCTGTGTCCCCGCCAGCCACATGCTGCACAGCTTCTGGCCACCTCGTCGGTCACGAGCTGACCACTGAAGCCAGTGGCAGGCTGAGCCCATGCCACCTGCCACCTCAAACAGCGAACGCAGTAATGGTCATGTCAACCACCTCTGCTTGACCACCAAGGTCAGAGTCTTCACACCTAGCTCCACCTACCCGAGAATGACGGCGCCAGAGCGGCCTGGTGCTTCTTCAGACCTGGCTTCGCTCAGGAGTCACACCTTTCTTCTCAGGGTGAAACCGCAGCGAGGCAGGCAGGAGCTGGCTGCCTGCTCAGCCACTGGAGGCGCCAGAGTGGGCCCCTCGCCCAAGCAAGGGACCCTCAGCGAGCGGCTGCCAGCTGCCCGCCAGCCACGGGGCAGCACCACAGTGGCTCCTCCCCTCCCCGCTTACATGCATCGAGAGAGCCCTCACTGGGACGGAGGGAAGACGGTTTTCGAGATGCTCGAGTCTGCCACCTTCTCAGTCTGCTAGCTTCCCGATTCAAGTCATTATTCCTTGTTCCAACAACTCATCTCCCGATGTACTGGCCTGTCAGGAGGCGAGCAGAATGAGCTTGGGCTCTGTAACAAAAAGGTTTATTGTGCGGCCCTACAAGGAGATGGGTGGCTCATGCCTTAAAAGCCTCAGACTCCCCAAAAGCTTTCAGCAAAATCCTTTCCCAGGGAAGGTAAGGCAGGGGCATGGTTAGTTGTTTGCTAACTTCTTGGTTTCAGATCTTTTGTTCTTGAAGTCAGGTCAAGGTCAGGTAACTACGTTCCTGTAAACCTTCACCAAATGAATGTTATTCTCTGTTCTGACAAGAAAGGGCGAGGTCCCAAGGCACAACTTTCACCCTCTGAGGTCCAGGTCCTGCTGAGAGGAGGCAGAACTCAGCTGGCGGCTCCCTCAGGGCCAGGCCCTCGGACCCGTCCAGCTGACATCACTGAGGGAGCCAGGCGCCCAGGACCCAGCTGGCCCTCAGGCTCCTCAGGCTGCCCAGAGAGTGGGGTACACGTCCAACAGACAGCATCCTTCGCAGATGGCCGCTGCCGTTAGGCCACAGAGTTGGGGATGGGGAGAGTGGTTCACAGCCATCTCAAGGCCTGGGCCTGCAGTGGGCAGGCATGGCCAGGGCTCTGGGGCCCTGCAGGACACAGCCCCCAGCCTGTTCCCCGGGCCCCTCCATCTCAACCACTGGGATGAGGCTGAGTGAGTGAGAGGGCCCTGGGGAGACGGCCAGGATCCACCTCTCACTCACTCTCCACCTGAAGACCACCAGCCCTCCCGTCACTGGTTGAATGGGCCACGTAAGGTCACTCATGGACAGCTGCTCGCTCGGGAGAGAGGCGCACTGTGGCCCCGACCAGTGGCCGAGCGGGACCCCACGAGCGGGTCAGAGACTGTCCTCAAGCAGCCTGTAGCTTTAACAGCTCGTCACAAACTGCTCACACTCCCTGCAGATGTTACGCTGCACATGACACGGCGGCAGCTGCCTCATCACCAGCGCCCGTGTGGAAGTGGCTCCCAAGGGAGGGAAGGGGGACACACAGCCAGTGGAGGGATTTTAGAAACTGAGCTCCATTAGTCCCAACTTAGCCTCTACTCCTCCTACGAAAACAAATCTGATGGCCTGACTTACCTCAATTTCTAACCAGGTCAGAAGTAAATCAACATAAAAACAGAAGGGGGATCAGAATTCGGGAGTTAAGCATGGTGACGGGGATGAGAAGTGATGGTTCAAAGCCCAACAGATAAACAGACACGATAAAAAGCAAACATGCATAAAGAAAAACCCTTGAACCTGCAATGCCCAGAACACCAGTGCCAGCGCAGGGGTCAAGTCGCACGTCCCAAGGCCACAAGCTAACGGTACGATACCAGGTGCTCATCACCACGATGCTGTGACAGCAAGCTTACACGGCCGTGCGTGTGACCCGAGCACCAGCAAAGAAAGCGATTCACGTTTTCTATCTGAGTCAGAAACTCAGGGGAGCAAGGAAAAGGGAATATTCATTTATGAGATTAACAGTTGGACACACTGCTTTACGTTTAGGGATACTTCACCCACAAAGATGTTTGGAGGACAGAAGTCAATTGAACCTATTATTTGAAATAACCAGTACACCATTTAAAAATAAGTATGCCCTATGGTTCCTAGCTTTTGGGACACCCAGAAATTAAAATCAAATTCAGAACGGGTTAGGCCCTACAAAAAGCATCCATCCAGTTTCAGTGAACTGGGGTTAAATTTCTCTGATGTAGAAGGTGCCGTTCCCGACCCTGACAAACAAGCTGTGTTGGCTGCTGGGCTGTGCAGAGGGCGTCCACTGTGGGTCCAGTCCAGGGTGAGGGGCCTCATGGTCCAAAATGTTTCAGTACCTTTCAACTACATCAATCCATACTGAACTCTGCAAGTCACTTAAATTCCCATTTTCTTTAGGCTTTTCAGCTAAGCAGACATTTGTTAGAACAGAGGCTCTTTTTCTAGAGCTTTAACTAAGGCAAACACATGTGTGAGAATGAGTATTTTTAGCTATGCAAGCCTATGCTATTACATCAATTTAAAATTTTTCACACATCAAGATAACATCTGTTACATAGAAAATGTTCTCAGAGAAGGATCAGTTCTCCCTGAACCTAAAGAAATAATTAATTCCATCTCCAGACACCACTGCAGGGCTGTCATTCTAAGGGTCACTTCTCTCAGTTCCTCTAATGTTTTAAAAATCACCCGAGTTCCACTCCCCCTTTTACAGAATTGGGACAAGACATTTAAAAATTACACATGAAATTTCTACAGTGTGACAGTGTACTTTTCATCCAACTCTCAATCACTCCTGGTAACCCAATTAACAGGCACGGGGAAATGAAAACAGCAGTATAATAGCATGCCCAAAAGAACTGTAGATACAAAAGAGATTTTAAAACACAGGAGAGCTGGGACCTTTTGAAAAAATTAAAAGTCCAGAGTAGTACAGTCACTTGTGGCCTCAGCAGCAAAGTAGCGTAATTCTCAAAACTGAGTAAGTTTGTGAACTTGCACTGAAATCCTGAACAGTGGTCCAGATGCTGGACAGACGCTGGCAATTAGCCACGAGCATAGGCAGGGCAGAAGCAGCCTCTCCACCAGCCTCCCAACTCAGATCTGAAGCTCTAAGGAAGGCCCAGCAGAGCCCCAGCAGCCTCAGGACTCAACTGTAATCAGGCTGGAATGGGACAATACAAAGCAACAAGCCACACACAGACTCTTTGGGTCAAAAGTCATCAAAGACCATTACACACCACTGTGACTACAGTTTCAGGTACCGAAGAGGCAGAAAAACATACTAGTCTAAAGACTGACTTCGAGTTAGGTATATAGAACTCGGAATTACAAGTTTTGACTCATACTGTCCACTTAGAAATATACACACGCACCTGTGAGGACAAACAAAATGTCACAGAAACTAAGAGATACTTGTTCTCCATTATCCGTCTGCCAGGGAGGCCGGGCCCCGAACCACCAAGCTGTTCCTGTCGTCACTCCTGCAGCAGACTCGGACCCACGAGAAGCCAGCGGGGAGAAAATGCCTCACTGCTACACAGAGACAACCAGCTCTGTCTCCCTACATGAGGGCCGCCCCGTGGAGGCGCTCAGTTTCACCCACTCCCTGTTACTGAAGTTCTCCTCCCAGGGAATGAGAAATGTGGCACCTAGTAGCTGGAGGATAATTAGTGCTCCCAAGAGGGGGCTGCACGGAGCCACGGTAACAAGCTCAAAGGCAGCTGCTTCTCGTAAACCCCCGAGTTTCTCGTCTTGATCCGCCCCGTATGCCCAGCACACGCCTGTGTGACCGTGAATACACCAGTCTCTGTGACCCTGCCCGACTCTCCTGCCCTGGGCTGCAGAGCGGTGCATGTGCCTCCACTCCTCCTCACCCTGGAACGACCTGTGTGCAGGTCTGTTCTGTCTCTGTGCCGGGGGCAGAGACCAGCAGGGACTTCTCTGGTGTTCTAACACCCACAGCGGAGCCCGGGCCAACTGGTAGGCAATCAAATATTTAACTCTGGCAGTCCACAGGAAAGAAGTCAAAACATGTGAATGAATCAAACCATCCTTCATGTATGTTTTTCAGCTCTCATGACTTCTAAAAAATGCATAAGGCTTCATTAGATAATAAAGTCAAACAAAGTTATAAAAATGTCTGAGAAAGAGAATAAGGTAAATACAACCCCGAAAAGTGAAAGTGTTAGTTGCTCAGTTTTGCCCAACTCTTTGCGACCCCCATGGACTGCAGCCCACCACGCTCCTCTGTCCATGGGATTTCAGGCAAGGATACTGCAGTAGTTTGCCATTTCCTTCTCCAGGGGATCTTCTTGACCCAGGGATCAAACCCAGGTCTCTTGCACTGCAGGTAGGTTCTTTACCTACTGAGCTACCAGGGAAGCCCCCTAAATACAACCCTAAATGTTTTTTAACCTTCCTGATTTCTCACCAGTCAGAAATATCTTTATTCTTTTTTTCGGATAAAGCATAAACCTATTTAAAATTAAAGTCAAAGTATAATCCCCCAAATAAGACTATTCACAATGATATATGACATATACACATGCATTTCTAGACTTCAGTGTATATACAAACCTATCAATATACACACATGTGCACAAAAACCAATCAATACACACACGTGCACAAAAACCATTCGGCCCACTACCAATATTTAGCATTTTTCTATATCAGTCTAATCCATTTTAAAGACTATTATTATACTGCTCACATTTATAATATTTGACCAATGACTTACAGATAGCTCGATTATTTCAAATCTTTCACCCTCATAACACCGCGGCAGTCACGTGTTTAAAGTGCAACAGTGAATGCACACTTATGTCTATACCTAACTGTGTGCCGGGCCTGTGTTCGGGGCCCTCGTCAAATCCTCCTGACAACCCCAAGAGAGAAGTACCATCATGACTCCGCAGTAAAGATGGAAAATCTTATATCCAGACAGAAGTGCCTAAAGGGACACAACTAATAAATAAGAGGGGTGAAGGAAGAGTTCAGATCTATGTCTGTCTGACTCAAGATCCTGGGATCCGAGTCGTGACTATAAACGACCACACGAAACAGTAACTCACGTAAACTGGCTGCTGTGCACTGGGCACCTCTGCTTAGACCTTCCTGTGCATCATTTTCTCTAATTCTTGTAACAGATGCTCGCTTACTTAAGAAAATTACTTAAGGTAATTTCTTAAACACAGAGCCATCAGTATCTCTTATGACTATAGACACAGCAATCCTCAACAAAGTATTAGCAAACCAAAGCTAGCAACATATAAAAACTATCACTATGGCCAAGGAGGATTTAGCCCAAGAATGCAATATTGGCTTAATATATAAAATTTAATTAATTTATTAATACATCATATTAACAGACTAAAAGACAAAAACACATGCTCAACAGATGCACTAAAAAATATTTGCAATACTAGGGGTGGGGAAAGACCTTTCATGCTAAAAATACCACAAATAGGGGCTGGAAGGGAACTCCCTTGACCTGATGAAGACCAGCTACAAAATACAAAAAGCACACTATTAAATCTTATTTAACAGGGACAGACTATATGCTTTCCCCCTAAGATCAGGAACAAGACAAGAAGCCTGCTCTCACCAATTCTATTCAACAGTATACTCAAGGTTCTAGCCAGGACAATTAGTATAGAAAAAACATGTGGATTAGATAAGAAGAAATAAAATTATCTCTCTTCACAGATGACATAATCTGCATATATAAAGTTCTAAGGAATTCACTAAAAAACTAGTAGGACAAATAAATTATTTCAGAGAGACTGCAGGATTAAACCAATACAGAAAAACTCATTGTATTTTTATACATCAGCAGTGAACAATCCAAAAATGAAATTAAGAAAGTAATTCAATTAACAATAGCATCAAGAAAAATAAAATACTTAGAAGTAATTTTAACAAAAAGAATGTTTGCATGTTTGCTGAAAACTATGTAATGTTATTGAGAGAAACTAAAGACCTACTAAATGGAAAGACATTTCATGTTAATGGATCAGAAGACTATGGCACAGAACTAATTCAGATTATGCAGTAAAAAGAAACATATGAACATTTTTTGAGAAACAGAGGAAGGCATTAAACCACCTTCCCTACAGATGGTTCCAAAACAAAAGGATCTACCTGCCCGCTTGTCAAAAAGCCCTGGGATGGTCTCAACGACAATTTTCTCAGGGTCACAGAAGAAATGTATCATTTACAAAGTAAAGGAAAAAAGCTAAATTAGGTATCTGCTTCCCCTAAAAGGCATCAACTTTTAAACTCTTCCTAAACTCTCTGTGGCCTCCCTGTGACTTGGAAGTTCAAGTTCAGGGCACAGGGTCACCTGAGAGTTGATCTGGTCTCAGTACTCCTTTTGTTGCTTCTAAAATAAAACTAGATGGATGCCTGGGAGCAAGTCTCCTCTCTCTGGAGGGTGTGGGGTGTGGCAGGGGTGTTACTGGATAGAACACTTCCTCGGAACACCAAGAGCACAACACATTCGGCTTCCTTCCCTCATCTCTTCAGCATCTATTTACCAAGTGCACCTCTGTGCCGGGTACTCTGCAGGGAACTGGGAGGAAGGCAGAAAGGCGTGGCTTTTATCCTGGAGCTCACGGTCCAGCGTGGGAAACAGATACACACAACTCACAGCAGCCGTGACTCAGCGTGATGCTTTGCTCAAGGCACGCACAGGATGTGCCAAGTGAATACTGCAAAGGGGCACAGAGAAGAGAGACCAGGAAACTCAGAAAGGAGCCGCTGCCTCCCACCCACACTCCGTGACTCACTCCGCTGCTTGGGTCTGCAGCGGAGGACTTAACATGAACCGGGGCTGTGAGATGCTCCAAATGGGCACACAGCCTACATAGAGCAGGCACGTGGTAGACAGAGAACACAATCCGAAGACTCCTCGTGGACAAACGTAGGAGGGGCAGGGGGCTTCTGGCGGGGACGGCGAACAAAGCAGCGAGCGGCCAAGGCACACAGATGGGTCCAGGAGCCCCGCAGTTCTGGGGCTGTCCCCATCCTGGGCACCAGGAACACTGGACCGAAGGCAAAGTCTCCAAGTCATGTCCAGAAGTTTGAGTTATCAAACTTCTTGACCTGTCTGGATGCCCAACTTAAACTAACCATGTTAATACAAAGCCTTCCCCAAAGAAAAGAACCCACAGCAATATAGCGATAGCAGGTATAGAAGATCAGTCTTGAAGAAGAGTATCTCTCTACACACCTCAAAAAGACTATAAACTCCTTGGAACCAATCAAAAGGGAGGGCACAAACAGATGGCTACTTTATCATCCTGAGTATCAACAGGCTCTCGGGGGAGCAGTAGGGAAGACCGGGATGGACCAGCCTTTCTGCCGGAAGAGCTGGCCACGGAGCTCAGGGAAGACTTAAACTGTCTCTGTATTAACACGGACTGGTGAGCTCCATGAACTCTGGCCAGATGGAAGGCCCGGCTTTACATTCTACCAGACCCGGCTCTGGACACATCCAGGGTAAGAGAAACGCAGGAGGAGCCGCCCCAGAGGGCACCTCTCCCTCTCATGCTCCCATCACCCGTGAGGGTCCCGGAGCGGGGACCTGGGACCATCCTGCTGCTCTTCCGCCAGCCACCCAACCCCAGGCCAATCAGCTGGAGGAGGAAAAGTGACACAGGAGGCTTAACTCACTGGTCACCTAAGCCATGCTGTCTCTTCCAGATGCCACAGGTGCTCTGGGGTAGAAGACAGTCCTCATACAGCTTGGAATCCATCCTGCTTCAGCCCCTACAGAGTCTGGTAGAAAGTTAGTCAATTCACTACTGACTCATATTCACCAAGCATGAATTTTTAACTCCTTTCAAGCCTTTTCTTCTAGGGAACAAGATTATCAAAAGGATTATCAAAGGATTACCCTAAATCCTATGACACACAGATCAGTCAAGCTCAAGATAGTTCCAAAAGAGATTCCAAGAAAGAATTAACCACCATAGCAAACAAAAATCCACCGTGTTTTTTAAAGAATTTAGCACTCTTTCCTAGAAAGTATCTCTGAGTAAACGCTCAAGAGTCTGAGTCTGTCACATTTTCTGCAACTATTTTTGTGTCTTCTTTCTCTAGTGCGATCTTCATTCAAATCTGAATTCCTATCTTGCCATCTGAAAGTTAAAATCACATTATAGTTAGTTGATGGTTTTCTATAGTACAAAAGTAAGAATACAGCCTTTGAATAACTATAACACACAGAGACCTAAAACCAATTTACTGCGGCTAAGGCCCTAGTATATTTTATTGAACTTTTTCTCATAGCTACTTGGGAACTGACAATGCTGTAATTATTTACATAATTACAAAGCGGTCGAAATGCTGCTGTGACTGCCTATCCTAGCCGCACTCAAACCCAGTTCACATTTCTGTACAAAGAAACCCAAGTAAACTAAAGGTACCAAACAAAAACTTTAGGATTAAAAAAGAGGATCTTTCGATTGTTTTCTTTTCCAATTTCATTTTTATAAAAATCAAATGTATACACTTACTCAGCCCCTGAACCTGGCTGTAAGAAGAGCTCGTGAAGCCCATTCCAACTATTTTACTATTTTTTTCTGTCTTGCTCAACCAATTCTCTCAACTCCAAAGATTAGTGAGTAGATCTGTTTTCAATGTCTGGGTATCTGTGCCAGAGGTGGCTGTGTGCAGAGGTGGTACACTCATGCGTGCAGCTGGGTGACGGCGGAGTCTGGACCCAGCCTCTGTGCACGTCCACCAGGAGGATGGGCCAGGGAGAGCCTTCCGACATAGTCAACAATTTCATGCTGGATAAAGGCCTGGCATTTCTAGCACAGCGTAAACCAGCCAGTGTGCGGTCACACCAAGAAAGCTGAACAGTAACTGGAGTTCAGTCTTCCCCGTGTGACTCCAGCTTTGGGAGGCAGCACGCAGACAGGTAAAATACACAGGTTTCAGAGAGTTCTTCTCCAGACCTCAAAACCTGGCACGGTTTCTTAGTTTGGACAAGTTACTAAACTTCTCTCTGCCAGTCTTTCATCTGTAGAATAAGTATCACTCACACACCCATGATCTGTGTATTCAGAAGATGTTCATGTGTCCCTCAACCGGATGCTGACAGTTCAGAGCCTGAAGCACTTCCACTCTCAGAGCTGACAGCCAGCAGCATGGTAAGGCTTCAGAGGCCCAGGGAAGGGGCCCTGAGAAGTCTCCGCACGGTTGCGTCTGGAAACTGAGCAGATGTTAATTAAGCTGGGTGACAAGGAGCGCGGACTCCAGTGGGATCCACGTGTGTGAAGCCCCTGGGCCGAGATAACCCAAGCGGCAGTCAGAACTGATCCCGAGACAGCACAGGCACATAGACTGCCGTAATTACTAATTATAACGACCCTAATGTCTACATGGTAATAAGTTATAGTAGGGCATTTAACTAGGCAGTTACTTCTCACAAATCCACCAGCAATGCTGGAGACTTCCCTGGGTCAGGAGGATCCCTGGGAGAAGGGAATGCAACCCACTCCAGTATTCTTGCCTGGAGAACCCCATGGACAGAGGAGCCTGGCGGGCTACAGTCCATGGGGTCACAAAGAGCTGGACACAACTGAGCGACTTTCACTTCACTTCTCATAGAAGTGCTCAAAAACTAACTACAGTGAAGACATTTATTTTCAGTGAACATATGTGGACATGTTTACTATTTCATAGGAAAAGGGCAACGTTTTAAGCACCGTGAACTGCTGTGAAAAAATTCTGTATACTGATGACTGAAAACTGAACTTCCAGGAAGTGGCAACTAATCTTTCAACGCCTCAGATAATCTCTGAATGTCATAGTGACAAAAATCGCAATGGATTGTTTCACTGATTCAACATTCT
This sequence comes from Cervus canadensis, assembly GCF_019320065.1. Classification (NCBI taxonomy): domain Eukaryota; kingdom Metazoa; phylum Chordata; class Mammalia; order Artiodactyla; family Cervidae; genus Cervus; species Cervus canadensis. Next base: position 5,588,452 of record NC_057400.1, on the reverse strand, counting down.
TTTCTCCTTTTGACTATACAACTTATGTTACCTTTGAACTTGCCCTAAAGGGGTATTGTGCTTAATTAATGTCAGAACCCAAACCCCACAAATATCAGACCTACACCTTGCATTCATCTGGAAATGTCATTTTAATTATCACTGTACCAACCCTGACCCAATTCTTCTCGACAACCACTACACAGGAGCAAAAGCAAGTCAGCTGGAAAAATCTAGAGCCAAATTTGGAAGAGGTTCCCAACCAGAACATCTCATATTAAAGTGACTGCACCCAGAGCTGTCTGCCTCTCATGCAATAATTCCTCAAATCCTCCACCCCTGATTTAATGACCGCATTCTCAAGAACCCAAGAGAAGCAAATATCATATTCCAATATAAAAAGACAGGAAAATAAGATGACAACTGAAAAGGAATACCTATATTCTAGTAAATTATAATCCTAATACCAGCCCCATCCCTACTCCAAGATACAAACCCACTTGGAATTCACACAAATAGAATTCTAAGCCCTAGTGTCTAAAACTACAATCGTTTCTCCACCCTCAGAACTGCTCCCTCCCCCAAAAGCCCTGCTCCAGCCGGTCCCAGCACCACACAGTCAGACACAGTCTCCCCACACATCATCCTGAGATGCGGCCAGAGAGTTCCCTGCTGGCTCTCACCTTCACCACCACTCCCACACTGAGGCTGTCCTCATTCCATTCTGCCTCATCTCTTAGCTGGATTTCTGCTATTAAAATAGTGTCCAAACCAGTCTCTTTGCCTCCAAGTTTTTTTTAAAAAGTAACAATAGATGTTTTAAATACACAGAACATTAACGTGAAGAGAACCTAATCTCACCACCTAGACAGTTTTGTTGTGCAGTGGTAAAGAATCTGCCTGCCAAAGCAGGAGACGTGGATTCGACCCCTCAGTTAGGAAGAGACTCTGGAGGAGGAAATGGTAACCCACTCCAGTATTTTTGCCTGGAAAATTCCATGGACAGAGGAGCCTGGAGCCTGGTGGGCCACAGTCCTTGGGTTGCAAGGACTTGACTGAGCACGCATGCAAAGAAGAGGTAAGATTCTGACAATACAATGAATTCCATCACCTAGACAAACTCTGCAACCTCTTTCAAAAGAACAAAATCAACAAAACATGGTTAAATAATTGAAATATTAGAAGAAAACAAAATGAGATTAAAAAGCTTCTCTACCCAACTCCCTTACTACTTTCCAGCATTTTGTTTTATTTTTGTTTTGTTTTGTTTTGGCCATGGCGGCTTATGGAATCCTAGTTCCCCCAAACCCCAGCCCCCGTGCAATGGAAGTACGGAGTCCCAACCACTGGAGCATTAGGGAATTCCCGGTTTGGGGTTTTAATGAAGCTTCTATTTTCGAATAGGATCCAAGCTACAGAAAAGTTGTGAAGACAGTACAGGGGGTCCCCGACTCCCCACACCCTGTCTCCCTGTTGTTAACATAAATAATAGTCTGGGACATTTGTTATAATTAATGAACCAATACTGATACAATATTATTAACTCGAAGTCCACAAACAGGTTTTATCAGAGTTCCCTACTTTCCCCACCATCCTTTCTTTGTCCCAGGACCCTATCCAGGACACCACACGACATTTAATCACCACCACGCTCCTCTGGGTTGTGACATTTCTCAGACTTCCTTGTTCTAGACAACCTTGACAGTTCAAGGAGTGCTGGTTGGGTAGTTTACAGAAAGTCCTTCAACTTGGGTTTGCCTGAGGTTTCCAAGTGTAGATAGAGCTTATGGGTTGAGAAAGAAGATGCTCAGAGGTAAAATGCCATTCTCCTCACATCTTGTCCAGAGCACACGTGGTCGACATGTCCGCTGACGCTGACCTCAGTCGCCTGGCTGAGGCGGTGCGTGTCAGGTTCACCTCTGGAAGGGCACTGTCCCCCTTCCTACACCGTCCCCCTTCCTACACCGTCCCCCGCGAAGGCGACACCACATACAGCTCACAGAAAGCCGGGAGTCATGCTCCCCGCCTCTGGGGGGACGGCCACAGAAACCATTTACGTTCATTCTGCATGGAGACTTGCTTATACACTTAGTCATTGATACGCATCAGTACAGCCTCATCAACACTTATGCTCTGGGTTACAATCCAGCACCACTTCACAGCTCAAACTGTTCTCGCTCTAGTCCGTGGCTGCTGCCTGTGACCGCTGACAAGCCTCCATCACGTTTGTTTTGCCAGCGCATGTTCTTACTGTCTGGCGCTACAGGACAGCCAGGCTGACTGCATACACTCCCTGTTCCAGCCCGAGGATCTGCAAACCCCACGGAGCCCGGTGGTGGCAGAAACCAAGACAGGGGCACAGGCTGGCAGCTTCTTTTTAAGACGCCTCATTCTACACCTGATTCTGTACCTTGTTTCTCTGGAGGGGACTTTCACATCTAAACGAAAACATCAACCACATCATGTCAAAACCTAAACCCAACGTTCCCCTCCCATTAGACTGTGTCCCCGTAACAGGTCTGTGTGCGCTCAGGCACTAAGCCAAGTCCAAGTCCTTGCAGTGCCATGGACCGCAGCCCACCAGGCCCCTCTGTCCACGGGACTGTCCAGGCAGGGGCACTGGAGCAGGTTTGCCATTTCCCCCTCCAGGGGATCTTCCCGACCCAGGAGTCGGACCTGAACCTCCTGCGTCTCCCACATCAGCAGGCAGACGCTCCGGACTGCACCCCAGTAACACACAAGACGGTATTTACGGGCAGGCCAGCCGGCTACGTGCATCACTCATTCACTCCTCGCAGTGGCACAGGAATCACTGCCCTCCCCCACCTGGAACACGAGGGAACCGGGGCCCCCTACACACACACACACACTCTCTCTCTCTCAACCGGGGCCCCCTACACACACACACACACACTCACACACACACACACACTCACACACACACACTCTCTCAGACAAAGGGATTCTGAAGTCCACACACCTACTCGCCCTTGTCCACTTATGATTCAGTCACCTAGACCCCAAATCTACTTGCAGGACAGGTGACAGTTTTTGGATAATTTAACCAGTCTGCACCAAACTGAGAACTTCAAGGAACAACTTGCAAACTTCTCAGAGGTAAATTTATTTCACTTAAAAGGCCAGCATTTATTCTAAACAACATCATTTCAATTTTCTTTTTTTGTAACTGGTGTTAGTGTCCCTTGTTTTCTGAAATGAGAAAGAGGATGGAGCTCTTTAGCTATCGTGATGTTACATGTGGTACCATTAAAGTTTCACCCTGCCTCAGTCTCTGCCCAGGTTTTTAAAGTTGAAATCTGAGACGTGAACAGCCTGCAACAAAAGCCTCAGCTTGTTAGCATGGCCTAGAAGGCCCTTGCCATCTTCCCCTGCACTTCCCCCTGCAAGAATACCACACTGCTTTCAAAAACAAACTCATCACCTTCGTACAATGATTTCCAATCCCAGAACACCCCACATGCCCCCCCACCCATCCATCACTGAGCGAACAACTGATTAGGGATGGCATATTTTCACAGTGTCTAAAACACTATTTGTCTAAACAGGCTAATGCCTGTTTTAATAATAGCTCTTTGAATGCTTACAGATTTTAATTATTCCCTAAGGCATCTATATTAAAAATGGCACAATTTCAGAATCAAAAAACAAACTAAAGTCAGGATTTTATCAAAACAGCTGGGTGGACACTTGCTGGCAGGAAGGTAGGTCTAAGATGGCCAAGTCCAGGGCCGCCAGCCCATCTAGAGAACTCAAACCTCCCGTCCCCCCCACCTCCTCCTCATGGGGCTGCTGGGAAAATCTGAAAATAAAAACAAACAAAAGACATTTCGGAAAACGCTTTGAAAATACTAAAATACACAACACCATAGTAGAAAATGGTTGGCATTGTATTTTGCATACTGTTGTGGGTTCCTTATTGAAGATGGGCTGACAGAGGAAGATACGAATATGCCCCTGCTACAATGAACAGCGTTTAACTGTTGTCTCCTACTGCATCTGCAGCTCCCCAGGGTAACAGGTACCAGTGCTTTTAAAGCCTGCATTTTAGGTAACAGTGACTACGGAGGTAGGTCATTTGAAACGAATTACCAAATGAGAGAATAGTCTTTATTTTAAACTCAGAGCCTTAAGGTTTTCTCCATAGTCTTGAACATAAAGTGATCAACCAAACAATTATATTTCCCTGTTGTTTAAAAAAAAAAATCTAAAATACAACATAAAACAAATGCTACTTCTAAGTAACACACTTCCAAATCCTCAAATGACGGGTTCTGAAAGAGGTCACTTCAGAACATGAATTATTTAGCTCTCCTGCCCGGGTATTGATTTCCTACAGCAACTTAACCTGATTACAGAATACTGTAATGAGGAGGGAAATAAAAATGAGCACTAGCAGTATACGCTTTCAACTCTCAGTTTTAAAATACAAATAACAAGCATAACCCAGAATTCCAGTATGACTGTTTTCAGCAAACTCAACCAAACTAAGTTTCTGAAGGCATATACACGCCTTCATCATCCACGACAAAAGAACGAACACAGAGCAGACGAGCCGCACGCACGCCAGCTTCCCCACAGGGAGACAAACGAACACTTGTTACTGTGCACAATTTACTCTGTGTAATACCTGCTTCAGCTGAAGGGTTTGGAAACCCTGAGACAACAAATTAAAAGCCTGCCAGGAAACCCGTCCCACCGGAAAGCGAGACATGGATACAGGTGACTCACATCACGGCCACAGCATTCTTCCGACACCAACCTTGTTCACATGGAGCTCTTTCGCATCCTCTCAATGCTCCCAAAACCTGGGCAAAACCTCCGTGGAAAGACCAAAGGCTAATCAATTAAGACCTGTGATATACAATGCCACTTTCATGGTTCTCCAGTTCCATTTTTACATTTAAAAAATGCAAACCTTTAAAAAGGAAAAATTTTTACACGATGATTCTCAAGAAAGATGCAACCCCTCCGCTACTCTGATTTATATGTGCTTTTTTCCTACCCTCTGTTGGAAAACCATAGAGATTTCCAACCAGTAGATTCCTTTCAAGACAGCCTATATTTACTAACAAATGTCTTGTAATTGCAAAAGAATTTACTTTCATGAGCCGTTTACTGTGAATACAAGAGACAGGGAAAAAGTTAAAAGCACATGAACAAACAGAGGCTGATGAAAACGCAGCTAATCTCAGCCTCCGATGCCCAATTCCTCTCTCCTAGTCCTTGAGGGTCAACATTAACAGAGCCGCAAGTTTCATAATTTTTCCCTGCCTCAATGCAAACAGCCATAACAGTTATTTGCCTGATTCACCCATGATATTTAGCTATCAAAGCAATGATAAAATGCCCTAAATATCTTTGTTCTGAGTTAAACAGCAGTAATTACAAACACTTTCCAGAATATATTAGAACAGCCTACCTTTCCCAGTGGTCATGACTGTCGGTGATGGAGGCACAAGTGAAAACGCTGCTCTGAAAGCTACACCTGCTCACAGCCGCCGACGCCCCAGCAAACTCTCCACCCACGGGCTTCTCCAGCGCTCCGAGCACCAAGGACAGCGGCCGCCCCATTCCAAAATAAAAGCCTACCCTCCACAGAACAGTGACTTGTTCAAGGAGCAGGGGCCTTCTCTATCTGACGTTACTCTGTCAGAGAACCGTCTTTTTTTTTTTTCCTGGCAAGTGCAATGAGTTTATTTTTTTTCTTTTTCTTTCTTTTTTTTTTTTTTTCATTTATTTTTATTAGTTGGAGGCTAAGGATGGCAAGAACTGTCTTTAAAAATGGTATGGAAAAAAATTTTAACCAACTACTTGATCAACCCCCGCCCCATGGAAAAAGAGAATTTCTTAACATAAACTTTAAATAAGAATAAAGTACAAAGGCTATCTTATTTCCACACGGAGGATGATAGAGTAAGCTGTCACCTGCAGCTTGAGCTACTGAAGCTGGCATCAGAAACAGTCTCTTCCAGGCTACTCTAGGGGGTGGTCTCCCTGGGCAGCACAGCAAGCTGGCCAGTCTTGTGATATATCATCCCCGCAGCCGTGACTATGGAAACACTTTCCTAAGACACTGAACCAGAATCCCAAGCCTTGTAACATGCAGAGTATAATAAACAAGTAGGGGGAGCCCATGATCAGCACTCGATCCACTTATTCACAATCACTGTTTTAAAATACTACATAATAACGGTTTAGCTTCTTAATAAAGAAGACTTTAAATTAAAGCTCTGTCCTAGCTACACTGGACAACAATTCAGAGCTTACCTAAAACTAACAATTCACCATTGAGTCTATTTGCTTTCACACTTGTATTTCTCACTTCCAACAACTTAGAAATGATATCTAACATTTTTCAAATAACAAATTATTTTAGTAAAACAAAAGAAGGCAGGCTGCATTTTACAGCAAAGTAATACCCTAGATATATGGGTATGGGTTAATAATTTTATGATTATTATCTAGTTTATAGTTTGTCAGCAAATAAGTACTTTTCTTTAGCTACAGATTTATTATAGAATTTTCATAGATTTAACCAGCATGATAGTTTCATTCTTTCCTCATAAACATGTTAGCCTTCCTCAAGAAACTCAAAAGCATGCACATTTTTAACCAAATTAACATCTATGGGCCTCATTTCAATCAGCTCCAATTAAAGATCATTAAGTGGCTGCAGATAAAGGACAATGACTAGTCTATAATTACTGGCTCTTTCATGCTGAAAATCCAATTCTCCCATGAGCATACGCACATCTGCATGATTTAAAATGTACATAGAAAATAATTTGCTTTTTGAAACCCATCGAAGGAAAAACTGTAATTTTTGCTTCAAGGGGTTTGCTAATTACATGGAGATGGGAAAAAAGAAACATCTACAAAACAACATATTTTTAACTCTCATATTCCTGCCACTCAAAACTCAAAGGCCTTCAGGTAACCTAGCAACAAAAAAGAATCACACAAAGATGAAGTATTCCATTACAGCCAGGCCTCTCACCCCCAACTGCTACTCAGACGCTTTTTCACTGCTGTTTTCGTCATAAGTCTAACACTTGTGAAAAACGAATTCCCTGGCATTTATATAAATCAATTACACACCTTAAAACATAATTTTGAACAAAACCCATTTCTTCCCTAAGTGTACTGCTATTACATTAACAGTTCCTTTCAACTTAGCTCAAATCCAGAGCTTTTATTTCTTACTTAAAGGAGCTTTATTGTTCACAAGCAACAGCAACAAAAATAAATTAGAATTCATCCAAATTAAAACCTTAGATGCCAAGAAAGTGAAAGACAACCAAAAATTGGAAAAAGAGTATTTGTAAATCAAGTATCTAGTAAGAGTCTTATTAACTAGTATATGAAAAGAACTCTTATAGCTCAACAATAAAAACACAAATAAACCAATTTAGAAATGGGCAAAGGACTGAATAGTTTTTCCAAATGAGATCGTTTGTAGAAACAACCGACAAGTACATGAAAATACACTCAACATCATTAATCATGAGGGAAATGCAAATCAAAATAATGAGACACCACTTCACACCCACCACAATGACTAGTTTTTTTAAAACAGAAAGAAAACAGTGTATGTTTTGTTTTGCTGGAGAGGATGTGGAGAAAATGGAACCCTCACACATCGCTGGGGGAAATATAAAATGGGGATGGGAAACAGTTTGACAGTTCCTCAATAGGAGGAATAATTCTGCGAACACAGAAATGCCACAGGATCCAGCAATTCTACTTCTAGGTATATACTCAACAGGATTGAAAACATATATGCAACAAAAATTCGTAAACTATTCACAATACCAAAAAGGAAGAAACCATCCAAATGTCTACTGAACACAGTAAACAAAATGTGGTCCAGCCAAGCAACGGAAGAGAGGTACTGAGATGCACTCCACAACATGCACAAACTCTGAAAACATTTTGTCAAGTGAAATAAGCTACACAGAAATCAACACATATTGCATGGTTCCATATATCTGAAATGTCCAAAAAAGACAAATTTATAGAGTAGATTAGCCATTGCCAGATGTAGGGATGGAGGGGAGGTTAGTGAGATAAGGAGGTGACAGATAAAGACCTAAAAAGGTCTCTCTTTTGCAGCAACAAAAATGTTCTGAAACTGACTGTGGTGATGGTTGTACATATCTGTAAATACATCACATACAACTGAATTAAATATTTTAAGTGAGTTGATTGTATGGAATGTGAATTATACCTCAAAAATACCACTTTTTAGAAGGGGATTACTGTTAAAGAAAATGTGCATTAAATTTTAAACATCTACAAAGCTATGGTTTTTCTAGTAGTAATGTACAGATGTGAGAGTTGGATCATAAAGAAGGCTGAGTACCGAAGAATCGATGTTTTTGAAGTAGGGGGATGGAGAAGACTCCTGAGAGTCCCTTGGACTGCAAGGAAGATCAAACCAGTCAATCCTAAAGGAAATCAACCCTAAATATTCATTGGAAGGACTGAAGCTGAAGCTGAAGCTCCAATATTTTGGCCACCTGATGCCAACAGCTGATTCATTGGAAATGATCCTAATGCTAGGAAAGACTGAGAGCAGGAGAAGGGGGCAAGAGAGGATGAGATGGTTGTATGGTATCACTGACTCAAAGGACATGAGTTTGAGCAAACTCCAGGAGATGGTTTAGGTCAGGGAAGCCTGGAGTGCTGCAGTCCATGGGGTTGCAAAGAGTCAGACATGACTTAGCAACTGAACAACAACAACTCCAAAATAACCCAATACTCCACAAGAAACAGAAGTGTGACAGTTATTCTCAAACGATGTTCTTTATAATTACAAAAAAATGAATATATCCAGAAAATGGAGCGGGAGAGGAGAAACCTATCACTTTGAGCACCAACCCCATCCCAGGTGCTGTACTGGGAGATTTGACATCTGATCTCACTTACTCTGCACAACGAAGGAGCAAGCTGGCTCCCAGGAGTGAAGCGATGTGCTCTCAGTCACACGGCTGAGCTGGAAAGAGTGAGAGGTGGTGACCTAAGAGGAGACCGCAGAGCCCTGTACCAGGATCTTAAGAGGAAGGATAAAGAGGACAGACAGGGAACCACAGGTGGCCCAAGGGGGTGGCCAGACCGAGATGAGGCCGCAGGGCTAGACAGAGTGTGGCTGCAGCAGACTGGGAAGGATCTGGGTTACCCTGAGAGCAATAAATTCAAATAGTAAAAAGACTACAAAAGGACAAAAGCAAGCAGGGAGGGTAGGAGGCAGAAGCTGCCTGCAACACAGAAGTATTAGGAAAGACTCTTCAGCGAATCCCTTCATGGGACTGAAGCCCACCCTCTCCAGCTAGCATCACCACAGAACTCACCTGGCATTACTAATGCCTTTTCCTTTCCCTTGGAACAGAGTAACCAATTATAACTTCTTCCCTCTGTTCCTAGAAGCTGATGGTAACAATGGGCTGGATATTTTCAGGAGATTAATATTCGCAAAATTCCTAAAAAGAATATACCTAATCTGGAACTGACGCTTACTTTCTATTTTAATGTTTCTACTAAAATATACTCAATATAAAGGGCCATGCTTGCATCTTGAATCTGACTTGAATGACATAATGTATTCTAGCTCTTCTTCATACAGCCCATTATTTCTGACAGATGGGAGATAAAACAAGACAAGCTGTATGCTGACAACTGGTAAAGTTGGCTGGTGGCCACATGGGGGTCCATTACTCTCATCTACCCATGTTAATGTACACTTAATGTTTTCCAAACAAAGAAATGAACAGGGAAGGGTGGTCAGAAGACCTCTTGCTCAGCAGCACCCACCCCACCGTGCGTCCATAGAGCTTGGCTACACATCGTGTCCACCTCCAAGAAAGTGCAGGTCTGATCTGCTCAGACTTCGGAGAAGTGAATACTTCACAAACGAACATCAAAGCAACAGTGCAGGTAATATTTAAATGTTTTTTAACACTGTCCTGGGTGAAGGACAGGAGATATTCCAGCCTCAGTCTCTTCCACCACAAAACAGTTTTCATCAAGAGAAAACTTTTGACGATGTCCTACAACAAACAGAACAGACTCAGGGGTGGGGGCGGGCAGGAAGAAGGCAGAAGGACAGTGAGCAGGTGGTTTTAGATAGATGGGATCAGAGTGCTGGAGATGGTGAGAAGCGTCAACACCCACACGAACCAGTGATGACACACCCAGGCAGGGAGGGAGATGAGGCCTTTGGGACAATAGGAACGTTCCAATTTACACGCCTGGACAGACAGTGGAAGACGTACAGAGAAGATCCAGGACAAGGTTGCGTTTAGGTGTTTGGGGTTTTGTCTTTGAACAAGAGGAAGAATAAGAATCTGGATTTAGATACAAGAAGAAATGTCAGACAGGCAGCTCCTTCACATCGATTAGTAACACTAAGACAAAGTGTTGGCAAGAGGCGCTTTATCTGGCTAGTCAATGAAGCTCCAGTCATACATAATTACCACCCAAAGGAGAGAAAGAAACAGGCCTAGGACCAAGCTTTCAGAATTTAAGTTGCAGACATTAAACAAAGGAAGGACATCTAGAAAGAATAGTCCAACAACAGTAACAAGTCAGAATGAGGTGAGGCCAGAGAAGCCAAGGAGGAAGGATGCTTCAAGAGGAGGCAAGGTGAGTGACTCGGCAGGGTGCAGACTGGGGAACGTCAGCGGGGGGAGCAGCAGAGAGCTCAGCCGCTGACAATGCCAGCGGCTGCCTCAGTGACAAGACGGAACCACGAGACTGGAGGGTCAAGGAGTGATTACAAGGTGACGAGACGGAGACACAGAACACAGATGTTAAAAAAAAAAAAAAAACAACCCACAGGCCCAACACAGGCACTTACACTAGGCCCCGCCACCAGAGTGGAGAGCCCACCTCCCCTAGACTGCAGTGTCCTGTGGTGGGTCGGGCATTGCCCGGCCTGCACCAATGAGCTCATCTGTCTCCTGGGCGTCCTCCAGCCCCCAAAGGAAGATGAGGTCACTACCAAACAGCCCCATCCCATCCCCCACAGGTACATTACTTTAGCCTGAAATAATCTCTTCTGAACATGACCTCCTTGTCTTGCCTTTGAAAATCTTTCCTTTTCACACTCACCAGATGGGATGCTGCCCAACTCAAGACCCATTCAATAAAGCCAATTAGATTGTTAAAATTTACTCAGCTGAATTTTGGGGTTTTTTTTAACACAAACCACTCAGGAGAAGTGCTATACAGGGGAGGAGAGAGGCAAAGCAACGAGAAAAACCAGATGGAGACATACGTGTGCCTGGTTTTACTGAAAGACACTAAAATACGCCAGACAAGTTGGGGGAGGAGAGTGAGAACAAGTGTGGGCCAACCTCTTTCATGACGTTACAAGCAAAATTCCTCAACAACGTAATGACAAACCGAACACAACACTGTACACAAAGAATTGTACACTATGACCAAGTGGGATTTATTTCCAAGTATGAGAGAATAGTTTACCATTAAAAAAAAAAATCAAGCAATGTAACTCACAATATCATCAGGCTCAACAGGAGCCAAAGAAGCATCCAGATTAGAAAGTAAAAAACAATCTCCATTCACAGATTAAATGATCTTGTAAGCTGAAAATCCTAAGGAAGCCACTGGAGGGGAAGATCAAGAGAATAAACAAGTTGAACAAGACTGTTGAACAATACAAGATCAAATATAAAATTCTACCATATTTCTATATACTGACACTAAACAACTCAAAAATAAAATTAAGAAAACAATCCCATTTACAATACCACCAAAAAATACAATGAATAGAATTAAACACCCAGAAATACATTTAACAAAATCAGTGGAAGACTTGTACACTGAAAACTACAAAACATTGTTGAAATAACTTCAAGACCTAAATCAACTGAAAGGTATCTTATGTTAATGGACTGGAAGGCTGAAGGCTGTTAAGATGACAATATTCCTTAGAACAGTCTACAGGTCCAACACAGTCCCTATCAGAACCCTACAAGCCATATGGAAATGCAAGGAACCCAGAAGAGTCAAAACAATCTTGAAAAGACCACAGCTGAAAAACTCAAACCTCAACCCAAATGTCCTTCAACTGATGAGTGGATAAATAAAACACAGTATAGTTATAGAAAGAAATATTCTTCAGCCATAAAAAGAAATGAAATACTGATACACACACACACACACATATATATACATATATATATATATACACATACACACACACACCAGGCGGACAAACCTTAAAAACATTATGTTAAGTGAAAGAATCCATACACCATATGATTCCATTTATACAAAATGTCCAAAACAGGCAAATCTGCAGAGACAGAAGGTAGGCTGTCAGGGACTGGAAGGAAAGGGAACTAGTGCTAATGAGCACAAGGCTTCCTGGGGCTGATGACAATATTCTGGGATTAGATAGTGGTGATAAGTGTAAGATTTCTGAATATATGAAAAAACACTTTTAAAAGGTGAATTCTTTTGATATGAATTATATCTTAATATTTAAAATAGGCTGATGATTTCAGAAAAAACCTCTAAACTCACCTAGTTGTGATAAAAACTCAGATAAACAGGAATCAATGAGCACTATCAAAAACCTACAGTTAACATCAAACTCAGTCATGAAAACCCTAGGACTGGGAACCAGGCAAGGAGCTCCTTCTCACCATTCTTACTTTAAGCATCCAGCCAGGGCACTCAGGCAAGAAAAGGAAAAGAAAAGAACACACGTCTGAGAGAGACAAAACCGTTCTTGCTTGCAGATGGCAGTGAGCGCACATCTCGCCGATCCCCCAAAGTTACTGATGACAGACTGCACGGTCTGGGTGAGGGATTCCAAAGCCTTTACCTTATTCTGTTCTGGCTCTAACAGCTGAACCATAAGAATACGAGCCAACAGGTGTCCCTCGTTTTACCGCACTTGGCAGACACAGCAGTGTCCTCTCCTCCCTCCCCTCCTTCCTTCCCCCTCTTTTTCCCACCTGAAGGGTTTGTGGCAAACTTGCAAAGGCGCAAATCTCCTGAGGCCGTCTCCCAAACAGCACCTGCTCACTTGCGTCCCTGTGCCACTTTTCCGCCACTGGCACATTTGTTACGGCGGCTGTGATCAGTGATCACTGACGTCACTATCTTAAAACGATTATGACTCACTGAACGGTCAAGGTGATGGTTAGTATCCTTTTTTAGCAAAAAGTATTTTTTAATTAAGGGACATATACTTCCTTTTTTTTCAGATATAATGCTATCACACACTAAAAACAACTAGTTTGGTGTAAATATAACTTTTATAAGTGCAGAGAAATGAAATTCTTCACATGATCCATTTTATTGCAATATTTGCTTTATTTTAGTGGTCGGGAACCAAACCCACAGTATCTCCTAAGTATGCCTCTACAGTAAAAAGCTGAAGAAGTCTCTAATAAATTTTGAGTTAAGGCCTTCTTACAAACTGTCTTTTTTAATATAGATGCATAACAGAACTGTTTTTACCCTCAACCCTACCTCTATACTACATGCATACACATACATAGACATACACACACACACACATTCCACAAAAATAAGGAAACTGGGGGCAATATTCTTACTGAGACAATTAGATTAAAACATTGCTGAGAACTACCCAAAGCCACAGGATGCTGGATTAAATCATATTGTCATGTTCATTAAAACTCATAGAATAGGGACTTCCCTGGCGATCCAGGGGTTAAGACACTGTGCTTCCAAGGCAAGAGGCGTGGGTTCAGTCCCTGCTGGGAGAACTACGATCCCACCCGCCATAGCAGTGAGGCCAGAAATAAACAGATTAAAGGAAATTAAAAGAAAAAATCACAGACTGTTCAAAGTATACATGAATCAATCCACCATGCTGTATGCCTTAAACATATAGAGTCCTTAGCTGCCGTCTATGGGGTCGCACAGAGTCGGACTCGACTGAAGCGACTTAGCAGCAGCAGCAGTATACCGTGTATGTCAGTTATTTCTCAATAAAACTGAGGAAAAAAAACTCATAAAGTGTGTGTGTGTGTGTATGTGTGTGTGTATGTATATATATGTGTGTGTGTATGTATATATGTATATGTGTGTATGTGTATGTGTGTATATCTGTGTGTGCATATATGTGTGTGTGCATATATGTGTGTGTATATGTGTGTATGTGTATGTGTGTATGTGTGTGTATGTATATATGTGCGTGTATATGTGTGTGTATATGTGTGTATGTGTGTGTATATATATATGTGTGTATGTGTGTGTGTATATGTGTGTATATATGTGTGTATGTGTGTGTATGCGTGTGTATGTATATGTGTGTATGTATGTGTGTGTGTATGTGTATTATGTGTATGTGTATGTGTATTATGTGTATGTGTGTGTATGTATATGTGTGTGTTAATGTATGTATGTGTAGGTATAGATACACACACAGAGCAGCCTGGTGAGGGGAGCTACAGTCTACGGGGTTGGAAAGAACTGAACACACCCGAGCACCCCCTTGCCTTGATACAATCTCCCAGGCGGGCCTCCAGTGAGGATGCGGTCTTTGTCCCCAGGGCCAGCACTATAATGAGATGCTGTCTCATACACAATAAAGTCAGGAAGCACAAACTCAGTTTCTGCCACCCCTCCTACCTCCTTGCCCAGCACTTTCTATCTTGGTGCCAGCAAGTTTTAAACTAGAAAACCACACAAACTACACACACACACACAAAATATAAATTATGCCATGGTTAAATATAAATTATACAATTACAGGAAAATTAATTAGAAAAGTAATTTGTTGGTGATACCTAAATCATAATTAATCTTTTTTTGAATGCTATAATGTTTTTACAAATGTACAAAAAAGAAATCAGAGGGTTAATGAAAGTGTTTTATAAGAAACAAGCTATTTAAAGACAATTCCTTACTGACAACAATGGGTATGCAGCTGGAGTATGAGTCACAAAGACCTGGATTCTGTTCCTACTCTGCCTTTAGGCACCGTGTCACTCTGGGAGAAATCACTCAAACTTTTTAAACAACCTCGAAATGTAAAAACTATGCTATGATCTAAGATCCCCAGCAATTGTGAAATGGCTATGATACAATGAGGCATCCAAGACTAGAAATGTTCTTGATGGCAACAGACTTTTTGATGATTCCCGAAAGGCACTAAGGATAAAGAAGAATAAAACAAAGTTCTTACCCTCAAGAACAAACAAAAAGATATTTCTGCAGTAATATACGTTAAGAAGGAAAACCAAGCAGGATGAGCGCAGAGTGCATCCCCTCACAACACGGGGGGATGCTGATCCTGACGCCTGTGTAATGAAGGGAGCCTGCAGCTGAGACCTGGATGGGGCAAGAAGGCAGCCCTCAAAGCCAGCCAGGGGCAAGTGTCTCCAGCAGAAGGAATCAGGAGCACAGAGGCCCTGGAGCAGGACAAATGTAAAATGTTTCAAATTAGCAAGGAGGCCAATGGGCTGGAGCCAAGGGAACTTTTGAGAAGAACAGTACAAGATGATCCCAGAATGGGGGGCTGCACCAGCCCACACAGGGCCCGGCAGCGCCCCGTGAGCCCCTGAGCTGGGCAACCTTCGGAGGATTCTGAATGAACAAAGGACTGACATCACTTGCACTGCATTCTAAAAGGATCACTCCAGCTGCTGAGTGAAAACAGGCTTTGGGTGTTAGGAGAGAGTAAAACCAAGCATCTTGGTTAGGAGCTGCCACAAGGGTGCAGGTAAAAGGCCACAATGCCCTGAACCAGAAGAGTAGTGCTTACACCGGGAACCTTTGGGATTCTGGATGCATTTTTAAAATAAGCCAATAAGATTAGCTAATGGATTTAGTGTAGGTTATGGAAGAAAGTCAATGACAAGGCCATCGTTTCCAGCCTGGGAAGGTGGGTAAATGGAGATTAAATGCTCACACCTAGAAACGCTTAGTACAATATCAAATCCAGCTGTTCAGAATCAGAAGATAGCATTCCTTAGGCTAAAAGCAAACCTGAAAAACCACAAGTAGAATGGTTGCTTTTTCTACTCACCATTCGCAGATTGTATCATGTTTCCAGATTTTTGGACTTCATCAAATTTTGTAAAAATTACATTCAACCTGTATGAAAAAATATATATATAAAAACTATTAGCCACCATTGTTTACAATTCTATTTTATACTAATGTTTAGTCTTACTCACTGAGACCCATCTAATAACAACAGTAACTATGCCAACAAGAAATGAGCCATGCTTGTTTTAAGCCAAGCACTGACCTAATGGCTCCAACTGAAAGATCTCCTTTCATTCTTGTAACAGCTGTGAAAGAAATTATATATTATCATACCCATTTTACAGATGGAGAAATCTAGACCCCCTTACTTAAGTGACACAGCTGGTCAGGGTGGTGACGCCAGACCCGAGAGTAAGAATCAGAGGCCAGGCTATCAGACATTATACTAAACTGACTGACATCTCCAAACAAAACGCACGCATCACGAAAAGTATTTGTTTCTCCTATTTCTAAGCACATACTGCTGATAACTTAGAGTACAGATTTTCAGAATGCATTGATACAATACAAAGCTTTTTCTGTGACTTTTGCTTATTTAAAAAAAAAAATGCTGTAATTTCTCTAAAAGTAAATGTTGTGACTGGATAATCTTCAGCTTAAAAATCCACGTGACACATATTTTCTATTAATGGATCACTTTCACTTTGACATTTTGAAAGCAGCGAAACTCCTTAACTAGTCCAAATATTCCATCCTAGTGACATCAAAAATGGGGGGATTTTCCTACCTTGTAGTCAAGAAAAAAAGAGGCTTTTCTGAGCGAATTACAGGTATATTGGAATAAGCATAAAGGCTGGGATTACAAAGTCATGCATTTTTGCATTCAAACTTGTGCCACCCATCTCAGGGACCAGACTAGAAATGTTAGCACTTTCTTACAAGCCAGCCTGTCATACAAGTTCTAATCACTTCAAACGGGTTTGATTTCCTTTCCAATCAGGATGGAAGCCCTTTGGGAGTAGGGATGGGACCTGTATCATCTTTGGTATTCTGTGCACACCAAGCATTGTCATGCAAGAGGGTGACATCACCACTTAAGAGGGCTGGTACCTGCTGCTGCCCCCACCCTAAAGGTGGACAAAGTTAGGTGGTTCACACACTCCAGCGTCAGCTCGCACGTGCATTCATTCACTGGGCCAGCACTGAGCTCCCTAGGTGCTGAGACTGGAAAGTTTCCACCATCTAGAGCGCCTATTTACCTCTACACTTCATTCTAGCCTACTTACCCTGTGGCATTCTAAGATCCAGAGGACCCAAAATGCGCATCAGTGAACAGGGGTGAAATGAAGGAGGTGAACCGGCCTGATGCACTGCCTCTCCTGCTTCCCATTTCATGACAGACAGTGATCTTTTAACCCATCTCTCCAGGTAAGCCCAGATGTACCCTCAGAAGCCTCCTCAGAACTGCTCCAGACAGCTATCACCAATGAATCACAGTGGGCACTGAATTAAAGATCTATTTATTGCCCCTGGACCAGATGAGTAACACTATCACTCACTTTCTACTCCAGGTTTCACTGAAAATCTGGCAAGATGTCTTAGAATTAAGTTCTTATGATGTCCATCACCTTCCCTTTTCTAAGTACAAAGACTCCCAATGGCTTAACAAGCCCATAAATAACTTCCCTATACAGGTTGCCAGGGCCTGACCTGACCAAGCTACCACTTTGTTGAGTCACAACTATACCCTCTGACGTGAGCAGGCCTGCAAGTCTGCCCAGCAGGGACAAAGCAGATCTCCAGCTGGTTTTCCCTGAAATCACTGGGAGGGGCCGAGTATTTCTTCCATTCCTAGAACAGTATTCACCATTATCCATGGCAACTGTGGAAGTGTCTGCAGACTCTATGTAGGCCTCAGGTGATGCCTACTCACTGCGGCCACATTACCCATAACCAGCAGGCCCAACAACCAGGCCTGAAAATGCTAAAATGATTACCATTGTTGGCACCCGCACCTTAACTGAGAGTTACTTCAGGCAGCGGACAGGCCTGCCCCCTGCTTTCATGTTCCTATCTCAACGGCTGCCCTCCTCACTAATGCCTAGGCCACGGCTGCTGTCAAGATGGTCACCTCCTGGGAGCAGTAATCTGGCTTCATGACAGTTCAACACCAATAAACCTCCCTCAAGAATGGCTTTTGTCTACTTGCTCTGAGCACAGCCATACAAAACACCTCTTTTGGAACCTATCAATATGCACATCTAACAGGTGAGTTTTCTATGTTCAGAGACACTGAATACATAGCTAATGATTACCTGCTTAAACCACCAATTTTTTGCACTTTTTAAATTTTAAATCTTTGGATCTCAAATATAAAATAAATTTCTTCACTAGTTTGACAAATAATCCAATACCATTTTTACCCTGGTTTTTCTGAATTTAAATTTTATATTCAACTCAATCCAATTGGTGTTTATTTTACTGCAAAACTGTGATCAAATTATTCCTTCTTAGAATAGCTTATAATATAAATTTAAAATAATTTCCTAAAAGCAAATACTAGCAATCTCATGACAAACAAACTCTACCTATACACTCAGCTTATAACTGGCTTTTCAGTCTGCTACTCTTCAATCTGAGCAGGTAACCACGGATCATGAGGAGTCAGCAAAACCTCTAGCATGAAGGAGACTAAACTGAACACACGGACA